>NC_136059.1:883756600-884481029 GCF_964261635.1 Lissotriton helveticus
ACGCAGCAACTCAGAAACACAACAATGATTCGCGCTCGTGAAAGGGATTGTCATGGACCTAAGCCTGCCTCTATGCAACGTTGTGAAGGACAGGAATGTATGACAGTATGGGAAGCTGGAGTGTGGTCGGAGGTGAAGTATATGGCATAATACTATTCCAATTTCTCTAAAATATAAAAACTAATGCATGCACACAAAGCCTGTTTGTTCAATCCATTATTAGACCTCCAAAGAAGCAAGCACAAGGAGAAAGGTTCTCCTGCCAGCACAGAGGTTTTATTTGCATTCTAAGTTATAATAAAGCTGAAGCCAGAACTGGTTTGTTTTGCATTAAAACAATTTATAAGATATCACAACATAAGACACTAAGAACCTTTAGTTCTGCATGCTCATAAGAAATAATTCTCATTATGTGTTTGTCTTGACTGTTGTTGCCATCACATAGTAGTTATGAGAGTGTGCAAGCCTGGGTTTTAGGGTTGTGTCTTCTTCATTATGTAATGCCAGAGACACCAAACAATCTGCAAAATTGAGCTAATCTTAGTTGTTCAAAAAGTATTATCTGCTCCCACAAAGGTCCCGATTCACACAACAAGGATCTGCGGATATTAGTGGTGAAAAGTAGGTCTTAAGGTCTGGTTTGCAAAATTGGGGATTTGAAAGACGCAGGGTTTGCTGTGGGCAAGCAGAAAAGACCCACAACTTGATTGTCCTGTGAGTATCACCTAACACGCCCAATGGAATTATCCAACCTCACTGCTCCCCTAACTCTAGTTGTAAAAGGTTTAGGTTATTTTGCAATTATATTTGAAAAAAAATACATACTTCCAGTTAATATAAAATAAAATGGGGTCAAGCAAAGTGTAATTGAACATCAACCCTTAACCCTGAAAATTGGTTATACGTGGAGAATTTTCAGCAGTGTAAGTAGGGACAATAAGAGACTGTCTAGTGATCTATAGCTGGTGTACATTTCAGAGCATAACAAATAAGATTTAGTGAACCCATGCAAATGTAAGGCATATAACTGCAAAGTGCATATTTATGTATTTGTAGAGGGATCTGCCCCTCAATGGCAAGAACATAAGATTTTTTCTAATTGCCTTACAATGGGGTCTGTATAGTCTGAAAAGAAGATCCATACTCTGCCGTGAAGGTAGAGATCTCCCTATGGTAAGGCATATAGAAATGTAAAAAAGTGTATTAAACCTGAAACCCATTATCGAAAATATTTTTAGGTAAGTATTAATGTAAAATAATGTAATGTATTTATTTTAAATCAAGAACAAAATAAAAACTCAACAACACTCTTAACTTAATTTGATATTAAATATTTAACTAATCTAATTATAATAAGTTAAAATATTTTTTTTTAAATATATTGTTATTGATTTTATACCATGAATTCAAAACAAAGAGAGTCACAGTTATCAATCATTGTACAGCATAGTTATCTACCAATCAGGTGCAGTTACCAAGATAGGCCCCGACATTAGTCATTATCTTCCAAAGATTGTGCCATTCTCTGCTGCATCTTCATCTCCACTGTTGGGGAGGTACACAAATCCAAACGGGATTCATTCCACTTGCCCTATTTCTTGTCCCATTTCTTTGGGCACCCTCTGGACTTAAACACCTCCTTCTCAGTTATCATACACTTGTCCAGTTCCTTTGCCCATACCCTCGGAGACGGCTGATCTGCCAGTCCCCATTTCCTAGCAATCTCGCATTTCACCAGAGTATATCCCAATTTGGTCAGCTGTTGTTCCACCTCTGTAAGGTCTGTCCCTTCCCAGACATTAAGTAGCCTAAGTTGTGGTGTGAGAGTAAGAAAATAATATTTTTAAAATAATTATTAAAATAAATCTCACCTAAAGTAAAATGTTTAGATTTACTTTTAAATATTCAAACTACACATAGATATGAATTAAAATGATTATTATAAAATAATATTTCTCATTAAATTATGTTTTTAACATCAAATTAATTTAGAAATGTATTAAAAAAATATAAATAAGTACATTTAATTTAATTGACCATTATTACTAATAGGTCACTTTTTAGGTCCTTGACACCATTTCTTTCCATGTGAGGGTGTTATAGTATCATGTGTGGCACTGGACCTACTAGCTCCTTTTTGGCAGTAGTAACTTACACTTGGAAATTTGTCTTGAGGCATATAAATCTACACGTTTGAGTCACTTTAGCACTCCTAAATGTTGCAAGTCAAAGCTGCTAAAGTTACTCAAAAGTGTACAAGTGTAAGTTACCTTTGTGAATTACTCCGTGGGTGTTTTCATAAACATTCCCATTGATATTTCTCACCCAAATACACACCAAATGTGCTTAAACAAAATATAATAATTTCAAATTCCCAAACCATTGAAAAACCTTTTGTATCTGGTGCCTAGCATTTGAAAAGTTGCAAAGCTACAGGTTGTTCTTACAGAACCAAGAGTCCTAGTACTCAAAGATGAAGCTGCAATTATACAAAGTAATCGCAGTGGATGATTTGTAATCCTTCTGTTTTTGTGTTTAGTGCTCTTTGAAATGTGGCAAGGGGGTACGGCACCGCACAGTCAGGTGCACTAATCCACGGAAGAAATGTGTTTTGTCCACAAGGCCGAAAGAAATGGAGGACTGTGAAGATTACTCCAAATGTTTCATCTGGAGAATGGGAGACTGGTCCAAGGTAATCTTCAGCAGACTTTGATTGGAAAGATAATTTGATTTGGAACCCTGACAGTACGTTGTATAGTTCCACGTGGATTTGTTGCCTTTTGAGTGCTAACTCGAAATGAACCTTACCTTTGCTCATCTCAATTTATGGGAGTGAATTGTGAACTGCTAATGAGACATTCTTTATAAGCCAAATGTCATGTCATGTTCAGTTCCATTTTGTATAGTTGCAGAGGTTACAAATTCTGATTTTCAATACTAGAGGAGGTGTCACCTCAAAGAAAGCTTCACTACCCACCACATTGATGGATTCACTCTATACTCTAGACTCGAGGTTAAATACGTAGGCCTCTTTCTGAGTTGGCCAGTACTATTGAACAAGTCTCTCAAGTTTTTAGCGCACAATTTGAAATTACAGGTGTTTGAAGTTTGTGTACTTCTGAGATTTCTACCCATTCATATTTCAGCATGTATGGAGAAAATAAGTCAACAAGAGGGAGATCTTGGAACTCATGTGTTCTTCCACAGGTTATTCCTCAGTTTCACCTCTGTATTCACTGATACTTCTGTCATGAGTTAAAACTCAGGTGCGTACTGGGTTTACTAAAGGGTACATTTCCTGAATTATATTTTCATTAAACTCGGAACAAGGCCTTTATGTTTTGTCTCGGAATCTTACTTTGAAAACATCATCACCCTGGAGTGAATTTTACCCAACTACAACTTGGCAATGCAAATTATGATGTGAGTTAGAAGTAGGAAAATGATGAGTTTGCCCATCACGCGTTCCAATTACGGCCAGTGTCAATGCTTTCAAGAGCGAAGAATTAACAAATAAGTATTGAAACTGTAACGTTTCACTGTTTTAAGTAGTAACCGTTCAGCAAACATTAGAAATAATAAGCAACAAACTATTTCCACTCCTCAAAGCAAAAAAAAAATCCCCCTTATAGTTTGATCATGTTCAACAAGATGCATAGAAGTGTCATTCACTTCCCTGCTTCTAGGTAGAAATGGGGACATCCACTTCCACCAGTCCCACTGACTTTATAGCGGGTCTCTTCTTACATATATTCATGATAAAACCTTGTTGTGAGAAAGTTGTTCATTAGTTGGGGTGGAATGACAACAACAAGTACAGCAGACACTATCTTGTTAGGCTCAGTTAAAGGTTTCAGTAATTGTAACCTGAGCTCTGTCCCCGGTAGGTATGGCAATGAGCAGACTGGATTAATTTATGTATAAGCGTTTAGAAGTATCAAACAATTAAAAAGTCAGAAACACAACAAAACATAATCCCACTCTAATTTAAAAAAAGGAAGTACAATTTAATGAACAAAAGGACACCAAAACAGAAAAAATCCAGCTAGGGGAACTACAGATATTAATTTTTAAAGTTTTAGATGAAAATAGCGCAAAAAAAAGTGCAAAGCCCCAATGGCAGTCAATGATCACAGTAGACAAGAAAATGGATATTATTTGAAGATGACTGTGATGGACTGACTGTGATTAACACACTTAGGGCCCGATTACGATGCAGTAAGAAATGGCTCCGACCGTCGATCAGAGCCATTCTTACCACATCATAATCTCCTGTTTGGAATAATTTCAGACTGACCAATTTTGATGGATTGGGTCAGAAATTATTCAAAACAGGATTTCCGAGTGGCTTACGATGGGCTTGGAGAGCCGTCCGCCATTCGGAAGGCCTTCAGCCATCCCTCGATTGGCTCTTTCTGGCTGAGGAATTACGATGACAGTTTCCCACTGCCTTTTTGTGCTGGCCTTTCCGACACAGAAATTCATTGGGGAACTGTGATTGGGGGCCCTCAGCAGGGCACCCATGGGTGGGGGGCTCCTCTGGTGCCTCCCTTTTGATCCCTGCACCTGGTGGCAAGCACCTTGAGGTGCCTGCCACAGGGTGCAGGGGTGAAATGCACCTCTGCTCTTTGCTATGAGAGCATGCATTCTGTTCGGAATACATGCTCCCATAGGAAAGGGAACAGGGTTCGGTCACATCCTAATAGCTGCGCTGAAACCGAAAACAGGAGGTCATTCGGTTCCATTTCCAGAGTGATGTCAGACGGACTCCAGTCTGTCCAATTTCGCAATCGGGCCCTAAACAGGTTTGGCCCAGTCAGAGAGTTTACACTGTGACTTTGTCTTTTTTCTGGAAGTCAAAATCCTTCAGTGGAACAAGGCAGCAGGCAGTATCCAAGGAAGTCCTTGCACAGTTGGATGCGCATTGCGCAACGTAGCGCTGAAGCCTCTGATTTTGAAGGGAATTGCTCTGAGCGGAAAAAAAATCAGATTTCACACTCAAAGAAGTCCTCTCACCAGTCAGATACTTTTGGGGCCTTCCCCTGGTCAAGATTTATCTATTGGACTTATCTCTTTTTGAAGCTTTGAATCCTTCAGCTGGGCAAGGCTGCATCTGTATCTGACACAGAGTTGTATAATGCAGTAGCGGCCTGCATGGCTCGTGGGTGGCAAGGCACGGGTGAGCACAGGGGTTATGTGGGCTCACAATTGTGGAAGAGTGCACATTAAAAAATACAAAAAATTAAAAACGTAACTTACCTTGCTACCGGGTCCCAAGTCTCTGCTCTCCTCAAACCCAGGCAGGCCCCACTGACCAATCACAATGCTGCAATGCAGCGTTGTGATTGGTTTTGAGCGTCCTGATTCAATGCTCAACCAGGGAATGGGGGCCTGGGTTTGTTCTCCATGCAGGCTGTAATGTAGCCTGCATGGTGAACGGGGAAAGTGCGCATGACTGGTTTGGGCGGCACGAGAGGGCCGGCCAACAGTCATTGCGCAATTAGTAGTGGGCAAGCCACTTCTGCCCTGCTCCAAGAGCAGAGCTAGCAGAATAAATATTTAATATTGCTTCCCAATTTTTCTCTTCAGGCCACCCAGACTTGCTACATGCCCTACCTTTAAGTGCCATGCACCCTGCCTTGTGAACTGCACGGCATATAATGATGACTTATTAATATTTAGAAAGATTTTTTTCTCCTGTCAAAAAAAGATAATTTTGACAGGTCGGGTACATGTTTTAAATTGCAACAGCCAGGCTAAAGTGGTAGAGCTGGAGTCATGTTTTACCTGGTCACACTAGAAGATCTCACAGTGGTGAAGTATTCCACGGGTGACATTTACCTTTCTCTTCCTTGGGTGCATTTTGGGCACCATATATTCTGTCCTTGTAGGAAAGTCAAATATTCCAATTCGATGTTAGCCAATTTCAACATGTTTTTGGGGTCAGAGCACATGCATTGGGCCTGGTTAGCAGTGTCACAGAACACAAAGTAAAAAAAACAGAAGAATCCGTCCACAACAAATGGGGCTGACCACTCAAAAAGAGGCACTTTCTCTCATGTAGCATTCCACCCACTTGAAGTTATTTGAACCTTTTTATTATTTGATCCGGCTTGGAGCTCGAGAAGAGGCAAGTCACACCCGGAGACACTGGCAGGAGACTTCGCTTCTAATTTGAAGAGTCGCGCTGTTTAGATTCAATGCAGCTCCAATCGGAAGAAGTACAGAGCACGCTACACCCCGACGATCCGCGTCGGAAAAGTAACATAAAGAACCACATCAAATCAACCGACTCCTAGTGCCTGAGATCCTGCCATATTAGACATAACCTGTGACTCCAGGAAGCGTAATTAACTCACAAAACAGCCAATCCAATGACCACATGACGCCTTCTTGCTAAAACCGAACTCACCTCTCTCCCTTAGTTAAACATGTGACTTTATTGATCATTGGTTGATCTACAAAGCAGCCTTGTTTTTGGTCCTGAGGAGAACCCCACAAAACTTAAAGGGTTACGAAACACGTGGACCCTCTTTTGTTTATCAAACAATTGCTCTGTTGTGACAGATAGGGCTGGCTTTGCGGTGTTGAAACTGTGTTTTGAATTGATTAACTTTATTCAAGAATTTGCGCACATCCAAGCCTGTATATGTATGTAGGGATTCCTTGCCTGTAATTACCGGAGCAGTGTTTGGAGAGCTGAGGAGGGAGCCGAGGGAGCCTGCTGTCGTTTGCCTGCTTCTTGTCTGCTTCTGCCGCCGGACCCGCTTCGCGGGTCCCGCTTCGCGGCTAGGAGCGGTTTCCTGGCACTTGGAAGGGGCTTGCTAGTTGAACTTAAAACCGGCAGGGCTGCGAGTGTGTAGCGGTGGACTCCAAGCTCCAGGAGTCCCCGCGCGCCCGTGTCCACCTGGGCTGCTCTCCCTGCCGGCTCCGCCCCCACCCGAAAGGATTTAGCAGCGTCCCGCTTTGCCAGCGGCAGATTCCTTGCCTGTAATTACCGGAGCAGTGTTTGGAGAGCTGAGGAGGGAGCCGAGGGAGCCTGCTGTCGTTTGCCTGCTTCTTGCCTGCTTCTGCCGCCGCAACTCGCCGGACCCGCTTCGCGGGTCCCGCTTCGCGGCTAGGAGCGGTTTCCTGGCACTTGGAAGGGGCTTGCTAGTTGAACTTAAAACCGGCAGGGCTGCGAGTGTGTAGCGGTGGACTCCAAGCTCCAGGAGTCCCCGCGCGCCCGTGTCCACCTGGGCTGTTCTCCCTGCCGGCTCCGCCCCTAGAGACCAATTAGCCAGCAACAAAAGGGAAGCATCATCCCCGCTGCGCGGGAGCGCGCGGGAGGGCGCTGGGAGAAGCCCGGGACAAGGGCGGGACCGTTTGTGGCCGTCCGTGACCCGGAGTGACCGGACCGGGCTACCCCTCTAACCTGTGAGAGTCTCCTTCTATAAGGACTATGGCTGGCAGAGACAATAGGATCAAATCCTCCTTAACTGGTAGCCTGTCAACCGCCGGAGGTATGGAGAAATTCCTCATAAGGGCTAATAATATTATAGATAAGGAGATAGTCATACTGGAAAAACGTTTGTCAACTGAACTTACCTCTCTGAAACGCTCATCCTTAGGACCCCTTGCTAACGCTAAAACGCCCAATAGAAATAGCGACCAGTCTGCTATTACGGAGACAATATCCCCGCCTAGAGAAGATCCCGGCTCCATGGCTACCTTGGTTACCACAACTGACATTGTGGCCGACCTTAACTGTGTCCCCATAAGCAATAATGTCTCCCTCTTATCCCACCTTGATGTGAGTACTACAGAGAATAAGAGCCAAGGGGAAAGACAGGGTGCTGTGAGGAAACGGAAAAGAGTGTATAACAAGAAAGAAACTAAAATGGGAAGAGCTGTAAAATCTGCTAAAGTGCAGGAGGTGCCACCCAAGACCACTATTAACCCCCCTGACGCCCACCTCCCGAACAGAGAAATATCTATGGAATGGGCCGTGGCCATATTTAAATCAATTATATCCCCATTAGAGGCTAAACTGGATAGGCTTTGCTCCAGAATATCTAACGTAGAGAAAACATCTGCCTCCATTTTAGCCACCCTTGGTAACCTCCAGAGCCAACATATCCCTCCAACCATTATAACTCCCCTGATCACCGCCCCTCCCAACTTGCACTAGAATCAAGTAAATATCCCCCCGCTGAATACCAATATACCAACCCATATTCTCCCTCAGTCTAATAATCCAACAGCCGATAATGTGGCGAGCCAACTACCAAGCCAACCCAATCCACCAGCCCATACGGTTGAGGGAAACCAGGGAGCATCGAGTGAGGTATACAATACCCCTAGACCTAGATGGCCTGATCTTCCACCGGAGGCTAATCGGCTTACTGTCATTCTAGCCGGAGTTCCACCACTAGAAACAGGGGAATCGGAAACCTTTAGCTCCCTGAAAAATAAAATAATAAAATGGCTCAACTGGAATAGACCACTACCGGGCCACTTACACAATGAAATCATTATGGCCAGGAGGGTTTCCTGGATAGGCAAGACCCCTAAAAACATCAATGGGGACTGCCTAACCATTAGTTTCAGAGACCCCCGCACAGTATCTCATATATGTGCAGGTTTCAATAGATCCTTTGATTCAACCATCCAGACCCCCCCTGTTTCCTATTTCTTTCCACCAACTGATATCCGTTACCAGCCGAGAAGAGGGGATTGGACCGTTGTGGAACGGAGGCGTAGGCAACGAGCATACGATGCTGGACCACCTAGACAACCTCAATACGCACCCCAATTCCACCCCTTTACGGATCATAACCACTTTGGTTGTTTGGATGGCCTAGAGGGAGTCGACTGACTACACCCCGTCTCTTCCTTCTCCGTCTCCCCCTCCTTGGAGCAGACCCATGTCCTAGTTAATTTTGATGTCTTACATACGGTTCATTTACCAACCCCTATCCCAGCTATCCCCACCAAACTGGTCCAGATTCCACCTGTTACAATCCCTACTTTACAATGCTCGGTAACCAGACCCACCACTCCTACCCTAGTTACCCCCACTGAACCGGACCTGATCCCACCAGATACGACCCATACTACACCTTTTATCCCAACTACCCACTTTAATACAGTACAGGACCAAAGGCTAAAGGGATTTTTATTGGCGAGCTGGAACATTGCTGGGTGGCGGCAAAAAGTTTCAGCCTTGGGTTGGAGGGAACATATTGTGGATTTTGACATTTTATGTCTGCAAGAAACGTGGTCAGTGGAAGATATTGTTTATGATGGTTTTGTTTCATACAACTGTAATGCGGTGGAATCTGCAATGGGGAGGGCCAAAGGGGGATTACTGATTTTATTGTCTGTACACCTCCCCATACATGTAAGGAAAAGTCACATAGTGGGGTCCCATTCGCAAATTCTGGAATTATTAGTAGGCAGGGACAGAAATCTATTGCTGATTAATCATTACAATAATACCTTTGACCCTTCTAGTACCACTGTAGTAGACGAACTCGAATCTGTTCTGGACTCCATTCTCTGCAATTCGGTGGTATCGTATGACATTGTTTGGGGGGGAGATTTTAACATCAGAACTTGCCCCCTCTCATATTCAACTACATGTGGTTACGATGGTGAAAATGGGGAGAATTTACTACACTTTTTACACTCTCCATATGGCACCTCCCTTAACAACCTGATGTTAAAACTTGATGTAATCATCCACCAACATGCCCCTGACAATGAGGGTAACCTGCCGCCAACCTTCACGGGGAGAAACACAACCTCTATTATTGATTTTTTGATCATCTCCAACCGGGTAGCTCCCCATTGTTCGGTCCCACAGATCTTAGACCTCGGTCTGAGTGACCATAATGCTCTTACTATGATCTTATACTGTGAGCACCATAGGGATGTATTTTCCGGCAGGGTTGTTGACGACATTATCCCATGCAGACCAAATGGGACCCGCATCAAGTGGTGTGGGGAAAAAGCAGAGAATCTACATTGTAGGGTGGTGAAAGCTGGTCTAAATACGCTACTTAGCTGCCTTGATATGGAAGCTCCCCCAGACCAATCTGTAAATAACTTTGAGAAGTTGGGTGCCATAATTAAGCAAACCCTCACTACAAGGAAGGCTAAAACTAGACGGGATACACAGGGTTGGTTTAACCAAGCATGTACAAGGGCACTAAAAGCCCTTAAACTTGCCCTTTCCACAACTCCGAGAGACAGGGAAGCGGTTACATCTCTGAGGGCCAATTATAAAAATGAGCTCAAAATCAGGAAACAAGAACTAAGAGAAATAGCCTGGGAAGACCTGAGCAAAGCTGCAGCTCTCCGGGACAGCAAACTATTCTGGAGTACCATCAACAGCCCCTTCCTGCAAAAAGAGGAATTCCCTGTCCTCACTGCCCAAGTTAGCGAAGATGGTTGGGTGTCCCACTTCTCAGGGATCTTTGATCCTACTGGAGAGCCCAATGACATTTTTAATTCTATCTGTATTACCCCAGTTCAAACTCCGAGAATTACGATCCATGAGGTGGATATGGCAATAATGAATAGTAAAGGGGGAAAGGCTCCAGGCCCAGATGGGGTACCAATCGACCTATACAAATTTGATCCAGCTCTCTGGAGCCCATTATTGACCATAGCTTTTAATGCTGCTATGGATAACAGGACTCCCTCTACTTGGGGTGAATCCATTATTATCCCAATTTATAAGAAGGGGGATAGAGGAGAGGCCAAAAACTACCGCCCTATCTCCCTTCTGGATTCCTCACTAAAAATCTTGAGTAGGGTCCTGTTAGCACGTTTGGAAGATTGGGCCTTAGACAACCATATTCTTGCCCCATCCCAATATGGCTTCAGAAAGGGCCTTGGTACGATTGAACAATGTATCAACTTGAACCTTTTAATTGGGAAGTATACCAAGGCCAAGCCGGGATCACTATTTTTGTGTTTTGCAGATCTTTCAAGCGCCTTCGATCTGGTCGATCATGCCCTGTTATGGACAACTCTATTGGGTATGGGAGCCCCCCCTGAAATTATTCATTTTTTAGCAACACTTTACTCAAACTTATCTGCCCAAATCCGCTATGGTCCAGAGGGGGAGTGCACCCGAAAGATTAGTGTAAGATCTGGCATCCGGCAGGGATGTGTATTGGCCCCGTTGCTTTTTTCGCTCTTCATTAACTCGGTTGAGCAAGAATTAAAGCAAATCCATGCCGATGCCCCACAAGTAGGAGGCACCCCTATACCGGTACTACTCTATGCCGACGATACGGTTTTATTGTCCAGGACACCTATAGGCCTCCAAAAACTGATGGACGGGTTCTATGATTTTATACAGAGAAGGAAACTTAAAATCAATAATTCCAAAACGTTTGTCATGGTGTGTGGGAAAAAGCTGAAACTTTTTAAACCCTTCTGTTTTAAGGAAAACCATATTGAAATTGTTACCAATTTTTGTTATTTGGGTGTTACTTTTAATGACAGAGGATCGTGGGCCCCAGAGGAGATTAATGTCAAAGCAAGGATGGGGAAAGCCTCCTTAGGCGTCTTCCGCTTTGCCTCTAAAGTAGGAAGCCGCCGTATTGCTGATATGCTGACTATATTTAACCACAGATGTACCTCGATAGCATTGTATGGTTCGGGGGTGTGGGGACACTGCAATGCCAGGGCCCTGCAAACCGAAGAAAACAAGTTCATCAAACGGTTGCTTTGTCTTCCCTCCTCGGCATCTACTGTTTTAACTCATTTGGAACTAGATTTGGATTACCTGTCGGATTTTACCGGACTAAGGCGATTGCTGGTTTGGAAATCCATTTTTACCAAGACGGAAACTGCCTTTACCAAAGATATCATCAAGGACTGCTTACTCTTGGATAAAGTTTTAAGTATACCATGGTTAAAATATGTAGTTGCGACTGTCAAGGACTTGTTTGACATGGACTTATGTAATGACCACACCTGTCTGAACTTAGTTAGTAAACAGGAACTAAAAAATGTCTATCTTAGGGCGAAATCGGATGTGCGAAGGTATGCTACCAGAGAATATTCCACACATATTTTTCACTTCTCATTGAAAGATGATAGTTGTGGTATTCCTATGTACCTCAATGTTATTCACAGACAGTCTCACCAGTTTGTCCTCTCAAGATTGAGACTAGGTATAGTTCATAATCTGGTTGCCTTCCCAACAATGAAATCTCATCCAGTTACTCCTTGTCCATGTGACGGTTTTACCAAACAAAGCACATCGCACTTTTTACTACAATGTCCATTGTATAAAGCGCAGCGCATTTGCTACCTCAAGCCTATGTTTCTTAAATATTCCATGTATACTACAGGTAACGCCATGAGGCTTCTTTTCACACTCTCAAGCCCTGATATATGTTTTTTTACTGCCACTTTTATTTTGAAATCTATTAGAGCTAGATTTAGTATGGTTTTCGTGTAAATTTATGTGCAGCAACCCGCACACCTTGTGACAAGGTCATCCCTGTATATTTTTTCATGAATCATGTATATGTAATGTTTTTTAACTGTATACTTTTATGATGTTTTTTAAACATTCGAATAAAGTTATAAACTGTGAACTGTTATTTGAAGGAAAATAAAGTCATGACATTTAACTGAATACACTTTCAAGAGATGGTGATTCACAAAAAAAACCTACCTTGTCCAATTACTGCTATTTCTGATGTGTATGGACAGATGCATAGATGTACATATGGATGGGTACCTGATCCCTTCTTTACCATTTATTTTGAATTCTGTATACATTAAGAAGACCCAATTAACATACTTTCCAAATAAAGTTGGACCGATAAGCCTTTAATTTGAATCGATTGCTGATTCAGAAACTTGCCCAGGAGTAGATTTAGAAATCTGCAAAACTCATTCATTTTCATGCATACAATTTTGACACAAAATGTATTCCTGTTAATTTTCTGCAAAGCAGACAATCTTCAGAAGTGGGTTTCTTGAATTTGCACATTCGCAAAAAATGTTTTTTTTCTAAATGGAAAACAATTATATATCTGGAGATAATATTTGGGGGTGTCCCGTTTGCCATCCCGGCCCTATAAATCTCCCCAGATGTGAATGTAGTCAATCAGTATCTCGGAATTTGCTAGAGCAGATTGCTTTCTTTTATGTCTAAGTTCAACTTGGGCACACAAAATACTATGTCAAGGAGACCAAGAGGGAGAAGACGACGAGCACTGTGTGAACAGTTCAGATGTGTGGGAGCCCTCGAATCGACATGTTCTGCAGTTTATGCAAACATGATGCTTTTATCTCTCCCCGGGGACACATGTTTCATTTAGAAATGTTCTTGGATTGCCTAGCCTGCCTTTGCTTTCTTGTTCTGGCACTCTTCCATTACCAGCATGAGGTCACAGGCTTTTTGTGAACGTCCCACTCCAAGGAGGAAAGACATAAAAAAGAGAGCTCGGTGCATTGTAATCCCTGCTTACTGATGACATGGGCTCATTATGAAAGTTCAGTACAACTCTTTTGATATTTTTACTCTCATGATTTCTTTCCCAGATTCATGTAGATCTGCCCTTCGTCTAAGCCCTGAGATGAGCTCATGTAAATGTGTGCAGCCCGAGGGAGCAGCACGCGTCTGAAGCACTTAGGAAATGTGTGTACTGAAAATATGTAACAGCTCATAGCCAATGCACGCCCTTATGTACATGGCACCTGCCCTACATGTTGTCATATTTAGATGGATTAAATAGCATTTATTTCACTTCCACTCACATTGGCTGTTGTGTAGAAAAAGGTCGCAGCTCTGTGGAGCACACGGAAGGGATGGGGTACAGAAGGAAAGCATAAGTCTCAGTGTCAATGAGCCCACTCTTCCAGCAGGACATAAGTTATGATTCACTTAATAATGTAGATATTAACACGACTGACCAGTTTTGGTCAATAAGACGTCTAAATGAAAAAAAAAACCTGGAAATGATGACATTGTTGTCATGCTTCCATTTTACCTAGGGGAAGTTCTGGTATACACATGGCTCAGTGAGCCCGACCTAAAGAGGAGACACAACAGAGGAGGGTGACCCACTTGTGCTGGTGCCCCTACATGAAGGGTTAGGGATACCACTTACCTTATTCCCCTCTCATCCCACTTTGGCAGATGGTAGCCCTCCGAGAGGTGACACTTTGCTTTGATTTGGTACCATGGAAAGCTGCTGAGATATTAGCCCTGGGAGATCTTTACCACGAGTCTTGTGTTATGTCCTTCCAGGAGTTTATGGATACATACAGTGGACAGTGGGGCAATTCTTGGCTTACCATGCGATCCAACAAACAATACACACCATTATGGAGATGAGGGGAAGGAACCGCCCGATCCCAGTTACTACATGTTATGCTTTCCTATGGGGGCACCCGCCACACGATCATGATTCTATGCCTTACAGTCCACAAAGCATGGAGATTTGAGAGAGCCAGAAGCAGGCCCCTAAGTCCTCCCTTTGGTGGCACTCACTATCTCAACAAATGGAAAATTAATTTGTAGCAAGGATGGCTCAGTAGAGGCAATTGTCTTCTGTTTTCCCACTTGATTCAAGGTCACAGCAGGAAATGATGGTCTCACCCGGGCTTGTACGGGCACAAAAGTGCCCACTCTTGGCCTTTTCTTCGCCCGGGCAAGCACACAGGTACGCCCCGTGCTGCAGTCTGCCCCCGCTGTATATATGCATCTGGCTGGCCCAAATGCTGCGGGCACCGCCTCCTGTGGGAGAGAGTGTTCCTGGGACTTAGAGACCTCGCCTCCGAGTCCAGGTGTATGCAGGGAAATTCACGTTGGCTGTGGTGTGTAATGAAGTGGGAGCTGCCTATCTTCCACTGCTGATTTTTTCAGTCCTAATCATTTGTTGAACTTTACTATGGCTGCTGTTATTGTTTGGGTACCTATCTGACAACTTATTAACATATGCGCTCACATGTAATTTTGACATTTATCTTTGTCTATAGGTTTTGGGAATACATAAATGTAATATTCCTTGACTATTATGGCAGCAACCCCAATCTGAGTTATTCAATCTCTCATAACGTTTAAAAAGGGGCTGTTTTCTATGGATAGCAACATTTAAAAGTGAATCTGAATCTGCCTTCCTGGATCCTACATCTACAAATAGTAAATCCCTGATATTTGCTATGGGAATTCTCTTATATACTGTTACATACGTCAGATTCTTTTAATTTTAGACCCCTGCCCTATTTAATGTGTTTAGAAATAGTGCTTTTTTTGTGCAGTGGGAATTTGGGGTCACCCACACTATCATGTGATTCTGAGGGCATTTTGCAGAATGTGTTTTTTCTTGCATACTGTCTTGCAATTTAGGGTCATACATAGAGATTAAAATTGGTACCGAACTTCTATGGCTGGGCCTAGTGCCCACAACAGGAAACGCCCCAAAATGAAATAAGGAAACCCAAGATGTCACCTTGCAAATTGACCCATTCTGGTGATGTGGCTAGCTGCTATATTTGGGCCCGGGCTCCACCAGCACCACAGGGAACTACTACTAAACCTAGGTATTTCTGAAAGTAGACATCCCGGGGAGTCTAGAGAGGCATAACTTGCACGTGTCCCATATGTTTTTCTTACCCAAAATACCCTGGAAACGTCAAACCTTTGCTAAAATCATGGACATCGTTTACAGTTCAAAGAGGAAAAGCACTAGAATATGCAGGGATCCACAGCTTTCCCTAAATTCCACAGATGAAAATGTAACCTCCCTTGTTGTCTAGGCATATCACCTGCAACAGGAAAGGCCCCAAAATGAGCAAGAAAACATCAGGGGTTTGCCTTTCAAATTCACCCATTCTGACAATGATGGCCCGGGCTCCACCAGCACCACAGGGAACTACTACTAAACCTAGGTATTTCTGAAAGTAGACATCCCGGGGAGTCTAGAGAGGCATACCTTGCACGTGTCCCATATGTTTTTCTTACCCAAAATACCTTGGAAACGTCAAACCTTTGCTAAAATCATGGACATCGTTTACAGTTCAAAGAGGAAAAGCACTAGAATATGCAGGGATCCACAGCTTTCCCTAAATTCCACAGATGAAAATGTAACCTCCCTTGTTGTCTAGGCATATCACCTGCAACAGGAAAGGCCCCAAAATGAGCAAGAAAACATCAGGGGTTTGCCTTTCAAATTCACCCATTCTGACAATGATGGTAGCTGCCATATGTGGCCTCAACTCTGCTGGCACCCACAGAGAAGTACCAAGCCCAGATATTTCAGATCATTATACACCAAGGGGAGCGAGGGTGGTGTGACTTATGTGGATCCCACCGCATTTTTTCTTATCCAGAATCTCTTCCAAGAATCAAACTTAGGCTAAAATGGTGGATTTCCCCTCACATTTCTGTGAATGAAAGTTACGCCTCTCCAAGGATCCACATGATTCCTGCCACCGAGCCTTTCCACATCTCTCCCAATAAAAACAGTATTTCACTCGTGTACCTGAAACTGTTGCCTTGAACGGGAACCTGTCAAAACTTGGACCATGTGATGAAGGCCTCTGACCCTTATGTGCAATACTATAGTCTGAAACATGTTGGCAGCCATGAGGACGTATGACCATTAGTACTTACTAGATATCCCTTTCTGTATTTTTAATCTTACCTAGGATACCCTCAATAAAAAGAGATTTCTTTTGAAATAGCTTAACGTAATTTTATAAACCTGGATCCCTTCGTCTATGCTATATCTCTTTCTTAAGAACTCCCTCAGACCTCAAAGAAGAGGTTGAGTCTGTCCAAGCAGTGCTATCATGCCGAGATGGGGTACCGTTATCTACGATGAAGCATGAAACAATAGAATATGTGAGGTTTCCTTATCCTGAAACTTCTGTTTTCGTTGGGATAAGAATCCGTATGTTTTTTTCTTTTTTTTTTTTCTTTTTTTTTTAGAATTTCCTCATTTGCCACCTCGCCACCCATAACTTCAATCTTAAACCACCACTGGGCTTTTTATCTCATAGGCTGGTTTAGAGTAATGGGGCATAGACATCACCTATTCTTGAGTCTGGCCTTTCTCTGAACCGCCCCTCTTGGCCACCTGACTCAACAGGTGTGTCTTCCTCCATCTCTATTTTTCATCCTGGGGTGCCATGTACCAGCGAGATAGGCACGGGCTTAATCATCGGAAATTAACACAAAGTATTCAGCCAAAACATAAAAGGAAGGGTAACCAAAATCCTCGATTTCTCTTGGAATAGTCTAAGATATCAAGCTTAGCCATATACCTCATGGCTAAAATCCAATCCATTAAACTAGGACTAAGCGGTGAGACCCATAACTTGCATATCTCTCTGCGCGCCAACAACATAGCATAGAAAATAAGTCTAACATTATTACTCATAACTCTATTTTCTAAGTCATATCTCCCCGTAATAATTAATTCTGGGCTTACCTCAATGCGTTGGTTCAGAGATTTGGAGAGAGAACTACTTACATCTATCCAGAATTGCGTTATTTTTGGACAGGAGACAAACATATGCAAATCATCCACATTCGGAGCTTTACATTTCGGACACCCAACAATTCCACCAGCTTTGAATTTGGAAAGTCTATAAGGAGACCAATATGCCCTGTGGATGGTAAACAAGAGATTTCGCCTTAGGTTTGCAGGCTTAACAATACTATATAGCATAGACATAGTTACTTGCCATTGGTTTTCCGTCGCGATCCTTGGCAAGCTCTCCATCCACAGGGTCTCTGGCAAGACAAACGGTCCATCCTCCATTTCTAATATCGTCCAATACCAAAAAGCAACTTCCTTTTTAAAGGTCTCTGTCTCCAACTTCAGCTCAAAATCATTTTCAGTCCCAATCTCTGTTTCCACATCATTAACCCAGCTTTGGATCTGCAAGTATTTATATTTTGAGAAAACCGGTCCCCACATTTGTTGGCATACACTCCATGGTATAAGTTTGCCATCTGAAAACAAGTCCTTCCACCTTTGCAAATCAGGCTCCTTTTTCAATTGTAATGCCAACGCATCTTTTGTCCAAGCTGGAGCACCGGGAGATTCCCAGATTGGAGCCATATGACTAAAATAGGGCAGTTTTACTACTTTTCTGATTTTATACCATATCTCTGCCAAATCTCGCAAAGTCTTGAGTCTCACCTTTTAAAAAAATTTAGGGTCTGAGAACTTATATAAAAAACCAAAATCGTTATATCCAGACCTTTTCAGCAAAGAACCAAACATTTCTCCAATCGGAGATTTAAATAGGGTACCCAACAGCATCCTACAGTTTTTTAAACAAAAGGCCCATGCATAAATTTGAATATCTGGGGCCGCCAACCCTCCTTTATTAAGTTTCCTCCTTAGTTTTTTCCATGAGATTCGAGAGCCTTTTAACGCCCAGATGAAAGATGTTATCATACTCTGTAGTTTAACCAGCCATTCCTTTTTAAAACCGAGTGGGATAGTCTCAAACAAAAAGGTAATTTTCGGTACAATCACCATTTTTACAAGATTAGATCGACCATATATAGAGAGAGGTAAATTCATCCATCCTTTTAGTGTAGCAGCAACTTCTTTTTTAATCCTATCAAAATTAGTTTTTGCTAGATCTTCAATCTTTTGTGTTATCCTAACCCCCAAGTATCTCATTTCTGTAGTTGTTTTCACATCCCCTGTATTAAGGTTCCAGGCCATAATTTCAGTCTTATCCTGATTTATCTGGTAACCTGAGATTTTTCCAAATTCCTTTGCTATTCTAACCAGATTTTCCAGGGAAAACAACAAATTCGAGGAATATACAATAATATTGTCTGCATATAACCCTAGTTTCTTAGTCCAGTCCATAGACACAAAAGGGGGGATCTGTTCTGTGGCTCTGATCTTACAAGCAAAAGGCTCAATATATATATTGAAAAGCAAGGGCGATAAAGGACACCCTTGTCTGGTGCCCCGCATTACTTTAATAGGATGTGTGAGAGTGCCATTAACCAAAACACGCGATGTCGGTGAACAATACAAAGCAAAAAGAGATTGCGTGAATTTATCTCCCAAGTTAAGATATTGCAAGAGAGTTTTTAGATAAGTAAAGTTGACTCGATCAAAAGCCTTGGCAGCATCTAAGGCTATTACTGCCAAGGGGAGATCAAGATTAGAGGCCAGATCTATCATACCAATCAGTGAAAATGTTAATTCTTTTAGGTACCTTGCCTTAATAAAACCTCTTTGATCTTCGTGAATCAGTTTATGTGTAACTTTACCAAGTCTATCAGCCAAGATCTTTGAGAAGAATTTGTAATCACAATTTAAAAGCGAGATCGGTCTGTAGGCATCTAGACTCCTAGGGGACTTCCCTGGTTTAAGAATTAAAGTAATTATTGCCTCATTCCACGAACTAGGTATTTTTACTTCCCCTCTGAAAATTTTGTTGTATAATTGACATAATGTGGGAGCAATTACTTCACTTAACACTTTATATACCTCCCCTGGGAGGCCATCTGGGCCAGGGGCTTTCCCTCTTTTGCTCTCCTTGATGACTCTCAACACTTCATCTTGAGTGATTTCCTTATTCAACTCCTCCATATAATCATCAGAGAGTGGTTTCATCATAGATAGCCAACTTTCTATCTCTACTTCACTCGGACAGAGATCCTCTGTATAGACGTTTACAAAATGATCATAGAATGCTTGTACAATCTGCTTCCGCTCTGTTATAACTTCTCCTGAATTCGACTTCTTAATTTCTTTTATTTGATTACGTACAAAGTCTTTTTTGGCTTTCCACGCTAGTAGCTTACCACAGCCCTCTCCATATGAAAAATGTGCCAGCTGACTAGCCTCCCACCTTTCTTTGACTCTTCGAGCAAGTACTGCCGTAAGTTCTATTTTTAAATCTAAAAGTCTATTCTTGACCCTCTCGCCGGAAATATTCCCTGCCTGTGCTTTTTGACTACTTTCGCAATCTCGTATTTCTTTCTCCAAGTTAGTAATCAAATTTTTATACAGCCTCCGCTTCTTAGCCCCCTGAGCTCCCAATCTCCCTCTCATAAAAGCTTTACAAGTCTCCCAAACTATATCATCCTTCGCTGATCCAGCATTCACATCCAGAAAAACTCGTAACTCTTCGTTTAAGGCTTCTAAAAATTCGTCATCCGCTAAAATAGTTCTATCTAATCTCCAGACTGAGCTCCCCTCGTCTGCATCTAAACTTAAATTCAAACTCACAGCTGAGTGATCTGATAGATGTGCCCCTATATGTTCGACTTTCGTGACCCTTTCCTTTAGCCTAGTATCTACCAAAAAAAAATCTATCCGTGAACTATGTTTATATTTTTTATTGTGAAAAGTAAATCCTATCTGTTGTGGAGCTCTCCACCTCCATATATCACACAAACCTTGTTGTACCATTATCATCTTTATCTTAGCTGTCATTTTGCCATTTACTATTGCTCTGTCATTCCCAGTTCTATCCAACTTATAGTCCAAAACTGTATTGAAATCTCCAGCCATAATGATTTTGCCAGAGAATTCTAATAATTCCACCTCAATTTTTTCTAATACTGTTGGGTCGTCAACATTCGGGCCATAATACCCAACTAGTATAAAGGCTTCCCCTGCCAATCTTAACTTAACAATCACCCATCTTCCTCTTCTATCTGCTAATTTATTTTCGACCACAATGTCAATTCCTTTCCTGATCAAAATAGCCACCCCTTTAGTTACTAGATCTTGGGGAGTATAGATAGCATTAGCAATCCACTTTTGAGTACCGAAAATCTCCTTACTTTCAGTCTCCGTTAAATGCGTCTCTTGTATAATGATCACATGAGCAGAACAGTCTTCCAAATATTTCAATATTGATAATCTCCTCATTTTAACCCGGAGACTATTCACATTCCATGTGAGAAACCTTAGCTCCTTATTAGTTATCCCACTCATAAGAATTAACCCATGTTTCCTTTCTACTTATTTGGCAGTGAGGTAGCTCCTGAGGAATATTTTTCTTATTTTCTCCCTTGACCCCCCCCCCTCCCCCACCCCTCCCCTTCCCCCAGAACCTACTTTCCCTTCCCCCCCCTCCCATTCCCTCCCTGGAAAACCCAACCAAAACTCCCATGGCCTAGGCCAGTGGATGTCACGATGGCGGTGCACCGTTTCTATTGTTTCGCTTTCTGTGGTCTATAATCTACTCTTCCTGAGAGCTATCCAGAAAGGAGTCTACTTCTTCTACTGTACGAAAGGTGTACATCTTGTTTTGCCACATAACCTTCAGGAACGCAGGAAATTTCAATTGGGCCGTAGCCCCTATTTCTCTTAGAGGTAACAGTCGTTTTCCTAGTTCCCACTGTCTATTTGCTGTAGCAGGGGACAGATCAGACCTAATATCCACAGTGACTCCGTCAATCAATATGCCCTTTTTTTTAAGAGCAGCTGTCAAGATCTTTTCTTTTAGAGAATATGTCAGGAAATTAATCAAAATTTTTCTAGGTTTAGAACGATTTGGATTTAACCTGAATGGATCTCGATGTACAACATTTCTTCTGTCTCTACTAGCGGCAGTTCTTTCTTTAATAACTGTACTACAAAAACTTTTTATATCTGA
This sequence comes from Lissotriton helveticus, assembly GCF_964261635.1. Classification (NCBI taxonomy): domain Eukaryota; kingdom Metazoa; phylum Chordata; class Amphibia; order Caudata; family Salamandridae; genus Lissotriton; species Lissotriton helveticus. Next base: position 883,778,213 of record NC_136059.1, read on the forward strand.
CTCCTCCTTTCCTTCAGGCACTTTTAGAATTTTTAAGTTGTTGCGTCTTTGCATGTTCTCCAACCTCTCTATTCTTTCATCAGATTCTTTGTCTCTAACAATTAAACTCTCAATTTCCTTACGATTATCCTGTATTTTTCCTTGCATGACTTTCATATCTGACTCAATTTCTCCTGTACGAATACTTAGTTTATCAATTTTGTCTTCCAGTAGTGTGCACTTAGTGCTTATACTTTCCTGGTTTCTCCTAGAGGCTTCGAAACCTAGATGAATATCTTTTTCTAGTTTTCTTAGCAGCTCCAAAACCGACAAGTCTGATGTAGCTGATGTAGCTGATGTTGCTAGGTTATCTTGTTGTATTGAGAGTTGTTCTACTCCGGGTCCTTCTGTGGTAATCAGCATTTGTCCACTACTTATTATGTTATTCGACATTGCAAATATATCGTCTCTCACATCTCTCTCATCATTTTCTACAACAGTCAGTTCATCTGGAGCTACTAATAAATCTTCTGCTGTTATATCTGCATTTATGGTAAGCATTCCACCCTTATCTGAATCCATATCCACCTCGAGTACTTGAAAAGGGTTGGGAGTCGAAAGAGTAGACCAATCCTGTTCTACTTCTACCTCTACAGACTCAGGCAGAGGGAACACTAACTCACAAGTAGATGATTGGGCTTGAGCTGTAGAATGTGGTTTCAAAACCAAGATTTTTGGGACTGGTTTAAAGTATGAATTAAGTGAAGGAGTCGTTGAAAAATTAAGCCCAGCCCCTTTTTGCCTCTTCTTTTTGCTTTTTCTTGAGGGGGATTCTTTAATTTTATTAAGATTTACTTCTTTATCCGTCCCCTTTTTTTTTAAGTCTTTTTTTGTATTTGCAGTGTTTTTGGTTTTCCCAAGGCAAATTCGCTGTTATCAGAGTTATTCAAAGCCCCAAGTTTGTTACTCCTTAATTGATATCTTACTTTCCCCTTCGCTTCTGCCCCTTTACTTACTTGTGTCGATATGACCTCCTTTTCCCGTGTGAAAGCAGCCACTACAACAGCGCTTCTCTCCTGTAATGGGACAGAAGGGGAGTTTGCAAGGTTTTCTTCTCCTCGCCCTCGTCCACCACACGTAGGGGTCCCGATTTTTGCCAGTATTCGGCGTCCTCTGCCGATGCCTTGAGCCGCTCTCCCCCAGCAACCAGCCGATGGATTACGCGACTCCTCCCCCTCACTTTCAGCCGCCTGCACAGCCGAGGTCTCCGCCATACGCTGCGAGGAAACAACAAACGGCCGACAAACGGCCTCCAAAATCGCCCGGTAGCTCGTTTTAAGATCGGAAACGAGATCTCCAGAGATTCCCACGTAAGTGACACCTTCCTGCGAGTTACAGCAGACCACAGCTATAGCCTTTAGCTCAGATCAGCACCGCCATGGCTTCAGACATCCGCGACCTGCTCCCTAGCCGGCCGCCATGTTTTCCCTTCCTCCAATGCCAAGAATCCGTATGTTGATTATTCCAGGAACTTTCCTTGGACTTTTATTCATTGTGTCTAATTAATATTTGCGGAATGCTCTCAGTTGGCCCCACCTTCTTACGGTTTATAGGGAGAAGAGATGTTGATAACACTTGATACCAGGAATATTGTCAATTCTTGTGTTATCTGCCATTTCCACTAAGTTTGATGTAAATCTAACGTGTACTATTTAAAGAGCTGGTGTTCATGAGTTGTGTTCTCATCTTTGTCTTACAGAATAACTGAATTCTCTTTCTGTGTGTTTGATTTCTAGTCACCAATATAAACAGTACCAGCCCCAGAGTGAATAGCATGGCTTTGTTTATCAGCTTACAAATGTAACATATCTTTCATTGGGCTTTACAAGATTTACTTGTCATTGCCAATGATTACTATAATATGTTTGTATAGGCAGTCTTTATCTATTTGAATATTACTTTTCCCTCCTGGACTCAGTGACATTCATAGGGATCAACTGAAGAGTGGTGCTTTGAGGATATAACATGACGCCATCTCTACGGTCAATTGGTGTAGGATGCTGTTCCAGTCGAGTATCACAGGAATAGTGTCAAACAGCATTGTGGATGCTCAACAATCATAAGGGAGCTGTTTCTATTAGCTGACCATTCCAAGCCATTGGGTTCTGCAGTGGACACTATTGAGCCTATTATCTGTCTAAACGTGTCACTATAATTATATAATCCATCAGTTTTGCTCCCAGATCTTGCCTTGCCTTTGTAATAAAGTGCATTTCTGGAGCTAGAGTTTGCTGGTGTGTTTTAGCTGCATCCATGAGCATCAGCAGGTCCAGTACATACTATTATAAATGGTAATCCTTGAATTTAGGCGCCCTGGAGCTTATCACAATAGTCTGCTCTAACCTTGACTCATCCTTTCTCTTACTTAAAGTATTTCCTCATGTATGACTTGTTAAGAGCTTATAAACATGGACTAAATTGCCCAGACGTTCAGGGTGGCAGCAGCTTTGGTGCAACAGGATATAAAGTGGCTGTTTTTAGAAACAGATGCTTGTCAAATGTTGTTTTTGTAGTAGAAAAGAGTGAATAGATGGCACTCTTCTTACAGTACAGCTGGTAATAGACATTAGACAGGCTATTGATGCATGTACAGAGCATGTAGGTTACCTCTGGGTTGTGGTCGAGCACCAAACTTGGTGGATGCATACTCTGGAAGTATACCTGGTGATTTTGTTAGTAAGGGGCCATCTCAGAGCAGACAATTTGGCTATTGTTGCACATAATTGAGGAGGGCACCTTTCACCTGTCCACAAATCCGAAAACTTTAATAGTTTGAGACAATTACTGAAATGGAAAAATGTACAACAGGAAATATGAAGCCCACAGTGTAGCGGCTATGGAGAATGTTCTCTCTGGCCTAAGACGGACAGAGTACCTAGTACTGAAAGTACTGAAGAATCATGGGGCAGCAGAACAAGACAGTGGAAAGGAGACATACAAAGGGTCTGTAGTCCATGGAAAAAATACAGAAAGCCCTGGTCTAGATTTTCTAAGGACTCACGCAAGTCTACTCAAGGCAATGCAAATCCTTAAGAGATGTTTACTAAACCAAGCAAAGTGCGATTTGCACTACCTTCTTTGACTTTGTGAGGAAATGTAATTCAATGGCTTGTGCTGCATTACATTTTGTAGTGATAGGCTTTCCATGGGTGGAGCATGGGCTATCTTGTGTCTTCACCCAAAACACTTGAAAGAATCCCAGATTTGCTAAAATCAGTAAACATGGGATTGCGCCAAAATGGTGCACCTCCCAAGGATAACATAATTAGGAAAAACATTTTTATTTCTCCTTGTATTTTCCTCTTTAAGGGCCAGATGTACGACCATTTTTTGCAGTTGCAAACTGGAAATCGGCCCGTTTGCGACCACAAAATAGGTCTGCCCTTTGTACAAACCCTATTTTGAGTGTCGATAACCAATTACCTACTCACAAAATAGGGGTTGCGACTCCCTATTATGAAAGGGCGTACCATGGGTGTCCCTTCCTTATAGCGAGTCACACTTCAATGTACGATTGTTATAAAACACCCGCAGTTTACCACCTACTTCAAGTCGGTGGTAAGCCACTCACAAACGGGAAGGGATCCCCAGGGGACCTCTTCCTCTTTTTGACTGGTAGCTAAAATATTTTTTAAGAGCAAGCCTACTCTTAAAAAATTAAACAGAAACCTTTCATTTTTCTTTTTTAAATGCATCTAGCTTTCCTTTAAGGAAAACCGGTTGCATTAAAAAAAAAACAGCTTTTTTTAAAAAGCTGTCACAGATATGGTGGTCTGCTGACTGCAGCAGGCCACCATCCCTGGCAGTGGTAACCATTCCCAATGGGGTCGCAACATGCACCTGCCTCATGAATATTAATGGGACAGGCAATTTGCGACCCCATTAGGAATGGCAAACAGTATCCGAGACACTGTTGTAAGTTCTATTTTGCGAGTTGCAAATTGCTAGTCATAAAACGACACAATTTGTGAGTCGCAAATTGGAAGGTTCATACATCTGGCCCTAAATGTGCTATGCATTCCTCATCACAAAGAGAAAGAGGAAATTGCCTCTTAGGTTTGCTTTTGTGCAGGATCATATACCTTCCCCCCTATAAAATGCCACTTGTCTCCTCAAGAATGCTAGGTCCCTGAGTATTCTTAAGCTGAAAAGAACTGAGGTTGCCGAGTGTTGTAAACTAAGTTCAGTGAAGCAAGTGATTGAAACATTTCTGTACAAGGTCATGGGGAGAGTGGCCCAACTAACTTCAACTTTAATTCTATTTGGCTGTGACAAGACCTTATAGCTAGAATTAACCCAGGTTTACTATTGTTTTATGGCAACAGCAACACTACGTATAATGATTGCTTCAAAGTGGAAGGATGAAGACCCTCCGACATACCAAGCTTGGTACGCCAGAGTATTCCATGTATTTAACCTAGAGATGGCAATATATAAATGTAAAGGAAGTAGAGCTAGGAAAAAGGGGTTACAAATCTGGGGCCCCTTGGTGGAGCAGCATGGATAAAAGGAACATATATTCCTCTAAGGATAAAAGAAAGAATATGTATTTCCTGTTTTGTTTTTTTCCTTTGTTTTTTTTATCTTGGATTTACTATGATTCTCTGTTTTTATTGTTTTTGTTGCTGCTTGATGTTGCTTGATTATTTTTCAGAACCAGTGTAACTTTCCTGAAAAATAAAAAACAAACAAAAAAAGGAACTGAGGTTGCTAAAGATACTGAGGTGCAACACAACTCTTAAGTAAGATTTATTGAGCCACACAAAGCCACCTTGAATGGCCCTGAGTGGCTTGATAAATCTAGAGTAACGAAACACAGTGCAAATCGCTGAATTGGATTACTCTGCCCCAGGTAGGGATTCCGTGGGTGGAGGATTGGTGTTAACATGCATCCGACTAGGGATTTTGGTGCATTCCCAGATTTACAATTAATGGTAGACCTGGGAATGTGAAAAAATGCTACACATCCCCAGGGGAGGTGCACTCAGGAGAAATATCTTCATTTCTCCTCATTTTTTCCTCTTTCTATGTGCATTTTGCTGCACAAATAAGAAAGATGAAAATGTCTCAGGTGATTTTTTTTGTGCAGTAAGGTGATCCGTCCTTCACAAAAACAATCCTGCATACAACGCAGGAACCCTTGCACCATGGTGCAAGGGTGCCTGCCTTGGCACTAGTAGGTCATTGTACACCTGTGAAGGGAAAAAACAGGAGCACACCGTATAATGTTAAATACAGTGCATTTCTGCCCTTTCCCTATCACTCATGGCAGGGCAACAAGGTGGTGTGCTGCACTGTGTATTTTTTTTATAAATAACCCCCTGTGTTTTGAGATCCTAACAATGGCCATAGGGACGTATACATATCAAGGGTTTTGTCTCGCTCGTTTGCTCTGTGCTAATTGCCTTCCATGTTTCCTTTGTCCCCTATATTCTAGCTGGTTGCCACAGGCCCCACATCTGCTCTCTTCATTCCACTCATGATTCCATACCTTTTAAGTAATTTCCCCTTCTTCCCCTTCTAGCCCTTCTTCCCAACATTCCAACTCTCTACTTTAAGTAAGCTGCTTCCTATCAAAGTCTGAGACCCCAACTTAATTTTAGCATAAGGGCAGAGGGGGAACATAAGAACCTAAAAATGACTGTCCAATCTCCCACTTATTTATTTATTTTAATTTTACAGTATATGAGTGACAATAAACAAGAATGACAAGCATTTCAGGTTTGTACATGACAGCAGCCAGTTAGAAATGTAAATGTAAATGTAGTATACTTGTAAAGCGCACAGCTGCCCCAGCAACGGGGCGTCCCGGCGCTGTATAACTCTGGGGAACCCGTCCTGGCTTTCCCTGTGGGATGATCCCTTGCTGGGAGTCCCCAAGGTGGAGCCAGGCATCCCCGGAATTGGTGGGGCCGTTGTGGAGATTAGGCAAGCTAATGCCCAGAGTTGCCGAGTGGAACCCCTGATTAGAGTAAGCACCGAAGCGAGAATTATCGAGTCCGCTGACCAAGGTCCACGACCCTGCCGAAGCGGGAATTGAACCCTGGTCCAAGGCTGACTTCTGCTCTCAGGCCTGCCGCCTCTAACCAGTGAGCCACACTACTCCAGAAATCTAGCATACATTGTATCATCAATTGAGTAATCAACACTGCAACAAGATGTACTAATTGAGTCCACAGGCATTGATCAATGAAGTCGTAATTCACATCTGAGACAGAGCAGCCATATACACTTTAATGTGCAGAATACGCCCAGTCATATGCTGAGAGCCATGTTTGTCATCTGCTCCATCTCACCATCTTGAGTTGCAGTAAGGAGGAAATCCCTTAAAGGGTCCCAGATATTCCTAGGACACAGGATGAGAGGAATCAATGAAATAGAAGTGTCCATGTTGTCCTTGCAGAATTCCAAGTCTGCTAGCCATTGCTTGGCAGAAGGCCTACTGTGTGCCCCCCAGTACAAGGAGATTTGTCGTTTGACTTGAGCAGTGCTAATGCAATCGCCTCTCTTCTTTAGGACAGTAACTCCTAAACCAACCCTCCAGAGCCAACAGCATTGACAGAGTTAGTGCAATACCTATCATTCAACTAAGTAGAGTAAACATTTCAACCCAACATCTAAGTATACTCAAACACTTCCACGTTAGATGAATGAAATATGTGCCCGCCACATGGCATTAGGAAACTTTATCATCTCTGACCTCCAGTCTGCATAATCATGCTGGTGTACATTACATTTGGTGTATGTATTTAAAGTGAAATAATCTATGCCTGCTATTCATAGAAGATGTTTTAGTCTCTGAACAGCAGAACTGCCAGTTTTCCTTCATGATTTCATAACCAATAACCCTCTCCCACAATCTGCAGGGGAGGGAAACCAGAGCAGGCCTGTGATCCTTACTAATATTTCTATAAAGATTCGACACCTATTTTGTGTTGTTTATATATTACCTTAGTTAGTATAGGTAATAGCCTTGGCTCATCGGGATACTACACTCCATCAGATTTGAGAGAGTGTGATATCTGAAATTAAAGGAATGGATTTAGAGCTGACTCCTCTTCCATATTCTTGGACTCCTGCAGGAATAAAAGCCTACCATTCGGATATAGTCCACGCACTTTCAATAGGCCAAGGCAATCCAACTATGAAATATCCTATGGTTCTCACTTTGATAGGATCTTGAGGTTGCAAGTTAAAGGGAGTTCTGGTGAGTACATAGTTTTGACTCCATAGTATTGTGTCAGCCAAAGCCTCCACTCACACTGTGCATTCAACTGAGTTTATCCCCCAGGAAGCCAAGCGTGTCTGTCAACCAGTCTAATGTCAAGTGGTTCTAGATCTGCTATATATATATATATATCTTCACTATGACATGCAGAAATGCTCTTCCTGTGCCAAACTAATATCTAATATGTTGCACTTGTGCTACAAAGTGATAGAGGCCAATATCTGTTAGTGACATACCCCATTTTCCTGTGGTAGAGTCAATGTGTTCCACCTAACCCTTGGATACTTGCCCACCCAGGCCAGTCTTATCAAAGCAGACCTCACCAGCTTGAGAAAGCTCAGTTTCAACAGTAAAGGAATGTAAACAGATACAGAATCAGGGTAAAATTATTATTTTAATCAAATCTAGTCTTCCTGCCATGGACAGTGGTAGTTTAATCCATTTCTCAACTTTGGGCCACAGTTTGTCAAGCAGGGTTCCATAATTATCCTCCATGAGTGCCTCTGTGCTTCTGTGAATTTGGATTTCCAAATATCGCAGAGGGTACTCGAGGTGTGCTAGTGTTGTACACAGAGTTAGTGGTAATCATTCTGATTATATCCGATTAATGGGAATACCTGATTCATGATCAGATCTTGAGATCTCTCTGGGGATGGGTGAAATATTCCTATCAGGCTGTTTTACATGTAATAAAGTGCCATACTCATAGAGTGAGATAACATTTTTCAACCCCTCATCTGTATACATTCATCTATGTGGTATTCCCTGAGGATGCAAGACAGAGGTTCAATGACTACTGCAAAAAAAAAAGGAGTGACAATGGACAACCCCTGCCTGGTGCTCCTTGCAATTGAACAGAATAAAGATTTTAACTTTTTCCATTTACCCTTATGCTTGCATACATTAGTTTAATCCAATCCACTGTCCCTCTCCCCACTCCTAGTCACTTTAGCAATGTAAACATATAGCCCATTGAAACAGAGTCAAAGGTTTTTACAGCATCTAAAAAAATAGCCACAGCAGATAACTCTGAATCTGTCTTATGCATCAGTCCAAACAGTTGTCTTATATTATACATTGTCAGCCTCCCAGAAGTAAACTCCATTTGATCAGACTGTATTATTCCAGACATATATGGTAATAGATGCATGGCTAAAATATTAACCAATATATTAGCATTGCAAATTAAGGACAGAGGGTTGAATGAGACACACTGAGATGCAAATTTGCCTGGTCTTGGTAAGGTAACTAAAAGGGTCACACGTAGTGTTGGAGGTAATGCAAAATAGTGACTTACTTTCTCAAACATCTCAACCATATGCAGCACTAGTATGTCAGCATATTGTTTTATAAAAATTGACTGGAGGACCTTTGTTTCCCTGGGCTTTCCACCCAAGTTCCCTTATGACTACTCTAGTTTCAGCTACTGTTATCTCTGTGTGAAGTGGTTCCCTCTCTGATGTCTCTGACCACGCCATTGTGCCCCTATACAGCTAATTAGACAGGTCCTGTGCAGTGGACTCTGTTTGGGCTCTATATAATTTTGCATAACATCCTCTAAATCTTACTAGAATTTCTTTGTCTCACCAGACTGATTTGCCCCTTGCTGTTTCTAGGGACCTAATGAGGTTTGCCAGTGTTAGGCACTCACCCTCTCCATACTGCCGCACCACAGTCATTTTACCCATTAATTTGGATTGTGATTCCTTCATTATGTCTAGCCAACAGGCTTTTTATTTGATCTAATGCTACTTTGCTCCCTGTCGCTTGGTTGAGTTAATTTTGGGCAGAAGCATTGCCCAGCTCTTGAGTGTTTAGTGGCTGGGCCAGTGCTCATGGATTCCCAATGCTTCCCCCACCAAATTGTCTCAACCAATTACCTCTGGGACTACTGACAAACATAGGCTCAAAATCCAAGGACTCGTAATAACGCTGACAGTAAATTCTCCTATAAACGCTGAAAGTACTTTTCACTTCAGGCAATTGAAAAGTTCCCTAAGCACACGCTCGAAACAAACTTAAACTTTTATCACATACCCTGCGATTAAGGAGCCTGTAAGCTATTTGGTTTATCTTAAGTGGGGCCCTATTTACATTTTGCAAAAACATTACATTCTTGAAGATGGTCTCGTGGATACATACCATGTGAGACCGAAACAGCAATGTACAGCCCATCTCTCTCCTGGCTATTCATGCCACCCAAACAAGTTTTGTCTTAATGCTAAGACGCACATTCTTTTGTTGTTCTGAGAGAGCGGGTTACAAGCATATTGTCAAATGTTAAAAAGCATTAGTCAGTCAATCAATAAATCTTTATTCGGCTTAAGCAGCCATAAAATAATGCAAATTAAAAAGATTCTATACAGTAAAAACATTACATAAGAGATCAATAAATCTTGTAAATACATGGGGTAAAGTGCATTTCTAGTAGGCTTAAAAGCAACTAAGTAAACCTCCATAATTTCCCGAAATTGAAAGCCATAGCATTCAAATAAACACACTTTCTACAATTCAGCATCTAGGGGTGCTTCCTAACACCAATTTGAATTTACAAAAAACATTATCACAGTATAAATTAGCCAACTGGACATTATTTTAAAAAACAAATCCTAAAAGACCAAGGTCTTTAGTAAAAACAATATCACTGGGACAACTAAATATGTTCTAATTCATATCTTTTCCTAATGGCCAAAGATACTTTTATGTAACTGGCTATTGCACTACAGATGTCGGGGGTGGCCAATGATTGCAATATTTAAAACCATCAAGATATGTACAAGGGCGAATTTTCTTTAACAAAGAATTATGAATCTACCCCTTGCCGTTTTGTATAAAGTGCAAAATAAAATAAAGTGCAAAGTGCTTTAGCTTATGAGGTTGTCACATGGACAAAGAGAGAGGTCATTCGCACAATCACACTGTCGTGGGAAGGCCAGCAAAAAGTGCACAGTATCTAACCGGAATCTAGTTAGATGAAATCTAGTCTGCGAGTTAACAGTAAATGTTAAATAATATTGCAGCAGAGGCGGGGGCAATTGCATCAGGCCGATTTTGTCTTGCTGCAAATAGCGCGTGTCTCCCCTTGAAAGCAAAGCCTCTTGGATGATAACTTTGGCGTTCAGTGGGATACTTTCAGAGTTATCATAAAAGTGGCCCAGTACTATATCATGATATTTGTCTTCCAATAACCGAAGCCATAGTATTTTAAGAGAGTTGGCCAGATTTTGACAATTTTTTATGATTTCTTGTGAGAACATGAGTTCTTCAAAAAGCCACATTCTTGCCCATAATAAAAGAGGGGCACCAGCTGTATGGTCTGCCAACAGCTCTAGGCCTAATTTATCATGACATAGGCGGTTAGGGGCACTATTGGACGTCATCAGCAGCATTTTAGTGAACTTATTTTCCACTACTTGTAACTGGCGTGTGTTTTGATGCCCCCACACCCCTGCACAATAAGTTGCAATAGTGAGACATTTGGCTTTATAGAGAGTAAGAATTTCCCTCACAGGCTTGTGACCTAATTTAGAGGCGAACCGGAAGAGCCCATCCACCGCCCTGGTTGTGTAATGGGCTCTCGCTGTCACAAGTGGGTCCCAGCTTAATATGTTGTTAAATAAATTACCCAAGTACATACAGTTTTCAACCTTTTCTACGGTCTTGTCCCGTACTATAAAGATATTGTTCTTTGTGCTCTTTGGGCTGCAGACCATGATATTTGATTTAATAAAATTGACATTAATATCAAGAGATGACATTAAATCAATAAAAGTATCCAGGGACTTCTGAAGGCCATTTACTGTCATGGCCATTAGCATAGTATTGTCAGTGTAAGATAACAAAGGGGAAGATTTGCTACCAATCTTGGGGAAATCCAGCCTTTTATTTAACCACATGCGTGCAGGCGGAATTCCGCCCGTACGCTGAGTTTTTTTAAATCGCACTTTACGTGACGAGCTGGGCTCGTCTTGAGCGTGCGAGGAGGCTACCTCATGACGAGCCCAGCTCGTCATGAGCGTGGAAGGGGTTAATAGGACGGCCTCCAGACCATTAGTGTAAATTAAAAACAGAAAAGTGGCTAAAATACACCCTTGTCGGATGCCCTCTGTTGAAGCTATCTGCTCCAGTTTTTTTCCCCCTGAGTGCCATATCTTATGGAAACTGTGGTATTAAAGTGTAACCTATGAATACGCGACACCATGGCTTGTTTCACTCCCAAGCTGTCCAGCATATCCCATAGTTTCTTTCTATTAAAAGTGTCAAAGTCACTAGACAAATCCATGTAGGCCAGGTGGATTAAACTCTTCCTGACCTTCACATATTTGGTAATAATTAGGGACAGGTTTAGGCATTGTTCAGTCATACCAAGCCCCTTCCTGAAACCATATTGCGTATTGGATATCGCTCCTATCGTTATTGCCCATGTCTCCAGCCAGGCGAGGAGAACTCTACCCACAATTTTGTCTGTGGCATCAATGAGCGTTAGCATTAATAATTGGGTTGTTTTGTGGACAACACATTGTTGATGTACTATATATTATCATTTACCTCTCACCCCTTCATTCTAAATTTGTTTGATCCTAACACAATTTGTGAAAAGAAAGTGTAGAAGTAAGAAGTGTAACTAATTAAGTTAAGATGTCATCTTGGGACATCGCTAAATATTCAGAGTACTATTATTTGGTTCCAAATTACTTCTATTTTGCCATCATACCTTACCTAATCATTAGGTGTGGGCAGAATTTGCGTAATCGCGTTACACAAATCTCCGTGAAATGGTTAAAAATCTCCGCTAACACACAGAAATTCCACGAAAACACGCGGAATTGCTTGTTCGCGATGCTTTTTCCTGTTCGCAATCTCTGCTTGCGTGCTAGGGGGGGAAATATCACGCGAACACGCATTTTGAGAATGCGAATAAGCAAAAAATTCCGCAAAGTTGAGGAACGCAGAACTTTGGGCAATTTCGCATTCTCCGCGGAACGCGAAGTTACCCAAATTACCCAAATTCCGCGAGCGAAACCGAATTTACCACCCAGGAATACTAATCATAGATACGCAAGCCCATACCACAAGTTGAAACTGGATTGAAGTTTTGTGCATTACTAGTGGGCCTGCAGCACTTATTATGCCACCCACTTATAGAGCCCTGAAAAACATTTCCCAGGTCTACCATAGCAGTCTTTAAACTGCCCGGTAAAATTTACAAAACTAGCCTCATCTCCAAGCTTTAAACCTCCTTTTATTACATATAAATCACCCCTGCTGTAGGCCCTGGGTAACCCATAGGGCAGGGTGCATTGTAATTAAAAGAAAGGTAGGAATGTACTTTTACGTTTTACATGTCCTGGTAGTGAAAAACTTACAAATGTGTTTCTCCCAACTGTGAGGCTACCACTCCCATAACATAGCATTGGGTTGCCTCATTACATTTAATAAGTGCTAAACGTTGATTGGGAACAGGTAGGAGATCCATGTTTGGTGTCTGAGAAATTGTTATTCAAAATCCTCTTTCATGGTAAAGTGGGATTTTAAGTTACAATTTTAAAATGCCACTTTTAGAAAGTTATCATTTTCTGCCCTAGCTGGTTGGTGCCTGCAGCATGTTCCTGGTTCACATGACTAGGTGCATTTGTCAGTTCGACTTTGTATATTCCTCCCACACAGCCACACAATAGAACAATTAACTGTGCCTGGATGAGCCATCAATGACAGGATGGGGGTGAAGCTTGGCACAGCTCCACTTTTAAGTCAATACGTTTTGCCCTGCCTCCCCACAAAGGACCTCACACTATTGTATTGTACCGGCAGCCAGCCTAGAGCCCACCCGCAGCTCCTATGCAATAATGGAGGAGCGTCGCCCCACTGCAGGGCTTAGAGTTAGCAAATGAAAAACAAAACAATGCTCCTGCATCATTTCATTTTGCATGTGCTGGCTCTGAGCCAGCGCTGTAGTGTGGGGTAAGCTGAGTCATGGGAGGGGGAGGAGTGCTACATGCACTCGCTGGGTGCTCATGTGTGTTTGGCCGGCATCTCAGGCTTACCAAAACACACATGCACACTTAGATTTCTCCTACCCCGCTGCATTGAGCATCCGGGCTGGAGAAACCCTCACAGACTCCCTGTTTTTTCTAGCCCACTGAGGCCAATCCCTACGCTGCTCTGCAGTATGGGGATTGGATGGTAAGTTTTAGTAAAAAATATATTATGTCTAACACCACCCCCTGGGCGCCCCTCCCAGGTCCCCTCCTTCACCGAAAGACCCACTTAATTCCACTACCGGTGGTTGGGGTTCACTTTGAGAGGGTTTGAGTGGAAATAGTGGGTCCACTTGAACCACCCACAGCATCAGGAAACCAATACATACTTGTAATACTGGATCATGCTACCAGGTATCCTGAAGCAATTCCCCTTAGGTCTACTATAGCTCCTGCAGTAGTCAAAGCCCTCATTTGTATCTCTACCAGAGGAGGGTTCCTCTGGTAGAGACCTCTTGGTGACCGTCCTGACTCGATCGGATGCGGTCGCTCCCCACGCTCCCTCCTCATTTAGTGGTATCGCAGCGCTTTGTTGATCTCTGCCAATATCTGTGCCCTCATTTTGTGTTATCGAAGCGCTTTGTTGATCTCTGCCATTATCTGTGCCCTGCTCGCATTATTTGTTGCTGCTTGCAATTTGCCTGCGTGACACGCATAGCGCTTTCAGTGCATAGCCCACATCGCGCCTGTGTAACCTCGTAGCGCTTTTTATTATCAGCTCGCATTGCTTGTTTAATTATTTATTATTGTGCCTGATTGTGCCGCTGCCCACATCTGTGATACTTCCTTATCTGTGCCCCAATCTTGTCCTGCTCCAACTTCGGTTTGCTGCCATTTTTGTTGTTGTTTTGTTGCCTCCCAGCCTGCCCCTCCACCACATTCCCGCCTCCCAGCTGACCCTCCCTCCCACGAGAAGTTAGGGGTTGACCTCTCAGCACCTGCCAATATCTGTGCCCTCATTTTGTGTTATCGTAGCGCTTTGTTGATCTCTGCCATTATCTGTGCCCTGCTCGCATTATTTGTTGCTGCTTGCAATTTGCCTGCGTGACACGCATAGCGCTTTCAGTGCATAGCCCACATCGCGCCTGTGTAACCTCGTAGCGCTTTTTATTATCAGCTCGCATTGCTTGTTTAATTATTTATTATTGTGCCTGATTGTGCCGCTGCCCACATCTGTGATACTTCCTTATCTGTGCCCCAATCTCGTCCTGCTCCAACTTCGGTTTGCTGCCATTTTTGTTGTTGTTTTGTTGCCTCCCAGCCCGCCCCTCCACCACACTCCCGCCTCCCAGCTGACCCTCCCTCGCTCCGCCCCCTACACTATCCACTTATGTCAGCTACACTTATGCGCAGCGTCCACGCGCAGCGGAAGCGCCCCATGCGCGCCAAAGGTGCGCCAAAGGTAAGCCCGTCTACGCCCGTCCGCGCCTGGACCGCGCCCAGCGCCAGACCTCCTGGTCCCCGCATCACCCATCCCTCCCGCATTACATATGACGTCTCCACCCTCTTAGCACTTAACCCCGGCCGACTCCCCATCTGCGCCCAAGCAGCACCAGGACACACCCATGGACCCTTCAGCTGCCACTCCTGCAAATTCCCCTGCATCAAGACCCACACCAAACCAACAAACACCAAACAGAGATCCAACACCACCCACCTTAAATGCATCCTTGTCAACACCCGCTCGGTTCACAAACACGCCATCGACCTTTGGAATCTACTCGACACCATTTCTCCGGACATCGCCTTCCTAACAGAAACCTGGATGAATGCCTCTTCAGCTCCAGACATCACCATAGCCATCCCGGACGGCTACAAGATCATCCGTAAGGACCGCACCATCCAAACAGGAGGAGGCATCGCAATAGTCCACAAGAACACCATCCGCGTCTCAACCAGCTCAGAATACAATCTCGCTATCGCCGAACACCTTCACTTCCAGATCCACACCGACCCCAAGTCCACACTCAGAGGCACCCTCCTCTACAGGCCACCAGGACCCCGTACAAAATTCAGCGAAGACATCACTGACTTCATCACCCCACACGCCCTCCCCTCGGAGGAATACATTCTACTGGGAGACCTCAATTTCCATCTGGAAAAGAGCAACGACAGTAACACTACCACCCTTCTGGACAATCTCGCCAATCTCGGACTCAAACAACTCGTTAACACCCCCACACACTATGCAGGACACACACTCGACCCTATCTTCACTTCCAGCAAGCATATCTCCTTCACTCACACCACAACCCTCCACTGGACGGACCACAGTTGCATCCACTTCATTTTCAATAAGACCACGATCCACAACCACCCTCAACCAACTCTGCGAAGAAATTGGAACAAAATCACCATCGACCAGATCTCCACATCGCTTCTTCAAAAACCCCCTGCCTATTCAACGAACCCTAACCAAGCCGCCATCTACCTCACACAATGGTTAACCCAAACCACCGACAAACTAGCACCCTTGAAAAAACATCAAATCAAACAAGGAAGCAAGAACGCCCCCTGGTTCAACGATGACCTTAAGAAATCCAAGAAGCTCTGTCGTTCCCTTGAGAAAACTTGGAAAAAAGACTCAAACACTATCACCCAAGCCGCCTTCAAAAACGCCACCCGCAAACACTACCAACTAATCCGGACAGCCAAGAAAGCAGCACTCAAAGACCGACTAGACAACAACGCCCACAACAGCAAGGAACTTTTCAACATCATCAAAGAATTCACCAACCCCACCGCCAGCTCTAACGACATCACCCCCTCTCAAGTCCTCTGCGACTCCCTCGCCTCATTCTTCCATGACAAAATCGCCGACATTCATAACAGCTTTGTCAACCAACCCGTAAACCAGTCCACCCCACTCACCTCCGAACCTGTACCTCCTCCGAATAACCTTTTTGACTGGAACCCAATCACCACAGAAAACACCATTCGCCTGATGAACTCCATCCACTCAGGATCCCCTACAGACCCATGCCCCCATCACATCTTCAACAAAGCAGACTCCATTATCGCACCCCATCTCCGAGACGTCATCAACTGCTCCCTCAACTCCGCCACATTCCCAGAAAGCTGGAAACACGCCGAACTCAGCGCCCTTCTGAAGAAACCCACAGCTGACCCCACCGAACTCAAGAACTACCGCCCCATCTCGCTCCTCCCATTCCCTGCCAAAGTCATTGAGAAAGCCATCAACAATCAGCTCGCCGCCTTCCTCGAAACCAACAAATCACTCGACTCCTCACAGTCTGGCTTCCGAGCCAAACACAGCACCGAGACCGCCCTCATCGCAGCAACAGACGACATTCGAACACTACTGGACAACGGAGACACAGTCGCCCTCATCCTCCTTGACCTCTCCGCAACCTTCGACACAGTCTGCCATAGCACCCTAATACAACGCCTCAGAAACATCGGAATTCAAGGAAAAGCTTTGGACTGGATCATCTCGTTCCTCGCTGGAAGAACTCAGAGAGTCCGCCTCCCCCCTTTTAAGTCAGAGGCCACCGAAGTCATCTGCGGCGTCCCGCAAGGCTCATCACTCAGACCCACCCTCTTCAACGTCTACATGAGCCCCCTCGCAACCATCGCACGTCAAAACAACCTGAACATCATCTCCTACGCTGATGACACTCAACTGATCCTCTCACTCACCAAAGACCCAACCACCACCAAAACCAACCTACAGGAAGGGATGAAAGAAGTAGCCGAGTGGATGAAGCACAGCCGTCAGAAACTGAACTCGGACAAAACGGAAGTCCTCATCTTAGGTTCATCCCCTTCCGCCTGGGACGGCCCTAGGAAAAGCCCCCATACCGACGGACCACGCACGGAACCTGGGCATCATCCTGGACTCCTCCCTCTCGATGACCAGACAAGTCAACGCCGTCTCATCATCATGCTTCAACATCCTACGCATGCTCAAAAAAACATTTCGCTGGATCCCCACCAAAACAAGAAAAACGGTCACCCACGCACTGGTCACAAGCCGTCTGGACTACGGAAACACCCTTTACGCCGGTACCACCGCAAAACTGCAGAAAAAACTCCAACGCATCCAAAATGCTTCAGCCAGACTCATACTAGACATCCCCCGCACAGACCACATTTCCGTTCACCTGAAAGACCTTCACTGGCTCCCCGTCAACAAGAGAATAACGTTCCGTCTCCTCACCCACGCACACAAAGCTCTATACGAACTCGGACCTGATTGTCTGAACACGCGCCTTTCCTTTTACACCCCCACCCGCCAGCTGCGTTCGTCCAACCAAGCCCTCGCTGCTGTTCCGCGCACCCACAAAGCCACCATGGGGGGAAGATCCTTCTCCTACTTAGCGGCCAAAACCTGGAATTCCCTTCCCATCCACCTCCGCCTTACCCAAAACCACCTAGCCTTCAGGAAGCAGCTTAAAACCTGGATATTCGATAAGTAAACCTCCCCCCCCCTTCCTCAAGCGCCTTGAGACCCTCTGGGTATGTAGTGCGCTATATAAATTCTGACTTGACTTGACTTGAAGGAGGTGGTTTCTGACAGAGGTACCAACTTCATGTCAGCATACCTAAAACATATGTGGAATGAGTGTGGAGTGAACTACAAATTTGCTACACCTTATCAACCACAAACTAATGGCCTTGTTGAAAGGTTTAACAAGACATTGAAAGGCATAATCATGCGGCTCCTTGAAAAACTCAAAAGGAGATGGGATTTCCTCCAGACCATGTCTGCTTTTCGCTTACAGGGACGTGCCTCAGAAGGGAGTAGGGATTCCCCCTTTTGACTTCTGTTTGGCCATTCTGTCAGGGGGCCACTTGATCATTTAAAAGAAGGCTGAGAGAGACCTCTCAATGAGCCTAAACAAGATAAGGTGGACTATGTACTAGGGGGCAGATTTACAAACCCCTTGTGCCACTTTTGCATCATTTTTAACATGGGAAAAATGACGCAAATGTGGCGCAAGGGGCTTGTAAATCTGCCCCTAGGTCTTTGCTCCAGAATGGCAGAGTACTTCAAAATGGCATCCAAGAAACCAGAGGCCAGTCAACAGCTCCAGATACTGGTATGACCAGAAGGCTGCACTGGTGGAATTCCAACCAGGCAAAAGGTGTGGGTGTTGGAGACTGTGGCATCCAGGGGCATTCAAGACTGAGTTGCCCTCACCCCATCTTAGAAAAGAAAAGTGAGGCTACCTACTTGGTAGACCTAGGCACTCGCAGGACCCCCAAGTGGGTGATCCTTGTAAATTGCTTGAAACTTTTCTGTGACAGGTCTGATGTAACCATGCTGATGGTTACTGATGAGGACCAGGAGACAGAGAGTAAACCTCGCCCTGACCTCCTGTCTTACAGCCCCAAAGATGGGTTAGAGGATGGAGTTATCTGTTCAAATGCTCTCTCTGACTAACAGCTGGCCGACTGCAGGCAGGTCCTGCAACAGTATGCTGAGCTCTTCTCCTTATCCCCTGGTCAGAGACGCTGGGGTACCCATGATGTGGACACTGGAGACAGCTTGCCTGTCAAGACAGAAATCTATTGCCAGTCTGACTAAGTTAAGGAGAGCATCAAGGCTAAAGTAGGCAAGGGTTGGGGTTCATTGAACCTTTTAAGATTTCCTGTGCTAGTCCCCAAACCTCACCCCAAACCTCACCCATAGAATGGAAAGCCAGAAATTCGGTTTTGTGTGGACTACAGAGGTCCCTATTCAGTCACCAAGACAAATGCACAACCCCATCCCAAGGACTGATGAATTGATACCCAAATTGGTGCAGCCAAATCTCTCAGTACCTTTGACTTAACTGCAGGATACTAGCCGATTTGCATGATCCCTGGAGCCAAAGAAAAGACAGCATTCTCCACACCTGATGGGCATTATTAGCTTACTGTTATTTTCTGTGGTTGAAGGAGGGCCCCTGCCACCTTCCAAAGGTTGGTGAATCAACTTGCTGGCTTGGAGACCCTTGGTGCAGCATATCTCAATGATTTTTCTGTCTTTCGCTCCACCTGGCATGATCAGCTAATCCACCTGAGGAAGGTTTTATTGGCCCTGCAGTCTGCAGACCTAACTATCAAGTGCCAGGTGGGACAGGGAACTGTTGTATACTTGGGCCACCTTGTGGGTGGAGGCCAAGTGCAATCATTACAAACTAAGATCCAGACAATTCTGGACTGGGATGCTGCCACAACCCAGACCCAAGGAGTTTGTGAAAGGGTATGGCTGCATTGTGACACCCCTCACAGATATTATGTACAAAAGAATTCAGAAGAAAGTGAACTGCCAGTTAGTTGTCAAAAGGCCTTTGTGCAAGAGGCAATGAGCTCAGCACAAATTCTCAAAGGTGCAGACTACTTCAAGGAGTTCATTGTGCAGACTGATGCCTCTGAGCTAAGGATAGGAGTGGTCTTGTCCTAGACCAATGATGATTTCCAAGTCAGGCTTGTTGCTTTTAGAAGCAGAGGTTACTCCCCATGGAGCAGGGTTGGAGTGGCATTGAGAAGGAGGACTTTGCTGGGGTTAAGTCCCTGAAGAAGCTGAGACCATACCTGTTTGGTACTCACTTCCTGATGCAAACTAACCGCAGACATCACAGATGGCGAAAATCCCAAACTGTTGAAGTAGCCCATCTCCCTACAAGGAATGGACTTTACGGTGGAACATAGACCTTGGACATCCTATGCCAATACAGGTGGCCTTTCCAGGTTCTTCCACTTGGACAATGAAGACTCTATAGGGAAAGGTTAGTCTCATCTTCTTTTGTTTGAGGGGGCTGTGTGGGAGAGTGCCCCTTTTTGTATGGTTACCCCCTAACTTGTTGCCTAGAGCTGATGCCAAACTGATTAAAGTATGTGCTACGATCCTGCTAGCCAGACCCAAGCATTTGTGTTCTTTCCCAAAACTGTAGCTTTGCATCCAGAATTGGCACAACCTCTGGCCCACTTGTAAGTCTCTTGTAAAAGGTACCACTGGTGCCAAAGGGCCTTGTGACCAGAGAAAGCACTCTGATGACTTCAGGATGTATTATGCCACTCTCAGACACTCCTAACCTGACACATGCACCCTGCCACTGCAGCCTATATGACAGCATGGGGGCCAAAAGTCCACATGGTACCCGTCCCTGGGTGCCACGCCTAACAAACACTGCCTGTGGCATATACAATCCACCTCTCTAGCAGGGCACACTATACCATAGGTAAGGGGACAGTCACATGAGCGCTGTGCTACTACAGTTTCTATGCAATTCAGGAACATAGTAAGTGCAGCAAAGCCATTTTGAATACCTGGGCTGGAAGTTGTCATCACGAACTTCCCCACTTCATGTTAACTCTACTGAAGACTGAGAAGTTTTGTATCAAACTTCTCAGCACATTAAACCTGCACTAATGCCCATATCGAATTTAATGTAAAATATATTCAGAGGGCAACTTAGAGATGCCCCCTTAAACATGATCAGCCCTGGTGTTGTTCCTGACTGGCTACTAGCCATCTGCCACCACAAGATATGCTTCTGGACCCCTGGATAGAAAGATATACACTCTGGATCTGGAAACAAAGCACATCCTGGGCAGAGGTGTTATGCCTCCACCACCAGAATAGGTAGGATCCACAAAGAGGAACCTTCAAAGGTCTGCTACCTTTGTTAGCTACTCCCAGCCTATTGCTTCTATCAGCAACTGGCTCCCATTTGGGTGCGAGAACTGGTGGGAAAATCTAGCCCAACTTTACCAACCCCACCCCTCAGGTGGGAGAGGTGAAGCGCACATCTCTGTTCCCTCCAACTTCAAGATGAGGAGGCTCAGCTAATTAGAAAGAGGATTATGTCACCCTAGCACTGGAGGATGGCATACTAGGGGTTGTAGACAACCCAAGGAAGGGACCCATTGGTCCTGACCTGCCCTCCTGTAATGCTCCTAAATCTATCCTTTAGTGGCATCCCGAACCTTACCTCTTCAGGCTTGACTGCTAAAGAAGACGATGCACTAGGACCGTGCTGGACCAGGAACTGAACTGCTGCAGAAAAATCTCAGGAAGAACCCTGCCACCTGCACCCGCATTGACAACTGGAACTGCTGTCCTTGCAGAAACCCTGCCTGACATCCAAGAACACCTGGAGGCCCTGCAACCTTTGACAAAGTGCCAAGAATCTCTGGCCTAGAGGCTCTAGACCCTGGCATATGACTATACCAGGACTGCCACAGTGAGGATCGACATGGATGTCGACGCAACTCACTGCTACAAAAGAAGTTCCTGACCACAGTTGTAGAGGACCGACACTTGTGTCAATGCGACTCTGCCCTGCCAGAAGAAAAGCAAACTAGCCAGACGTCCTCCGCAACCTCGAGGGATCCTCTCAGCCCTAAGACCCCAGCTGTACCCAGCTGGCACCTGAGAGCCCGTACCCTTCAGCAAGTGGCCCTGTCAGCCTCCTCCGGCCCTGTCGTCCAACCGTGACCTCCCTGTGATGTTCCGATGATAGCAGATCTCCTCCAGCCAAACAACAGCAACCAGCCAACAGCGACCGCGATGGAACCCATTTTGGCAGTCTGCTGAAAACCAACCAACTACATTACTCTCTGCGGACTGCAACGGTACATGTCATTGCCGATATCGACTGCCGCGGCATAGATCCTGAAAACCGCACATCTGGGTGCTCCCAGTCCCCCAGAACTGGCATTCCCCGCAGCTTTGGACTGGACCACCCGAAGACTGGAACTATAGACCTGGTACTTACTTATAAGTCCTATTACCTAGTGTTCTCTATATATTACCCTAACTGTATAACCTGAAAACCAAGTAATTTCTTTTCGATTGAAAAGTGCTGCTTGAAGCTCTACAAACCTTTTCTATTTGGAGAAGTGTGGCTCACTGATTAGAAACGGCAGACCCTGAAGCAGAGGTCGGCCCGGGACCAGGGTTCAATTCCCGACGCGGTAGGGTCTTGGGTCAATGTCCGCGGACTCGATAATTCTCGCTTAGGTGCCTACGCTAACCATGGGTCCCACTCTGCAACTCTGGGCAATACCTTGCTTAATCTCCACAACGGCCCTAGCAGCGCCGGGGATGCCTGGCTTCACCTTGGGGGTGCCCTCTCACAGGGAAAGCCAGGACGGGTTCCCCAGCGGTATACAGCGCCAGGACGCCACGTTACGAGGTAACAGTGCGCTTTACAAGTATACATACATTACATAGATACATTACATATTTGAAAAACCTTGATATTTTGAAAGTGCTACAACTCACCTGCATTAAGTAACCATTGGTTCTTAAATAAAATACAAGGTATACCTTTTTATATTTACCAGTTGGTCTGAATTCAGTCTTTGAGTGTGTAATAACATTTCATGCCTGAGTATGTACAATAAATGCTTAACACCGCCCTCTGATAAGCCTAACTGCTTGACCACTCTACCACTAATAGAGCTGATCGTATTATCAATTTAGCCTCTGCTATATCTCTGGAGATCCCCTGGACTCTGTGCAGACTATACCTTGCTTTGGTGCAGTATCTACAGAGCCAGCCTACTACAATATTAATTAGCCAAAATCGATTTGCAGCTTCCTCCTATTTCATATTTTTTCAAACAGACTTATTAGTAAATCAGTCAATTTGCAAAATAAATTGCTGGTCACAAAAGACTATGCAATTTTGCAACTGCCTTTTGTGAACCCTTCCTGGCCTTCACGTATTTGTTAATAATTAGGGACAGGTTTAGGCATTGTTGAGTCATACCAAGCCCCTTCCTGAAACCATATTGCGTATTGGATATCGCTCCTATCGTTATTGCCCATGTCTCCAGCCAGCGAGGAGAACTCTACCCACAATTTTGGCTACTTGCATCAATGAGCGTTAGCATTAATAATTGGGTTGTTTTGTGGACGACACATTGTTGATGTACTATGTATTATCATTTACCTCTAACCCCTTCATTCCAAATTTGTTTGATCCTAATACAATTTGTGAAAAGAAAGTGTAGAAGTAAGAAGTGTAACTAATTAAGTTAAGATGTCATCTTAGGACATCGCTAAATAATCAAAGTACTATTATTTTGCTTGAAATTACTCCTTTTTTGCCATCATACCTTACCTAATCATATATAACCAAGCCCATACCATAAGGGGAAACAGGGTTAAAGTTTTGTGCATTACTAGTGGGCCTGCAGCACTTATTATGCCACCCACTTATATAGCCCTTTAAAACATATCCCAGGTCCACCATAGCAGTCTGTTAAACTGCCAGTTCAAATTTACAAAACTAGCCCCATCTCCAAGCTTTAAACCTCCTTTTATTACATACTAGCTTACCCGTCGCGCGTTGCTGCGATCTCCGAAGAAAGGAAATTCAAGGCAATTCGTTATGATAACATTCAATTTACATTGTGCAATTTTTATTGAAACTTATTCATTTTAATATGGAAAACATTTCAAAGTGTCGTTTTAATTCTATTTATTTATTCGAGTGCTTGTGGATACACGATTTTTTGTTTTTCTGTCTGGTGCGTACATCAGTATTCGAAAGTTTATCAGGGCCCTGGGGGGCCGATATTTAAAAAAATATTTATGCCAGAAACCTTCGCGGGAGTGTACTCAACAACTTCCCAAAGTTTCCTGGCGATCGGATGAATGCTGTTTTAATGGAGTGCTTGTGGATACACAATTTTTTGTTTTTCCATCTTGTGCATACATCAGTATTCGAAAGATTATGAGGGCCCTGGGAGGGCCGATATTTAAAAAAACTGTATGCCAGAAACCTTCGCGGGAGTGTACTCAACAACCTCCCAAAGTTTCATGGCGATCGGATGAATGGTGTAGTAATGCATTAAGGATAAACAGACAGACAGTCAGACAGACGTACATTCGTTTTTATATATATAGATAAACCACCCCTGCTGTAGGCCCTGGGTAACCCATAGGGCAGGGTGCATTGTAATTACAAGAAAGGTTGGGTATGTACTTTTACGTTTTACATGTCCTGGTAGTGAAAAACTTACAAATGTGTTTCCCCCAAATGTGAGGCTACTGCTCCCATAACATAGCATTGGGTTGCCTCATTATATTTAATAAGTGCTAAACGTTGTTTGGGAACAAGTGGGAGATCCATGTTTGGTGTCTGAGAAATTGTCATTCAAAATCCTCTTTCACCGTATAGTAGGATTTTAAAATACAATTTTAAAATGCCACTTTTAGAAAGTTGTCATTAACTGGTCGGTGCCTGCAGCATGTTCCTGGTTCACATGACTAGGTGTAGTTCGACTTTGTATATTCCTCCAACACAGCCACACAATAGAGCAATTAACTGTGCCTGGATGAGTCAACAATGACAGGATGGGGTGTGAAGCTTGGCATAGCTCCACTTTTAAATCAATACGTTTTGCCCTGCCTTCTCACAAAGGACCTCACACTATTGCATTGTACCGGCAGCCAGCCTAGAGCCCAGCCGCGGCTCCTACGCTAAATGGAGGAGTGTCGTCCCACTGCAGGGCGTAGAGCTAGCAAATGCAAAACAAAACAATGCTCCTGCATCATTTCATTTTGCATGTGCCGGCTCTGAGCCAGCGCTGTAAGGTGAGGTGAGCTGAGGCATGGGAGGGGGTGGAGTGCTACGTGCACTTGCTGGGCGTTCATGTGTGTTTGGCGGCATCTCAGGCTTACCAAAACATTCATGCGCACTTAGATTTCTCCTGCCCCACTGCATTGAGCATCTGGGCTGGAGAAACCCTCGCAGACTCCCTGTTTTTTCTAGCCCACTGAAGCCAATTCCTGCGCTGCTCTGCAGTGTGGTAATTGGATGGTAAGTTGTATTTAAAAAATATATTATTTCTAACACCACCCCCTGTGTGCCGCCCAGGTCCCCTCCTTCACCGATAGGCCCACTTAAATCCACTATCAGTGGTTGGGGTTCCCTTTGAGAAGGTTGGTATGGAAATAGCGGGTCCACTTGAACCACCCACAGCCTCAGGAAACCAATACATACTTGTAATAGTGGATCATGCTACCAGGTATTCTTAAGCAATTCCCCTTAGGTCTACTATAGCTCCTGCAGTAGCCAAAGCACCCTTTTGTATCTTTACCAGGGTAGGGTTCCTTAAGGAGGTGGTTTCCGACAGAGGTACCAACTTCATGTCAGCATACCTAAAACATATGTGGAATGAGTGTGGTGAACTACAAATTTGCTACACCTTATCTACCACAAACCAATGGCCTTGTTGAAATGTTTCACAAGACATTGAAAGGCATGATCATGGGGCTCCCTGAAAAACTCAAAGGGAGATGGGATGTCCTCCAGACCATGTCTGCTTTTTGCTTACAGGGACTTGCCTCAGAAGAGAGTAGGGTTTCCCCCTTTGACCTTCTGTTTGGCCATTCGGCAAGGGGGCCACTTGCTTTTTTAAAAGAAGGCTGAGAGAGACCTCTCCATGAGCCTAAACAAGATAGGGTGGAATATGTACTAGGGGGAAAGTTTACAACCCCCTTGCGCTACATTTGCATACTTTTCAACATGGAAAAAATTATGCAAACGTGGCGCAAGGGGCTTGTAAATCTGCCCCTAGGTCTTTGCTCCAGAATGGCAGAGTACTTCAAAAAGGCAGCCAAAAATCTAGAGGCCAGTTAACAGATCCAGACACTGTGGTATTACCAGAAAGCTGCAGTGGCGGAGTTCCAACCAGCCAAAAGGTGTGGGTGTTGGAGACTTTGGCACCCAGGGTCATTCAAGACAAATGGAGTGGCCCTCACCCCATCTTAGAAAATAAAAGTGAGTCTACATACTTGGTAGACCTGGGCACTTGCAGGACCCCCAAGTGGGTGATCCTTGTAAGTTGCCTGAAACTTTTCTGTGACAGGTGTGATGTAACCATGCTGATGTTTACTGATGAGGACCAGGAGACAGAGAATTGGTTCTTAAATAAAATAAAAGGTATAACTTTTTATACTTACCAGTTGGTCTGAGTTCAGTCTTTGAGTGTGTAATAACATTTCTTGCCTGAGTATGTACAATAAATGTTTAACACCTCCCTCTGATAAGCCTAACTGCTTGACCACTCTACCACAAATAGAGCTGTTCGTATTATCAATGTAGCCTCTGCTATACCTCTGGAGATCCCCTGGACTTTGTGCACACTACACTATACCTCGCTTTGGTGTAGTATATATAGAGCCAGCTTCCTACAATATTAATTAGGCGATATCTATTTGCAGTTTCCTCCTATTCCATATTTTTGCAAACAGACTTATTAGTAAATAGATCAATTGGCAAAATAAATTGCTGGTCGCAAAAGGCTGTGCAATTTTGCAACTGCCTTTTGCGAACAGTATAGTAGTACACTATCGGCCAGATTTACTAAACACTGGTCACAAAATGCTGACCAACCTATGTAGTAAGTAGACGGTACACAAAATGCTAAATCGTAGTGAGTCAGAATTCAACTTACCTCATGAATAAGAATGAGGTAATTTTCAAATTGAGACCCACTGCAATTCACTATTATTACAGGGATGGGGCCTACTGCTGCCAGTAGACTACCATGTCTGTAAAATAATAATGTTTTGGACCGGATTTTGGTTGCAAAACATGAAAACATCCCATAGTGAATTAGTATTAGAAGGGACACCCTAAATAAGTTCTTACCAAATACGGATACAGTATGTAGTTGCAAACCCAGATTCATTTTGCTGTAACAAAGTGTCTGATATTGCAAATCTGTCCCTTTGCGGCCTTAAAAATATCTAAGTGCATATCGCAGTTGGTCTATACATCTGAGTGTCTATTCGACAAACTAAATAGCACTGGGTTATTAAGAGTGAATCATGGAGGACTAAATGGCTAGCAATAACCAGGTGATAAACATTGTCTAAACTGGAAATTCTTTGAATATTGTTATTTATTTTACCTGTTTTAACTAAGTCACATTTGTTGTAATTTCCCACAACATAAACGTCTTTCGGAATCAGATCCTAAGTAAAAATTAGATCAGTCTTTTACTGCAAAAAATTCACTGAATTTGTAATGCCAATTTACGGTGGATTAACAAAAACTGCATGTCATGTTCAATTACTGCATGGTGCGTTAAAATATTTATAAGCTTTAGGAAGCGTGACATATTGTACACTGCACGATTATATATTTTTTTTAATTTCTGTTTGATGTTCCTTTCTTCGGCTGACGTTCTACTCCAGCTGCTCAGTTCTGTGTCACTACTACCCTGGGAAGAGGCATTTGGACCAAAGACACGAGTCTTCTGTCTTCTTTGCCAGTTGAAACACAAGGATCTAATAAAAGAGCTCTTGTTATGGGCATTAGTTGTACTGTCAGGCTAATTAGGTTTGTTTAAGTCCTTTTATTAATTTCCAACACTGTAATCCCAACATGTGGGCTTTTAAAAATTTGGAAAACAAATAGAGTGCTGTACTGGCACCAAGCTCACCCGCTGCTAGTGGATTAGTACAATATGAGCCTCTGAGCAGGTTCTGTAAAATAGAGGAGGTCAAAATCATTATTAGTTTATATTGTTTGTAATCATGTGCACATTTTCACATTTGGGTTTAGGATTCTTGCTCACGAGTGTCTTACTTCTATAAGAATTCCCTTTCATGTCTTGTTAAACAAGCGGGCTTCGATTTCCAATTCCGTGCATCTTTGCAGCAAATGCACAGTATTCTAAAGAATTGGTAGTTATTTCATTATCGTAGGTTTTTTCTAGTTCCGTTTGTCAGTTCTTACATGAGCTCTGGAACTCAAAATGAGACTCAAAAGTTGAAACAAAATCTATTCCATTAGATAATCATTATCTTCGAATTGAATTTTGCCTTTTGCCAGATAACCGCAGAATCCCCACCTGCTGAATGATGCGTGTTACTTTATCCGATTGAAAACTTTACTGTCCCTAATGTGCTCAGATACTTAGAGTGAATGCGTCTACTGTTGTAGTGACTAGGCCGGACTGACCATGTGTATCTATACAGCAACACCGAAGCTAGTTTAAATAATACTGTAAGATGAAGTGAGCTGTGCACTGACCGCATGGTTCATCTAACACCAGTGCTTTATTTGGGCCAATAGTTGTTTGTGGGGGCCGCCGGTACTCATTTTTGGCGACTGGGACTTATTTTTAGGTCGAGCATTCGAGACCTCTTGTATATACTTTAGTATATACTTATATGTGTATGTACTTTGTGGGCCCTGGAGATCAGCCCAAGGCCTTGTCTGCTCCGCTCAGGGACTTTTTTTCTATTCAACAGCCTCTATTTAAATGTCTTAATAGTAAGCGACCAGCAGAGGTCATTAAAATACGAGAATCTGCTTAGGGACTTTTTTTTCTGGCAACTGCCTCTATTTAACTTTCTTGATAGAAAATGACCAGCAGAGGTCAGTAAAATACCAGAATCGCTTTAGCATTCTGTAGATTCCAGTCCATAGAAATTGTCTTCCATGAGCACCGGTAGACAATAATATTTTTGTAAAATCTTGTATTTTCAGTGATATGACCACTGAAGTCCCTGATTTATATTAAAAACAGAGCTTTGGACTATACCATTTCCATCTGAAAGGCAATATTCCTCTCCATGTTTTCCCATACTTGGCGTGTCACACAGTTTGGTGCTAATTTTCCCTTCATGTTAAAGAACAGTAGATATTTCAGCACTCAGGCTAATGTGCTGCATAGCTAAATACATATAAGGTCCCAAAGGTGAGACTGATTGCATTGCAAATGCTTGTTCCTTTTTAGTTATTTACTGAGAACAAGAAAGTGTAAAACATACAATGGGGAGAAAAGGTGGAAGAGAAAGACGGGAAAGCTATCATGAAAAGAGAAAGCATGAACCTGCAAGAGTGAGATAAAGGGTTGGGGAGTGTGGTGGATTCCAGACTAGGCAGCCTTGATACTCGGCACCCAGATGTTTACTAACACCGGCCGTGGGTTTCTGAGCAGAGCTATAGGCACCACTGCTCACTAAATTCGACACCGTTTAACATTGGGCTTTACCTTGCACCCTAGTATTTTGGCGGCCATCAGGAATGAGGACACATTTTTGTTGTACCCTACGTGATTGCTTTGAATTGCCTTAAGATATGTACATGCACTCTAACCAAGCAATACACACTCCTGATAAAAGAGTAGAATGGGACTCTGGTGTAGGAGCCACGCCTTCCATGTTAGTTTAATGTAACATCAGTGCATTTTAAAGTATTTAATTATGGATTTACCACACATATCCCACCCTCCACCACATAATTTCCAGATTTCAACAAAAAAGAAGTGTTGACATTTCACTGCGGGATATACCCTGATGCACATGAAGCACTAGTGTTTATCCTCCTGCGTTATCCTCATCACTTTCACCCTTACTATTTCCCCCTCATTTCGCTGCGGGATGTTTTCTTTTTTATTTGCCTCTCTACTGTGCTTCATTGGAAGAGTGTTTTTTTTTCTTTACGTTTCTTTTTTTATGGCTGTGGATGGACTGCAACCTGGAAGGGAAGACGGCCTTCTGCGGACCATCTTATTTTTTTTTTTTTTTACATCCCTGCTGTTTCTCTTTGCTTTATATGAGTGCTCCCCACTCCATTTCGGGGTACTAATGAAGTCAAACCTTTACCTAGACAATGTTACTGTCCTACATTGATGAACTGGGCAATGCTTATAATCGAACATGAAAATAATCTTGACGTATTAAATGTAATTCGAATAATGTCATGAACATCTTTTACATTTTTTTTGTGCAAATTAAGTTTGCATCATAGACATTTTTCTCCAACAGCAGTTTTTTCAGGAGAACACCCAGAGCACAACATGCTTGGTAAGGTTGTTTCATAATGGAAAGAATTGTTTCAGGAGCCTCTTAATATGGACACAAAGTAAAACAAAACTGAAGACTTGAGTGCTGTATAGTTTGACTGGAAAATGTAGGGCTGATAACTCCTATCTCCTTCCAGGAGTTTTAGGATACTGAATGTATTTACTTGATATGCTGGCTTTGTTTCTGTCCTTTGAAAGTCCGGGCAATGATTGACCACATTGTTTAAGAATTTGCATAGTAGCATGTGTTATGGATGTAAATCTGTTATGATAAAAGCAGTGGGCTTACCTCCACAGAAAATCTTGAGATGTGCCTATCTTTTCAAAATTATGGTAATATGTTTGACAATTTTAGTGAAAAAAAAATTATAATTGAGATTGCCTGGCAATAAAACTCTGCATTTATTTACTTGTTGAAATTAAACTGCAAATGTGATACCTAATTCTTGCATATGTGCATATTTTCAATGTCTCCTTTGAAAAATGAACCCGCTTGTGTGCACCACATTGGACAATTGCAGTCCAGAAGCCTAGGCATACCTATGGGTGCAAATTATTCAATGAAAAACACACTTGCTTGGTCTTTAAGAAATAAGAAGAGAGGGCCTAAGTGAGTTGAACAGTTTACCCTGAAATGACTTGCTGATCACCCTAAAGTTTTCATTATTTGAACTAGGCTCAATTGACTTAAACACATTTAATGCCAACATAGGGAACCTCTGTCTAATGAGTGCACTTTCTCTGAATAAATAGTAGGTTCCAGGCCCTTGATGTTCTATAAAGGAGTGTTTTATCATAGACATGTCACCATGGGCTCTGATAAAAATTTCCCACTAAAGGTGAAAAAATAATTGATCTAATCTCAGACCAGTAATAAGATACACGTTACACTTTCTTGGAAATATCAAGGGGCCCATTAGGATGGCGGGCGGATTGCCCCCACCACCAGCCTGGCGGGGGAAATCCGCCCGCCATCCGCACCTATATTCACCTATATTCACCCCCGCCATATTAGGATGGCGGGGGGGACCGCGGCGGACAAAAAGGTTTAATATGGTGGCGGTGTCTAATAGACACCGCCAACCATATTATGATGGGCTGCTTTTGATGCCTTTCCCCCTGCGGGCCCCTAGAGTGAAGGAGAGGTGGGGTACCTCCCTCCCTGCATTTGCATAGACAAAAAGGCAGGCACCACGCGGTGCCTGCCGCTTTGTCTATGCAAATGCATTAATGCATTGTTAGCATTGTGGCGGGCGGTGCTGAGAGCACCGCCCGCTACAATGCTAACAATGCAGGATGTGCCCACCACTGTGGCGGGCACATCCTAATACCCCTCACGGGACCCCGGCCCTTATGGCGGGCGGTGCCAATCCCCGTGAGGATGGCGGGTGGGCAAAGTCCGCCCGCCATCCTAATGACCCCCCTAGTTCTTAGTATTTTGACTTCAGTGGACCCCCAGTTAATCATTTCTGGAACCTGGAGAACCACACTGAATCATTATTGGAATACAGGGACTGGATTTTACCTGGGATTGGAATTTACCTTTAGTTCCAATGATGGCATTGGACCTAAAGGTACATTTTAGCAAATCATTTATCATGGTATCTGGTCCCAATCAAACAAAAACAAGGAAATGTATAGTAAAGGATACACTTATTGATAAGTTGCCAAGTTGTACCTACCTGGGACATGTTTTTAATAATACATTAAAGTGGGACCATCTAAATGTGGCTAGGACTCAACATATGAGCAGAATAGCAAAGGGGCTGATTTGCTTTGCTTTCAAGCTTGGACATAAGCCGGTAGCAGAAATGATAACTTTGTATAAATCAAAATGCCTGTTAGTAGCTACTTTTGGGGCAGATGTATGGGGCCACCATAAAATTTCCCAGATTCAGATTTCAGAGAACAAATTTAAAAAAAGATTATTGATGATTCCTAGCACTTCTTCAACACTCTTTTGTCACTCTGAAGTGGGTCTGGATTATGTAAAAGATAGGATAAATGTTACCCAATTGATTTTATGGGGGAAAATCTGTACTTCAGAGGACTTATCATTCTCAAAGAGTTTCCTTAGAGATTGTATGAATCTTGATAAAGCAATGTCATTCCCCTGGCTTCGTTATGTCAGAAATACTTTTTATAAAATTTGCTTGGAAAATTATTATGACAATCCTGATGGTATCCAATCGAACATGAAACAGGTCATAAAAAATGCATATTATACACAATTATGTATGTCTAATTAGGATTATGGATTACCAGATTGTGCGTTTCTAAGTCAATAGCAATTTTATTTGTCTTACTCTACATGTTCAATCGCGTTTCCTTATGACTAGATTTCGCCTTTGTACATTGCAATTTCTTGTGGTTTTCCCCAAACAAGCAGGTTGGTGTAAGAGACTAACCCCCTGTCCCTGTAATAATATAGACCATCAGAGCACAATGCACTTTTTGCATTTTTGCACACTTTATAAAGACCCAAGGGCACGTTTCAACAAGCCCATTTTAAAGGAAATCCGTTCCCGTTCCTATCAGGAGGGTTTTAATTATTTGTGGCCACTGTCCATCTGCAGCACTGTGCTTAACTTCATTAGAATCACATTTCTAATCAGCAAACGCTATGAATCTTAAAACAAATTCAAGTTTATAGTGATGTTAGGGGTTTTAATATTTAGTATTTAGTATAAATGTGTTGTAGAACGGTAGGAGGGTTTTTTAAATTCTTAGAATCTATGCTGGGGTAATATGACTTAGGAAAA
Source organism: Lissotriton helveticus (assembly GCF_964261635.1). NCBI lineage: Eukaryota > Metazoa > Chordata > Amphibia > Caudata > Salamandridae > Lissotriton > Lissotriton helveticus. The sequence goes on from NC_136059.1 coordinate 883,811,071, forward strand.
TATAATATGTGCACTGTATTTTTTAATCTCTGCACTAAAACTTTTGTATGTATATTCTTGTTTTATTATTTAAAGTATGTATGCAAAACTTTATGATTCAATTTAATGGAATAATAGTTATGTGAACTGAACTGACTTGCTGATCACCCTAAAGTTTTCATTATTTAAACTAGGCTCAATTGACAGAAACATATTTAATGGCAACATAGGCAACCTCTGTCTAATGAGTGCACTTTGTCAGAATAAATAGTAGGTTCCAGGCCCTTGATGTTCTATAAAGGAGTGTTTGATCATTGACATATCACCATGGGCTCTGAACATAAATTCTTACCAAAGGTGTAAAAATAATTGATCTAATCTCAGACCAGTAATAAGATACAAATTCCACTTTCTTGGAAAATATTTAGTTCTTAGTCTTTTGACTTCAGTGAACCCCCATTTAATCATTCCTGGAACCTGGAGATCCACACTGAATCATTATTGGAATACAGCGACCATGCTGAATCATTACTGGAACCTGGGGACCCCGGCATAAGCATTTGAGATTTGAGCTGCAAAACATCACACTAAAAATACAGAAAAAAGCATTCAGCAAACAAAAGGATTAAATATTTTATTTAATTCGCAAACCAGTATAAAACAGATCAAATTTTAAATGTTAATGGGTTGGTGGGAGCTTTTCTAAATTTAATTGAGGTCACTTATCAGCCACACTATATTCTGTTTGAAGCACTTGCACTGCTCCTACAAATCTATCTGAGGATTCTAACTTAATCGTTATCCTCTAATTTCAAATTCATTCACATTTACAGAACGTTTACAAATTTTCAATTGTGCTTCATTATTTATATACATTTTAATAATCTCTTAATATTGTCTAATTTGCTAAGCAGTTGCAAACCCCCTGAGTAGGATTCACAGATGTCCAGGGATGAATGTCTGACAAAATATAGAAATGCAAAATATCGACCTACAAAAATATCGAAGCAAAAATATCGATGTCAACAATATCGACATCATATCTACAACAAAAAAATCGGGAAAAAAATATCGACGTCAGAAATATCGTTTTTAAAAGAAAATCATTTTTTTAATAAAAAAATATGTAAAATAAAGTAAATAATTCTTTAAAACATAATAAACATAGTTAAAAATATCTTATAATATTTAAAATTAATAAATACTATATAAAATGTAATACAAAATTAATTAAACATACACATATATGTAATATAGTTATTTACTTAATCAATTTTAATAATTATTTTAATATCTTATAACTAATTATAAATCTTATAAATTACAAATTCATCTATGCACATCAAATAATAACATAATTAAAAATTAAATGATTATGCAAAACACATTTTAAAAAATTTCATTTACTTTTAATATTTTTAAAATTAATCAAATACTACATTAAATAAAACAATAAAAAATATTAAATACCAAAGGGAATAAAATACTATTACAACTTAATAAAAAAAACAACAGTAAGGAAAACTATAGTGACAAGTGCTCCACACTGTGAGGGGTGGGGGGGTAGTATGTGTGTGCGCAGAAAACAATGATACCGGGCAATGGGTGCCAAATTCCTTCAACAGCATACTAATATAACACGAGTAAAGTCTCGCATTTGGAGGATATCCATAGTGCTTTTTAAGACAAAACTGTGGTGTGCAGCCAAAGCTTTCAAGACAACCCCCAAAGCCTAGGAGGAAACAACATGACGCAGCAATCAGCGTGTTCTTACCCTGAAGGGAATGAAATAAGGCCTCGAAGCATACTCCCGTGAGGCCAGCGCTCTTAGGATAAGATGCACCTGTGGGGTATGTAAGGTAGGTAAGGGTTGGCAAATAGGTAAGCCAGAAGAGGAGTGGGGAAAATAATGTTTTATATATATAGACATATGACGTGGAGGAGGCTAGTGGTACAGTTGACATCAGCAGTAGCTCCACAAGATAGCGTCGGATACACTGACCCAAGATGAATCTCACAGTTAGTTAAAAAGCGGAATAGACTAGTGGGAAATATCCCCACTCTATCATACCCACGTTAAAACAGGAGTGGAATGCTAGGGACACACCACACACTCCAGTCTACAGCACAGGGTGGTGACCGGAGCTGTAGACATAAGGCATAGAGGTTTGAGGAACCAGCATGTGCAAATAGCCAGGGAGGTGCGGGGTCAGACCAACCCAAGTGTGGAGTGTGTATGTTAGACCAAAGGTAACAAATGCCTGGGGTAATGCGGGGAAAGCCAGTCGCCTGAGGTGCTGCCCTAGTTCAGTTCAATTATTGGCCGGGCATGATGGAAGCAAGAAAAGGCAAGGGCAGGCTATGGCCGGGTGGGGCATGATGCCATACTAAATCTCGTGTCTACTGACTAGCTGGAATGGGCTAGCGGGAGAGAATGGTAGCAGAGGGCTAAGATCAAGGGACTCGTCGCGGGTCCAGTCTGGTTATTCTGGAAGCTTTACCCGGTCCTATCCCTCGAACTGAGCTCCCGGCACCAACACCCAGAGCTTCGGAGGTATCGATGGAGGCTTACCTTCAATGAAGCGCTGGTGCGGCGGGACACCTACCCCTCACGCTCGCGGCACCTGGTCAGGGTGCGGAGCAGCTGGTGGGGGTTTCCACCGGTGTCCGCCGTTATGAAGGGAGTGGACCTGTGACGTGGGAGCAGGTCCGGCTGTGGCGCGTCTGTCATGCGTCATGCGCATGCGCAAAACCCATGTGAGAGACCAGGAAGTGTCTATTCTCAACTGGCACAGAGTGGGGGCCATCTTGGCAGGGGCAGATATGTCGAGAGTGAAAGAGAGCTCGGTGCATGATATCCCAAGCGGTTTAGATGATATATCAGGTGTACGCGACCCCGCCTGAAGTTCACCTTAAAGGCAAGTTTGTGTGTCATCGTGCGGGTGTCGCACGACTTGCGTCAATGTGTCCCCACTATATATGTATCACCATGGATCTGGGATTAGATAAAGTGGTGGCATAACCATCCCTGGTGGTAGAAGGAGGAGGGAGGGGGGGAGGGGGGAGGGGGGCCGGGTTTGGAGGGTTAAGAAGGTAACCTGAAGCGCTGGCCAGGGGTGTGTGTAGCTAGAGCAGAACGCTCTGGATATGCTAATAGGAAGAAGAGGATGGCTGGGGGGTCATCTGGGGGGGTTTCTTTATCTTGAGATAGTAGCCCAGGGGATTGCGTCATTCAGCCACATTATGTCTAATTGGAGACGGTGAACCCATCTTTGTTCAAGCCTGAACAAAGCTTGTCTAGTCATGGCTGGTTGGGACTCGAGCACTAACCATTGGATGCTGTCAGCAGAGTGCTGATGTAGTTGGTAGTGTTCATAAAGCCTCGTGTGGGTCTTGGAGCATCGTATGTTGCTTTTGTGCTCCGTTATTCTTAGCTTCACCTGTCTCATGGTCATCCCTACATAGAATTTACCACAAGGACAAATAAGCAGATAGACACACTTAGAGCTGTTGCAGTTCGTATGCATATTCAGTTTCCATGTGAAAGAGTCTGTTAGCTTAATTTCTTTACACTGTATAGATTGGGGACAGACCGCACAGCCTCCACAGGGGTAGTGTCCAACAACGGGTGGGAGATCCCACAGTGTCCGTTGTCCAGCACCGGGTAGTTTCTTAGGACGTGTGTGTATCAGGGAGTCTTTAAGGTTAGTTGTCCGTTTCAATGCGAACCTTGGCTTGGGTAAAACAGTGCCCCCTGAGTTAAGAATGTCCCAGTGCTTGTTCACTGTTTTCTTAATGAAGTTAGAGTTTCTGGTGAAACTAGTGACACATGTTATTAGGTCATCGTGTTCTTTTTGATGCACTTCAAGGAGGGCCTCCCTATGGTTGTTAAGGGCTCTCTTACTAGAATCTCGTATCAATTTGGTGGGGTACCCTCTATCAAGTAGTTTGTGTTGTAAGGTGTTGGCTTCCTGTCTGTAGTCATCCCTTGAGGAGCAATTTCTAAGTACCCTCAAGAATTGACCAAAGGGGAGATTTTCGCGTAGTGCTCTGGGGTGATGGCTATTAAACAGAAGGAGACTGTTCCTGTCCGTCTCTTTACGGAACAGAGTAGTGCTTAGACCTGCTGGTCCCAGCCGTATCGTGAGGTCAAGAAAAGGCAGGGCTGTCTCTGACATGGTACCTGTAAATTTCAAATAGGGATTCTGTTGGTGGATCCAAGTGCAGAACTGATTACAGCTCTCTCGGTTACCCCTCCATAGTATCAGAATGTCGTCGATATACCGACGCCATAATGTTAGATGTTGTCTGAAGGGGTTAGAGTCGGGATAGATAACCTGGTTCTCAAAGGCCGCCATGTAGATGCAGGCAATGCTAGGAGCAAAAGTCGAACCCATCGAAGTACCCCTGATTTGATGGTACAACTGAGAGCCGTATTGGAAGAAGTTTTCCGTCAGGGCGATACTCGCGCAGGCCATAATAAATGATATAGGGGTGGGCGAGGACCATTCCTGCTGCATCAGAGCAGATTCTACGGCCTCTAGTGTGGCTGCTTGGGGAATATTAGTGTATAAGGCTTCCACATCAAGCGTAAGAAGTAGGTCCACATCTTCTTTACCTTCGATCGATTCTATGAGGCGTAGGACATCTGTTGTGTCTTGTAGGAAGGAGGGTATTTCCTTAACAATGGGTTGAAGGAATACGTCACAAAATTTAGATAAAGGTTCTAATAATGAGCCGATACCTGAGACAATGGGTCTCCCTGGGACTGGGCTGGTCCCTTTATGGATTTTAGGCAGCGTGTAAAAATAAGGGACCACTGGGTCTATCGTCAGAAGAAACTCTGCCTCATGTTTCGAGATCCAACCATTGGCTTCGCCTTCAATGATGAGACTTGAGATGTCTGTGGTTAATCTCTTGGTTGGATCAGCTGGAAGGGGTCTATAGTGGGTAGTGCAAAAGTAGGGAAAGTGTTGGATAGCATCAGGGTAAAAGTTACTATTCCCACTCCATAGAGTGCAACAGTAGGGAAAGTGATGGATAGCGTAGGGGTAAAAATTACTATTCCAACTCCAGAGAGTGCAACAGTAGGGAAAGTGTTGGATAGCGTAGGGGTAACAATTACTATTCCTACTCCAGAGAGTGCAACAGTAGGGAAAGTGTTGGATAGCGTAGGGGTAAAAATGACTTTTCCCACTCCAGAGAGTGCAACAGTAGGGAAAGTGTTAGATAGCGTAGGGGTAAAAATTACTATTCCCACTCTAGAGAGTGCAACAGTAGGGAAAATGTTGGATTGCGTAGGAGCAAAAATTACTATTCCAACACCAGAGAGTGCAACGGTAGGGAAAGTGTTGGATAGCGTAGGGGTAAAAATTACTTTTCCCCTTCATAAAGTGCAACAGTAGGGAAAGTGTTGGATAGCGTAGGGGTAAAAATTACTATTCCAACTCCAGAGAGTGCAACAGTAGGGAAAGTGTTGGATAGCGTAGGGGTAACAATTACTATTCCAACTCCAGAGAGTGCAACAGTAGGGAAAATGTTGGATAGCGTAGGGGTAAAAATTACTATTTCAACACCAGAGAGTGCAACAGTAGGAAAAGTGTTGGGTAGCGTAGAAGTTAAAAATAACATACTTATAAATAAATTAATATTTAAAAATATGAAATAAATTAATTATTAAATACATCTAAACTATTTACAAATACCAATACATAATGATTAAAAACATAATTACCATTGAATAATTACTATCCAATAAATTAATTATTGATACACAACTATAAATGTAATAACTACTTAATTACATATCAATCACTTAACACACTATTCCCCTATAAACGCACAACAAACATCAATAATAAAATAATACACTTAACATAATTATCAATTAATCAATTAATAAAATTAATTACCAATTAATACAAATTAATTACCAATTAATAATTAATTAACAATAGTATAATTAGCAAAAACAATTGATGAAAATAAATTATTACTCAATTACATTTAAATTACTTCCCACCCTATTCCCCTATAAACCCATAACCTGCTACAGAACATAATCAATCATTTTTTTTTACCAATTAGTAAAAATTAATTACCAATTTAGTATAATTAAATTACTTCCCACCCTATTCCCCTATAAACCCACAATCCCCTACAGAAAATAATAATCAATTAATCAATTAATTAAAATGTATTACCAATTAATAAAAATGAATTACCAATTAAATACAATTAATTTAGAATTCCTAAAAATTCATAATTAATGTAGTATAATTAAATTACTTCCCACCCTATTCCCCTATAAACCCACAACCCGCTACGGTACTAAAATACAAAATTTAGTTAAATGACACACAAAAAAAAAAATACATATTAAATACATAACAATAAAATCATATAAAAATCAATATTAGTTACATCGATATTTCTATCATCAATATTAGTAACATCGATCCTACTTACATCGATATTAACAAAATCGATATTACTTACCTTCGATATTCTGCCCCTTCTATATTAAAAAAATTGATATTACTTACCTTCTATATTCTGTCCCTTCGATATTAAAACATCGATATTATTGTAGGTCGATATTAAAAAAATAATATTTTGTCTGCCTAACCCAGGGATACCTGGACCACAGGTTAAGAACGAGTATTTCACAGAGAAGTCTTTATTTGACCAACATAGGTGGTTGAGAACAAATCCACTTTGGTCTGGTGGATTGAAATTGTTTGTGAAATTATATAGATGTCTCTGTAAATTGTTTTCAAAATTTGGCTGTCAGAGTATGTCTGCGATAATAATTCCAAATATGTTTTTTAAGTATGTGAAAGTTTTTCTTCCTAAAATCTCTAAGATATAACTGTTCTTTAAAACACTGATAATCTTCATCAATATTCCCTAAAGGTTTTCTTATGAGTAACATTTTGGTTTTTAACACTTGCAAGGCAGCTTTTTACGCTTCCCAAATCTCCCTTGTAAAAGTGCTATATAGTGTTTGATTCTACCTAACTTCTTTTATCATTTGAATGAAATTGTCATCTTTCATTAGGTAGGTGCTGAATTTCCATATCGATAGTTTTCTCTGTCATTGTATAGTTTGTTGTTAGCACTACAATAGTATGATCAAAATACAATTTCTTCTAAAATAACTCAATTAAAAATAATTTAGTGAAAATCATCATGCTGCTCCTGCCAATAAATAGTTGGGCGCATACACATGCAAAATAAATATATTTGGAAGTTATAGTTTCAGTTTATCTTTGGGTCTTTCAATCCAGTTACAGTGTTCCTACTTTTGAATTTTTCGGGCAAAAGGTATCATTGATTTCAGTTTGTACAGAAGGACACAAATAATAATTTTCATAATGATGTGGTAGCACTGAACATAAATTACTACTTTCCCTACTGGCAAAGTGGATCTACTGGTGGAGGGTCTGTGAGCCCACTGATGACAGATGATAATTATGCTCAGTACACTCAAGCCTTCACACATGATAGATGCACAAGCAAATAAATAAATAAGCCCAAAAAGAGGCTTAAACCCTCGACTTTCAGAGCCAAAAAATCACAGACTTTAGAAATAACACCTTGAGGGACCCTCTATTAGTTATTTAATTCCCTATGATACAAACTCAATGCAACGTTGTAGATAATGCGATATATATTTGTCTATTGGATATGCTATAGCTCTGCTATATTTCTCCCTTAAGTGAAATCTAAAAATAAATGTATTTGTCTCCCTTATATCTGAAAGGCTATTTAAAATGTTTGTCAGAGGAATCCATTGTGTTGAAAATTTAATTGTGGGAACGAACTAAACAGTCCTACAAGAATCTCAGTCTTGACCTTACCTTTAGGAAGACATTTATATGAACTGCAGTATTCCTGGAGATGCTATATTTACAGAAACCAATGGCCTCCCATTATGACCAAGGATCCTGCTTCCTTGAATATTCCACACTAGGTAAACGTCAAGAGAAATTTGAATATTTCTTACATTTATATCAAAGCCTCTGAAGGGACATGGCACGGATTAAGGCTGGAGTCTGTGTGTATGTACTTTGCATATTTAGGAGTAGATGCCCAGAATCTTCGGGTGAACGTGCAACAAAACCCTCACAAGGGCATCATTTTCGAAAATGTCTTGACTTCCACATATTTAAACATTATTCCTTATTTTTTTATTAGGACAAGCTTCGACCTGTTGTATCCTCTTCTGTAGGGTCTGGGCCACCCACTGATTGCCATTGGTTGTTATCCGTAGCATTCAGAAATGCTGGCTTGTTATTGGTACATTTCTGTAAAAGTCCCTCCTTTGTGTATTTATCTCTCTTTTTGGGAATTTCACCCACAGAACATTCTGTTTGGCCATCACACAGTACAGCGTGTGATGGCAACTCCTCCCTCCTCCTGTAGGGGCATGCAGCCCTATACACAGCTTGTTTTTTAGTGCAGTGGTTTCCTCCCAGCTCAAATGAACTTCAAACCCACTCCGCCGCCTCCTGGTTCTCCACGCCAATCACTTTACTGGGCAAAGCTCCCCCCTGCCCAGTGTGCTGCTGCTGTTTATGCCTTCTCCTCACAGCTGTACCCTGACCGCAGTTAGCTTCTCTAGTTCCCTGCTGGGAGTCTCTGGCACCTCGTGGGAATGAGAGAGCCCATCTGTTTTTCTGTTGAAGGCAATAAATAAAAGCCATAAATATTTCCCGGTTCATTTATCTGTTTATTCATGTCATGATCATCATTTTTAATGCACATTATTCCGTGGTTTCTGTATTGCAAGCAACGATCGCAATCAATATTGTGCACTAATTTGTTATGTAATGGACAAGGCCCTAATAATCACTATTGCTACAGTTTTGCATATTTTCGCATTAACGATCAGAGTATTTCTTCAATATTTTTTGAACTCTAACCATTTAATTTCCAGTGATTTAGTGTGCTTCTGCTGCGTGGCCCTTTTTAAACGTCAAGTACATGCACTGGGGTGGTCGGCATGGCTCGTGGGTGTGGCGGCTGGTGCATGGTTGGGGTGGTTCGGCCGCAGGCTGCATCAAAAAATCTTCTCTCCTGCTCGCCTCAGTCTGACTCCAGGTCGGAACAGGAAGCAGGTAGCTAGGCTAAGCAAATCACAGCGCTCCAATGGAGCATTGTGATTGAACTGAGCACCGTGACGCGGCGTTAAGCCAGGGACTGGAGGGGTGGGAATGTTCTCCATGCACGCTGCAATGCAGGCTGTATGGAGAACAGGAGAAGGCACATGACTGGTTTGGGCGGCTCGAGAGGGCTGACCAAACTGTCATTGCGAACTCAGAAGGGGGCCAACCACTCCTCCCCTACTCTGCTCCATAAGCAGGGCATCACTGCCCGCCCATCCCTTGGCATAAAAACCGATAAAATAATTTAAAAAAGTTATTACCATTTTATGTTTTTGCTTCTCGTATTGTGAGAAAGCAAGGGGGCGACGCTCCTCCGCCATAGCGGAGGAGCCACCACTGACACATGCGTACGCAGTGACCACGTTGCAGGAGTCAGCTTTTCTTTCTTCAAGGTAATCAGGGATTCTTTTGATGTTGCACAAAGTTTAATTTTATCCTAGAAATGTCATCACTTTATATTGTCATTACGTTTTAGTGCACCTATTTGAAGTCACACAACATAGTGCTTTAACACGCTTTAAACTTAATGCGCTTTCAACTTTAACTCGGTCTGCGTATATTTGCAAGTATAGGAATGAGAGTCCAGCCGTAATTAATTGTGCACGTGAGTGTATTTCTACATATTGGATCTCGAGTTCACTACATGTCACTGCCCACGGAAACAAATTTCTTACTTTCAAAACACTTGTTTTAGGTAGGCTATGTGATAATCCTGTACGTGAGTGCATTTTCAACAAGCTAGGTTTCATGGCTACAATTTCACATACAATGGCATACGAACCCGCATTATTAGGTCGAGCTTTGACCTGTTGTATCCTCTTCTGTAGGCTCTGGCCCACCCACCCATTGCCATTGGTTGTTATCTGCGGCCCATTTCTGTGTGGATGCATCATTGGGCGTCCTACTGCTTCTAGTGATGTTGTGGTTCGCGTCCTTAGTCCTTACGGTGCCATGTTCCAGCTGGGGATTTGCCTATCAATTTGGCAGCCTTTATTTTCCTTTCAAGGTGAGAGGGAGCATCAGCAGTAAGTACCACCCTAAGGGCTTCACAAAGTTGCCCTGCGCCAGAAGACCTTCAGAGCACATATTTAGCACTATTAGTGTTTCTTGGGAAGGTTTCAGGTGTTAATGTACAAATAGCAGTTATCGTATTGCATGTGTGATGGCGCTATCAGATCACTGACATAATATAGAATGCCAAAATATCGACCTCCTATCTCCAAACAGGTGAGTACAAAAATATCGAATCAAAAATATCGATGTAAAAAATATAGTTAGTCAAAATATCGAATTTTTTTTAAAAGCGTTAAATTAATTAAAAATTAACGAAATAATAAATATAATTAACTCAAACATACTTAAAATACTTAAATAACCTTAAAATTAATAAATAATTAATGTAAGTGAAAAAAACCATACAAATTGATTTGTTAATACATATATATATATATATAAACGTAATATTAATAAAAAAGTGTACAATATTTTTACAGTAGGATAGCGGAAAGGGTAAAATTTACTATTACCACTCCAATGAGTGCAACAGTAGGGAAAGCGTTGGATAGCGTAGGGGTAAAAATTACTATTCCCACTCCAGAGAGTGCAACAGTAGGGAAAGCATTGGATAGCGTAGAGGAAAAATTACTATTCCCACTCCAGAGAGTGCAACAGTAGGGAAAGCGTTGGATAGCGTAGGGGTAAAAATTACTATTCCAACTCCAGAGAGTGCAACAGTAGGGAAAGCGCTGGATAGCGTAGGGGTTAAAATTACTATTCCCACTCCAGAGAGTGCAACAGTAGGGAAAGCGTTGGATAGCGGAGGGGTAAAAATTACTATTCCAACTCCAGAGAGTGGAACAGTAGGGAAAGCGCCGGATAGCGTAGGGGTAAAAATTACTATTCCCACTCCAGAGAGTGCAACAGTAGGGAAAGCATTGGATAGCGGGAGGGTAAAAATTACTATTCCCACTCCAGAGAGTGCAACAGTAGGGAAAGCATTGGATAGTGTAGAGGTAAAAATTACTATTCACACTCCAGAGAGTGCAACAGTAGGGAAAGCGTTGGATAGCGTAGGGGTAAAAATTACTATTCCAACTCCAGAGAGTGCAACAGTAGGGAAAGCGTTGGATAGCGTAGGGGTAAAAATTACTATTCCAACTCCAGAGAGTGCAACAGTAGGGAAAGCGCTGGATAGCGTAGGGGTTAAAATTACTATTCCCACTCCAGAGAGTGCAACAGGAGGGAAAGCGTTGGATAGCGTAGGAGTAAAAATTACTATTCCCACTCCAGAGATTGCAACAGTAGGGAAAGCGTTGGATAGCGTAGGGGTAAAAATTACTTTTCCCACTCCAGTGAGTGCAACATTAGGGAAAGCATTGGATAGCAGGAGGGTAAAAATTACTATTCCCACTCAGGGCCGGACTGGCTACCGGGCAGTTTGGAATGCTGCTTAGCTGGAGGGTAATTTCGTTGATGGAGACCTGCGTGTACTAAACGAAATTCGTTTTGTTTTCATTATTTCGAAGTACACGCAGGTCTCCATGTACGAAATCAGCCCTCACTGAAATAAAATCTTCCAGCAGCTCGGCAGCATTCCAAACTGCCCGGTAGCCAGTCCGGCCCTGTTCCCACTCCAGTGAGTGCAACAGTAGGGAAAGTAAATACTTCATATATAAATAAAAATAAAATAAATATTAATACCAATTACAAATTAATTAAAATACTTAACACTTTTATATAATATATTAATTAATCAATTAATAATACAAATACAAATTAATTAATAAAAATAATTACCTACTAATACAAATTATTTACCAATTAACAATAAATTATTTAACAATTAAAAAAGAATTAAAAATTTGATAAAAAAAAAAAAAAAAATTAAAAATAGAATTACTTACAATGAAATTACTCCCCACCCTATTCCTCTACAAACCCACAACCCGCTACAGAAAATAAATTACTAAAATTAACATAATTATCAATTTATCAATTAATTAAAAATAATTACCAATTATATTTTAATTAATTACCGATTAATAATTAATTAACAATTAGTAAAAAATAAATAACAATAAATAAATTACCATATTTAATTAATTATAATTAAATAACTTCCCACCCTATTCCCCTATAAACCCACAACCCGCTACAGAATTATATTACGCAAAAATTAAATACCATAAAAATAATTAATTAATATAAATAATAAAATAAATATACACTTTTCAAACATATACTAACATAAAAAACCCTTTAAAAATTGATTTTAACTTAATCTGATCGCAGTAACTGGACCTTTGAAAGAGCTCTGCTAGCCAACGATAAATATTGTACCCATATGGAACAATGGATCCCAGAATGTTTAAGTTTCAAAATGGGTAACGCCCCGCTAGAGGTGGTATGGGATTCATTAAAGGCAGGGATAAGGGGGGAAACCCTTAGATTTTCTATCCAAAATAACAAAGAAGCCAAACAAAACTTAAAATATCTAGAGGAGAATCTGGCCAGAAAAGAAGAAGATCTAATTAGATTAGTTCAAGGGGGGAACAACATTGAAGAGGCAATTAGAGATGTAGCGATAGCAAAAAACTTAATATCTGAAGTATTCACCTGTAAAGCAATCATCAAAGCTACTGCTAATAGGGAAAAAATCTATGAATGGAGTGAACAGATAGGGCACCAATTAGCTGTTAGTGTAAGAGAACAAAATTCTAAAAATACGATCCAATCTATAAGAGACCCCGTTTTCGGCCTAACTCACGATACAAACGATATAAGGGACGCCTTTAGGAGATATTATGCAGAACTTTATTCTGAAACAGATATTAAACAAGATAAAATTGACGAGTATCTAAGTTCGGATATAAGGCCCTACCTATCCAAAGCAGATGAGGGAATTCTCGCTGAAACTCCTGACTGGATAGAAATTTTATTGTCCATACGCAGTCTTCCATCCGGTAAGGCATCAGGCCTAGACGGTATTCCCATGGAATTTTATGTCAGATTCAGTAGCCCACTCAAAGACATTTTGACCCAGTTGTTTCCCAGGTCTTCATGAATGGAAATCCTCCGGCTTCTTGGGCATGTGCAAAAATTATAGTGTTCCCCAAAAAAAATAAAGATCCTACAGAACTAGGCACATACCGTCCTATTACCCTAATTAACAACGACTCCAAAATATATTCCAAACTGTTAGCAAGTAGATTGGCACCTTTAATTCACAAAATTGTATCTGTTAGACAACACGGGTTTGTCCCCGGAAGATCAACCACAGATCACGTCCAGAGGGTGATAACTCTCTTTGACATTGCCGAGGTAGCAGGAGACCCTATGGGCCTAGTTTTATTAGATGCTGAAAAGGCATTCGATAGGGTCTCCTGGCAATATCTATGGTCGGTCATGGCAAAGAGTGGGATCGGGGATCATTTTATTCAAGCAGTACAGAAAATGTATATTGCTCCCGAAGCGGTCGTTATGATCAATGGGGTAACATCGGACATCATCAAAGTGACGAGAGGTACAAGACAAGGGTGTCCTTGTTCCCCTCTACTCTTTGCCATTTACATTGATCCTTTTATCACAAAGCTAGAAATGAATCCGTCCATACTACCTATTAAGACATCGAATGATGAAACTAAAACTCTAGCCTTTGCAGATGATATTGCGATTGTTACATCTGATCCAATCACAACAGTAAGGATAATGGAGGAAGAAGCAAAAAAATTTGGGGAGATTTCGGGATACAAATTAAATCAAACTAAAACCCAGATTGTAATAAATAATAACATCAGTTTGGAGGATGCAAGAGTCACTGATAATGAATTATATCTTGGCATTAATATCACATCCGATCTGAATAAACTAGTGGCCCTTAACCTAGACCCTTTAGTGAAACAGACCAATAAAACATTATTGAGACTTCACAACCTACATTTAACAATAATCGGAAGATGCAATCTTATTAAAATGGTTTTTTTGCCAAAATTTTTGTACTTCTTCCGGGCAATTTGTCTTAACTTTGACCTAACACTCTTCAATCAAATAGATAATATGTTATCTCGTTTTATTTGGGGCTATGGAAAAACACGAAGAGCTTATAAACATATCACACACTCAAGGGATAGAGGTGGCCTAGCCCTCCCTAACATTAAATTTTATTGGTGGGCTACAACCATCAAATACAGTCGTTTACTGCTAACCCCCAAACAAGAGTTAATGCCCATCAGCTGGACTCCAACTCCACAGGAACTAATTTTGGGTAATAACGCCCATAACCACCTTTGGAAATTATCCTATGAATGTCATCTAAAAAAAGAATGATTTAAAACACTTAAGGGTACCTATACAGTCTGGAATATGGTTCGGAAACATCTGGGGATTGGCAGATTTTCATTTTATACTCCAATACTCCAATAGAAAACAACACCAATCTGCCCGAAATTTTTATGGATTCCTGTATGCGGCGATGGGTTAGATTAGGAATATCGCAATTCGGATCATTTTACGATTCAACAGGTTTTTGTTCATTTGAATCGCTAAAAAATAAATATGGGCTGAATTCGCATGATTTTTTTAAGTTTTTGCAATCGAGAGATTTTATTCTCAAAAAGGGGGGATCTAATGGTTGCTTTAGAAAAATTAACACTGTGGTCAGCTCCGCCAGTGTAAAAATTGGAGATATTTATAAAGACCTAGTTGCTGTACTACCAGACGATATCGATAAACATGCAAATATCTGGCAAAATAAGATCAATATCACAGAGGATTTAGCCCACAAAGCACTCGAACTATCCAGCACAATTTTAATGTCGACCAAGCTACAAGCTCAGTTCTATAAAACTTTTTTCGACCTTTATTATACTCCCGAAAACATTTCAAAATGGGGGGAAGGGAAGGGGACTCTCTGTCCCAGATGCAATCGACCTAAAGTCGATCTAATACATATGCTGGCCACATGTCATACTCTAGATAATATTAAACGAGAAGTTTCTAACTTCCTATCTGAAATATTTGATATTGATATAGAGATTAGCACAGCAGAAAACATGTTAGGAGTAGATCAAGTTAGTAGACCCATTGCCATGCAGGGACTCATATATATTGCTATGGCAGTCTTAAGAATCTGTTTGACTTCCGCATGGCTTGATCAATATCCACCAACATTTCAACAGTGGCGGATGCGCTTTCTAGCTACATATAATCTTGAAATTGCCATCTATAGCCGGAAAGGTATCAGGAAAAAAATAACGGGATTAAAAATTTGGGACCCAGTTAGATTATTGTTATTGAGCCCAGCATAGATCAATACAGTTGAGACGTATCAAGTGTTTTGGAATGTAACGATGTATTTCTTTTCGCTTTTTTATTTTATTTTTTTGAAAAAAAAAATCTGTATAATTTTTTTATTCCTTTACTGCTTTATCTGTACCGGGCGGCAGGGGGGGGAGGGAGGGGTAATGGCGATGTAAACATAAAAAGTTGAAAAACTCAATACAAATTTGTTAAAAAAAAAATTGATTTTAACTTACCTACTTCAAATTCGATATTTTTGTAGTCTATAGTCTATCCATTCCATATTTTTGTAGTCTATATTCTGTCCATTCAATATTATGTCCATTCTATATGTTTTAATTCGATATTAATGCTATCCTATTCGATATTTTTGTAGTCTATATTCTGTCTAGTCGATATTTTGTCCATTCTATATTTTTTACTCGATATAAATGTAAATCGATATTAAAAACTCAATATTGTGACAGGGCTTTTTGTTCATCAGAAACAGTATTCACAGGAGTCACTAACAAGTCCCGAAGTATTTAATGTGTTGTGGTGATTACCATCATCTGGGGATGTCATTGTGCCAAAATACATATGAGCGAAACTACGTTGCAGTAATGTGCGATAATGTGCTGCATCTCCAAATACTTAAGGTCTTAAAGGCAAGACCGACTGCATTGTAAATGCTTGTTTAGAGAGTTCTTGGTAAAGGCTATAGTGCTAGTATTTGCATCATTAACATAAGTAGAGCTACCATGTATGCAATTGAGTCACAGTGGTTGTCGTCTATCTCATTCATGTGAGCTTATCTTTACCACATTAGCATAAGGTTTTTTTGTGACTTCATTTATTACATAGATTTCTCTGAAGATGGTATCCAGCACAGTGTCTGGCGGTCCTTTTTGTAATTGTTGGTAGATATACTTTTTTAGGGTCATTTAATCTAGCGTTCTGTGGTGTTGCCTTTTGTTTTGTGCGTCCATGTGTGTTTTACAGTATTTTAAATGTATTTCTATCACTGTCAGTTTCAGTTTCCAGTTTCCCCTTCTTTTTTTTAGAAATGTCTGACTCACGCTGTAGTGTGAAAAGATCTTTTCAAAATAGGGTGGTTGTGGTTTCCTTTTGTCGAGTTTGTAAGAATTGCCAAGGGGGAAATGTATTGTTATTTTTAATTTGAGTTCAATAACTGTTCTACAGCATGATGCTTAGTACTGCCCTTCCCTCCTAATGGTCACCACGGTATAAACATAGGGGCAGATTTATGAAGGCCTTGCGCCGCCGGTGCGTCATTTTTAACATGGGAAAAAGTGACGCACCGGCGGCGCAAGGCCTTCATAAATCTGCCCTATAGTGTGTAAAAGTATTTTATGGAGTATGTGTTATAGACATGCATTTGAAAAACTGTGTATTGCATGAGACAAACTATAGACATATATGCACAGTGTTTGTGTTTACTGATCAGCAGCATATTATGCTATGACGTTGAAGGGAGTGAAGACAATGAATTACACACACACATATATATATATATATATATATATAAATATATATGGAACACCAAAATCCCGTCACTCCAACTCCTTGGATAACCAGGTACAGACCACACTGTACTTGTAAGTTATAAAGTGCTTTTTATTGCGTGAAGAACATCATGACGTGTTTCGGCCGTGTTTCCACGGCCTTGATCACATGACACGCTAGGACCATTTACAACCTATATAGTGACGTCCATTAACCAAATACCCTCTCAGCCTATTACAGCATACCATGGAAATAAACTACATACTAAATAGATTGGGAGGAATACATGTAATAGCGATAAAAGGCAAGCTTAAAAGGTATAAAATACCTAATAATCAATTAATAAACACAGCCTAAAAGAAAACAATTCAGTATGGATATATTATTCGAAGATTTCCACCAGATCAAAAAACATGGTATTCCGTAAAACAAATGGCGAAAATAACAGGCTGATGTACTGAACTATACCATAAAAAGTGCAAGTTTAGAAATGATTAAAAAAAACAAGGGGGATTTTACCGCTTATACAAGGCCTCTATTAAAGTCATAGTCAGACCAAGAGAAGTATTTTTTATCGCTGCCTATCGCTGGATATGTTAGCGGAGAAAACATGCTATTAGCAACGTTTTTCTCCATTGTGCTAAAATATCCAGCGATAGCGGCAAAATGCGTGAATATCGCTGAGAATAAAGCGATATTCACGCATTAGCGACAAAATGCTCTTAGCCAAGTTATCCACCTCCCATTGGATAACATGGCTAAGAACTGGTCTGAGCAGGCGTTAGTTTTAGGCGATAGCGGGAATATTTCCATTGCTACGCCTGCCTTGCTAAAAGGCGATAGCGACGTTAGCGACTGCTTTCAGTCGCTAACAGGTTGGGTACGCCCACTTTGCTTGTCATTAGCGATAAATATCGCTAACATGCAAAGCAGGCCCCAAACCGCTTGCTATCGCCTAAAAGCTGTCACTAACATCAGTTAGCAACAGCTTGCTAAAAGAGCGATAGAATTATCGCCGCTTAGCGGCCGAAAACGGCCGCTAAACCGGCAATAATTGCCTATCGCCACCCTTGGTAATATGCCCCCAAATTCTTTTACATATAATAAACAATGGGAGATCGTAGCAGTTTAGCGCATAGATAACTGCAAAAATGCACATCATTCACCATTGAGATGACGTGTATGTTCAAAACTAAGGGAATACACCGTGTACCTCTCATCTATGAACAAGCACCATGAATGGAAAAAGTCTGTTTCCACAAAACAATTGCTGTAAATGCATCAAATAATTGTAAAAGTAAAATGAGGTCTAAACCCCATTCTAATATAACCTGTCATCAAAAAATCATAATTGGTGACAATACGATTAACTCCTCATACTTCATGTGCATACACACTTATCAAGGTAGACATTGCATTCAATGAGCAATAATAGTGCGGAACTGAGATACTAAAGTGCACATGCAATAAATATATGGCAGATAAATATACACTGAATCAATAAAGTTGTATGGAAAAGGAGGCGATTTAAGAAATGGGCTTAAAGACATAATAAAATATAAAGGGCAAGTGCACTGGTGCAAATGAGCATAGCAGCAAAAAAAACAAGAAAGGGCACTATTTCCAATACATAAAGTGGAAGTGCAGATGCAGGTATAGAATAGAAGACTGACAGTGAAGATAAAGATATTGATGACTAGTCACAGATGACTCCACAATCATACAGAGGGAAGAATCAACTTGCAAAAATAGATGGATAAAAATGTAGCAACTAAAAAATGTTTAAAAATCCAGTACAAAATACCTTGTAAAAACCAAGAGGTTAAAACCAGGTTAAAACAGAGGAGATAGACTGGCTAAAAGAATGGCTAAAAGAATGGCAACAATAAAATCCGTCCATAAAACATTCTTACATAAATGGTAATAAAGCAGCAAAAGTCTCATTAAAAAACTTGTGCAAATCCTACCCTGAGTTGAGCCCGCTGGGCATTTTGATATTAAGTAGAAATATATAGTGGAATTCCAATTGTCTCAGTTTCTCTTCCCTATTGCTTCCCCTTTGGGATTTTGGTACCGCATCAATAACGAAATAACTCAAGTCTTTCAAGTTGTTGTGATGGACTAACTTGAAGTGACGAGCTACAAGATAACTCAAATCCGAGTTAACGATAGCACATAGATGTTGTACAATGTGTGAGTATACATGCAACTTAGTGCTACCTACATACTTTTAATTTGCAAGAACATTCCAGTATATACACTGCATGATCAGTCTTGCAAGTGAAAAAGCCTTTTATTTTAGTAGAAGTGGATTCAAAGGCATTGGTAATCTTGGAAGTATTGGCACCAAATTTACATGCTCTACACGAGCTCTACACGAGCTACACTTAAAGTACCCTGTACGCGATAGACAGCCAAATGCTTGTAGTGGACACCTCTAGGCTAGTTCTAACCAAGGCATCCCTCATGGAAGGTGTTCATTTAAAAGTAATATGAGGATGATCAGGCACTAATTGGGACACGGTTAAATCAGTTTTAACTATAGGCCAGTTCTTATAGATTACTTTTCTTAAATCTTAACTCGAGATAAAAATCTTTGAAGGGAGTCACTTTGGCACACAGCAAGGTATGTGTCAGAACTTCAAATTTGCCTTATGCGAAGAAACTCTCTATAAGGTATGCTCTTTATGAGATGTTTAGGGTGGGAGCTTTGAGCATGATGTATCGAGTTGCCTGCTGTGCTTTTCCTGTGGAGATTCATGTGTATCTTGTTGTTTTCTATATACAAGTTGACATCAAGAAATTGGAAAACTCTGTTGCATATTTGGGCAGTGGACTCTAAATTGAGCGTATTATCATTGACACTTTTGACAAATTCATTAGCTGATTCAACTGAACCATTCCAAATGATACACACGTCATCAATGAACCGCCACCACCTGATGACATGAGATTCGTACAGATTCCTGTGGGTGCGCCTGAGGACATGCTCCTCCCACCAGCCAACGTGCAAACACGCATAGCTGGGGGAGAAGCAAGCCCCCAGGGCTACACCCCGCAGTTGCTGAAAGAATTAATTATTGAACAGAAAATAATTATTATTCAAGCACAGTTCAATCATGCGTAACAAAGTTGGATTTTTATTGGTAAAAATTGATACTCCTTTTTTCGATCAAAATTTAACTGCATTGTGCCGTATGCTAGTATAAAGCGAGCATTTGTCCATGACTAGGAATAAATACTCTTCCTGCCACCAGTGACCAAGACTGCAACGCAGTTGAAACACATCTGGTAGCGACCGATAATAAAATCGAATGGAACCGCACATGGCGTTATCATTCTTGTGAAAAGAAATTCGGAATAAATAGGACCCGAGACTTGTGGGGTCCGTGTGGGCGAAGCAACTCTCTATCTGGTGGAGGCGATTAATACACAAGACAAACAGAAGCGAAACATATATATATAACATGTAAAGCCTGCCAATATGGTACAAACAAAACAACCTATTTGGTATCTTTTGGCAAGAAAGAACGCAGAATAACAAAGGCCCTAACCTATAAGACTGACCATGCAATCTATGTGCTGGATTGTTCTTGTGGCTTACGATATGTATGGAGTACCAGACTCCAAGGCCACAAAACAGTACTCCAGCACATATGTGCCATAATCAACCAGGATCAGTCCTACCCCGTGGTGCGACATTTTAGAGATATTCACAATTCAAATCCAAGGGATCTTGAATACTACATTATTGATTATTGATGCTGTGCCACCCAACAAAAGAGGAGGGAATAGGGAAAGGATTGTACGCCAGCTAGAAACTCACTTTATTCTAGACCTAGATTCCAACCAACCAGGCAGTTTAACCGTCACAGAAGATCTGTACACCGATCTTTAACCAAGAGTCACATTCATAGCAAAGCCCATAAACCTAATAATTAAACGACAGAGGCAACATACATGCGCGCGCCAACATCTCACTGCTATCACTCGCTGTCCTCCCAGTAGTATTGACAGTTTTTAATCAATCACTTTAGTCTTTTCACCTTGGGTGTAAACGCACACGGACTTTTACTTATAGTGCACTAGCACTTTATTAGTCGAGATATTTACAATATGGACTTTTAACATGAGAAAAAAATGGTATGTCTTATTTAAAAGGTTGAATTACATTATAAGGACAAACAATGACATCAAATGACAAATGTCATAGATGTTCCAAATGATTAATTGTATTCTCAACAAATGCATTATATTAGATAATGAGATGTGGATATGAAGTTGGACCCATGGTTATAAATGTGTATAGCGGTATCAGAAAAACCCAAATTGGAAATTCTCTGTATTTATACAATGACTGAATCATAGTATTTTATGTATTTAAACTTGAATATATATAGTTGAATCGCTTTTAATCTACATATGATGAAACATCATGAAGCATTTAACATTAAGTCTATTGACGACTTCTATGATTAAAGCTATAAGCACTTGTCACTTTAAGTAACGGGTTGTAAAGGCAAAATGAAGCTGTGAAGCGTGTCATGTGATCAAGCCCCGTCTGGGCTGAAACGCGTAATGGCTGACATCCAATAAAGAAATTTGCAAGCACTTACTTGGTGGTCCGTGCTCCAGTCCTTGAAAAAGGGATTACAAGCTGTGGTTGGAGTATGCAGATATATATATATATATATATATATATATATATTACCTACTGGCGGTCGCCAGTAGGTAATATAGTAGGTATAGTTAGAACCTAGTGTCCATAGGAAAAGCATTTTTTGATTTGCTAATATCTTTGAAGTTGTTGGACAAATCTTCCAGAAATTCTCCAAAAAAAGGTCTATCCAGGTTAGCTCCTACCCTGAAAGTTTGGAGGTGATTCGTGAAGCGGGGGCTGAGAAAAAAGGGGGGTCCCAAAAAGTGTTTTCTCAATGTTAATTCCCATAGGAAATTTTATTACAGGCTACAGCCCGAACTGCTGAACGGAATTACACCAAATTTGGCAAAAAGGTAGAGCTTGTTTTAGAAAGTGACCTTTCTTTTTATAATGGTGTAAATCCATTCAGTAGTTGCTGAGAAATTTAAAAAATAAATGTGAAAAATCATTTTCCCATAGGAAACTTTAGGCACGGCTACAACTCGAACTGCTGAACGGAATGACAACAAATTTGGAAAAAAGGTAGTGCTTGATTCTGAAAGCATCTTTGTTTTTAAATGGTGTAAATCCGTTCAGTAGTTACTGGGATATTAAAAATATAAAAGTTTGATATCTGGGGCAGCAGGGAGTTTGCGCACCCTCCTGACCATGCTCTTGACTGTGATTGGCTGTCACAACCACGAGCTTCACTGTGATTGGCTGCCGACACTCTAAACCAGGAAGTGTTGGAAGCCATCTTGTGACTCGGTAGAATCGAGTTACAAGAAAACAGTCAAAAAAAGATTAAAAGAGAAGAAAAGGGGGCAGAGTAGAAACACCCTGACCCCCTAGTTCTGCTCACGGGGCCCTACAAGGATCCGCAGCCCTAAAAATTATAAATTTTTTTGTAAAAAAAGTCAAAATGCGCGCTGGGTGCGCGAATCCGGATGGTAAAAATGAAAAAAAAATGAAGCTGGGTCTCACCCCTTCATTTACATGAGCCCCCGGATGGGCCAGGTTCCGGGGGCAACCCTTTCATTATATTTTGGGGGCTTGCGGGGCATCTGTAGAACTGGGGACTGCCACTCCCATGTAAATTAGGTGCAGGAGGGCAAATGGACCACCCGAAGTCCAGGGGATCACCACCACTCAGGGGAATGTTTTGTAATTGTTCGGGGGGCTTTGAGGCCACCCCAAGTCCCTGGATCGCCACCCTCTGGCTTTAATTAAAGCCCCTGGTCTCGTGGGCCGCCGAAGCCTCTGGGATCACCTCCTCCCCCGGGAGGGAGAGGGGCCGTGGGGTCCCTCTCCTGGAGTGATTGATGGCCCTAGGGACCGCCACCCCCAAGGGCCAGATCCTCCAGTGTCCCAGGGTGTGCATCCCCGGGAAATTTCCGTTTACTATGACAGGGTGGGAGCGTGGCTTCCACCCTTTGATAGCAAACCCTGGTTTGCTTTGTTGAAGTGAGAGGAGGGAAACCTCGTCTCGCTTCAGCAAAGGAAGGAGAATTGCTTTTGGGCAATGGAAGCTGCATGTTAGCAGCTCCTGTTGTCCAAAAGCAATGTTGTTTTCCGTAGGAGCCGGGGAGCCGTGGGGACATTGGGGCTGCCCTCACGGTCCCCAACAGCGAGGGCAGGCGCTGAGGGATGGGGTCCACAAGGCCAGAAGTGACCTGGGAGGGGGGCCACAAGGCCCCCTTCCCCTTTTTAAAAAGAAATTAATAAAATTAATAAAAATGAACATTTAAAAAAATTTGGAGTGGTGACCCTCACCCCCGTCCACACCCCACAAAATATTGTGATAGCAAGCTTTCGAATTGTGTCAGGTAGCAAATCGGCTGATGTACAATTATAAAATTTAAGATGCAAGTGAGGTTGGACAAATGAGAATCATAGACATTTATAGATTTACATATAAAACATTTTATTTACATAAAACAACAAAATAAAAGTAGGTACAGCCATGGCGTGTCGTCATCCCTTGCCAACCTGTAAATTACAACCTGGAAGAAAAAAAGTAAGATAAGATTATGTGTTATGCACCCATCAAAAGAGAGAGAGAGAATGAGTGAGAGAGAGAGAAAGAGAGAAAGAGTGAGAGAGAGGAAGAGAGAAAGTGTGTGAGAGTGTGAGAGAAGAACAGAGAGATAAAGAGTGTGAGAGAGAGGAAGAGAGAGAGAAAGAGTGTGTGAGAGAGAAAAGAAGCGATGGAGAGGGGGGAGTAAGTTCCGACACTGCGGACAAACCCTCAGAGCTCACCTTTCCGCCACCGATGTGTCTCCAACCACATGCCGGGCCCCTACTGCTGCCCTCCAGCTCACTCATCTGAAACATTGTATAGAATCAGTAATGGCAGAGTACATACGATTGCGCATGCTTTTATCGCTGTCCCGCCCCTGCGTATCCAGGCTGCTGCACACCATCCACTTCCACCGTCCAGAGGTGACTAGCCACCCCTGCGCACCCAGGTCTCACCTTTTGCCACCGCCGTGTGTCGAAGCAACCTCCTCAGCCGTGGCGTACACTCGGTCTAGCCGAGTTCAACATTTAAAAGGGTCTTGATTGCTAGGATGGTGTACTGAGGCCACGCATCATTGCAGCCTACACAACCGCTCAGCTCTTGCGGGGCACACAAAAGCTGACCTGTCCGGACTGCTGGGGCGGGGCATCATCGCAGGCTGCTCAGCACTTACAGTGCCCCTACCTCAGTGGCCTGAATGTCACCGTCCCGTGGCGTGTGCCTCTGCCAGCCGTAGTGCATCCGGTGCCAGCAAGTCTGAAATGGCATAGAGCATGTGCGCCCGGTCTTTTTTTATTGGCAGGGTCACGTGTCCTGTGACGCCTGTGCTGGATGGGTGCTGTGTGGGTGTATACCAGCCATGAGGGAGTGGCTGTGGCATACTGACAACAAGGCCTGTGACCAGCAGATCACGGCAATGAAAACGTGGGCCATGTAGCGATGTCGTCCCTCCCTGTAAGTGAAAGCAGAATGTGCAGGCCTGGCTTATGCCAGTGCTGCGTGAGGAATGACTCCGGAGCTATGGGTGTGGTTCCGTCCTGGGTTGTATGAGGAATCAACTGATGCGGGTGTCCCTGTTGTAGTGTTGCAGTCACCCGGGTCGCAAGCGCCAATGTGTCACTCTGTGACCTAAGTACCACAACGTGGCCAACATGGAAGGTACAGGGAATCACTGACCCTACATTCATCCGTATTCCCACAAATGAAAGATGGTCGACATGACACATCTGTGTAGATATGAATGTTTATTGCACATTCAGTGGAGTGTTGCAGCTGTAGCAATACAGGGCCATGCAAAGTTGAAGTTTCAGTTTTTGTACATGGAGGGCAGGCAATTAGAGCTAAGCTTGTGCTCGGGGTTAAGCTGCGCCAACATATGTACTTATATAATCACTCCACCAATCTCCAAGCACATATAAATTCACTAAACACTCTTGTTTGCAGTTCTCTAATGATCAAGTCTCTACCTACGTGCTTATACAATGACTGAGACAAAGTTAAATACAAAAAGTTGTCCACACTGCCAGAGGTACCAGGGCACAATGTAATGTGGTAGGGCCCAGGGTCAGCATCATGCATACATAATGAACACACGGACACAGTTAGATAAATAGTGAAACTGGGAACGGGCACGTGCGCTCGACTCCTTTTTATTACCAGGGTCACATATCTAGTGACATCTGTGCTGGATGTGTGTGGGGTGAGTGTAAGCAAACCCTCAGGGAATGGTTGGTGCTGGCAACAAGTACAACAGTAATCATCGGATCACACACAGAGAATCAATCATAAAGGGTCCATGACTTGTGCTGCACTAAGGTTGGGGCACCAGATGTGAAAAAACACAGAAAAGATTCTATTGTAAAGGTTCCATGACTTGTGATGCACTGAGGTAGGGGCAGCAGATCTGAAATCATACACAAAAGATTTTATTATAAAGGGTCCATGAGTTGTGGTGCACTGAGGTAGGAGCATCAGAAGCATTCAGCGTGTGCGCAGCCAGTGATGATGCGTGGTGCGGGCGGGCCACACTGGGAGCAATGTCTCTTGCCTACTGGACTGCGTCATCTGCAATAGTGACTCAATCTGATTTTTGAGCTCTGCTGTCCACAGTGTTGACTGCCATTAAATGTTCCTTTGGACTTGCAAGATGAATTTGGTCATTGTACTGAAGCTATAATTGATATAAAAAAAGTTCTTGAAGCAAGGATACTAAAAGGATATTATGTAAGTTTTAGGGACGTTGTAGTTAGTTGCGTACTGGACACTGTAATTAATGAATCAAGACTAAATTTTAATTGTGAACCCTGCTGACCGCAGTGTAGGCCAGAGGCAGTGATTAGGAAGGGCCCACTGCCACATGGCATTAACTTGAGCTGCATAGACTTAGTGGTAGCTGTGGCACTCAGCGTGTGCGCAGCCAGCAATGATGCGTGGTGCGGGCGGGCTGCACTGGTAGCAATGTCTTTTGTCTAATGAATTCTGCCTTAATAAGGCTACATGGCGATGACTTGCGGTGCACTGAGTTAGTGGCACCTGAAGCACTTAGCGTGTGCGCACCCTGCAATGACGCGTGGTCCGCGCGGTGTTGTAGAGCATTTTAGGACCCTAGTGTAATTTTCCCGATTCATTCCCTTATATAGGTATAAATCACCATATCCTTATATAGGCATAGAAATCACAACCATATTAAGACTTAGCTCAGGCAGTCCAAATACGGCATGGCTACTTCCAATAGTTCCGAAAATCCACAACAATTTCTTGGAAAAACCCGCCTTCAGCAGTGAGGGACCTCCCCTTGCTTGAATATTGATTTATCCAAGAACTCATGGAGTTTTCAAAGAACTGAGTCTTTGATGACGTTATTATGTCCAACCTTACGTCAAACTTGGCACCTTCAAGGTATAAATATGCCCACACTTGCCCAGGCAAATAAACGGTGGTTCGGAGCAATTCGACTATCTACCTACACGACACAGCTTGCCGAAGCAAGTGCCGAAGGAAGCCGACACTCCAGCAGACGCACTGCGAGAGACGCTGTCTTTTCTCCTGCCGGGAAATCCAACTCCAGTGTTTCCAAGCTACCCTTGCGTGTTACTGGGAAATTGAGTCCTGAGAGAGAGATACCAGACCTCCTTCATTCTAAAACCAAGGTACGGAGCTGATTAACAACAGGAGAGAGCATGGCGGAAATCTTATAGGGTAGATTCCCGCAGGGAGTACCTTCTAGCGCTTGGAGCCTATAAAAAGCCATCCTTATTAGGAAAGCAGAATTCTATGACCTTAGGATTACTTCAGCTCAAGATATTCAAAAAGAAACTTTTAAGGTACTCTCTGAGTTAAGGCAAACAGAGACGGTGAAGCCTGTACATAGCCTAGAGGATTGCAATGTCTTGCAATCCTTCTTCCTTGACAAGGTCAAGAATTTACTAAATGTAATTACCGCCACCTCCACTGTACCCTGTTCTTTGTCACCTGCTCCCTTGGTACCTCTGATTGCGACACCACTCACTGTCTTTCTGACTCTGACTATTGATGCTCTATCCCATCTAACAGGACGGGTTAAGTCTGGCTCTCTCCGGAAGATCTATGTCCACCAACTATCTTTAAGATGGCACTACCTGGGTTTGAGGAGGAGGTGCTTTCACTTCTTAATCAATCCCTGGCATATGGCACTGTTCCTCTTAACTTCGAAGAAGCACTTGTCATCCCACTTCTGAAGAAGCCAGGAGCGGATGTGAAGAATTTAAAAAACTTTAGACCTATCTCCTAACTCCCTTTCCTGGCAAAGGTGTTGGAGCAACACGTGCTGAAATCTTTCTCTCACCATCTTGAAATAAATAATCTTCTGCAGCATAACCAGGCAGGTTTCAGGGCCCATCACAGCACTGAAATGGTTATGCTTGCAGTGCTGGACGATCTTAGGCTCCAAGCGGATAAAAAAGGCTGTGTGCCCTGGTCCTATTGGATCTGTCCACGGCATTTGACACGGTTAATCATAACCTTCTCTTGTCGCGGATACATGATCTTGGAGTCCAGGACACAGCCCTTAAATGGTTCACATCTTTCCTTAGCGGCCGGACACAGAGAGTACAGCTGTCATCTCATATGTCTGATCCGGGTAGTCTCTCTTGTGGAGTCCCGCAGGGATCGGCTCTTTCCCCTCTTCTCTTTAATGCCTACCTGCAGCCCTTGAGAGGTGCATTAAACACCATGGATTGCCAGATCTATATTTATGCGGATGATACCCAACTTATCATCCAGATCGACAATTTCTCAGTCTCCCATGCTAAGACACAGAATATTCTTAAATTTATCACCAATTGGATGACAGCCAACTCTTTAAAAATCAATCCGGACAAGACGGAGGTTCTGGCCATTACCACTGTCTCTAATCCATGGAGCAACCTCTTCTGGCCTCAGGAACTGGGCGTTGAGCCAGTCCCGGCTACGGTTGTGAAGAGTCTGGGAATTACGGTAGATGCTGACCTGTCCATGACTCAACAGGTGTCCGCAGTAGTGGGAGCCTGCGCCGGCCTGATGAGACAGCTTCACAAGCTCGCCTCCCCTTTTGAGCTTCTTTGCTCTCAGACTGATCGTGTCAGCAATGATAATTTCTCGCCTTGATTATGGCAATGCCCTATACTTTGGCCTTAAAGAGAAGTTACTTGCCAGACTTCAGGTTACCATGGACGATGCTGCCAGGTTGATTTTTAAATTGTCCAGAGGAGCTCATGCCACCCCTCTCCTCCAACATCTGCATTGGCTTCCTGTAAAGCAGAGAGCCAAGTTTAAGGGCCTCTCCATTACGCATATGCCCTTTATGGTCAAGCCCCCTGTATGTTAAAGATCGCCTAGCACTTTACATTCCGAATCGGGCGCTTCGGTCCTCAGAGGCCTATTTACTGAAGTGTCATTGTTTCAGGCTCATCACCAAAGGAGGTAGAGCCTTTTCCATCACCATCCCCCTTTGTGGAATAAACTACCAGAGACATTGCGTAAAGATCACGCCCTTCTTCCTTTCAGAAAGAAGTTAAAAACGGTTCTTTGCCGAGAGTCCTGGGGTTTTTGTTAATATTTGCCCCTTTGCACCTGTAGGCTAGTCCCTGTCTCTTTCTTCCTGATAGCGCTTAGAGACCTGTTGGTGATAATTGCGCTTTATAAATGGAAATACAAATACAAAATACAAATACAAATTAAACCCTTTGAGAATTCTTGGATAGATTCTTGGCAAAGAATACTGAAACTAAGCTACACCTCACTTACTTCTTCCCCCGTACTAGACTTAGGTTAGGTACACCGGGGTAGGCGTATTTTAGAAGCACCAGTTGAGTACTTTTAGTCTTTTTTTATTAATGTATGCATTCTATGTATTTTATGGCTTAGAAACCATATCATGCTTTTACAGTATTATTTTATAATACTCTTTGTACTGTACGCATTGTACTTTGCAACCAGTATTACGATTGTAGCAGTTCATTTCTCCTGCAAGAGACAGTAGACTGTTCAATAAATACTTTTTATTGAAAACGCCCGTCTCTCTAATTCTCTGCACCTGTGGTGAAACAAAGCATACCCGATTGACTGAGTGAAATAACTATCTATTGTTTCCGCAACTCTAGAGATATATTTCTTATTCTTGGGAAACAAAGTTGTCATGTTTATGCGGTTGTTAGAAACTAATCCCTTCTTGTTCATTCGAGAAAGTTTCCAGTGACCTCTGAGCTAGCTGTCACTCACAATTAAGTCTAATATATTCGATAGAGACCTAGTAGACGTCAGTCCTACGTCAAATCTATAGTATATATTATTCCAATGCGCAGAGCCTATTGGGAATATAGGAACTACACTACAGCGGGCCACACGGATAGCAATGTCTTTTGTCTAATGAATTCTGCCTTAATAAGGCTACGTGGCGATGACTTGTGGTGCACTGAGTTAGTGGCACCTGAAGCAACCAGAGTGTGCGCAGCCTGCAAGGAGGCATGGTTCGGGCGGGCCGCACTGGGAGCAATGTCTCTTGCCTACTGGACTGCGTCATCTGCAATTGAGACTCAAACTGAATTGTGAGCCCTGCTGTCCACAGTATATATCGAAGGCAGTAGTCTGTACAGACATAACTCTGCAGTGCTGTGCCGCTGGGTTCGCAGGGGGCCTTTGTCGAGGGGGCCGGCGTTCATGGTGGAGGCCTGGTGGCAGGATAAGGGCCGACACCCTGGCAGACGCGGTGGCCTTCCCAGAAGTGATCCACACCCAGAGCCCTGGCCTATTTATTCCCACTCCTACGCTGGAGTGTCATACGTTGGACCATCCCACTCCTCTTCCACTTCCGCTTACTGGGGACGACGACACAGCTACATGATCGATATCTTCCCCACTGCCTGAAGTAACATGGTTGCGTCCACTGTCCACAACACTACAAGCACACATGGAGAGGTCTGTGGTCTGCATAGTGAGGTCTGTCCAGCACATCACCTCTACACTTGGCATTGTGTGCATTGTTATTGATGGGTGACTTGTGTCCTTCACACATACTTGGTTCCCACATCTCCCAACATTCAGCTATTGTGCGGCTGAGGCGCCATGTCATTTTGGGAAGGTTCGCTGTCCTGTTCTACGCTGCCTCTGTGGTAGTAGGGGGGGTGTGGTCCGGGGTGGGGGTCCTGGGGGTGGTGGCAGCAGGTGTTATGGCCTTCTTGGGTGTCAGAGTTGCATGATCAGTAGCTCTATTATGTGTTGGTCTTTAGATGTGGCTCTGGGCTGGGCTCCCTTTCATACTGTTGGTAGTCGTCCTGCTTTACACCAGTAAAAGGCAGATGTTAGATTCTTACTGCTAATGCGGCTTTCCACCTGGTTTTGGATCGCATTGCAGATTTGACTGGTCGTTGAAAATATCGGGAAGTGGTGTGTTCGTGTTATTTTTGCACTGGAACTCCTACTCTGCATATCATTAGCATTCTTGCTCTCATTGTGGCGATTTTTTTTATGGAAGCTATCGATGGACAACTGGCGATATCAACAGTTTTTTACCAGGTTGGGAATGGAATGATAATTTAAAACACTGAAAAAACTATAGGTTAAATGAACATTAGCTTAACTAACTATAACGGGCACATTACTCTGGTTTTATATGAGCCAAATGTCCAACTAACTATAACGTCCCTGAAACCTATGGTTGTTTAGTGAAAAAAATAATAATATATGTATATATATATATATATACTTCACGGGGAGCCGTTTGCACTGACAAGTCGACTCACAGCCCGGCTGAGTCGTTGACGCAGGTTGGGAGCGTCAAGGAGACCCAGGGAGGCCTTATATCACCATTTCTGTCTGGCCTGCTCATCTCCATATAACGCGCCTTTCCCCAGCAATTTTGCTCACGGCACCCACAGCCCGAAAACATTGCATTCTGGGACTTGGAGTTTCACATGGGTCGCAGTGGCAGTGCGACCATGTGACTTGGGGCTGAACTTTGACCCTCCAATGGGGGAGAGCACAGGAGACCTAAAAGGCAGGGGCGGAGCTACAACCGGACTTACAGTGGCATCTGAGGAAGGCCACAGCGCCGAAATGCATCATGCCCATGCTGTTACTCAATAAAGGCTTTCTCTGCTGGCCCCGATGTGGCCTCTCACCTTCTTTATTCGGAGTGGTTTGAGTTGGATATTTTGCGCGCCTGCCAGTGGCGTGACAGAGGCCCCGCTACTTCAAAGTGTCAGGAGATTCTGGCATCAGCTGTTTCAGCTTGTTTCTGTTCTCCAAGGAATTGGATTTTCTCCTGCCCACCTACGTTGCCGACGACGCCAGGGATGCTGCCAGGAGCAGCTCGTGATTTCACGGGGAGCCGTTTGCACTGACAAGTCGACTCACAGCCCGGCTGAGTCATTGATGCAGGTTGGGAGCGTCAAGGGGACCCAGGGAGGCCTTATATCACCATTTCTGTCTGGCCTGCTCATCTCCATACAACGCGCCTTTCCCCAGCAATTTTGCTCACGGCACCCACAGACCGAAAACATTGCATTCTGGGACTTGGAGTTTCACATGGTTCGCAGTGGCAGTGCGACCATGTGACTTGGGGCTGAACTTTGACCCTCCAATGGGGGAGAGCACAGGAGACCTAAAAGGCAGGGGCGGAGCTACAGCCGGACTTACAGCGGCATCTGAGGAAGGCCACAGCGCCGAAATGCATCATGCCCATGCTGTTACTCAATAAAGGCTTCCTCTGCTGTCCCCGATGTGACCTCTCACCTTCTTTATTCGGAGTGGTGTGAATTGGATATTTCGCACGCCTGCCAGTGGCGTGACAGAGGCCCCGCTCCTTCAAAGTGGCAGGAGATTCTGGCATTAGCTGTTTCAGCTTGTTTCTGTTCTCCAAGGAATTGGATTTTCTACTGCCCACCTACGTTGCCGACGACGCCAGGGATGCTGCCAGGAGCAGCTCGTGACTTCACGGGGAGCCGTTTGCACTGACAAGTCGACTCACAGCCCGGCTGAGTCGTTGACGCAGGCTGGGAGCGTCAAGGGGACCCAGGGAGGCCTTATATCACCATTTCTGTCTGGCCTGCTCATCTCCATACAACGCACCTTTCCCCAGCAATTTTGATCACTGCACCCACAGCCCGAAAACATTGCATTCTGGGACTTGGAGTTTCACATGGGTCGCAGTGGTAGTGCGACCATGTGACTTGAGGCTGAACTTTGACCCTCCAATGAGGGAGAGCACAGGAGACCTAAAAGGTGGGGGCGGAGCTACAACCGGACTTACAGCGGCATCTGAGGAAGGCCACAGCGCCGAAATGCATCATGCCCATGCTGTTACTCAATAAAGGCTTTCTCTGCTGTCCCCAAGGTGGCCTCTCACCTTCTTTGTTCGGAGTGGTGTGAATTGGATATTTTGCGCGCCTACCAGTGGCGTGACAGAGGCCCCGCTCCTTCAAAGTGGCAGGAGATTCTGGCATCAGCTGTTTCAGCTTGTTTCTGTTCTCCAAGGAATTGGATTTTCTCCTGCTCACCTACGTTGCCGACGATGCCAGGGATGCTGCTAGGAGCAGCTCGTGACTTCACGGGGAGCCGTTTGCACTGACAAGTCGACTCACAGCCCGGCTGAGTCGTTGACGCAGGTTGGGAGCATCAAGGGGACCCAGGGAGGCCTTATATCACCATTTCTGTCTGGCCTGCTCATCTCCATACAACGCGCCTTTCCCCAGCAATTTTGCTCACGGCACCCACAGCCCGAAAACATTGCATTCTGGGACTTGGAGTTTCACATGGGTCGCAGTGGCAGTGCGACCATGTGACTTGGGGCTGAACTTTGACCCTCCAATGGGGGAGAGCACAGGAGACCTAAAAGGCGGGGGGGGAGCTACAACCGGACTTACAGCGGCATCTGAGGAAGGCCACAGCGCCGAAATGCATCATGCCCATGCTGTTACTCAATAAAGGCTTCCTCTGCTGTTCCCGATGTGGCCTCTCACCTTCTTTATTCGGAGTGGTGTGAATTGGATATTTCGCGCGCCTGCTAGTGGCGTGACAGAGGCCCCGCTCCTTCAAAGTGGCAGGAGATTCTGGCATCAGCTGTTTCAGCTTGTTTCTGTTCTCCAAGAAATTGGATTTTCTCCTGCCCACCTACGTTGCCGACCACCCCAGGGATGCTGCCAGGAGCAGCTCGCGACTTCACGGGGAGCCGTTTGCACTGACAAGTCGACTCACAGCCCGGCTGAGTCGTTGACGCAGGCTGGGAGCGTCAAGGGGACCCAGGGAGGCCTTATATCACCATTTCTGTCTGGCCTGCTCATCTCCATACAACGCGCCTTTCCCCAGCAATTTTGCTCACGGCACCCACAGCCCGAAAACATTGCATTCTGGGACTTGGAGTTTCACATGGGTCGCAGTGGCAGTGCGACCATGTGACTTGGGGCTGAACTTTGACCCTCAAATGGGGGAGAGCACAGGAGACCTAAAAGGCGGGGCGGAGCTACAACCAGACTTACAGCGGCATCTGAGGAAGGCCACAGCGCCGAAATGCATCATGCCGATGCTGTTACTCAATCAAGGCTTTCTCTGCTGTCCCCAATGTGGCTTCTCACCTTCTTTATTCGGAGTGGTGTGAATTGGATATTTCGCGCGCCTGCCAGTGGCGTGACAGAGGCTCCGCTCCTTCAAAGTGGCAGGAGATTCTGGCATCAGCTGTTTCAGCTTGTTTCTGTTCTCCAAGGAATTGGATTTTCTCCTGCCCACCTACGTTGCCGACCACGCCAGGGATGCTGCCATGAGCAGCTCGTGACTTCACGGGGAGCCGTTTGCACTGACAAGTCGACTCACAGCCCGGCTGAGTCGTTGACGCAGGTTGGGAGCTGATGACGTCACATATTACATCACTCATGACATGGTCACTGACATCACTGATGACATCATGAATGACATCTCAAATGACATTACTGATGACATCCCTGATGACATCATCCAGTGAATGTGTGTTTCAGTAAAGTTTATATATTTTTCATATATATCTATGCCAAGGTGTATTGAAGAATGAGTGGATTTACAAGTGCCCGAAGGGATTATTTAGTAGGTGCGAGACTGACTGTATAAGTGAGTGATTGAACGTATCTTACTGAATGCATGGGTTAGTGACTAAACTGTGTGAAAGTCTGTATTAGTCTCTCAGTTGGTGTGTAAGCGGCTGCATGGGTTGGTGAGTAGCTACATGAGTGTCTATATGGGTTATTGATTTGATGTCTGAGTATCTGTATGGGTGCCTGAGTGTCTGTGTGGGTGGGTGGGAGGGTGTGTGACTCTGTGCATAGATGTCTGAGTGGGTGATTCACTGGTTGTATGGATTCAAAAGCACATCTGGGAAGGGCTGTATGGGTGAGTTAGTGTGTTGGTGAGTGAATGAATGTATCAGTGGTATATGTGTGAGTAACTACATATGTTTTAAGGCAGTATACATGAGTGTTGGAGTATATAAATGACTATACGTGAGAATAAGTTATTTGAAGAGTGGGTGTATAAATGAGTGTCTGCTTGTATCAGTGATTGTTTAAGACAGTATGTTTTAGTATCTGCATACATGAGTGATGTGGTGTGTGTATAAATAACTGAGTTGGTGTGTATAACCATATACATGAGTAAATGGGTATGTGATTGATTTTCTGCATGACTGACTAGGTGTGTGAGTAACTCTATGGATGAGTGGCGGAGTGTGACTGTTTGTATAGGTGTATGAGTGCATATTACATCACTCATGACATGGTCAGTGACATCACTCAACACATCAGTTATGACATTACCCACATAACCATTGACACACCCATTATACCCCTATACTTGTGTGCCCTGTCACACACCCACACAATCACTCACATACCTATTAACAGACCCATACAACTACAGTTACACAGCCACTTGCTCACTCATACAGCCACTTACACAACCACTCACTCACCCATACAGCCACTCACCCAGACATACAGCTACTAATAGAGCTATTCACTCACTCATACAGCCACTCACACATACATTCACTCTCTCACAAAACCACTTGCAAACTCATTTACATATCAAAACAAGCACTAACATGCCAAGTCACTCACTTATACAGCCACTCATACAGACACTGACTGAACAATACAGCTTAAGTGGATAATGGATTGATTGCTTCATAGCATTTATAGAGTATCTAATGCTGTTAGGTCTGCTGTGTAAATAGTATATGAGGAATGAACAGATTTCATAGAGTTAGCTCCCCAATCCCTCAGAATCATGGGATTTATGATGCCATTTACAGCAGATCAACAGCCTCTCAGGTACTTAGCTTCTGATTACGAAGTCACTGTTTTGTGGTGCAGGGATACCGGATGGCCAGAATTCCTACAGGTATCTCTGCTCCAAAAACAGAGATGATGATTTTTCTCCAAAGAATGGTGAATAACCACACTGACCTGGAGACACTCGGTCCTTTTCTGTGTGGTGTTCTAGAATTCTGATAGCAAAACCACTAACACGTTGTGCCTTATCTGAACAGGTGGAAAAGGTCAGTTGAGAGGATCAGTGTGATTAGTAGAGTTGGGTGGGGGAGACAAGTAGTCACAGCAGCTTTGAGCCTGTCCTGGGGGGTCATTATTTGCTCCCCCTTGTTGCTGCAGGGATGGGCAGGAACATGACTTTACGTCGCAAACTTGTAACAGGGGCTGATATCAATTTCGGTCACTGCAACACTGAATTGCAGGTGCCAAAATTCCACAAGGAATTATCACTCCAGTTGGACCGCCAACACTCATAATAAGGGCCTTAGGTGTGCCAAATGCAGTTTACAGGTTAAAGTACAAAGTAACTCAGATGCATTTGGGTAAAAGTTGCAATTCACAGGGATGCAGGACATCAATCAGTACATGACTGTGGAAACAAGATGCAGTTTGCAGGGGTGCTAGGAAATCGCTGGTTATACTGTCCATACATTTTTCTGCAATCAGACTTTGGAAGTTGGTAGTGAAGTGCATGTAAGTTGACAGTTCTCAGATGACATATTCTGCTTGAAACAAGTCTCACACATGCAGAAATTATACAAAAACATCCAGGATAAGAAGAACAGACATTACATACAAGAAGAACAGGAATGGTGTGAAATACTGAAAACATGTTTTCCTCCTCCTGTAGGAAACAGGCCCACATTTGTGAACATTCACCAGACTGGCCTTAAGGATATTCACACAAATGTGTATAATGTGTATTGACATACAAGGAATTTAATTGACAAGGTAACATATATCTATTGGGCCTTCTGAATTCCAGTTAAAGGTTAAAATAGGCATTATTGGACTATTGATAATTATGTTATTAACCTTTAACATACACAACAAGAGGGACCCTGTGTAACGTATTTGAAAACATAGTTGTTATGGGATTTTAATTGTTTTTGGATTTGGCTGAAGAAAATGTAGGACGTCGATGCATGTGCAACAAAACATGCTCTACGGAAAAACATTTGGAGGTAACTGTAAGGAAGATTTGTTCTCTGATTTTGCATCCTTGAAACAGTATTCCTTGTCACTGCATTGCATCCTAGAGTAACTAACCCACTGCATTGCAATAAACCCAGTGGAAACTAATCTAGCACATTACATCCTCATATGTCTTCCTCGTTCCAGTCCTTAGCAATGAGGCCCTTGCCTCTACCGTAGACCATCTTAAAGTGAAAATCAATATTCCCCTTTGGTTGACTTGAGAGCTAGAGCCCTTCCCATTTCAGCCCTGGCTACAAACAAGGGACTAAACCACACTGACACCCTTTTCCAATTGTCTCTTACCAACACCATCCAAAATGTAAGTATGATTTTTTCATTTTCCTTCTGTTCAAAATTTGCTGCCTTGTTGTTGGATTTAGTAGTGGCTGAGCTAAGCCAGCACTTTTGTGTCTGTAAACATGTTTGTTTGGACAGGTCTGGTCCAATGTAATGATGGCTGTAGGACGCTGATAGGCTGAAATGAAAGTAAATGATGCTTTCACACATAATTGTGCAGTACACAGCAATTCACCCCAATCCAATCCAATCCACTCCAATCTGTGCCAATCTACTCCAATTCACCCTACCTCACCCCACCAATATGCCCCACTCAATCCAATTCAATCCGAGTCACCCCACTCAAATCCAAACTACTCACCCCAATTCACTCCAATCTGCCACACTCCAATCCTCCTAACCCACCCCACTACAATCTGCCCACTACAATCTGTCCCACTCCAATTCTCCCCACTCCAATTCAAAACAATCTGCCTCACTCCCATCCAAAACAATCTGCCCCACTACCATCAAAAACAGTCTGCCCCACTCCAACACAATCTGCCCCACTCCAAAACAATCTACCCCAATCTAATCCAGGACGATCTGCCCCACTCCAACCTAAAACAATCTGGCCCACTCAAGTCAAGAAACATTGGCCCATATCGCTCCTGCCCTTTGCAGCCAAAGTTGGAGAGAAAACTGTCAACAGGAAACTGACACGATTCATTGAAGAGAACGCCATCCTCGACTCGTTCCCATCCAGATTCCGAAGCAACCACAGCACAGAGACCGCCCTATTTGCTGCCACAGACGACACCCGCACCCTCCTGGACCAAGGCCACTCCACAACCCTCATCCTACTTGACCTATCAGCAGCCTTCAACACCGTCTCCAACCGCACACTTGTCGCTAGACTACACAACTCAGGCATACAAGGAACAGCCCTGGACTGGATCTGATCATTCCTCACCGGAAGAAGCCAAAGGATGAGGCACCCATCCTTCCTCTCCGACCCCATGAAAATCACCTGCGGAGTACCACAGGGTTCATCCCTGAGCCCCACCCTCTTCAACATCTACATGGCCCTCCTCAAAGCCATCTTCCGACAACACAGCCTAAACATTGTATCCTACACCGACAACACCCAGCTCATCATCTCCCTCACCAAAGACCCCACCACTGCCAAACTCAACTTCCAGAGAGGAATGCAAGGCGTCGCAGTCTGGATGACCAACAGCTGCCTGAAGTTCAACGCTGAGAAGACAGAAGTCCTTGTCCTCGGTACCATCCCTTCTGCATGGGACAGCACTTGTTGTCCGGCTTCCCTCGGATTCCCACCACCCCCCTCAGACCACGCCAAGAACCTTGGCATCGTACTCGACTCATCACTCACCATGAACCAACAGGTCAACGCCATCACCTCCAGCTGCTTCAACACCCTCCACATCCTCCGCAAGACCTTTAAGTGGATCCCCCCTGAGTCAAGGAAGAAAGTCACTCACACATTCATCACCAGCAGACTGGACTATGGAAACGCACTCTACGCCAGCATCAACAAGTCACTATTCTGCAAACTCCAGACAATACAGAACAACGCCCGAAAGACTCATCCTCGGCATCCCCCGACACAAACACATCAGCCAACACCTACGAAGTCTCCACTGGCTCCCCGTGGAGAAAAGAGTCACTTTCAAAATCCTCACTCATGCCTGCAAATGCCTACACAACAACGGACCCAAATACCTCCACGACAGAATCAACTTCCACGTACCCAAAAGAAACCTCCGATCTTCCAACCTCGCACTGGCTGAAACCCTGTGCATCCACAGAGCCAGAGCAGGTGGAAGATCCTTCTCTCACACTGCAGCCAAGACCTGGAACGAGCTACTGGCAGACATCAGACGCCCCCCGAACACCTTCAGGAAGACCCTCAAGACCTGGCTCTTCGGTTAAACAGATCAGCGGACCCCCTCCCCTCTCAGCGCCTTGAGACCCTCACGGGTGAGTAGCGCGCTTACAATTCCCTGATTGATTGATTGATTGACTCCAATTTCCCCAATCCAATCTGCCTCACTCCACTCCACCCCTCCAATCGAAAACAATCCGCCCTACTCCAATCTGCCCCACTCTAATCCACTCCACTCCAAACCAAAACAATATGCCCACTTAATTCTGCCCCACTCCCATCCAAAACAATCTGCCCACTCTAACCCACCCCACTACAATCCAAACAAATCTGCCCCACTACAGTCCAAAAAATCTGCTCCACTACTATCTGCCCCCCTCCAATCCAAAACAATCTGCCCTACTGCAACCCACTCCACTTCAATCCGCCCCACTACAATCTACCCCTCCAATCGTGAACAATTTGCCCCTCTCTAATCTGCCCCACACTAACCCACCCCATTCCAATCTGCCCCACTCCAATCTAAAACAATCTGCCCACTCCAATCCACCCCACTCCAATCCAAAACAATATTCCCTACTCCTGTCTTCCCCAATCCAATCCAAAACAATCTGCCCCACTCTAATCTGCCCAACTACAATCTGCCCCAGTCCAGTCTGCCACACTCCAATCTGCCTCACTCCAATCCAAAACAATATTCCTCACTCCAGTCTGCCCCACTCCAATCCAAAACAACCTGCCCCACTCTATTCCACCCCACTCCAATCTGCCCCACTCCAATTCAAGACACTCAGGCCCCTCCAATCCATCCCACTCCAATCCCAAATAATCTGCCTCACTCCAATCCTCTTGGTAGTCCACTCTAGAGGTGTGGCTTCCTGAGGGCTAAACTCTCACGGCATGTCAACTGGTCTCCTCTCTTTCTCTCCCTAATGCCAACCCGTCTACCTGACCAAAAGAGCATCCCCTCTTGTGTGTGTCCACCATTTGATCTTCAAAGTCAGCTTCCCCTTTGAAGCTTGCCTTTTGGGTCACACCCTGTCTGACTTCCTGCAAGGAAGAGGTAACACCTCTCACAACAGCAGGCCTCTATTGTTCCTTTTCATCAGAGTTGTTCACACACAGAAGGACAGAAGTCTGTCTTGTTGCCAGCATCTGTGAATGGCCATTGAAAAGCGTGGGCAACAGAGTGGCTACTTTCTAAAAGTTGCATTTACTTAAAAGTTAGAGTACATTCTACCTGGGCATCAAGTCAGGTTTATTTTGAAGATGATTTGGATATTGTGAAGTACAAACTTTAGTATTCCCATTCAGAAGTTATCAGCTTGTAACGCTGCACTAGCCAATAGACCTACGTGTCTTCCACAGTAAAATTGACAACTTCGGGTTTTTACTGTCACTTTCTATACATGACATGGTAATAACTGGAGTTTTTTCTTTAGAGTGGGAGGAGCGGGGGGAAGGGTTAGGGTTGAGAGGGGGCGGTGCACTGGGGGGTTCTATGGTTTGTTTTACAAGGTCTATGGCGATCTCTTGCCGTGCATTGCTCTGTCTTTTGATATATCAGAAAATACATTTAAAATCGGCAAAACACTAAATAACTATTTCTTATTCTAGTGTTCCATTACTTGTGGCAAAGGAATGCAATCAAGAGTAATTCAGTGCATGCATAAAATCACTGGCAGGCATGGCAATGAATGCTTCTCTTCAGAAAAGCCTGCAGCGTACAGACCATGTCACCTTCAGCCCTGCAATGAAAAAAACAATGTAAACACAATCACGTCACCAAGGCTAGGTGAGTACCAACATCTTTTATTGCACATTACTTAATTATTCTTCATGAAAAGGTTACTAAATTGAATAATGGCCTTCCAGTACGTTAATTATCAATTTTACTTCCAAGAGTTGTTGTAATCTTGTTCGGTGCGTTCTTGTAACAATGCTAAGTATAGCAATTGTAAACATTTGCAGCAACAACTATATCTTTTTAATAAAGCCATCAAATCTATGACAGGTTTGGGTCAGCTTTCATACTGCTTGGTAGTGCTATGCGTGTCATTAAGGGGAAATTCACTCTGTGGCTAATTAACATAAACATATTTAAATTTTTTAATTAATGTAAATAAAGAAATACACCATTTATTCAGTATTTACTTGCACTTCGAAATTGAATTTTCAGGTTCATTGTGTTCTCCCTTCAATTGTACTTCATGAAGCAATTAATGATCTCAGTTTGTAGCCTGTCTTTTTGTGAATAGCATTGCTTCCTACGTCCCATGAATCACCTCAGGGCAGGGGCGCCTACTTTTTTTGGTTGCTTCATGCAGCGCCGAGTTGAACTGAAGGTATTGAAGCTCTTTACCTGAGCACCAGTTACATTACGCAAGATTACATTCATGTTTTCAGGCACAGGGAGATGAAATGATCGCCCAGAATGTTATGTTATGTTGATTTGTATAGTGGGCAAATCACCCGAGACAGTATACAGGTGGTTGGGCAAGGTGCGTAGTTGTGTGGTCCCAAGGTGCGTATAGGAAAAGCAAGGTCTTCAGCTTCTTGCGGAACTCAATAAGTGAGGAGGAGGATCTGATGTTTTCAGGGAGGTCATTCCATGTCTTGGGCAAGATGTAGGAAAATGAAAAACCTCCAGTTTTGCTTTTGTGAATGCTGGTGTGTTTGCGAGTGAGTGAGGCAGAGCATAGGTGTCTGGTGGGTTGGTGAAAGTGTATGCAGCTGTTCAGGTATTCTGGTCCTGTGTTGTGTCAGGCTTTTTATGTGTGTGTGAGATGTATGAATTGGCTGAGCTTGTTAATGGCCAATGAAATCTCCTGAGATGCGGTGTGATGTGGAGTCACAGGATGTTGAGTTGTTACCAAGACTGGAACATAGTACCCCAGTTATAAATTCGGCAATTCTAATTATTCCAATCTAATTGTCCAAGCTCATGAGAAATTAAATGATGCAGTAAATAGAACGTAGATCAATAATGCATGTTAACCAAGCTTTAACAACACTGAACTCAAGCTATTCCGAATGAAATGGCTGGGTAAAATGCACAGTGAAACAGCTCTTGACAATATTTCTAGTAGACTTCCTAGTCTAAACACAGCAACCAACCAACATAATGTGCTTATAATTGTTTTAGGAAAAAGATATGAACAAGAAGTACAATTTTAATACTAAAAGTTATAAGTTTTTTTGTATGCAAGTGTAGCACTGGCTCAGTAGTATTGTCCTTGGCAATATTTGTTGTAGATTGCTATACTCAGAGGCATCAACTACCCTACATAGTGCGCATATATATTTTTTAGAAAATTGATATAAATAACAACCAATTAAAATATAATTGTACAAGTTACAAGGCTATTTAGATCTTAATTTTTAATCCTAATTTAACACTAACAGAGGTATCATCTTCTGTTAAGGATCTCTGCACCTCCCAACTGCCAGACTTAAGGATTGTAAACCCACCACATTTAGCGAGCAGACCAGTAAAGTTTGCCTGGAGGTCATGATTTACCTGTTGAAAGCTCTGCTGCAGGGATGATGGAAGACAGTCTGCTACTTCTGACTGAAAGGTGAATGGCTGGTAAAACCTCAGCATACAACAAAGTTATTAAAATGTAATGGTGTGATTTTGATGCAAGAATGCTTCATTGCCTGGCCAGGTATACCAAGATCTTCCTTCCCACCGGAACAACTGATTGTGATCTGGGAGAATCCAGGACATGTAGGATTTTGGACTTCTGCTGTGAGTGAGACACTCTAATGTAGTTTAACCCATTGCAAGTTTCTGCTAATAATGGATTTGAGCTGTTTTTAATTTTATTATTTGTAGGTTTTATATAGCGCTAGCTGGACCTGAAGTTATCGGAGCGCTTTACATAAAAATAGGCTTTACATATAATGCAAGACCCTAGGTTCAAGAACATGTATAAATAGAGACAAATGCAGTAAGGGTGGTTACAGTATGCGGACAATTAGAACAGCATGATTTAAAGGAGTAATTGACATACAAGGCAGCTGAAGCAATCATCCAACCGACTGTCGCAAAGGGTCTGGTCATAGAGGAAATGAGGTATTGGAACACAGTTCCAATACCTATAAAGTATTTGTTGAGGAGAATGAGTTTAGGTCCCTTTTGAAGCAGAAGAAGGAAGGGTTGCATAGGAGATCTCTCTGAAGTCAGTTCCATATTCTGGGTACATTTCAAGATTGG
This sequence comes from Lissotriton helveticus, assembly GCF_964261635.1. NCBI lineage: Eukaryota > Metazoa > Chordata > Amphibia > Caudata > Salamandridae > Lissotriton > Lissotriton helveticus. The sequence goes on from NC_136059.1 coordinate 883,854,090, forward strand.
AGCTTCTCAGAGTGTGGTTGCCCCTGCTTTCGTAAACTTGTTGTCTAGGTATTTGGGAGTATGTGTGTTAAGGGCTTTGTGGGTGATGCAAGCTGTCTTGTAAATACATCTTCTTTTGATGGGAAGCCAGTTGAGGATCTTGAGGGCCGGTGTGATGTGTTCAAACCGTTTAAACCCATGTTGAGAAGTGTTCTTAGGGGGAGCGAGGTGAATTTTGGGTGTCTATGTGAAGATGGAGTTCCCATAGTCCAGTTTACAGAGGAGTTGTACTACCGTCTTAACGGCCATTTGGTCAATAGTTAACTCTGGTGGTGTGGCTACCGTGAAGGGAAGTGAGTCAGTGGGGAAGGTTGCAAGGGCTGGCAGATTTGTGATTTGGATGAAAGATTGCTCAATAGTGACTTTGTCAGTGAAGAAGCTGGCAATTTCTTCAAATTGTTCTTTGGTAGCTGTTATTTTGTGAGGGGAGGTGCTAGTAGTTTGTCATTTAATGATGTTGAAGATATTCCTAGCATTGTCAAGTTGATTGCGTAAGAAAGAGGCTGTGCGGTTCTTAGCAGTGCTAGGTGCATTGTCACGGGGTTTTGTCTCCATATCCTTTCTGCCTGTCTTAGTGTCTCCTCTCATTGTTCGGGTCAGAGTTAAACCAAGTTTTTGATTGGATTCTTCTTGATTTTTTTTGTTTTAGCGGTGCCACTTGGTCAAAAACTTCAGTCATCGCTGTGTTATAGTGGGCAGGGAGGTCATCAACGGTATGAGTGAGGGGTTGACAGTGTAGTTGGGCACAGATCCTGGATCCAGTTACATTTTTGGGACATGGATGATGTTCCTAGCCCAGGGCTTAGGTTTGTTTGTTGAGGCTGGGTAGGTTCCGAGGTGGGTATCGATATTAAATAGTATGAGATGGTGGTCGGACCAGCCACCTGGTGAGATGGATCCAAGTGACACACAGTCATTTTTTGGTGATAATGACATCAAGAGTGGAGCCTTTAAAAGGAGTTTTTTTCATTACAGAGTTGTTTAAGACCATTTATTTCAAAAAGGTTTATGCCGTTCCGGACTGTGGTGTCTTCTGAGTTTTGCCAGTGAATATTGAAGTCGCCCAAGAACACGTCCTTCGTGTCATTTAGGGAGAACCTTACGAGGTCAGTAAACTCTACTGGGAAGAGAGGGCAGTCACCAAGAGGGTGGTAGATGGTGTGTAGTTTGATAGGAGAGGAACCTTTAGATGTAAGTTCAACTCCGAAGTATTCAAAGGTCTAGTATTCTGCAATTTCTAAGATAGAAAGATGTGTTCTTTCTTTGTAAATGATTGCTAGTCCACCACCTGTTCTTTTTGGTCTCTCATGTCTAATGATGGTGTATCCAGGTGGTGTGAGCAGGTCTAGTATGGGGGTTGAGTGGTCATTAAGCTAGGATTCAGTGAGGAAGGCAATATCTATTTCTTCACCGAGCATAGCTTCTGAGATATCTGTAGCATGTTCAACTGCTAACTTACAGTTGAGGAGGATGCATGTGAGAGGTCAGGGACTATCATTAGAGAAATGTAGTGTTTGAATGGTGGTGTACTGAACAGGAGGTCTGGGATAGTAGAGAATTCAAGGGATTCTATCTGTGCCTACTTTTACTGGTATTGTAGAGGGAGGCTAGAGAACCATATTCTGATTCTTTGTGAGATAGGCTTTGCTGATCACATCAGCTTCCAGAGCGGACAGGGGCTGAGAGCTCACTGGGTTCTGTGGGACTAATGACACAAGGGAGTATAGGGCCAGATGGTGTGTTGTATGGTGTTTATTAAACCTGTGTGGAGAGGCCATTTATAACTACCGGGAGTGAGAGAGTGGGATAACTTGGCCTGGCTTGAGAGGTCCTGTCTAAGATGCAGAATGTAATTAGCTAGGGAATCAAGTTTTAGTTCCATTTGTTTCAGGATTTGGGTAAGTGGGCCGGTGAGGACTTCCACACTTTGAGCGGTAGGATAAGTGGCAAGTCCTGCGTATAAGGAAGGAGAGTGTGCTAGCTACTCTATAGGGGTGGTCAGTGTCATTGGGACTGGCGGTGTAGACAATTGTGTGAGCTGAGTAGGGTCTTCACTGGTAGAGAAGGTTGCGTCCACAAAGGGTTCAATAACTGAAGGTCTGGAATTGGGGCACACGTCATCTGGGTTGGGGGTGTGCATCATCGAGTTTAGTTACCGTATGTTTGGTGGTTAGGGTGGAAATAAGCGAAGTCATTGTAGTGGACATTAGTCGAAAGTGAGTGTTAATGGGATAGCAAGGTTGCTATGAATGTAATATGGTGTTGCCGAGGTGCATAGGGAATAGGTGGGGAAAAGAAGGTGGGCCGGTTCCAGGTTGATGGTCCACAATAATGGGGAGAGATGAGTTTGGGTCACAAGGCCTTGTGGTGTTAATGAGGTGAAAAATGACGGGAAGTGTTGATCAAAGATGGTGAGGTGAAGGTCTGTAGCTTGTATAAGTATGTTCGATGTCCTTAAAATGGAGAGAGTGATTTCCCCTGTAAAGGTTAGGGAAGGGGACATGGTGAGTTTAGTTCCATGGGGAATTTTGATTGACTTAGTAACTTGTAAGTGGAACAGGAGTATGTTTTCCACTTAGGGGTTGTTTGGAATAGAAGACGAAGTCGTTTTTTTGTTGCCTTTGGTCACGATGTGGTAGGTATCGGCTTTTAGTGTTTCTGGGTGCTGTTTCAGTAGTCTGTGTTTGAAATTCTTTTTGGGATTATTGGAGTGACTTTTAGGATACCGATGCTCGCTGAGTTAGGGCCATATCTCATGAGTGCATTGTTGAGGGGTTTGTGGAGGAATATTGTTTGAGACATTTAAAGTTTGGTCACAGTTGTCCAGCAAGATAAGGAGAAGTCAGGGTGTGCTGAGATTTGAAGGATTTGGAGGCTGGAAAGGGCTATGTGAAGGAGTGGTTTTATACACTGAGCACTACGTATGGGTAAGTTGAAGAGCATGCGAGTTTCTATTGTGAAAAAAATATATTTGCCAGTCGTCAAGGCATAGATTAGTAATATATACCAATATAACTATATAAATGACGCTCAAACACCAGATAAATAAGCATACTACTCAAACAGTTCCAGGCAATGTAAGGCTCAACATCCACTTGAAGAGAACTGGGCTGTGGCAGACCTTTAGTTGCTAAGGTCGAGATTGCAGAGAGAGAGGGAAGATGGCTGCCGAGGGGGAGAAAAACGGAGGGGGTAACAAAACAACATGGAGGTGATAGTGAAGGAGGGGCAAGAAAAACTGTAACCTCTAGTGTTCACCTTTTAAAATTAGATCCACGGCTGGGGAAAGAGCATCAACACAGGATATGAGTGAACATGTTACATGCCGCACAAAGAAAACAGGCAGTACTGTGTCAGATGGAGCCCAGAGTTAATTGGTTATGGCTAGATCAGGCCTTATAAGTAAATTAGAAATCTAAAAAAAAGTCCCCTACCTTTCTTCAGTGAAGTTTAAAGTTTAAAATGTTAAACTACGTTTTCACTTTCGGCAAAGTATGCCTAAACCATCATTTTTAATTGGTATGAGGTAGGAAAGTCACTGACCAGGCTTTCCCTCCCAAATTCTTGGTCACAAAATATATCGATGTTAGTTTTATTCTTGATTAATTTGTTTACATATTTTTAAAATTGTACATATTTCACAGAATCAAACTTAATGGAATTCTGCCTAATGTAACTGCTTTGCTGGCCAGTTAGCAGTTCTAAACTCGCCCTGAATAATAGACCCTTCGAGAACTGGCCATTTACCGGTAGAAGACGTGCAGGTTAAATCTTCTTAATGTAATTATCTGCATCTTTTTTTAAATGACTGGTTGAATGCTTTCATGGGGTTCAAAGGGAGAGCCAGCTGACCTTTGGCTTCGGTTACCATAGTGGATTTGTTTAAAGCAGACCTGGGTGGGCAGACATTTCCTCAGAGATATGCCCTGTCCAAATACTTCTTACAACTGCCTCCCTGATTGTTGTCAAAATGCCTTCCATGGGAGGGGGCTGGACAACACATGGGCTGCCTCCTCCCACCAGGTGAGCAATAGGTATGTGTTAGATAGGGACTTTCACCTAAAGCTCTCCACTTTCACTTTTAAACCCATTCACAGGAAAAAAACGTTTGAGATGAAGAAGAGGTAAACAAGAGGAATGATGGACCCACACCATGGATGTCTAGACCCTGGACTTGTACATCTTCGCCTTTTGTTGTCAGCAGAACTTGTGGCACCAGCACGCTACCTCCTCTCAAGCGCTGCAGAGGGAGGAATTGTTGTAGGAAGGGGTTCCCTTGGGGTATCTGTGGACTGGTACTAGTTGTCAGTGTCTTAGGGTTGGTTAATACAGGCTCCTGCTTGACAAACAGACTCCCTGCAAGTGGCATAAGGCCTTCAGTGGTTCAGATGTGCAAGCAAGGATAGCTGTTCTCCTTGAGGCCTGTGGGTTGCTGCAGAAAACAGGACTGAGGAGTACTGCTGCAGAAAATCTGAAGTCAGGAGACTACTAAAGGCTGGACAAAAGGGGATGTCCATATTATTTAAAAGCCTGATACTGTTGAACAGAGAGCAACAGCACCAAAAGGCTGTAAAAGATCAAAGGAAAGCATAAAAAAGCATAAAAAAACTAACATCAAAAGTTTGCAGTCCCTAAAGGAGCACATGTGGTAGTTGAAGCATACCTCGAGAGTAAAACAAAGCAAACTATCCAGAGGTGCTGGAGTTACCTTAAAAACAAGCGGATGCTCGAATGCAGTGTAAAAACATGGACATCGAGTATGGTATGGTTCAGGGGCAGTCTCTCTGTAATATGATCTGCCTGGAGAGTAAGAGAGTAGGAGTCAGATTGCTTTCCAGACTGTTGCTGCAGCTGAGGCTGAGAACGCAGTGGAAACAGAGAGACAGCTCCACTACTGTGAATGGGTGTTTGTGGAAGACTGCCTCAATGTACATGGTAATCTCAGCAAGGAGAAATGGCACCCACATGGAGTGGCATTAGGGCACGAAAGACTCGTCTAAAAAAGAGAAAAGGAAGTAGAAATTCAATGGGCCAGCTACCAGTTGCAACAAATGCTTGAGCGAGAAAGAGAAAAATGTCAAGCAAAGAGCACCCTAAAGGCATTGAGGCTCTAAATTTGCATATTTTTTCTGTTGCCACAAAAGAACAGGGGCATCACAAAAAGAGTTACCGTGGTCGCGATTGTTTGGTGGTAACTCAGCCTCAGTGATGGGTACCAACAAGCCTCTTAGCACATTTTTATAATTGCGACACTGTGTATTCTAGGGTGGGAAATGAGTGCCCTCACGAGAGGTTAACCAAAGGTTTGGGTGCTCCAAGGGCTGACCTTCTATGTTGCTACAGAAATGTATGGCTTTGGTCGTATTCTGGGTCCTTGGAGTTTGCTAGGCAGCCTAATTTAATAATTGAAATATTGATTTGTCGAAATGCTCATGGTTTTGAAAGTGTGTTGCACCCATACTTATGATTTTTTAAGAGTGAAATTAAAATATGGCCCAAATTGTGGTTATCTCTCGCATGCTTATGAATATAAAAATGCTTGTATTGCACGGTTGATGGGATTTTGAACATCCTGTGACAAAGTATGACTGACATTTTATAACTGTAAATCCCATGAGTTACTGTAATTTTACGTGGGAGAATTATGGTTTTAGGGGTTAAGGTCTGCTGACACGCAAAACATTAATGGTGCATCAGCCACTGAGGGTCTAGTGTGTATTGTATTTAGACAGTAATCTGACTTCTGTGACAATCTTTTGTGCTTTTAAGAGAATTTTTCCATTGGTTTTTCCACCTACCACTTTCTATATATTTGCAATTTTCTGTTTAAAATGTAGTTATGCATGTTTGAACTACACTTCCCTTCGAAAGAAAAGCACTGATTTGACCTTGATTCGTAAAGTGTTTCTGTCGCATCACTGAGTTCTGAATGTATGTCCCACAGTGCTTCCTTGATTTACCCTCGCACTTCTCTGCTTGATGCTCATGCTGGTATGTGCTAAAAGAGGTTCTTGGTTGCTGGTTTGAGAGTGTATAGTTTGAAGGCTCCAGGACACCAACGACGCTCAACATCCTGTGATTCTGGGCAAATCACTTAATCTCCCCGTGCCTAACAAAAATGAATGTGTCCTTCTGTAACAAAACTGGTACATTTATTTGTATCTCAACTATGATCAATATCGTTAACAGGTCTCGTCAGCAGAAGGGATATAGATTCCAATATGTTAGTCATTGAATGCAGCCGCTTGATGATAATTAGCACTTCACTCCCTTGCATTTTTTTATTTTCTGGAGAGGCAGTTTACCCCTCTTGACTCCTGAGATCTCTCTTCTGTTTTGGTTATCAGCCCTAAATTCTCACCCTCTTCAGTAGAAGACAATTCGATCAGTAAAAGAATAGAGAATCTTTTTTGAATACCTTGCTTCTCTGTTTTTCTCGAGTATAGGGTTTATCTCCTTCACTTTTACAGGTCTAGAGGATCTCAAACTCAGATGGATACTCTCTGATAACATAGAGCACAATGGCATCACCTATTGGCCAGTTATTTCCTCATTCATCCCAGTGAGCATAGACTTATCACTCACCACATTATACTCACTGTGGACAATCCCGAAATCTGTAGTAAACCCTTCACTAACTTCATGAGACTTTATTCAAGGCCATGCTACTGAGTTCTTCATCAAGTACACAGGTGAGTTACTTATATTCCAAGACAAATCACTATTTATGGCATGATGTACTTGTGCCTGCACTTATACTTGCACGTTGATAAAACTCTTGCAGTTTAGCATATTTATTCCAGGCACACGCTTCTTCCAAATCAGATGTGATCTTAAAACTAACTCTGGGCGGTGAACTCCGCTGTGCTCGCTGAGTTTGCAGAGTTTTCTGCACTCTTTGTTATGCGGAGATCTGAAAAACTCAGCTTTGCATTGCGGAGAAGAGTTTCTTTCCTCGCTCGCATTGCTCCATGTCAAGTAGGCGACCCAGAGCGAGAAAAATCAACATCCGGGTGAGATTTTCCCTCATTTGCGATTAACGACATCAAGTTGGTGAGCACGAGCATGGAAAATCTACTTCCCGGCGAGATTTCTCAACGCGGGGTGGGGGGTTCAGATTTCTCATTGCAAGTGGTCGCGTATGCTTGCGACAGCTCGCGTTGAGAAACTGCTCGTTTGCATTGAGAAAGCTGCCGCTCGAGTAAAAATCTACTCGAGCGGCAGAAAAGGAAAGCAGGGACTGCTTGCACTCTGCATGGTGCCATTTGCAATGATTGCACAGTGGGGACAGCATTTTTCTATCGTACTCCGCAGCTCGCATAGCTCCGCGTAGTGCGACTGAGTTTTTTTTTGCACTTCGTGGAGTTCCACGTACTGAAACTCAGCAAACTCCACCCAGGGTTACTTAAATCTTATAATTTTTGCTGCACCTTCAGGCAGACTTAAATATTTTCTTCATGGGTGGCAAGCTATTAAGACTGGCAGATGATTCCCCCAAATCATTCAACAGGGCTATACCCTTCCATTTCTTGCTGATCCACTGCATATTCCTCATACATCTTAGCATTTTTCAGATGAGGGAATGTCGACCTTGTTGCACGAGGTGCACACTTTATTCTCGAACGGTCTTGAGAGGGATTACCAGAATCGGAAATAGGGATTGTTTTTTACTCCCGCTATTTCCTTGTTCTGAAGAAGAACTGAGGCATTTGTCCTACCTTACAGCTTTACCCACTGTATGCTGTTAGAGGCAGATTTCCGACAGTCGTGGATCCCCTCATTATGACGGTGGACCTTCTGACATATTTAGGGTTCTTGATCAACCAGCCAAAGTCACTCCTGACTCCTTCAAAGAGGTTTCTTTTAATAGGAGCTCTTTTTTGACACAGTGCAGTTCTGGGTCTTTCCTCCCTCGCTCTGAGTCCAGTATATTCACACTGTGATCCTGATGTTTCAGATTTGGTCCTGGATCTTGGTGAGAGAATAGCTCTGAGAGTTCTTCACCTGTTGGCCTCATATATCCTGCTTGTCCACTTCCCCAGGTGGCATATGCGGGATATGAAGTGTACCTGAAGTCTCAGTAGGACAGTACCAAGGAAACCTGCTAGATGTTACCCATGTTTCAGGGAATCTACACAAGATCTGCAGTGGTAGCTGCTTTACCACAGCCTGATCAGCAGCGGACCCTTCTCTGTTCCTCACCCACCGCTGACAGAAGTGAAAGATGTCTCCTTGCTGGGCTGGGAAGGTCATCTGGGAGAGGTAGATATCAGAGAGCTCTAGTCTCTGGCCGAAACCCGGCTCCACATAAATCTGGTAGAGCTAAGGGCAGTCCTTTCGGCGTTGAATGTCTTCCTGTCATCTACCAAGCAAAGGTTGGTGCAGGTAATCATGGCCACACCACCACCTAGTGATACTCTAACAAGCAGTGATGTCTGGGGTCCTACGTCATTTGCCATGAGGTGCTATGCCTCTGGGTATACAAACAAAGAAAGGGGTCTAAGCTTAAAACTCCAGCACCAAATGTCGCTACTTGTAAAGGCCTATTGAATCTTCACTGTACCTCGGTGCATCGAGTCTAGGATGTGACCCGCATACATCCCAAAAGAGTGGTTAAAAACCACCACTATCAAAGACACAAGGTTGACCCTGCACACGAGAAAAACAAGTATTTTTATGTATGGTTATCCTAGTACATTGAACAACATATTGATAAATAGCTTCCCAAATGAAAATAACAGATGGTCCTGTTTCTTGATTGTTGCCAGTAAAATCCTTTTATTGAAAAACACTTTATTCTTTTAAAAAGCACCACACACTTTACTTACACATACACACGTTTACTGGCACATACAGACAAAATACTGACAACGCAAATTTTATTATCAATACACTGTGCCTTCTTCGCTGCTTTTAAATTTGCCTTGAACTTTCAATAATACCATCAGTAGATAAGACTTTCATTAATCCCTGAAGAAGTCCCATGTGGGATGAAACGCGTTGGCAAGCAATTGTGTGGAGCTTTTTAAAAGAATAAAGTGTTTTTCAATAAAAGGATTATACTGGCTACACTGAAGAAACACGGGAAGCTATTTATCAATATGTTATTCTATTGTTTAAATATGATGTACTAGTATATCCATACATAAAAATAGATTTAGGGTATCTCCCTCTTTATGAAGCACCTGGTAGAATGTTTAATCGCTTTGGAGAACAAATTCAGCTGGCACTGCCTTGGATATCACAAATGATGTTTGCTTACCAAGGTGGTGCAAGACATCTTCTAACAGTAAGTAGAGCCCTGGCTGTGCCTTTTTGCGACCATCAGGAGCTTGCAGTGCCAAAACTTCTGCATGTTGGAACTTCCAAGAACACACTCTCACAAATGAAAATTCAGACTAGAGAGGTGCATTGGACTCCTGTACACATTTGTGCCTCTGCCCCTCCTGCCCGAGTTCTGAAGAAGATCAGGAACTGCTGGGCCAAATTCATCACATTGTCCCTGGATTGGGCAGGAGAGTGGGGTCCCTGGAAGTTCAGGCCATGGAAATCTGTCCTCTGATCAGACTACCACTTCAGTAGCAGGTGAGAGTCCCTGAGTCTCACAATTGGAACCACTAAGACCCCAGCTGTTGTGTAACAAGCAGGATAGAAACTATGGAATGAGAACAATTCTTTTTTTTTGTTAATGTCGACCTCCTCTTGTGAGAAATTGTGCACTCTTGAGTAATCTTTTTATGAACATATCTTTTTATGAACATATTTCTCTGCGTCTTTTTTTTTTAACAGGTCTTTTTTTCTAGGTCTCATAGTGACACAGCTAAAACTTTCACAGTATCTCATCTCTAGTGGTGGAGATTGCAAATGTGTGACTGCCCAACTCAGTGATTTGCACAATTTTTTGGGGGTCTTTGTGTTTTTATAGCACGTGCTACCTTAGCAGAACCTGTTTTAAAGGACTCCTAATGTTTTCAGATATGAGACAAAAGGCATAAGGAGATTGTGAGGCCTACATTCCTATTGTATTCTTATTCAATCATCAAGTTTTTTCCTTTGTTTATCTGCCTCACCAAAGGTAGCAATAGCAAACAGAGAAGGCTTACCCCAAGGTTCTTAGAGGGATAATAGCTCAGATACTGCATGACAAAGTATTGTCAAATCGATGACTCTTCTAGAGAATGGTTGCTTAATTTAGAGGGTAGTATGGTATGATACCCTGAAAATAACTCCACGACTCACTGTGCATGCCATCTACATGCTTCACTTCTCCTACAGCCACCTTCCACACACACTGATCGCCACCCTAAAGGCCTCAGTGCGTCCTTTGGTGAAATCATATACCATACCTTTTGGCCGCTGAAAAAATGTTTGTGAGTATCCATGTCCTACAGCAATAAACAAACACACTTCAATCTAATTCCAGCTCTCCCTTCACTTACCCATGTACATTCCAACTATACAAGCCAAGAGACTGTAAGATATCAAATGCAACTTTATGTGACAATAACATAGCAGCTGCATCTTAGCACAAAGATCATACTTTACACAATAGGATCACAACTTTGACACTATTGCACAACGTCTGGCCACACTCTAATAATGCACCTTTCTGTTGTACAATTAAACTCCGGCTTGAATTGCTTCTAACAGGCCAAAAGTGTTAGAAGGGATCTCCACTGTCAGCACTGTGGTACACAAATACTGATGGCAGTGTCAAGTCAATTACTGTTTATATAACCGCAACATGCTGCAGTGCTTTAGTGTTGTTATTGGATGTAATAAGATGTAACTTTAACCCCTTTAGAGCTTGTAAACAAACCTCCCCAGTGCTGCGCTGTCCATTATCCAGTGCTGAACTGGACGTCCAACGGTCGTGCGCAGCACTGGGGAGGTAGTGGCCGTGACGACCGTTGGCCGACGGCAGCAATTAAGGGGTTAAACTGGTGTTCTTTAGGTAGAATGTGGAACGTACAGCCATAGGAGGTGATGGCATGGGGTTCAACGAGAAGGCCACTGGAGGTTGATGTTTGCAACTGTGTAGTGTTCTTGCTGAAGATATTTAGTAATAACAATGTTGAAATCTTGCGACCTGTTCCTCTGAATCTCACACAATATATTTGGCGATGAGCGTGAGTTCAATTTAAGGAACAGCACCTCTATGATGATGACTTCAGCCTTGAACGTGTAAATACTACTGCTACTGTGCGGTATGATATGCAAGAATTTTGTTAAAAAATTGGTGCAATCAATTCAAAGTGGCCGCCTGAGGTTTCTTTAAATTTGTGATTATCCTCATTGTTACACGCGCAGTGGCTTAAGCAAAGCCACTCAGCATGATATCCCGCATTGCTCCAAAGCTGACATCGCGCTTGAAGGGCATTAGAATATTGTAGATGGGGAAATTAAGTCATGCAGAAGAAAGGAATATACATACATGCATATTGTTGATGCACACATTTCAATCCAGGGCCCTTTAAGCTGTACAAACAGTGTAAATACAGGCATTGTGTTAAAGCTCAAGATGTACACTGCTCTCCGTAACCAGTGTAATACATTATTCTACACTGTCCTCAAGGGACTCCTTCACGAATAAGAGCTGCATGCTGATTGGTACTACTGTCTTCAAGGTGCTGCATCAGGAATAAGACTTGCATGCTGATTGGCCACAATTATTTCCATGCTCATTGGAGAACTGCTCCAGCCAATGCTATGACATTGGTTTCATGTACTGATATCCCTGAAAGGAGTTTTAGTGTTACGTTGTGTTATATTTGCATTCTGTTTTATAATTCTATTTCTTTTTACTGTTCTTTGGGACTTCTCACCAGGCAAAACATAATAGCACCTGCAGCATTTTTGCTTGAACCAGGAGTGCAAAAAAATAAGTGGAAATAATATCTTAAAACATTTGATAGTTAATTAATAGCTATTGATGGCACCAAATTTGATCCCATAAGAAAAGAAGCATTACTGTTTAATTCACTAGCATCAGAGGGTCAACGAATTTTCGATCATTTGCCTATGTTGTTACCTCCAAGTTCAGATGAATGAGATGTTCATGTAGAACAAATACATAGAATGCAAAACAATTTTAAAGTTGACAACAGTATAATTATAGAAAGCCGTAGATTTTCTAGGCATCGACAACAATAAAACAAATCTATTGATAGGTTCCTTGCAAAACTCAGAGTACTGGCAGCTACGTGTGAGTTAGATGGGAATTTAGACAATTAACTGAGAGATCAAATAGCTGCCAATTGTTTTGACAGAATAAAGGAAAAACGTCTTTGTTACAGAAATCCAATGTTACAAAGAACCCTTGAAATTGCCAAGGGTTTGAGAGATCTGATATGGCATCAAAAGAACTGAGTAGATTTACACAAATGTTGGTTGTGAAAATATCAATGTTGTCACGTCAAAACATACCAACACTTTTTCATATTATAATAGCAGATATTCTTTTAAAACGCCTGTTCAATTATCTAACAACTGCTTCAGTTGTGCTTCTAATTCGCATTTTGTGAAGTCAGAAACATACCCTGCATTGGGCTGACATTTCTGAAATGTAAAAGAACTGGTTATTTTGCATGGGTGTGTATGAATGTACAGAAAGGTATTTTGAAACAATGGAATGGTGAGAAAATTGATGATGAAACCATTTTAGTAATGGGAATATTGGTGCTATCAGTCAAGACTGTTGACACTGGCAAAAAGATTGAGGGCCCTGCATGTTATGCCATGATAGGGGAAGTGGATGTTGAAGTTACATTTAGCTTGGGTTCACCAGTTACCATTGTGGTTGGTCAATTGTATGATAAAGGATGGCAAGAGTTAAAGTTGACTCCCCCTGATATATGTACTGGGACATTTGGTGGCTTTGACATCGACATGATGGGCTATTTTCAAGGATGCATCATGTATAAGGACAGAAAAATATATACTGAAATATATGTGGCGAAAAGAGGGTACAGCAATCTGGATTAGAAGGACCAAGGTTCCTTGGGGATGGTGTTAAGAACTGGCAACGGATGTACCATATCCCTGGTTGACGTTGAAGAGTGCTCTTCACCCTCTTTAAATCAACTTCTTGCCACTCAATAATCACTCTTTGTAGATAGGCTTGATACAATTAAAGGCTTTGAACATAAGATTATCCCAATTATATACCTACTATTCACAAAGTGAGAGATGTTACTTTGTGCATCAGGGGGTTGTTGAAACATTTCGACAAGCTTTGCATGGATGGGGTTAAACAACCAGTAGACTCATTGCAGTTGATTTCTCCTTATGTGTGAGCAAAGCAAAATGGTAGAGTTAAGACTTTGTGTTGCTTTCAGGTCACTTAACAAAAACATTTTGGAGGATTGATTTCCTTTGCCCACAATACAGGAGACGTTGAGTCAGCTGGGTAGGGCAAATATATTTTCTGTGTTAGACTCTAGGGCAGCATATCATCAAGTAGAGCTTAGTCAGGAATCTTGTGATTTGATGCCTTTAAAATACCATTGGAGTCTTTAGATTCCTGTGCATGCCATTTGGCTTATGCCCGACAGCATCAGTCTTTCAAAAATGAATGTTCAACATGTTTGGGTCTATGAAAACTGTGATGGCGTACCAGGAAGACATTCTGGCATTTTCTGATACAGAGCTGAATCATTTGTAGATTTGGGCAAGGTATTGAAAAGTCTGTGTGAGCATGGAGTCACACTGAGGGGTAACTGTTACTAAAGAAAGGAGGGAAAGACGACCTATTGTGGTTGATAAGAGTGTGGGAGTAGTCTCTCACTGCAGTTGGGTGCGGATGAAGGTGGGGGGAATTTCTCCTTTTAGATGTAGTGTCCTCACAACCCCTTGCAAGTGTCATGCTTCATCATCGGGCGTTGCTTCTCATGGGGGTGGCGCTGCTGTCCTCCATGGGCCCCGCAAGAGGGCTCTTTATCGGAGATCCTTTAAGGAGACGGCGCAGGTGTGCATGTGGGTGTGTGGAACTAATTACGTTGCAGGAGGGGCAGCCGTGTAGGGCTAGTGACTTTTGATCATCTCAGATGGGACAATGTACTGTTGGAGGTAGGCCTAGAGAGAATAAATTGGATAGGGACCTAAAGTTATTTTCAAGGTAAGGATGAATTGTATACTGAGGGAGGTTAGATTTTGAGGGGGGGGTTGGTTCCTCCAGTGGCACTAAGGTCTTGTTTGATTGCTTTACGGCAAAATGGCATGAAAAAGAGATTGAGAGTGAACTATTGGTGACACAATTTGCACACAGAGGTGGATGTGTTTGTGGAGTGTTGTGCAATATGTGCCCAACCTGACAAGTCGCTTCATACATCTAATGGTTCATTAACAACAGTGGAGTTTCTTATAATACCATGGGAGAAGTTGGGCATGGACTTCATTGGTCCATTATATAACCTACCAGAGAACTGTAGATATGCATTAATGCTGATAAATTTTTATTTCAAGTGGGTAGAATGCGAATTTTTGGAGGAACCTAACACAAGTGCGGTGCTAGAATTCTTAAAGTCCTTATTTTGGAGGGAAGGAGTACCCAAGTGTCTGGTGACTGACAATGGAGTGCAGTTTAAATCTTATTAAATGGTTGTGTTTTTGCCTTTGCTTTGTGTGAAAGATTTGACCGTTGCATTATACAGACATAAAGGTAATGGAATGGTGGAGAGGGTCAATAGGATGTTGAATGACACCATCCAGTTGGCAGTCAAGTCAGGTCAAAAAGTTAGTGCTGTGTTTTCTGAGAGGTTGTGGAGTTATCATAATACTTCACATTCCACAACCAGCGTAACTGTTCATTTTATTAAGAGGAAGACTTTTGTCTAAATATTTGTCCCCAGTTTGGGTGTTGGAAAAAGCAATGACTGGGGATGAGATGATCAATTTAGAGGATGTATATCAGAGGGTAACTGATGGCCAGAAGAATGTGAAACTTAGATATGATGTTCTGAAATTAGTGAAGGAAGTTGAATTATGTGTGGGGGAACTTGTGAATCCGCAGACCTCTAGGGACCAAGAAAGGATATTTGAAATGTTATCCCAGCACACGTGTGGTTACGTTTTCTAAGCATGCTGTCATGGTGGGGAGTTGAAAGTAGTAGAACAAAAGATATGTGGCCAGGGTTAAGATCAATAACAGAAGAGCGGGGAGCCAAGTGTTGGACTGGAGACAGAAACAGTAATCTGTGTAGAGGGCTGGGGTAGAAAGTTCAGCAAACTCATATTTGCCTGCCACTGATGCCAGACCACAAAGATGTACTTTTGTTCCCAAGCATTGAAGGACTACGTCCTGTCATAATTTCAATTTTAACTATGTATTTAGTCAAAGAGTTATTCCGTTTTTTTATCTTATTTAAAAATAAATATTTTCTCATTTTATTCGATTTTTATTTTCAATTTTGTGTAAAGGGGAGGTGTGTCATAGGATATAACTGGATGTAAATTTAAGAGGATGTTCTTTAGGTAGAATGTGGAAAGTACTGCCAAGCCAGGTTCTGGCATGGGGTTCTATGAGGAGCCAGTTGGACGGTTGGATACGGCTGGATTTTGGCCCTGGGAATCGTGTGCTGCTCTTGATAAAGATATTTATTCAGAAATGTTTTGAAATCTTACGACTGGTTCCTTTGAATCTGACACAAGTATGTATACACCTATGAAATGCTGTGGTGTAATTAACCCTGGGCGAAGTACTATGCTACGCTCGAAATAGTTTGCGAAGTTTGCGCTACTTCGCACTACGCGAATTGCACGTAGCACAGTGCAAACATGCGTAGCGTAGCAGTCATTTTTTGCTTGCTCGTGGTCCTCAACGTCAAGTTGGAGACCGCGAGCGAGCAAAATGACATCCCGGCGAGACTTTTTCCTCATTCGTGATTAGCAACATCAAGTTGCTGGAAAATAAACCTCCCGGTGAGATTCTCAACGCGGGGAGGTCAGGTTTCTCATTGCGAGTGGTCGCTTGCACTGTGCAAGATGCGGTTTGCACTGATTGCACAGTGCATACAAGCACTCGGCACTGAGCAATCAGTGCGAACAGAATTTTGCACCGTGCACTACGCAGTTCGCGTACCTACACGTAGCTTGCGTAGTGCGAAGTGCACTTCGCCTAGCTACTCGTAGCACTACAATGCGAACTACGCCCAGGGTTAGGTGTAATGCCGTTAGGTGAAACTTTTAATTTGAAATGCTGGTCTAAGGGTAACGTTTGAGTGACAGAAATTGTCTGTGTTTCATGTTACCTTTATTGCTGGGAATATTTAGATTTGCAAGTTGCGCCGCTTTGTAACCAGTGCTTTTATGATAAAGAAACCTTTTGTTTTTCTTCCCTAATTGCATTACTCACTGGTAATGTGTTCCTTTCTTTTCTCACAGCTGCTTTAACATTCAAGTGCCTCCAGGACCAGTGGCCTGTGTACTGTAAAGTCATACGAGAAAAGAACCTGTGTCAGGACATGAGGTGGTACCAGCGCTGCTGTCAAACATGCAGAGACTTTTATGCTAAAAAACTGCAACAAAGAAGTTGACCTCTGTCTTCAAGGCTGTCAGACATTTGCAATCCTATTATTTATAATAAAAAACACGCAAAGCACACACACACACACAAAGTAGCACACTTTTACTTTTCCAAACAAATATCGTCACGTTGCTTATAATTTAATCAAGTTAATTTATTTTTGTGTACTTGGTGCTATTGTTTTGTTTGGTGCCTTTCCTGTGATCAATTGTGTGCACACCTACAAGGCAAAAAAGATATATGTAAACAATTATTTTTCTCTGACATCAAGAAAACTAAACTATAAATTGTTCTTACTTAGATAACTTTTTTTTATCTAGACTATATAGGTAGATGTTAAACCAAATTGCTGGATAGTGTAGCAAATGAGTCTGTGATTATGGCATTTTAGGTGATCCTCTATGTTCTTTTATATTCAAATGCATACCATAAAGTCACACACATCGCAGGTCAGAATAAATCACCTTTTATATACTTCCCTTATAACCGGCAAATGTGTACTCATGTTGCAATCTAGGATTTCACTTGCGTTGTGGTTGCCTCGCCACAGTGTATCCTTCTTACTCTCTAAGTAGCAAAACCTGACTTCTGGGGGAAAGAACAACATTAAGACAACACTGCTCAGCTGTAAACTTTAGTATGAACTAGGGCCAGGCTGCGGCTCAGTATAGAAGATGTAGATTTCGCACATTTTTGGTTGGAATCCCTCATGTTAAGAAAGCCATGGTTGGCTAATATAGCATAATAGCTGGTTGCTTGGGTCCTTAACGGTGCTATACCCAAATTATAGACCCACACAGATGAGGGCCTACTACAAAGCTGATGTACTTTAAAGACAGATATAGCTGAAAACTGAGTCTGAATGAAGTATCACAGAGGCACAAGTAAAGGGAGTAATTGTTGGACAACTTTTTAAAGGCATGCTCTTATCCTGGCCAGGAGGTACGGAATTATGGATAAGGGGAATGTTATAGGGCTGAAAAGGGCTAGCTGAGCAGCTGCTGCCAGAGCTACATGAGATGAGGCAAAGAGGAATTTGATGATTACATTTTAAGACGATTAGTTTGACTTCAGAGAACCCCATGTGTGAAATTGGCCCTTGAATAACAAATGATCAACACAACGGATGATGATTTATGATTTATGATTTATATCGCGCTCGATTGCCCAAGGGCGTCTAGGCGCTACAGTGGAGGAGACAATACCAATGAGAGAATCAGTGCATAAAAAGACAAGTTTTTATCGCCTTTCTGAAAGAGAGAAGAGTTGTGCTGTTCTTTATAGATAATGCCAATCTATTCCACAGTTTGACAGTATGGAAAAAGAAACTACTTCCTCCCCAACGCACCCTTCTGATTTTAGATACCTGGAGAAGTTTGCTTGTGGCAGAACGAAGTGTTCTGTTCGGGAGATACCATTTGAGGTGTTGTTTCAAATATTTAGGTCCTATCCCCTGAAGTGCTTTGAAGGTCAGACATAAGGCCTTGAATTCCGCTCTTTTTTTCACCGGCAACCAGTGAAGATGTTAAAGGCCCTGGGACACCGACTGGAACTTAGGAATGTTCAGCAGCATCCTAGCAGTAGAATTTTGAGCCCGTTGGAGCTTGGCAAGACGTTGTTTTTGAAGACCCAAATACAGGGTGTTGCCATAGTCCAATCTAGCTACGGCCAAAGATGTTACCAGTGTCTTGACGGTAGATGGCGGGATATAAGGTTTCACCTTCCAAACCATTTTTAAGGTTAAATGTACCTGAGAAGCAACCTTATTAACTTGAGATCGAAATGTAAGGCCGTCATCAAAAATTACTCCCAAATGTTGGGCCTTTTTTACTGGAATAGGAAGAGTACCAATCGACTGAGGCCACCATTTCTCGGACCATATGGAGGGATCTGGGCCCAAAAGAAGCACCTCGGTTTTACTTCCGTTCAGCCTTAAGCAGTTTGTATTCATCCAGTAGTCTACAGATGTCATACATTGATTGAAACGAGCTGCTGTCTCATCTGGATTGCCAGAGATAGAAACCACGATCTGAGTATCGTCAGCATAAGATACTAACGAAAAACCAAGCTACCTGATGACATCCGCTAAAGGGGTAACATATAAATTAAACAACGAAGGGCTCAAAGAAGAGCCCTGCTGGACCCAACATGGAAGTAAGAATTGCTTTGAGCATTGATCATCCATCTGAACAAACTGGCATCTATTATAAAGGTAAGATCTAAGCAAGCTTAATGCCAGACCTGAGACTCCCAGCCCACGTAGCCTCAAGATGAGAATGTCATGGCTCACGGTGTCGAAGGCCGTCGAGAGGTCTAAAAGAATCAAGGCAGCCTTCTTTTATGGATAGATGAGACAAAATAGGACGAGGTTAGGCTTCTGATGGCATGCAATCAAAATAATCCAAATCAGTTACATGAATAAACCTCTCCTCGGATGTCCATTTCCACCGGTGGCTAAAAAGTGTAGTGAGCACCATAGTCTTCATTGCTAGCTTCTGCTTTGATAGCTCAGGGGCTGATTAAGAGTTCACAGTAACCGTACCATGGATTTAGCGATGTCTGCCGCCTCAGCGGACATCTGGTACATTGGCAGGAGCTGGCGAGGGAGGGGGAATGCTGCAGATCTCTTGCGAAAAGATGCTAGAAATGCAGAAAGGCCGGTTGTGGGTCACTGCGACGTCGGCCTACTGCAGAGAAAGAGAATTATGCATCTAGAAGTAGGCCTGCTTGATATGAACATGAATGCACAATTGTTGGTATATTGGTTGATACTGAAAGGGACACAGCTCTAAAGCAGAAGTGAGTGTATGTAATGAAGGGCATAGGTGCATAACCCAATTAGTGCAATATAAATGAAAAGACAAAAAGATAAAGCTGAAGAATACTGTCGTGCTAGGGATATGGGTATCTACGAGCAGAGCAGCAACAGGTCAGGTGGAACTATTTAGCAAAGCTTTTTATGCACAATGGGCCAGATGTATCAAATGGTTTTGCCCATTCTGTGTCTATGGGGAAATGTGTTGATACATATGGCCAAATATGTTTATAACGCCTTCACGTTTATGATATTATTAGTTTATTGGTGCTGGGGAGTTAGCAACAAAGAAATATTGCATAATGTTAGCAGCAGCAACATAGACCCACATTGTAGCAACACCCAATATCATTTTCTGCTTTCCCCGTGATGTAGACCATGCCATACTGGACATGCAATTGTGCAATGGGCACAGTCCCTGTTCGCATTCATGTTATTGATAGGTGCTCTAAGTTATAGGTTTGTGTCAGGTGCCTACGGGGACGCCATTTTACTCAACAATTAATGCCACATGGAAGACCGTGAGGCCATCCTCTATTCCTGAATGGTGAACTCAAGGAAGGACTGAGTAACTCGCATCTTGTTATTTTGCACGAGTTGTGTAGGTGACGGCACTATTTCATTCTGTTAGAAAATAATGTTAAACAGGGATTTTTTCAGAGTCACAGGGACGGAAACGACTAATATGGATTATAATGGTGCTAAACAATGACCATGTTCACTCAAATAGTGGTCAATTAAACACTGTAATGTTTACACTGAATCACTGTTGCACTGTTTGAGAGAGTGCTATTGAAACTCAGTTACGCAGTTTGTAACAACGTCCAAACTCACATTGGCATGCTGATGAAAAAGGTTCATTTTAAATTAGCATCTATTTTTATAGAGGTGTATTCATCTGTGTATTTGTGCTTTCGTTATTTGCCCATGTAGAAGGATTACATTTCAGACCACCTGACATTTTGTTGTCCATTAAAAGCTCTTTATTTTTTTTTTCCTTCCTGGGTAGTGTTCCTGTTTATTTGAACAATAAATGTATGCAAATCTAAAATAGTACCTGTAAATCCAATAAATGTATGTAAATCTAAAATAGTACGTATAAATCGTGCACGGTGTACTACTTGTGTCTCTAGACTACAATGTATTACATTAGCCACCACTCATTGCGACAAAACAAACTTTTGATTAAAGCAAACTGCAATATTGTTTCGTTTTGCACAAAAAGAACATTTGACAGTGTTGTAAGAGACCATACAGCTATTTTTCTATGCGAAAAAAATGAAAATGATTTATATCTTTTTTAAATTTAAAATAAAAATATGAAACCGTTTTAAACTGCCTGTATCTGACGTCATTATCTAGCATCTTTTGATTCTTTAAAGCATGGATTTCAGCTTCCCCTAGTACAATTAGCTCTCTCAGCATCTTCTCCTCAAGCCAACTCTTGATAATTTGTCTTCCGTTTTTATTTCTAGCTGTCTACTTCTATTTCTTTTTTGTATTGTTTATTTTGCCTAACAATGAAAGTTAGGTCAAACTATAGAGATGTATCCAGGTAATTGTAATATCAGCCTGGTTGGGGAGGTGATGGAGCATGGCCCATTGCAAGAAAACCCAGAAGTCTCCAATACGAAAGAGAAAGCTACCGCTCTCAGGGGCATATTATCAACTTAGGGCTTTACATTATCGCTGCTTTTATCAGCAGGAAACTGCCGATACAGCTGCAACTAACATCGGCTTCGATTGGAATTCATAGAGCATATTATCAAGCCCATTATCGCAGCTTTATCAGCAGTTTCCTGCCGATAAAAGCGGCGATAATGTAACGCCCTTACTTGATAATATGTCCCTCAGTTAGATACTTTCAGATGACACGTGGTCTGAAATGGCAGGGATGCCTCAAATAGGCTTCTCCCATCCAAGAAGACCTCCTCCTGTTCCTTAAAGCAGTGATGCAGTTCTACATGGTTTTTTAATTTATAGTGATATGTCAGCTCCCCATAAGACACAAACAGCAAAAAAGTACCCTACGCTCACAATGACCAATACCCAGCAACATTCTTACTCCTAGTTAGAGCAACGTTCTTACTACTAGTTAGAACAACAACCAGTGTAGTAACTCACCCACAAGTCCATAAATGTACCCACGTATTGTGCAGGTGAATGCAGGAGGTCTGGGAACCCAAATGAACTGATAGCATTGGCTCTGGCAAGGGTCTGGATAGTACATCCTCTCCAATAGCCCACTACACCATTCAGCTTCCCAGGATGGAAAGTATGAAACAAATGGGTCAAATGAAGTTCTTGTACCTCCCTACCAGGTTCCAAGAACAACATACCAGTCATAACAGTTAATACTAGATGACCCCCTTTGTGAGGTGGGATCAATGATGGCTTGGACTCTTATAGTGGGACCCAATTTATGATCCATTGGTCCTGCATCCAGTCACAGAGGGAGGGGTACGTTTGAGCAGGGACACATGAAAAACTAAGGGGCAGATTTACAAGCCCCTTGCGCCTCATTTACACCGCTGTTGCATCACTTTTGTGACGGAGCGGCGGCACAAATCCTGCTCCATGGTGCGGGGGTACTTACAACGTGACGCATCTGGGAGATGCGTCACGTTGTAATGCCCCGCGCCATATATAGGCGTTTCTGTGCTGGGGGGGGGGGCGTTCCGGCGCAGGAACGCCTCCTAAAAGTGGCTGAGTGAAATCTACAAGATTTCACTCAGTCACTTTTAGGCCCATGCTGCGTCAAAACCCTGCGCCTGCCTGAAGCAGGCGTAAGGATTGACGCAGCATTAACTAGATAGGGCCCCCAGTGCATTGTTGGAGCTGCGTCGCACTTGCGGCGCAACTCCAGCAATGCGTCACTTTTACGGCACAGATGCATCACGCATCTGTGCCGTTTTTGCTGCTGGGTGCGGCTGATGGAGCGAGATAGAAAACAAAATTTTGTTTAAACTCGCAAAGTCACATTTCCATAACATGATTAATAATATTAATGATTTGTGATATATTATGCTAATACAACTTAGATTAAACTTTACACGTGGGGGGACTAACATGTGTGCTCATAAACGTGCATAAATGTTGCATCTTTTTGTTTGTGCAAAATAATAAAATAATTTATTGTTTTCGTTTTTGTCATTACTAACTGCTGCAAACTTAAAGGAAGCATGTGCTTGTTTTGCTTTTCCTTGTCTGTGTGATGTCATTTCTACTATTCTAGGTGCATATGGGTCTCATGGAAAAACGGAGACTGGTAAATATAAACGCTGCTTTAATTGTTTGCAATGGCTAGGTAACATTTTGATTAATCGGGTGGGTTAATTAATTAGTAAACCATGGGGTGGATACAGAATCTACTTTATTTCTTACATTAATACTTTTCTTGTGTTTGTTTTATACTAGAAAACATAAGTTGCCTGCTTTTGGGCCTAGTCATTTGAACCGCAGAAAAAGAGCTGACATATAATTCTGCAGAAAGTCACGAGACGCCCATTCTGAATTAAAACGTTTATTAAAGCTGCATTCACAAAGCAAAAACTGATGAGCTGACATCATTCTGTCGGACATGGCCAAGGTCGAAAGTGAACATTTTGTCAATCCTTAACTTGGCATCCGCGGAAGTATAATGAAAGTCAATGGACGCTGCGAGAATGACTTAATACATTTGTTGCAACATGAGGAAGCTTCTGGCTTCACGTGGAAGGAACAATGGTCTCTATGAAATATGATTTAGTGGAACTTTTTGATAACTAGGTGACATGTCACTTGTCACTCTCAGCCAATGGGACGTCGAAGATTTCTGAAAATTTTCCTTTGCTTAGTTCAGTTAGCGTAGAAAGGTATAAAAAGTCATGCCCTTAGGGATGGGCTGGCTGCTGCTTTCTGACTTTCCGATGAGGGTGATGTGTTGCTGGACTTTGCGTGGAGCACGTAAGAATCCTCAAAGAACTTTACTTTAATTTCTATCTATTTAGCTCAGTTAGGGAATTAGGTTTTGGAAATGCTAAACTTTATATATTTTCTTTAAAATTGTTTCATTTGCTTAAATAGTAATTTTCTCATATTTCATTATAATCATGTTTGCATTATTGCTAATAAATTTCATTCATAAAACTTTCAACTTATATACCATAAATTAGTAAATAAAATCTTACTTTTGACAAACAAGCTGGTCTTGGTTATTCAGAAGTGTAGGTTACTATTAGCTAGATCACGTCGCCTATGGTGGTCATTTAAATGGTTGGGTTTTATTCTAATGACAATATTCTTTCTACAAATGTATAAATATGTATATAGTTTATAGATAATGTATATATAGATTTATTCTGACCACCTGATTCAGTAGGCCCAAAATATATCAGGTTCATAAATGGGTCCATATTTAGTATAGAATTTTGTTTATAGGTTATGAAGTTGGGTAGCGTTGTTTATGATATATTTTCTATAGCCCGCTGGATCAATTCTCTGGTAGCAGAAATTGATGGTTGCTAAGGGGTAACCAAGGTAATATGTTGGTTGCTAAGGGTTGCGTTATGGTATGGAAATAGGATCGATGTTTTAACACTTGTTGAGTTCGTTTTTCGTGCTATCTGTAAGCTATACCGGTATAGATTGTGTGGCGAGAAATTAGTCACGCAAGCCATCTGTTCTGTTTGTAGTGATATCGCCGAGTATCACAAGAGGTATCGCCGAGTACCATAGTGTTGTCGCCGAGCAGCACAGTTTTAGGGCTAGGTCTGAATCTTGTATAGTGAGGGTTTTCTAAGAAATTAAAGCAGCATGAGAATAGGGACAAAGCGCCTTCCATAAAACTCACTGTGATGAGAGTATTAGTTATACCCGAGCTTGAGTGAAGGGTAAAATTAACGTCGGTGCATGATTATCTATAAACAGGTTAGAGTCCTGTACGGGTACATGTTTCATATCTATAAACAGGTGAGAGCCCTGTACGGATAACGTCGTTATTTTGCTAACGGTGCATGATTTCTATAAACAGGTGAGAGTCCTGTACGGATTTCATGTGTGTTTGAAATTAGGGAATTTTCCGTGTAAAAGTGCGAGTTTGAATTGTATTTTATGTTCAAGTGGAACTCTTAGAACTTTCACTTCGCGGTGGGTTCAGAGCAAAGCGAGTTCATAATTATACGTGTTAGAAGGGTGGGGTAAGGTTACTCTACTGACAATTGAATATTATCCTTAGTGTGAATAGCGCCGCCTATTCCGAAGTGTGGATACTTGAATGTATGTAAACTATCCTAAATAGTGAAACGAACAGATGTTGTCTTTATAGTCATTGTTAAGAATTAATTTACACTGAAAAGTGTCCTTAAAATGGCGCTGTGAAAAGATTTTGTGAAGGAGGGGTAAGCGCCAGGAGTGAGAAGCGAGAAACCGCAGCTGCTGTGTACGTCACAGAGCCGCGCTGGGATTGGGTGACCTACGTCACAAGCTGTATTCTGATTGGCTCTTGAGTCTCTGACGGCCAATGAGCTGATTGGTCCTTCAGAAAATCTCCAAATTTATTGGTTGAGCAGAAAAGTGACGTAGCTCAACTGTCATTGGTTTGTTGGTGTGTTTCGCGCACGGATTGGTTGTTTTGCGGAACATCCCGGAAATATTTTACGAACGATTTTGTGGATTAAATCTAACTTTTAAAAATGAGTTATCATTTTAAACATGTTGAGAAAAAGACAACATTATTTCAGAAATTCAAGAATTTATTTTCACCTGACAAGAAAATCGAAACGCGAGGTGGTAAACTACTTCATAAGTATAAAACACCTGCAGCGTATATGGAAGGTGAATACGGATATCATACTGTCTTATGGTTCGACAGTTGGAAACGCTATACTAAAAACGACGGTGTTTTAGCTTGGCCTGATGATGGTTCATTTAATGTAAGAGTTTTAAGAAATTTACGAGAGAAAATGAATGCTCTTGTTCCAAAACCGAGACCAACTCAATTTGAAGCTTTAGTTGAGTGGGAAGACGAGATGTATCAGTTACAAAGAGAAGCTAGTGGAATTAAAAGACCTTCTAAAAATCCATCTTGGAAAAGAGAAACTCATGAAGATAGATTGCGAATGTGGAGACAGGGAAACATGAGTGATGGATTGTATTTAATTCATGAAATGGTAATGGGTTCTCCTACAGGGAAATCTATGGAAAGTGAATCTGAGGATGCAATTATGGAAGAAATATATACAACTACTAGAAAGAATCAGCCTAATCAGCCTTTGAGACCTCCTAGATCATGGTCTACTCCGGTGGTTTCTATTGAAACTTCACCGAGTGCACCTCCAATTAGTGAAGCTCCTAAACTTTACCCAAATAATTGTGAAATCACTGAAACTCCTAGAAGATCAGAATTCGAGAATGCTCGAAATGAAGGTAGACATTTTACAATGACTCCAAGAGCAAGGGAACCTCCAAAAGATTATACAAGAGAGACAAGAAATGTTGAAGATGTTGATTATAATGAATATTTAAGATCTAAAGAAGAATTAATTAAAAGAATGACAAAAGGCATGGAAGCTGTCACAGTTCCAGTAACAATTGGTCCTGTTCAGCCTGTATTTGATCAAAAGAATACAAACAAAAATGAATTAACTATTCCTTTAAATACAGAAATTCAAAAGGCTGCTGAAAAATTTTATTCAGATTTAACGGAATTAAACACTTCTAAATCAAGAATGCCTGATTTAACTTTTAATGAGGATTTATCTCCAAAAACACCAATGGGTGCTATGTCAGATATGGGGAGTCCTGAAGTCAGGGTAACCACACCAAAACTTGATGTGGCCAAATTAAAAGCGAATATCGAAGAATTAATAATTGGAACAATTGGCCCAGATAGTTTAAATTACTATCGGGATGATGAACTACTATTCATTTGCAAAAGCATTCAATGGAAAACGAAAAATAAATATGATCAATTAGAGGATCTAGCTGCAGAACTTGAAATCGATGTGAGTAAACAAAAGAATTTTGCAAAGCATTACAGATTAGACTTTTCAGAAAGTGACATTGAGAGTTTGAACTCAATGGGAAGAATAGTTCACATTAAAGATTTGATTGTCTATATCAAAAAGCTAGGAGAACTGAATAAATGGAGAGTAAAATGGACGAAAAAGAAGGAAGATGAAAGATTGGATAAATTGTCAAAACAATTTCCAATGAGAGAAGTAGCAGGGGGAGGATATGTTCATGTCCCGTGGTCGAGACAGGACATTCTGTTATTTACAAATGACTTTCCAAAATTGAGGGAAAAACCAGTCGAGTGGTACAGGCAAGTTGATAGATTTATCAAAGTGTCAAAAGTTCTGTGGATTGATTTAGATGGATTTTTTGACATTGTAGTTCCATCTGATCTTTGGACAGAATGTAAAATATCTATTAGTTGGCCAAAAGCAGAACCTGAGCGAATTAAAGAAACAGGCGCTCCAAATCCACTTGTAATGGATTTTTATGAGAAAGTAATTGTTTGGATGAAAAACAAAATTCCACCCAAAGAAGTTGATTGGGTTAAAATAGAAAGAACAGAACAGGAAACAAAAGAATCAGTTCATTCTTTTTATGAAAGACTATTGTTAATCTTTAAACAATACAGTGGATATGAAAAATTAGATGAAAAAGACATGAGTCATTTTATCTATAGATTTGTTTATGGACTAAAACCTGAAATTGGAGAAATGATCAGAACTAGTATTGTCGGATGGCAATCACTATCTGTAGATGATATTCTAAGAAAAGCAAAATATTGTAGCGATGAAATAGAAGTAAAACAGAAGAAGCTGAAGGAGAAAGCCATGTGGGCTCAGGTAAAGGTGGCTGAGCAACAAATTGCCAGCATGGGAAATAAGAACACTAATTTTGTTCAAACTGGAAATACAAACCAGATACAAGGAAAGTTTAAAGGTAATAATTTCCCAAAGAAATTTAGCCCAAAGATAGAAGAGCTGAAACAAAGATTACCTTGTTTTAATTGTGGCGAAATTGGACATTGGAGGGACGAGTGTCCTCATCCTCCTAAAAACTTAAAGAATCCCTTATTGAATCCACAGATGCAGAATGGTGTTAACCTGCAGCAACAACTACAGATGCAACAGGGGTTAAACGAATTTAATATTCAGCGACAGTTACAGCAACAGCAACAACAACAGGTGAATAATCGTCAAGACCAATTGCCACAACCACCTTTCCCGAATTGTGGGGGAGTCCAAAAATATAATCCAAACGTGGGATTTCAGGGAAGTGAACAGGTAATAAAACCACAAAAACAGCAAAAGCAGCAAAGGGTTCAAATGCAAAATGCTTCACAACAATTTTTATTAGCAGAAAGTCATGACAGTGATTCTGATGATTATTGCTGACGGTGCCCGAGAGAGGAGGAAGAGTGTGTTGTTGGAGCCACTCTTGAGGTTGACCAGTCTGGTCCTTATGTAAACGGGAAAGTTAATGATGTAGACATCACTTTTCTACTGGACACTGGTGCTACCCGTTCTACTGTTAGATCAGTGGAAATTGAAAACCTGCCTCTCTCTGGGGATACCATCCAAGTTGTCGGAGTAAGTAATCAACAAATTAAAACAGATTTAACTGATCCAGTACCAGTTGAAATTGGAAACTACAGAGACAAACACAGATTTGTGGTTTGTAATAGTAGTCCAGTAAATCTATTAGGCAGAGACATCCTATGTAAAATGAATTGCAGAATATATTGTTCTCCTGATGGAGTTGAGTTACAAACAATGGAGGAAGATGGTTTATACAGAATGACAATGATGATGATGGAAGCAGAAGAAACAAAATTGTTTCCTGCATTTCAAGAAAAGGATTTACCTGAAGAACTAAAAGAAGCAGTGAAATCTGAAATATGGGATTTTACTGGGAATGAGATGGGTCTAATGAAAAACGTAGATCCTGTAAAAATTGCATTGAAACAGGGAATAGAATTTCCAAATACTCCACAATATAAAATGAAAACAGAAACAATTGAAGGTATTACACCTATAATTGAAAAATTAATCAAGCAAGGTGTATTAAAGGAAATGAAGAGTAGCTCTTGTAATTCACCAATTATGGGAGTTAAAAAGTCTAACGGAACATTTAGGATCGTACAAGATTTGAGAAAGGTTAATCAAATTGTCATTCCATGTTGTCCTGTGGTTCCAAATCCAGCAGTAATTCTATTTCAGATTCCACATGATGCTGAATGGTACACAGTCATTGACCTTTGCAATGCATTCTTTACTGTTCCCTTACATCCAGACAGTTATGAAATCTTTGCTTTCAGATTCCAAGGTAAGACCCTTGGATGGACAAGAATCCCTCAGGGCTATACAGAAAGTCCTTCAATCTTTAATGAATTGTTAAAAAGATCATTAGAAGATTTAGACTTACCAGGTAGGTCTACGTTGGTACAGTATATTGATGATTTGTTAATAGCTGCAAAGACAAGAGAAAATTGTGTAACAGACACAATAATTCTGTTAAATCGCCTTGCAGAAGAAGGACATAAAGTGTCCCCAGCAAAACTACAGTTTTGCAAACAAGAAGTAAAATATCTTGGTCACAGAATTGCAAAAGGAAAAAGACAAGTAACAATAGAGAGAATAAAAATGATTCAAGCAATGTTACCACCAAGAACACAAAGACAGGTCAGAATGTTCTTGGGAATGGTAGGTTACTGTCGACAATGGATAAGTGGATTTTCAGTAATTGCAAAACCACTACAAAGACTGACTAAATCAGATGTAAAAGATCCAATCATTCTCAATGATGCTGAGATGGAATCTTTTGAGAACCTGAAAAAGAGCTTATGTCAAGCTCCTGCTTTAGGTATGCCAAATTATGAGAAAGATTTTGAACTATATTGCAGTGAGAGAGAAGGATGTGCATTATCTGTGTTAATACAGAGACATGGAAATTTAAAGAAACCTATTGCATACTTCTCTGCAGTTCTTGATCCAATTGCAAAAGCATTACCAGGTTGTTTGAAAGCAGTTGCAGCTACAAGTATCAGCCTCGAACAAAGTGAAGGAATCATTATGGGATTTCCTGTAAAAGTTTTTGTGCCTCATTCAGTTGAAATATTACTGACAAGAGGTAAGACTCAACATTTAACAAGTAGCAGATTGACAAAGTATGAGAAAATCATACTGGGAGCAGATAATGTTTCGATTTCAAGATGTTTGAATCTGAATCCTTCTACATTACTGCCTGATTCTGAAATTGTTGATGACATTGAAACTGAACATGAATGTTTAGATGTCATGGAATTCTGCACTAAACCAAGAAAAGACATCAAAGACAGACCTTTGTCTGAATCGGATTTTGTCTACTTTGTAGATGGCTCATGCTTAAGATCCGAAGGAGGTGTCTTGAAAGCTTCATACTCAGTTTGTACAGTTGTAGATGTTGAAGAAGCATCATGTCTTGAAGGAGTTCGTTCAGCACAAGTGGCTGAATTGATTGCTTTAATTCGTGCATGTGAAATATCAAAGGATATAAGAGTTACCATCATTACTGATAGTCAGTATGGGTACGGAGTTGTACATGATTATGGACAACTCTGGTCACAGAGAGGATACATGACATCAACAGGATCACCAATTAAAAATGCAGTTTTCATTAGAAGATTAATTGAAGCAATACAATTACCAAAAGAAATTGCCATCGTCAAATGTGCAGCGCACACTAGAGGAACTGATTATATTTCCAAGGGAAATGCCTTCGCAGACGAAACAGCAAAGTACTGCGCAAGGAAAAATTATTCATACAATCGGGAGAGGAGTAAAGAAACTGATTCAAATTCATTAATGCTAACAACTGTTGTAGAAACATGGCATGAGATTAGAGATTTACAAAACGAAGCAGAAGATGATGAAAAAGACCTATGGTTAAGATCAGATTGTAGACCACGTGAAGAAGATGGAGTGTGGGTTTACAAAGATGGCAGAGTAGTCTTACCAAATTGTTTGATTGCTGACATGGCCAGATTATATCATGGTCCTGCACATCTAGGAAGAGATTCTATGGTCAGACTTTTTAGAGAAACATGGTTCAATACCAAATTTAGAACCATTGCTGAATCTTTTTGTCAAAGGTGTTTGTCATGCCAACAAATGAATCCAAACAGAAAATCAGTGGTGGGGACAGGAATAATTGGTCGAGAGGGTGGTCCCTTTACCAGGTTACAAATGGATTTCATTGAAATGCCTTTACACAACTGTTTGAAATATGTGCTTGTAATTGTATGCTTATTCTCAAGATGGGTAGAGGCTTTCCCTACACGACATTGTGATTCAATTACAGTAGCAAAACTATTGCTCAGAGAAATCATCCCAAGGTACGGTTTTCCAGTCACTATTGAGAGTGATGGAGGAAGCCATTTTGATAACAAACTGATGAAGTTAATTTGTGAAGCTTTGAGCATTGAGCAGAAAATACACTGTGCATACAGACCAGAGGCATCAGGTGTAGTTGAACAAATAAATGGAACAATCAAAAACAGAATTGGAAAAATGTGTCTTGAGACAGGTATTAAGTGGACAGATGCTCTTCCACTTGTTTTGATGTCATTAAGAAGTACACCAGATAAAAAGACAGGTTTGAGTCCTCATGAAATTTTAATGGGAAGAGTTATGAGGCAAGCTTTTGTACCTGTAGGTAAACTGTTGAACATAAATGACAGTGCAATTTTGGATTACTGTAAAAGGTTATCTGATATGGTAACTTCTGTGTCTAATCAGGTGGGAACTGAAGCTCAATCAAATGAAAAGGTTTTGACTCATGATCTGAGACCTGGCGATTGGGTCAGAACGAAAGTACATCGGAGAAGGAATTGTCTAGCTCCTAGATGGCAAAAACCTAGGCAGATAATCTTGATCACTACTAATGCTGTAAAGTGCAGAGGATTGAAACGATGGATTCATCCTAGTCATACTATTCCAGTACCAACTCCTGAGAGTTCTGATGTTGAAAGTGATACCACAGATGATTCTGATTCTGAAGCAGAAGACAGAACAGAAGGTGAAGTAATTCCAGATTCTGAAGATCGACAAGAAAGTCGACATCTGGAAACTGTACCAGTGAATGGAAATCTGACAAGAAAAGACTTAGAAATAATTGAAATAGATTCTGAAGGTGAAGAGAATCTGTTAAAAGGAAAGATAACTGAGGATTCGGTTGTCTCTATTGAAGACAAAGAAGCTGAACCAATAGAAGTATCAAACCAGGAGAGTATCGAAAGGCAGAGAACAAACTCTGAAGTAAGGAACAAAAATCCGAAATCTGGGAAGTTAGAGGTAATTGACGAAGAGGAGGAGAACGAATTACCAAGTACCAGTGATGGAAGACAAAGTGAAGTTCCTGAAGGAGTGAAATTGCCGAATAGAGAAGTTCCTGAGTCAATTGAAATTTCAGACTACGAAACTGAAGAAAGTGACGTGGAAAGTGAAAGTGAAAAGAGAAAGAAAAGGACTTGGAAGTCAGAATCAAATAATTCTGAACCAAAGAAGAAGTACGTGGGAAAAGCAGACTACTGGCCTGGTGGAAGATTGAGAGTCAGATTGATCAAAAAGCCAATAGAACAAGTTGAAGAAATCAGTAGTCAAAAGAGTCCTGGAAAAGAAGTTGGAGTTGGAAGAAAAATTGAAGTGATATCAAGAAAAGGAAAGAGGATAATAAGACCAAATCAAAAATACAAGTCTCCTGAGTGGACTTACTTAGTAATTCCACCTGTTATTGACATATATGATAGTAGTGAAGAAGAAAACGAAATCCAAGAAATTAGTGACAATGATTGAAATACAGAAATATTAAATTGGCAAAAGGCTGAAGAAATCTTGTTAGTTGACACAAGGTCGAAGAAAAACTGTTTTTTTAGTTGAAAGAAAACTTATGTATGACATAAGGTCGAAGAAATCTTGTTTAGGGTTATAAAAGAAAAATATATTTTAAAAGGGGGGTGTATATAAATTTTAAAATTTATTTTTATTTTTGAGACTAAAACTAACCTAAAAATGCCTTATGTTAAGGAGAGCACTTCAAAGTGTTCTGTTTTTAAAAGATGCTGTAAGATGACTCTGGTATGTCTGCTCATTTTAGTTCTGCTCTGGTTGGTACTAGCTGTGATTATCCCTTTAGAAATGAATAGAGAATTACACAAAGTTAACATAACAAACAAAGCTCTGGTTAGCCAAACTAAACATAGTACATCTGCAAAAGTTATTGATCATCAGCCTAACATTCATCAAGATAAATCAATAGGTGATTTTTCAAGTAATACATTCACAAAGCTATTGAGTGAATATGTAAAGGTAATGGATGCAAAAGACTGCTATGTCTGTGTTAAGTTACCTGCTTCTGTTTCTGAGGGAGTAACATATAATATGCTTCCTCTCACTTATGCTGTAACATGTAGTGTATTAACTAGTTTATTTTATCAAACTGGACGTTTAGAATATTACTATTCAAATTATGATGAAATTTTTGCTAATGTTAAGATTGATAATGCTTTAAATAAGCATAAGAAAGCAAAACAAATGAGAGAATATTTCCTTGTTACTAACGAACTCACATATGAGTATGCTTACAAGAATAATCTAACATGTAAATTAAGTGCTGAGGGAAAGAAATTTTTGAATATGGTTGAGGAGAGAAGAGCAATTTATAAGAGAAATGAATTAGTCAAGCAGACTAAGTCAGCCTTCTGGCAAAAAGAGGATGAGAAATTAAATGGCAAAATGCTTGAAAATATTGCAATTCACATAGACAAACCAGTTAGTGGAAAACTTTGCATTAGAAGAGATAATACACTTTTTGATAATTATTTTGTAGGTGCAAGTAACTGTGAAGATACTTATCAGATTATGGGAGGTTGGGGATTTAAAGGTGGAAAAGATCCTATCTTTCCTGGGATTTATTTTGTTTGTGGTGACAAAGCCTACTACAACCTTCCAGACCATTGGTATGGAACTTGTTATGTGGGAATTGTTTTTCCTAAAGTGTTTCATGTTGACAGAGATTCAGAAGGATTGTTTAAAATTCATAATTATGTAAATAGAGCTAAAAGAGAAACTTTTACCGAAGTTCTGGGAGATATTTTTCAAGCTGTAATACCTTTTGTTGGTATAACCCTAAATGCAGGGAGAATCAGAAAATTGTCCACTATAGTTGATAGATTATCAACTGATACTGCTGATGGATTTCAATTAGTGAATGTTGAAGTTATTGCAATTAGATCTATGGTAATTCAAGACCGACTTGCTTTAGACATACTCCTAGCAAAAGAGGGAGGAGTCTGTGGCATTTTACATGTCCAACATTGCTGTACATATATACCTGATGAAAGTAAGAATATTGAAATGTATATTAAGAATATTACACAAATGCATTCAGAGATAATTCCTTTAGAAGAAGAAGATTTTACAGGGAAACTTTCAAAAAGGTTTCAAGCAATTAAAAACTGGTTTCATAATATCGGAAGTTCAATTCTTGGCAAGATTCTGGCACCTTTGATTATAATATTATTCATTTTTATTTTGACCAAATTAGGTTGTTTGTTACATAAAAGAAAGAAACAGTTGAAAGAAAAGAAAAGAATCTATAAACTCAGAAAAGAAGAAGAAAGGGAGATCGAATTACAGGAGTTACATAGAGAGCGTCATGTTAATTGCAAAGATTATGCAGAAACAGACTTTTAGGTTTACTGATACAAATGAATTTGAATCGATTTCTTAAAAATTTAATTTACCAAAATTTTGAGTGCTGGTGTGGTGATTTGTTAATCACCAGATGAGGGAGTTGATGGAGCGAGATAGAAAACAAAATTTTGTTTAAACTCGCAAAGTCACATTTCCATAACATGATTAATAATATTAATGATTTGTGATATATTATGCTAATACAACTTAGATTAAACTTTACACGTGGGGGGACTAACATGTGTGCTCATAAACGTGCATAAATGTTGCATCTTTTTGTTTGTGCAAAATAATAAAATAATTTATTGTTTTCGTTTTTGTCATTACTAACTGCTGCAAACTTAAAGGAAGCATGTGCTTGTTTTGCTTTTCCTTGTCTGTGTGATGTCATTTCTACTATTCTAGGTGCATATGGGTCTCATGGAAAAACGGAGACTGGTAAATATAAACGCTGCTTTAATTGTTTGCAATGGCTAGGTAACATTTTGATTAATCGGGTGGGTTAATTAATTAGTAAACCATGGGGTGGATACAGAATCTACTTTATTTCTTACATTAATACTTTTCTTGTGTTTGTTTTATACTAGAAAACATAAGTTGCCTGCTTTTGGGCCTAGTCATTTGAACCGCAGAAAAAGAGCTGACATATAATTCTGCAGAAAGTCACGAGACGCCCATTCTGAATTAAAACGTTTATTAAAGCTGCATTCACAAAGCAAAAACTGATGAGCTGACATCATTCTGTCGGACATGGCCAAGGTCGAAAGTGAACATTTTGTCAATCCTTAACTTGGCATCCGCGGAAGTATAATGAAAGTCAATGGACGCTGCGAGAATGACTTAATACATTTGTTGCAACATGAGGAAGCTTCTGGCTTCACGTGGAAGGAACAATGGTCTCTATGAAATATGATTTAGTGGAACTTTTTGATAACTAGGTGACATGTCACTTGTCACTCTCAGCCAATGGGACGTCGAAGATTTCTGAAAATTTTCCTTTGCTTAGTTCAGTTAGCGTAGAAAGGTATAAAAAGTCATGCCCTTAGGGATGGGCTGGCTGCTGCTTTCTGACTTTCCGATGAGGGTGATGTGTTGCTGGACTTTGCGTGGAGCACGTAAGAATCCTCAAAGAACTTTACTTTAATTTCTATCTATTTAGCTCAGTTAGGGAATTAGGTTTTGGAAATGCTAAACTTTATATATTTTCTTTAAAGTTGTTTCATTTGCTTAAATAGTAATTTTCTCATATTTCATTATAATCATGTTTGCATTATTGCTAATAAATTTCATTCATAAAACTTTCAACTTATATACCATAAATTAGTAAATAAAATCTTACTTTTGACAAACAAGCTGGTCTTGGTTATTCAGAAGTGTAGGTTACTATTAGCTAGATCACGTCGCCTATGGTGGTCATTTAAATGGTTGGGTTTTATTCTAATGACAATATTCTTTCTACAAATGTATAAATATGTATATAGTTTATAGATAATGTATATATAGATTTATTCTGACCACCTGATTCAGTAGGCCCAAAATATATCAGGTTCATAAATGGGTCCATATTTAGTATAGAATTTTGTTTATAGGTTATGAAGTTGGGTAGCGTTGTTTATGATATATTTTCTATAGCCCGCTGGATCACGGCGCATTGTAAATGCGGCGCATCCATGATGGCGGAGCTGTGGCGCACAATAACTGGCGCATCCCTGCTGATTTGCTGGGATGCGCCAGTTATTGTAAATATGCCCCCAAATGTATTCAGATCTTTGAAGGTAGCACCAGTTTGCTGACAATCAATCAAATAAACCCAGCTCATATTTGGAAAATGCTTGATGAGCCTTGGTTTAATCTTAGGGTTATTCCTCAGTAGGGCATATTTTCAGTGGAAAGCCATTGTAAGTCTCCAGATCGTTATGCAAGAATTGGCCAATGGGATATAATCAACGTGATTTTATTAGCTTTTTGCATGCTTTCATGTGCATGTTGCAGAGTGTTCTTAGTATTTTCCAGGCAACTCTGCAGTGACTTGTCAGCAGGCTGGATCTTTATCGTAAAAGCGTTGTCAAATGGTGCTCAAAGGAGAAATTGAGTAGAGAATGTATGCTAGAACTGGACTTAATAAATTCTGCCACCCAGAGCTTCTGGAAGTGTGCCTCGCCTCAATTGATACTTCTTCTATGCTAGGGTTTAATTGACACAGTCTGCCTATCTGTTGGTGGATGTTAAGCTGAAGAAAGGCATATTCTGCTTCCACAATTGGGGCTAAACACTGTTTTCGAGCTAGACTGGCTGGTGAGCGGTGATACAACAAAACCTGTCCCAGGAGGCTTGCTTCTGGTCCAGGGAGGACCTAGTTTTGCAGTTCGGGCTTGACTGTTCCCACGAGGAGCAGGGTCAAGACTGATTTGCATATGGCTGGGTCCAAACTGGAATGGCATAATGATCAAAAGAAGGACCCCGATCTCTTGACTGGGGTTTAGTGTTTGAAATGTCTCAGCACTACATCCATCATCCTGTGTTTGCAATGTTTCCAGATTCCACATGAGTTAATAGGTAATAGTTAAACTAACAACAAGTATGTATTTCTGATTAATGGCTATAAAACTTCCAGAGTATAAGGTCATAGTGTGTAACTGGCCTGACCCTGGTTCTTTTTGAGAAAGAATTGCGCCTACAGCTATTTTGCCTGCAACAGGTAACATGTTTACCTGTGAGTGGTGCAGGATAGGAGGGGAGGTAACAACCTCCTTCTAGTTTCAGACTTATTCAGCTGTAGAAGAACAAGCAAACATTCATTTCCTTTTTAAGGAGTGATATAATCAGGGTTTACTGTCTAGTAAAATCTCTTCCGGCCTGCTCGTAAAAGTTGGCAGCCTCTTGAAAGCTTTGTAGCTCCTTTACAGAGGAAGGCAAAGCTCAATTCAGGATTGAGTACACTCATGTGAACACTATTTGCGCTCCTGCAGGAGATTGCATGAAGCCCAATAACTCAACAGCCCTAAAGTGAAGCTCACTTTCTGAGTTTGGCATGAAGGTGGTATTCTTGCACATGCTATATACGCCTAATCCCTGGTGGCAAGCAATGCATTTATAAAAATGTGGTATATATAAACCACTGCTAAAACATTACTATGTTCACACATTTCATTTAGGAATCACTGGAAGGAAGCCAATGATAATGGTTGTATGCTGTGGGGAATTCTTTAGGTTGTCCTCGGCCTGTCTGAGTCATGGGCGTTGCCCCGCCATTAGCCACATTTCATCCACATGATATGAGGAGCGTAGTGATTGCGATATAGAATCCCAAAAAGGAAAAGAAGCCACATGGCTCAAGAAAATACCTGGACTAACTAGATGGAGCTTGGACGAAAGAAGGCAATTACTACTGGTGGTAGGCAGGAACATAGTTTAGGATGCACTAAAGGTAATCAGCCAAGTGGAGAACACAATTCCCAGTGGAAAACTAGAAGCCCGGAAGAAGGGAAGAAAATGTCAAGCACAGGACTTCAGCTGCATTACAATACATGGAAAAGTAGTTCAGAAGCTCTTTATGTAAAATTGGAACAGGAAGTTTCCATCTTGGATCGGAAACTAAAAGGAAATTCCAGACCTTTCTAGAAGGTTAAAGAATACTCTGGAACATTCTGGAAGGAACGTTCCAAACTTTCTTGAAGGTGCTTAAGAACTTGGGGTGTTCTGAGTGGCTGCCACAAACTTGGAGCACTGAGGAGAGAGTGTTGTCCTTGTGGTCTGAGAGATGTGCATGCCGCAGGCATGCAACGCTGTATTAGAGAGAGCATCAAGTCCTTGGGAATGACAAGTCGAAGGTCTGCTCCCTTGTAAAGTGCCGTCAGTGACAGGTAGTAGAAGTGTGCATTGACACCCAGGGGACCACCTGGGGATGAGGGTTTGTTGAATGCTCTGACCAGTACACTAGATTATTGATTGTGTACTGGTTGAATGTACATGTTATGTATAGAGTTTAGTAAAGATCCTCACTGGCAGATGTGCAATGTAGTGGTTGTTAGAAATTGGGTTACTGGTTGAGGGAGGTGAACCCTACTCAAAGAGGACCAGCCACAATTTCCGTAAGGGTGAAGTAATAAGCAAAACCCAAATAAAGTCGTGCTTAACCCTCTGGTAGCTTGGCACAAAAGCAGTCAGGCTTAAGTTAGAGGTAATGTGTAAAGTATTTATGCAGCACGTCAAGGAGTAATAAAGTGAAAACCCAACACAAAAAGTTACCACACCTATCTACAAACATAGAGTAAACTTTAATACGTTATTTTACACCAGAACAACAAAAATCCAATCAGTAGAACTGGAGAAATGCAATGTTAAAGATTTAAGTGAAAATAGTGCCTAAAAACACAACGTGCCAACTGTGGGTATCTGGTCATGTCGGTCCAGGACAAAGTTACAAGTTCAAGTTAACCTTGATAGAGCACAGGTGAGATACAGGGACCAAGTTAAACCCACTGAATAAAATACCTTAAATCCTAGTTGCAAAGTGTTGCAAGATCCTGTGTTGAGGATGTGTCGCACAGCAGCAGATTTGAGGAACTGTGAGACTGCTGTGTGAGGTCTTCTGTCATCATTGAGAATGCCTTCAACGAAGGTCTTGCAATGCGAAGGCCTGCATCAAGGATGCGTTGTTCTGCAGTGATTCAGAGGAGACTGTGGGCTGCAATGTGAAGACCCATGTTTTGGATGCATCACTCAGGTGTGGTTCCGGAGTGGAGCAGAGAGGAAATCTGTCGCACTGCATCAGTTCTGCCAACAGGACCACAGCTAGGCTGGCAGAGCACATTTTTTGGCCAACTTCTAAGGTTCCAGGACTGAGGTGGCACCACTTGGGAGGTAGAACTCACAGCAGATAGAGTCCATGTGCTGGGTTGAAGGTGATTGCAGCCTTTTCTGTTCCTGAGGCTTAGATCAGGAGGTGAGCCAACTAACTCTTGGAGACACGCTGATGTTCCTGGGTTCAAGATGCAGGTCCAGTCCTTTCAGGCAGGCAGCAGTGCAGCAGAGAAGCAGTCCATCTTGCAGAGCAGGGCAGCAGTCCTTTTTAGTCTTCCTCAGGAACTGTGTTCTCTGTATACATGACTTTGTCAAGTTAATGTCCTATATGTGGCTACTAGTATTTGAAACCTTGACGGATAGAGTGAAATTTGTGTTTGAGGTTATTTAGCAGCTGTAAGAGAGCATGCTAGGTCTGAGCAGGTCTTTTGGTGCTCCTGTCCCAAACGTGATTCGGTTAGACTATAAAAAGGTCTAACTTGTTAGCCTGTTGGTTGGCGTCATTGCATCAATATTGTTTTGAAACTGGCATAACACCAGATTCATGAAAGGGCTCCATCTAATTATTGGTGTGTTATTTTATTAGGTGCTAAATCAAAATTCTACTTAAAAGTTATTTTGAAATAACTGAAATCTTGGGGGAGTTCCCTCAATTTACTCCGGATATTTCACACATGGCTCTGGGACATTAAATAATATCATGCCATTGACTTACCTAATTCATAAGGCTGTCTATTTCCTCAATGAAAATATCTATATCTGATATCTGTAAGAGGGGCAGGGACCAGTGCTGCCCTCAATCATCCTGGCTGGATTGGCCATTCTGTTTACCTGTTCCCCTTTGTTCACCTGTCTGAGCGGAATATGCAATCCCCAACAGCTAAGCTATTCACAGTCATGTGACTCAGGGCACTGGCAGAAGGCACAGATAATTGGAACATGAAAATGCCATTTTCGAAAAGTGGCATTTTCAGAATTGTGACTTAAAATTCAACTTTACCATTAAAGAGCATTTTAAAATACATTACAATTAGGTCCAAAGATGATATTTGTACCAGCTCCCAATCAAGACTTAACGCTTATTAAATGAAATAGGTTAACCAGCTCCCAATCAAGACTTAACACTTATTAAAAGAAATAGGTTAACCTAATGTTATCCAATTGGAGAGAAAGGCCTTACAGTAGTGAAAAATGAATTTAGGAATTTTACACTGCCAGGAGATGTAAAACTTACAAACACATGTCCTAATTTTCAAACACAATGAACCTTGCCTTAAGTGGTTTTAAAGCCTTCCCTAGGAGTGACTCATATGTATTAAAAAAGAAGGTTTAAGCCTGGCAAAAGGTTTTAAAACTACACCACAGGCTACAATGGCAGGCCTCAGACTTGGTTTAAAGTGCTGCTTAGGTGGGTGGCACAATGAGTGCTGCAGGCCTACTACTAGCATTTAACTCGCAGGCTTTGGGTACATATAGCACCATATACTAGGGAAGAATAAATAAATTAAATGTGCCAGTCAGCTGTAAGCTAATTTTATCATGTTTTAATAGAGCGATCACAAACACTTAGGCCCTGGGTAGCAGTAGAAAAGTGAACAGAGACCAAATTCAAACCAAAATGAAATTCAGAAATAGGAGGTGTGAAGGCAACACTTTTGGGGGTGACTC
Source organism: Lissotriton helveticus (assembly GCF_964261635.1). Classification (NCBI taxonomy): domain Eukaryota; kingdom Metazoa; phylum Chordata; class Amphibia; order Caudata; family Salamandridae; genus Lissotriton; species Lissotriton helveticus. Next base: position 883,894,660 of record NC_136059.1, read on the forward strand.
TCCATAAAGGGCCATTTCCAACGAAGCTACATTTTGTCCACCTATGAAAGCCAAAAGGTCTGGCTTAAATATGCAATACTGGAGTAGAACATTAAAACAACATGCAGCAGTAAAACAAAAGGAAACAACCACTAGCAAAACTTAGCTCTGGCTTTAATCTGCTAACCCCTGGAAACAAAGCATTAGGACATTAAATCCAGACATGGCTAAGAAATGAAAGATGCTCTGTATTGAATGCTTCCTTCCTTGACTTTTTTATAGTCTGTTTTTTCTTTCAATCTCAATTGAAGCTCAGGTGGCAAATGAAGCTTCTTCAAAGTCTATACAATCATTCCCATGATATAGGAAACAATGAAAGGCTATAATGAAAAGGCCCTTGCCACCCGTGTTTTAATTTGCATAGAAACAATAAGAAGACTGTAATAAAATAAAAGAAGCCTAGAATACAGATGATATTTTGTTTCTATGTGAAACAACCATTAGCAAACTAAGATGCTGGCCTATACAACTTCTTGCAAGTGAAATGCAATGTGTCTGTGTCTTTGTGCACCAGGATGAACATCCTCATTTATATGTAACTATACTTTCATATTCTTGAGCTTTCCTAACCCATGAATTAATAAAGGATATTGACTTACTATTTCCTGATGAGCATTCATATTATACATCACTGATACCAGTCCCATATCAGCATCAGTACTGGTAGTGAGTGATACTATTTCTAACATTTGTCATCTGAGTGGCTCTGTTACTGTCAGTATCACTGCATGTGTTGGTGTCTGAATGGTTGTATGGGTGTGTGAGTAGGTATATGGATCTATCATTGGGTGTGTGAGTGACTGTATATGTCTGTCGATGGATATGTCACCGGTTGTATGGGTCTGTGAATGGGGTTCTGGGTGATTTTGTGTGTGTGTGTGTCTGTGTGAGTGGTTGTATGGCTGTGTAAGCGGTTGTAGGGGTGTGTGTGGGCGTATGAGAGGTTGTATGGGGGTGTGAGTAGTTTTGTAATGATGTCATCAGTGATGTCATTTTTGTCCATGTCACGAGTGATGAAATATGTGGGGTCATTAGCAGTGTTTTGCGGGGACATAATTTATAGTTAGCTCAGGTAACTATAACTGCAAAAATTTTATGGTTCTGTAACAGTGAAATCTGAGTCTAACTATAATGTCCTTATAGGGGCGCTAGAGGGCGCACGGCAAGATGGCCGCACCTGAGTGAGGCTCTGCCTGGCTAAGCCACGATCCGTGCATAATCCGCCGATAATCCTGGTCCTCTGCAGTCACAGAAGGGCGACATTATTGGGAGAAGGTGTCCTGCTTGTATTGCTGGGCTTGCGGACTGATTTGCTGCAAGCTGTGAATAACATAACGATAAATCGCGCTGCCGCCTACATGGCGCGAACTGGCGGAGCTGGAGGGCCGGTGAAAGTGGAGGCCTGCTGATCCTGTGGCATTATAGCTGAGCCGCGATCGGTGACGGAGGCATCCCCAAGAATACAGCACGGAGAGTGCTGATCATTTGAGCAGGTGACGGCGGTGGATGACGGGCGCCTCTTTGCTGTTGCTGCGATGGAGCGGTGCCCTGCTGTCCGGGGCAGAAAGTGACGGAGCAGACGATTGTGGCTAGGCGGCGGCTCTGGGGCCCCGGGTGCCGGTGGCGGTTAGTGATGCGCGGCTGGGGCTGGGCCTGCGCTCGTGGAGGCGGGGGTGGCCCTGGTGCAGGCTGGGTCCGGGTCTCGCTGCTGGGTGCCGGGGGTCTGTGGCTGCCGTGCGGTGAATCCATGCGAGGCCGCTGCTTGTGGTGCGGGCAAGGCCTCGCGGCCTGCTTGGGCTGCCTGCGATGTGGCGCATTATCCTGAGGCGCCATTACTGGAGTGACGATCCTGCCCCCATGGAGGGGGTGAGGCGCGGGCGGCTGCTGGAGGATAGCTTGGGCCAGGATCTACCGCATTAAGGGACTTTGGGCCCTGGGCTCCTCGAGATTGTTTGTGCTGCATTCTTATAAGGCCTTCCACGTACTTGAACTGTCCCTTGTACTGTCCCTGACGCTGGAGGTGCCCTTCAAGTTGGCCTTTTGGACAGTGCTATTGATTTGGACAGCAGAGGTATGCCTCCCTTTTTTTTTTTTTTTTTGCTTCAGCAGTGCTCTTGATCTGGACTCCTAGAATTCAAGTGCTGTGCGAATGGCGATATTGTGCCTGTCCGGAAGGTGATACCAGGGACATTTTACCTGCTACATGTACTCAGGGATTTATCAGTCTTGGTGGGCTCCTGAGTGTCTCACGCGCGCCTAATACTGCCTGTGGGAGGCGCCATTTTCAGGCCTACTGTGTGATTTGGGCAGTATCCTGACTGCTGGGTGGGGAGTGGATACCTAGACATCGAGACCGGTGGCCCCTTCGGCACGTATATTGTTCTGGCTGTGTTGGCAGCGGGGCATTTCAATATCGTACTTATTACTGACTGACCTTGGTGGCCGTCCCTGCAGGGCGCTGGACGTACGGTGGTTTCCTGTGAAGAGGATATCCTGGAGGGTGGAATCATGGGCAGGAATGAAAAATCGCAAACGTGCCTAACTTTCGAGGCGCGTAAAACACCAAAACCCTCACAAACAGCAGCATCGGACTCCGAAGCGGAGGCCCCAGCGAAGGGACAATCCACCCTGGAGACCACGCTACTAGCAATGCAACGCATCCTCCAGTCCATAGAGGGTACGATGGCGGCGGTGAACCATTGTTTAGATCATAAGTCTTCCCAGCTCGAAAAGCAAAATGCCCGCATGGGAGAGGTTGAGCAGAGGGTATCTGCTACTGAAGATGGTCTCAGTGATGTTGCGGGGAAGACCTTAAATATGGAGAAAGTCCTCACCCTCATACAAGCAAAGAATGAGGATTTGGAGGCCCGCTCTCGGCGGAACAATGTACGCATTATTGGGCTGCCCGAATCCACGAATGTGGGGAACATGGAGACTTACATTGAGCGTCTCATCACAGAGATCTTTGGGACCACCCACCTTTCGCCTATGTTTGTTATTGAACGCACTCATCGTTCCTTGGTGCCCAAGCCGGTCTCTGGTGCGCCCCCGCGCCCGGTGATCGCTAGGGTGCTCAACTATAGGGACCGCAATGCCATTCTGCGGTTAGCCAGAGAGAAGGGGACTATTGAACATCAATGGAACACTCTTACCTTTTTCCCGGACTTCACTGTGGCAGTGCAGGTGGCTCGGAGGGAGTTCGGCACCGTCAAGAAATTTCTGCGAGAGGAGGGGGTCCCTTATGCAATGCTTTATCCTGCACGCTTGCGGATTGGACCTGATAATGCGACAAAAATCTTCACCACTGCAAAGGCAGCTATGGATCATGCGAAAAAGTTAAAGAAGAGAATACGCGAATCGCAAATGACATCTGAGACTGGAGACTGAAGACTGAAATAGCCGCTATCACTATTTGCTTATTCTAAAATGCATTGGTGTGTGTGCGGTGGGATGGAGGGATCTACTTGAAAGTTGCATTGTGTTTATTTTCCTGTCATAGCTTTGATATAACGTTTTATTCCTCAGACAATGCAGTTGTATTGAGTATTATGTTGCTGACCTGGGACTGCAGGCTCTATTGTGTAGACTACTTTTTATTTTTACGGATTGAATGCTGTTGCTTAGCCACCTCCTCTCTGCTAGGAGGACAGTAGCTCTCAGTGCCCCTAATGGGAGTACCCCGTGTCTATGTGTTTATATTTTGGGTTGGGTTGGGGCTGTTCAGAGATGGGATGGCTTTGGCGAGTTTGGGGTGCTTGTTGGGGCAAGCACTTATCCTGATTGACAGCGCAAATAACTCCTCTGGCTTTGGGTCTTGCTCTGATGTGGACTATTGTAAAATGTCTGGTCGTACAGAGTTGGGGAGGGGTTTTGGGGATGTTCCTGATGCATTGGTGAAGTTGAGGTGCAAAGAGAGGGTTGCTTGTAGTTTTTTATTACAGCATGACCACGTGGCTTATTTGAATGGTAGATTATATGGTGCATCTAATGGAGTGAATGTTGATCAGATTCATGGCATGATGTATAGGTTGACAGTTGATGGGGGACCTGGTAAACTTACTTGGCTCACATGGAATATCAGGGGATTAAATAATCAAAAGAAAACTAGGCAGGTGCTGGCATATTTGGACCGTCATAATGTCCAGGTGGCACTCCTCCAGGAGACACATCTCACTGAACATGCAGCACTCTCAGTGGCTAAAAAATGGGCTGGTGCATGTTTTGCATCTTCTTACTCATCGTACGCACGGGGTGTGATGGTGTTAATCAGGAAAAATGTTCCCTTTGATGTTACACATGAGGAGACCAATAAAGATTGCAGATATATCATAGTGCAAGGAAGGCTGTGTGGTACTTTGCTTACTTTTGTGAATGTCTATGGACCGAATGTAGACGATCCGGAATTTTATAAAATACTTTGGAACAAGGTTTACAAACTTCCGGCCTCTGCGATCCTGTGTGGGGGGATTTAAATGTGGTGCTGGATGCGAACATAGATCGGCATTTGGCGTGCAACGCTGCTGCAAAGAGGGCTGCACAGGCGGTGCGGGATGGAATGTGTGATTTGGGCCTTGTGGATGTTTGGAGGCTGCGGCACCCTGGACTGCTGGAGGGGACATGTTATTCTTACACCCATAACACTTGGTCCCGGCTCGATTTTTGGTTAGCTACTCATGATGGTACTACCTGGGCCACTCGGGTGTCTTATTTACCCTGTACTTTGTCTGACCATGCGCCGGTTCTACTTGATCTGCAACTGCCCACTTATGCCCCAGTGCCCTTTAGATGGAGGTTGCAGCCATCAGCCGTGCTTGACCCCGTTTTCAAAGAAGGTATACGAACGGCTATTGAGACTTACTTTGATACCAATGTTGGGTCGGTGCAGAGTGCGGGTATGCTTTGGGAGGCGTTTAAAGTGACTATTAGAGGGGCTTGTATAAGCCTTCAGGCTGGCGTGCTTAAATCTTTGCGGGGCTCTATGGAAAAACTGGAAGGGGAGCTGATAGCTTTAGAGAGGCAGTATGAGGAGACGCAGGATGCGACCACTTTATCTGTCATACGGTCGTGGGTAACTGAATATAATTACTTGGCTGACCAGGAGGTCCGGCATTTGTTGCGGGGCTGTAAAGACCGATATTATGGGGAAGGGGGGGATTGGGTTGTGCGCTGGCTGAGAGGATATCTGAACCCTGGGCCAAATATTGTAATGTGCAGGCATTAAAGCGGAGGATGGGTTGATAACGGACTGGCATTGTTAAACAATGTGTCGCTCATTACAAAGAGATCCATGACAGTCGGTGGACAGCCAGTGAGGACGAGGTTGCAGAATATTTAGACGATGTGGCGTTGGTCTGGCTGTCTAAGGGACAACAAGATTTTTTGATGCATGCGTTGACTGCTGAGGAATTAACTGAGGCCAAATCTGCACTACCAAATGGTAAGGCTGCGGGTACTGATGGTCTTCCGTCTGAATTCTATAAAGAGTATGCAGAGGTCTTACTCCCGCATCTGGCGGCTATGTATTCTGAGGCGTTTGACCAACAGCGTCCACCCGATTCCCTTAGAGAGAGTGTGAGTCATATAGGCCATTATCACTCATGAACACCAACGTCAAAATTTTGGCTAAAGTTTTGGCGACAAGGTTGAATGTAATGGTGCTTCTGGACCAATCGGGATTTGTTCCCTCATCGCTCCACGGCGCACAATCTGCGGGCGCTTTTTGCTGTGATGCACTTGTTGAAACCTGATTTGCCGGCTGCTGCGGTGCTGTTAGATGCCGCCAAGGCATTCGATTCCATTGCCTGGCCTTATATGTTTTCTGTATTACATCGGATGGGGGTGCCCTATTTCTTTACCAATTGGAATAAATTACTTTACACTGACCCAGTAGCCAGGGTGCAGATCAATGGGCATGTCTCGGAGGTGTTCCCGATTCGTAGGGGAACCAGACAGGGCTGCCCCTTGTCGCCCCTGATATTTGCCCTCGTATTGGAGCCGCTTGCGTGTGTGCTCAGGAAGAGACATGCTGCATCGACTCTGCGGTTTTATCAAAGGCCTTTGGCAGTCTCCATGTATGCCGATGATATGGTCCTGTATGTGAGAGAACCGGCAAAATATTTGGAGCCAATCATCAGGGAATACATACGCTTTGAATGGTATTCGGGGCTTGCTAATAATTGGGGAAATCCATAATTTTCTCACTCACTCTGTGTACAGTTCCGTTTGTCTTGAATTACCTCTTGGAATGGGCTACAGACCCAGGGCGGTATCTTGGCGTGTGGATTCATAATGATCCCCAGGAGGTTATCAGGGCCAACTGTGTGGTGGCGATCTCCAAGCTCGAAGATCAGGTGGCCCGATGGATTCATTTACCTTTAACATTTGCAGATTGGGTCGCCCTAATTAAAATGGTGGTGCTCCCCAACATTTTTTATTTATTTGTGAATGTCCCTCTCCGTCTTACGCAGCATTTTTTTGGTACCCTTCGCTCGCTGCTGATCACGCTTGTATGGGGAGGCAAGAAATCCCGTATTAGTTGGGACACTTTGACCAAACCATACGCCATGGGTGGATTCTCGGTACCGAATATGTATTTATACTATCTCTGCGCACAAGCTCAGTTGCCTATTATTGGCTCAGCACGCCGCCATTCACGCAGCATGTGGCGGTTGAAGCAGGCGCAGTCCACCCCTTACCCTTGAAGGCCAAAATAGCAAATGCCCACACAGTTTTTGAGAAGGGCGAAGTGGACACTGTTGGATGTACGACTAGGGCTTGGGAGGAGCTGGGAAGGCGGGCGCAAAGGTTGCCTCTGTATGATGCGATATCGGTGTTGAGTGAGACAGGTTTACTTAAGGTACTGCGAACAGCTGGAATACACACCATGGGTGATGCCTTTGTGGGTGGTACATTTTTATCGCTGCAGGATTTTTTACAAAAAGGGGGCGATACAGGTATGTCCACCTTCATATATGCCAGACTGGGATCGGCTATGCGCAGTCTGTATTCTGCTTTCCCTCATGAGCCTTCGGTGTTGGGGGCTCTACAGTTGAAGTATACAGCGCAAACCACAACTAAATTAGTTTCGAGACTTTACAGCACGTCACAGCTAGATGAGGGTGTGGTCTCGAATACCTCCCGGGCAAAGTGGAACGTATGCTTATTGCAACCATTGACTGATCAGGAGTGGGAAGAGTGCTGTGGTATGATGGGTAGTTTTGCTATAAATGGGAATTTCAGACTACTTCACTATAAATATGTCCATCAAATGTATTATTCCCCTGCGCAATTACATAAGTATGGGCTGCGAGTATTGCATAATTGCAGGAGATGCGGGGCGGATCATGGTGACTTTCTCCATTTAGCGTGGGTGTGTCCCAAAGTACAGGCATTTTGGGTAGCAGTGCTAGCAGTGTTGACTGAAATGACTGGGGGCTCAGTACCGTGTGACGTGAGGGTCTGCCTGTTGGGTGTTGTGTCTGCGGTCCCGGCTGGAGTCCGAAAATTTGTGGTATTATCTTTGCACTTGGCTAAACGCAGGGTTGCTATTTGCTGGGACGTTCGACCTGCCCCAACGGTGAAACGATGGTTACAGGAGATTGCGTACTATCATGGTCAATTAACTTGTTATGCAGAAGGCTTACAGAGCGCATCCCGATCACGGAATATATGGGGTCCATACACTGCTTATCTGCTTACGCACCAAGTTACGGACTGATCATATGGTATATGATGAGCTGCTGCCAGATATGTTGAAGCCATGTAATGATGTAATCGCTTGCCTTTTTCTCTCTCCCAGATAGGTGTTCTGTTTTTGTGTACAAGATGTCATGGAGTTTGGTTATACTGCACCTTATATTGCAGGAATGTGTAAATCTGATCTCTGTCCACATGTAGCTGTTACGCTGTATGTCTGTTCACCTCTTTGCAAACTGATAAATAAAATAATAATAAAAAAAAAACTATAACGTCATTGTAACTTTTGTGTTTTCTAGTGAACTATAACGTTTTTTTAATTCTATTTCCTAACTATAAAGTTCCGGTAACCTTTGTTTTTTTCGTGAATTTTAAAAGTTTGTCAAATTCTATTTCTAAAATGTGTGTCCCTTTAATGTTTACTTTTTAGTTAATTAGTAGGGTTTATTTTTAATACTAAGAGAATTACAATGTTTTATACTATACACATTATTTTTTATAAAGAAACTTTTTATTTGTTTTAAAATATAAAAATCATATATGCAGTTAATATGATGTAAATGATGTTTTTTAATATAATTAAACATTTGCTTTTTTTAAAACATATTTTTAGGGTATTTCGGTACCTTTGTGGGACTGTAAATATAGATGGACTACTACTGGTTTTTGTTTTCCTGATCACATGATTAGTACAAATCAGTGGATTTGAGTTTGCAAATTCTCAAACCATTTTAAAAATTACTGCACTTATGTACACCCCTCCATTGTCATTAAAAACATGAGTGTGAATATATTTACAAGTATATATGAACAACCTTATATCTGTTTTTCAGCAAATTTGCCCATTTTACCAGTTTCGTGAATCTATGAATTTAGGGGCAGGATTCACAAATTCACTCATAAACACACCCAAACCTTGCCTTCTGATTGGATACATTAAGATCCCACCCTTTCACATGGAAAACCACACCCAAAAGCAGTTACTTCTCCAGCGAAGTTTCTAGAAGGAGGATCGAGAACCAGCAGTGCTGTGTCTTTACACAAGGGCTGAATTTACATTGTCCGTCCAAGATGAGCATCCAGAAGCTATTGAGGGTGGGGAAGAAGACACACCACCTCTCAGAAAAGTGATGTATGGAAGCACTTTACTATACCTTCTGGGGAAAAGAAGATAACAGCAAGATATATCAAGAGCACAACTTGTGGCACGAATGGGACGAGTTCTATGTGGAAGTACCTAAAAGCAATTCATGCGAGGGTCTATAACCAGATGATGCAAGAGAAAGCTGATGCAACTGTTTAGTAGACCTCTCCAACAGCCTTTGGAGAACCATCTTCAGCTGCAGTCATTACAATATCAGCTGTCTGTGAGGAACTGAGTGACAAGGCAATTAACTACGAGAAATGTCGTATGCTTGTTGCTTTACAAATGTGTTCTTTGGGTGCATTTCTGGTTACAGTGAAGAAGCATCACTGTTAGTTTTTTTCTTTTTGCTTTTAAGGACTAAATAATGTTTGCTGAAGAGTGGTCAGTTGCTTCTTTGTATTTTCCCATCCTGACACTTTTTACTACCCTGTTCACTTTTCGCTAAAAAAAAAACAATTGTTTTTTTAAATTTGTTAACAAACCATTCCAGAAAAAGAACTGTCTTGTTAGAGCCACCAGCTACTCAAAGAGCTACATTTGAATGTGCCAGTGCCTGTATCCGTGTGAGAGTGGGCGTGTCAGTGTGTGCATGAATTTCTGCCTGGGTGTGTTAGTGTATGCATTAGCGAGTGCCTCGTTGTCTTAGAGTATATATAAGTATGTGCCTGGTTGGTAGCATATGCATCCATGCAAGCCTGAGTATGTCGGTGTATGCATCAGTGTGTGCCTGAGTATGTTATTGTATGCATTACTGTTTGGCAGGGTGTGTCTGTGTTTGTGTTGCTGTATGTCTGGGTGTGTCAGTGTCCCCATTGGTAAGTCCCTGGGTGTGCCAATGTGTGCATCTTTGTGTGCGTGGGTGTGTTATTGAGTGCGTTATTGTTTAGCTGGCTGTGTCAGTGTCTGCAATACTGTATGCCTAGGTGTGTCAGTGTCTGCAATTGTAAGGTCCTGGGTGTGTCAGTGTGTGCATCAGTTTTTGCCTGGGTGCCTTGTTGGATGCCCTAGTGTTTCACTGGGTATCTCAGTGTCTGCATTGCTGTATACCTTGGTGTGCCAGTGTCTACATTGGTAAGTCTGTGACTGTGTCAGTGTGTGTATCAGTATTTGCCTGGGTGCGTTATTGGATGCACTAATGTTTGGCTGGGTGTGTCACTGTCGTCATTGCTCTATACCTGGATGTGTCAGTGCTTGCATTGGTAAGACCCAGGGTGTGCCAGTGTGTATGCCTCAATGTGTTATTGGATGCATTAGAATTTGGCTGGCTGTGTCAGTGTCTGCATTGCTGTATGGCTGGGTTTGTTAGTGTCTATATTGGTAAGTCTCTGGGTGACTCAGTGTGTGAGTCAGTGTATGCCTAGGTGTCTTATTGAATGCATTAGTGGTTAGATGACTGTGTCAGTGTCCTCATTGCTGTATGCCTGGGTGTGTCAGTATCTGCATTGGTAAGTTTCTGGGTGTGTCAGTGTGTGCATCAGTGTGTGCCTGGGTGTCTTAATGGATCCATTAGTATTTGGCTGGGTATGTCAGTGTCTGCACTGGGGTATGTCTGGGTGTGCCAGTGCCTGCATTGGCAAGTCCGTGGGTGTCTGTATAGATCCATTACTGTTTCACTGGATGTCTCAGTGTCTGCATTGCTATATACCTGGGTGCCCCAGTGCCTGCATTGGCAAGTCTGTTGGTGTAAATAAACAAAAAGAGAGAGGCCAGATCAATCTCAAAAATGCCACTAGATTGGAGCGAGATAAATAAGGATCACACACTCACTTAGGGTGAAAAGGAAAGCCCTCACACACCGACCTAGTCAGTGTCATGCTTCATCATCGGGCCCCACCAAAGAGGCCGAGTGCCTCTTTGGTGTGCTACAACGCCAGAAAGACTGCGGAGCTGGTTGTGTGAAGGAGGACGTGTTGTGAGGGTGAGTTAAATTAAAAGTGTCTAAACGAGTATCAGAAAAAATATATATTTTATTAAATGATCCCTAAGACACGATTTAACAGGTATTTATGTGTCTGAATTTAATTGCCAAGGATTAGGAATGGTAAAATTCAGATAAATACAGTAGATAAATTCGTCAGTCAACATGTTTCTGCCATTTTGGAGGCTTAAATTTGCCAAGGCATTCTTCAGGACTATACCCCGGCGGTATGGACTCTCTAATCGTCCACCCTGGCCAAGGGACGTGAAAGTGAAAAAAAGGGTAGGTGAAAAAAGTGCATAAAAAGGGAGAGCAAATGCTCAATCCCAAAAAAACTCCAAATTCGGGAGCGTTTCTGCACCTGTAAAGTGAAAGTACACATACAAACACAAACACAAACACACAATAATTAATACATGCCCTTGCGTTTGGTTGTCGTGCTCCTTATGATGTGGCAAAATTCGAGTGCCCAAAGTAGCATATAGGTTTAACACCATCCGCATAACCCTGAAGGGATGATATCGGTAACTCTGGGACGTGGGGTGATAAAGGTGTTTTAAAATACACTTGATTGGGAAGAAAATGAGTTAAAAACACACTCTATGTACTCCTTCTGAAGGGATCAATTGACCAAAAGGACGGTGACCCCCTAGTTTGGTAATAACATACATATATCTCACTTTAAAATTAGGCGCTACTTGCACCATGGGTCTCGGGAGGGGGGTTGGAGCGAAATTGGCACATCCTATAAATGAAAAAGAAGTATTAGCCATTCGGTCCCGAAATACGGGCAGTACTTAGCTCAGTATCCAAACCGATCAGCGTTCAGGAACACTCACGCCCTCGTTGCTCACAGCCCGCTTAGACACCTAGGATCTCCCTCGTGACCGGACCCCGTCGATGGAGAGCGGGGCCGGTGAGTGAGTATAAGAGCAAGGGCGCAGGGCGTTGTGTTCTTCCTGGTGGGCGTGCCCGGCCAGGAAGAGGCCAGAAGCGCGCCCGCCCCCCATCGCAAGGAGGCCTGACACGCACCGGTCCCGGGCAGGGCGTCGCGTCCTTCCTGGTGGGCGTGTCAGGCGAAAGGGCCTTACATTCTCTGAATCTGAAATAGAGGCCCTGATGACGGATCCTACAGTTTTTGCAGATCCACATATATCACAAGCAATAGCAAACACTACAGAGTGGGAAAACCTTACTGAAAAGAAAAGAGAGCACATACGTACAATACTTCATGGCACCATTCTCAAACAGTACCTGGTCTCAAACTCTGCACCTAAAGGCCTGCTGGTTACGAATGCCCCTCGTATCTTTCTAAACGATGCAGCCTTTAAAAAGGACTGGGCAATGATCGCGTGGCACTGCACGCGTGACTGGTTGGTCCTGATAATAAAGACAGCCCTGAGACTCTCTGAAGCTTTAATGGTAGAGATCAGGGAAACTGAGTCTCACTTTAAAGCAACAATCACAGGGTATAAAAAACGGCTGGATGAAATTAACAAAGACTTAACTGAATACAAAGACAACCTCATGCAATCTAAAGTCACCAAACTTCAAAAAGATCAGAAGAAGTTTGACTTTGAGAAAGTGTACCCTTATTCTGCGGCTACCTTTACCCCTCAAGCACGAAATGAGAGTAAATCCGATTATACGGATGATGACTCTTCAAATAGCAGTGGGTCTAGCAATAACTCATTCAAACAGACTAAGAGAAGAGGTAACCGCGGCAATAGGAATAACAGGGGTAGACAAGGGAACCAGGACAACCAGCGCCAATGGTATCCCCCCCCCCAAATGGGAATGGGTCCAAACCCTTATGCATTCCAAAAGCCACAATTTCCATTCATGGGATGGAACCCTGGCTTTATGCCCCCAGCACATTTCCAGAACCAATACCGACAGCCTTTTTTAGAGAACGGCCGGAGGGGCAGAGGCAAAAGAAGAGGCAACAACAGAGTGACCTGGGAAGAGGAGGATCCAGTAGCGAATCACACCCGCAGCAACCAACAGCCAGGAACGAGCGGGATTTGAGCTTGGTGACGAACTTATCGGATAGGTCCCTTACAACCACTGAAATCCAAGTACTGGAGAAGGGCTTAGGTTTTGTCCCGTTGGCTAGGCCGGACAAATTCAAATTACATTGTGAACTTGCGAGCTTTTTTCGAAAATTAAAACTCAAGGCATTTTTTGAAGGTAAGACAGACCCAAATGAGGCTGCCAGGAAAGGAGATACGGGACTCAGACTAAGTTCCACTTTCACCCCTCCTAACCATACTGTCCCGGCGGCTATCACCGCCTTTGAGCAGGCCGTATCCAAGGATCTGGAGATACATCAAACTCCGAAGACCTTTGGTAACTTTAGCTCAGCCGAACATCAAGCGCTACGGACGCTACAGAACGATACCTCTATAACTATAAAGCCGGCAGACAAGGGCGGAGGGATAGTTATCCAGAATACCAGTGACTACGAAAAAACCTGTAATGACCTGCTGGGGGACACCAGAAACTACACCCCACTTACTATCGATCCGACAGCAGATCTCACCGAAAGGATTACAAACCTGGTCCGCCATGCTGAGGAATGCGAACATCTGTCCAAAAACGAAGCAGACTTCCTAAACAATCCAAGCAAGGTGATTCCATACTTTTACACCCTGCCCAAGATGCACAAGAATCGATTGCCGCCACCAGGACGCCCTATCGTGTCAGGGATCGGTTCACTTCTGGAGCCCTTGTCACAATTTTGTGACTATTTTTTGAAACCTCTAGTACAATCCACTCCCTCGTACCTCAAAGACACCAAGAGCCTCTTACAACTTTTATCAGAAATAACGTTCACTGAGAATTCAGTTACCCTAGTGACCCTCGATGTACAAAGCCTCTACACGAGTATTCCACAGGACGATACCATCAATGTCCTGAGGAAATCTTTAGATTCCATTGAATGGAACTATCAGACACCAAAAACCTTCATCATTGAATGTGCCACCATAGCCCTCAAAGAGAATTTTTTCTCGTTCAAAGACAGGCTGTACCTTCAATGCTCAGGGACCTCGATGGGTAGTGTCTTTGCTCCCAGCGTGGCAGGATTATACGTTGCGGATTTTGAGGCCAAATTCATATTACCGCCCACTGCAGCGTTTTCAACTCACATGCTTCTTTGGAAGCGTTATATTGATGACATTCTGCTTCTCTGGACAGGGAGTGATGGGGAACTGGATACATTCTTGATCTGGATCAACACGCTAGATCACAACCTGAGATTCACATACAACACTAGCAAAACAGACATTGTCTTCCTTGATGTGGTCATCTCCGCGGTTGGTACTGGGCTCACGACCAAGACCCACCATAAGCCCACAGCCAAAAACAATCTTCTTGACTTTAGAAGTTTTCATCCTCGCCCTCTCAAAGAGAATCTGCCTTATGGGCAATATTTAAGACTCAGAAGAAACTGTAGTGCCCTTTCTGATTTCAAGGAACAGTCAACCATTCTCACAGAGAAATTGAAAGACAGGGGTTATCCAGCTCCTATTTTGAATAAGGGCTTAAAAAGAGCTAGAAACCAACCTAGAGAGGTACTCTTGGCTGAAAAAGATAAGAACCCGGACTCAATCCCACTGACGTGTGTAACAACTTACAATAGTCTGTCCAATGTGATGAAAAAGACAATTAACAAACATTGGAATATCATCACATCCTGTAAAGAAAACTGGGATAAACCACTTTTTTCTTTCAAAAAAGGTCGAAGCTTAAAAGATGCATTAGTCCACACCAGGCCAAAAGAGAAACTCAACATCAATGCGCCATCCATAACTGCAGCGTGGGGCCTACCAAAAATTATTGGGCACTACCCTTGTTCGGACTGTGCGGTCTGCCACTTGACAGAAGCGACTAAAACCTTAGCATTAGAACCAGGGAAGGTCTGGGTACAGAGAGAACACACTAACTGTAACACAACGAATGTCGTGTATATGATCACCTGCACTTGCCAGCTTCGTTACATTGGCATGACTACCCGCAGGGTGAAACAACGTATATGCGAACACCGAAGCAACATAAGGTGTAAAAAACTAACCACCAAGCTGAGCCGCCATTTCCTAGACAGTAATCACACACCCAATGATATGAGGTGGACTGTAATTGAAGCACTCCAAGGGACCACCAATATCACAAGCAGACTCTTTGAAAAAGAACAACGCTGGGTGTACCGCTTGGGCACTAATACCACCGGCCTTAACGATGATATCCCATGGAACACTGTATTATCCTGAGTATCAATAGGATAACCTGATCCATCACCCTGCATTTTCTGCATTTTTTCTTGACAAGGACAATTCTAATCCAATTGCCTGTTCTGTGCCATTTTTTTGCTATATGTGTCTCTCTCCTCTCCTCCTCCCCATAATGGGAATGTTCTTGCCATGTGCCTTTGATATGCATAGTACCTTATCACACTAATTTTACTGGTACTGTAGTGCACAACTAGGGCGCTATCTACTGACCTCATTAGTCGCCCTCTTCCCCAATCTCTTTTACATTGGCTAAATGCAGCATTGTTTATTGTTTGCTGGCATTTAGCGCCGGTATTCAACTGAGTACTGCCCATCTAACGCGGTGTAATTGATTTCCTCCCCACCGACTCGTGCCGGTGCGTGTCAAGCCTCCTATGCAGGTGGAGGGCGGGCGCGTTCCTGGCCTCTCTTTCGCCTGACACGCCCACCAGGAAGGACGCGACGCCCTGCCCGGGACCGGTGCGTGTCAGGCCTCCTTGCGATGGGGGGCGGGCGCGCTTCTGGCCTCTTCCTGGCCGGGCACGCCCACCAGGAAGAACACAACGCCCTGCGCCCTTGCTCTTATACTCACTCACCGGCCCCGCTCTCCATCGACGGGGTCCGGTCACGAGGGAGATCCTAGGTGTCTAAGCGGGCTGTGAGCAACGAGGGCGTGAGTGTTCCTGAACGCTGATCGGTTTGGATACTGAGCTAAGTACTGCCCGTATTTCGGGACCGAATGGCTAATACTTCTTTTTCATTTATAGGATGTGCCAATTTCGCTCCAACCCCCCTCCCGAGACCCATGGTGCAAGTAGCGCCTAATTTTAAAGTGAGATATATGTATGTTATTACCAAACTAGGGGGTCACCGTCCTTTTGGTCAATTGATCCCTTCAGAAGGAGTACATAGAGTGTGTTTTTAACTCATTTTCTTCCCAATCAAGTGTATTTTAAAACACCTTTATCACCCCACGTCCCAGAGTTACCGATATCATCCCTTCAGGGTTATGCGGATGGTGTTAAACCTATATGCTACTTTGGGCACTCGAATTTTGCCACATCATAAGGAGCACGACAACCAAACGCAAGGGCATGTATTAATTATTGTGTGTTTGTGTTTGTGTTTGTATGTGTACTTTCACTTTACAGGTGCAGAAACGCTCCCGAATTTGGAGTTTTTTTGGGATTGAGCATTTGCTCTCCCTTTTTATGCACTTTTTTCACCTACCCTTTTTTTCACTTTCACGTCCCTTGGCCAGGGTGGACGATTAGAGAGTCCATACCGCCGGGGTATAGTCCTGAAGAATGCCTTGGCAAATTTAAGCCTCCAAAATGGCAGAAACATGTTGACTGACGAATTTATCTACTGTATTTATCTGAATTTTACCATTCCTAATCCTTGGCAATTAAATTCAGACACATAAATACCTGTTAAATCGTGTCTTAGGGATCATTTAATAAAATATATTTTTTTTCTGATACTCGTTTAGACACTTTTAATTTAACTCACCCTCACAACACGTCCTCCTTCACACAACCAGCTCCGCAGTCTTTCTGGCGTTGTAGCACACCAAAGAGGCACTCGGCCTCTTTGGTGGGGCCCGATGATGAAGCATGACACTGACTAGGTCGGTGTGTGAGGGCTTTCCTTTTCACCCTAAGTGAGTGTGTGATCCTTATTTATCTCGCTCCAATCTAGTGGCATTTTTGAGATTGATCTGGCCTCTCTCTTTTTGTTTATTTACATTGAACCGGGGATTGAGAGAAGCCTTCTTGACTCTCCCTACCTCTCCCATTGTTGTTATTTAAGTCTGTTGGTGTGTCAGTGTGTGCATCAGCAAAATGGCATTAACAACATGGGCTAATGCACATGTACCATTTCAATGCACGCAGAACAACACTTGCCTTACCACGCATGCATATGCCTTAACCACGCATATGCATGGGTAAGTCAGTCAGTGCTCTAATGCAGAGTGGATGGGCGGGGAGAGGAAAAGGAAGGATTGGGACAAGAAGGACTGGAATGTGGCTTGATAAATAGGGCTGGGGGCGGGTTTAAGGCTCAAGGTGGGGGGGTCGGGGGCTTTTAGGGTTAGGGGATGGTTTTAGGGCTCAGAGCAGGGGGCTGGGGTTGGGGAAGTTTCAGAGCTGGGTCCATGTTTTAGGGCTCAAGAATGGAGCGTGTTTCACACTCCTTCACGGACGCACAGCGGGTTTCTTTTTACACAAATGATGACACTGACTGTTCCATTTTAAATCCGTATGTTTATTTCATTCCTCCAAAGTTTAGAATGTTATCAATGTGAATCGACAATCACATATAGGACACGAAAATGCCATTCCAACTTTTCAAGTGTTGCAGTTTGCCAAGCAGGCCTTTTCTTCCTGCAGCACGGTGGATACATTTACACAAACATCCTTCATCCAATGCATTTCGGGCTCTATCTCAGCCCTTCGTCAGGGATTAACTGCAAATATTCAAAACAACATCATTACCTCGTGACACTAAATGTGATAATTCACTGTGCATCAAACGATACTCGTATCTATTAAACCTCAGTCCTTACTCAGCGGTTTCCCTCTACTTGTGCAGTACATTATGTGATGTTTAAACAAGAACGACTTTTCATCCCCACTACAACGTAAATCACTCAATAACTCATTGCTAGTTGGTTACCCTCATGCTATGCTGTCACATAACCCCTTAATCAACTCTATTCTTCGTACTCACATTATAACATTCTAAAAGCGTTCCGCCATTTTCATTCCTTCCTTTCTTTACCGTCTAAACCTTCTGACTAACATTTCTCGCTTTTAGAGCAGGTCATTATACTCTCCACCCACTAATCCATCCAATCATGAGACACCCTCGTTTAAATAAACTACATCGCCCAGCATGCCTCCCAGCTATTAGTGACTGTGTTGATGTCGGTACACTGAATCGTACTGCTGATGCTTTAAAGTTGACGAATCTAATACCCCGCCCTCCCTAAGTGTGTAATAAACGCTTAATAAGAACTTCAACATATTGCTCGGTTGTATGGCATAACGTTTAAAACCATGAACAATCTATATATGTTTTTACAGTATTAATCTGAGCATAATTCACGAGTATTTATGTCATTGTAAAAGATTGCTGATTTTAAAACCAGATGTCCGTGTGTCTCACATGTGGTTGTCCTGGGTTATTTTTAATGATCCTTGATGGGTGCAACATGTCCGGTAGGCAAATTGTAACAATTATACACGACTGTGACGAAATGCACACCATGGTTTATCCTGTTTGCTGAAAGTCACTTAATCGTCTCCTTGGAATTTCTCTCTCTTTGCGTGCAGCCCGCGAAATATGGTTTTGCCTTCCAACCACTGGTAAATATATCTCTCAAGAATGGAGCGTGTTTCACACTCCTTCACGGACGCACAGCGGGTTTCTTTTTACACAAATGATGACACTGACTGTTCCATTTTAAATCCGTATGTTTATTTCATTCCTCCAAAGTTTAGAATGTTATCAATGTGAATCGACAATCACATATAGGACACGAAAATGCCTTTCCAACTTTTCAAGTGTTGCAGTTTGCCAAGCAGGCCTTTTCTTCCTGCAGCACGGTGGATACATTTACACAAACATCCTTCATCCAATGCATTTCGGGCTCTATCTCAGCCCTTCGTCAGGGATTAACTGCAAATATTCAAAACAACATCATTACCTCGTGACACTAAATGTGATAATTCACTGTGCATCAAACGATACTCGTATCTATTAAACCTCAGTCCTTACTCAGCGGTTTCCCTCTACTTGTGCAGTACATTATGTGATGTTTAAACAAGAACGACTTTTCATCCCCACTACAACGTAAATCACTCAATAACTCATTGCTAGTTGGTTACCCTCATGCTATGCTGTCACATAACCCCTTAATCAACTCTATTCTTCGTACTCACATTATAACATTCTAAAAGCGTTCCGCCATTTTCATTCCTTCCTTCCTTCACCGTCTAAACCTTCTGACTAACATTTCTCGCTTTTAGAGCAGGTCATTATACTCTCCACCCACTAATCCATCCAATCATGAGACACCCTCGTTTAAATAAACTACATCGCCCAGCATGCATCCCAGCTATTAGTGACTGTGTTGATGTCGGTACACTGAATCGTACTGCTGATGCTTTAAAGTTGACGAATCTAATACCCCGCCCTCCCTAAGTGTGTAATAAACGCTTAATAAGAACTTCAACATATTGCTCGGTTGTATGGCATAACGTTTAAAACCATGAACAATCTATATATGTTTTTACAGTATTAATCTGAGCATAATTCACGAGTATTTATGTCATTGTAAAAGATTGCTGATTTTAAAACCAGATGTCCGTGTGTCTCACATGTGGTTGTCCTGGGTTATTTTTAATGATCCTTGATGGGTGCAACATGTCCGGTAGACAAATTGTAACAATTATACACGACTGTGACGAAATGCACACCATGGTTTATCCTGTTTGCTGAAAGTCACTTAATCGTCTCCTTGGAATTTCTCTCTCTTTGCGTGCAGCCCGCGAAATATGGTTTTGCCTTCCAACCACTGGTAAATATATCTCTCAAGAATGGAGCGTGTTTCACACTCCTTCACGGACGCACAGCGGGTTTCTTTTTACACAAATGATGACACTGACTGTTCCATTTTAAATCCGTATGTTTATTTCATTCCTCCAAAGTTTAGAATGTTATCAATGTGAATCGACAATCACATATAGGACACGAAAATGCCTTTCCAACTTTTCAAGTGTTGCAGTTTGCCAAGCAGGCCTTTTCTTCCTGCAGCACGGTGGATACATTTACACAAACATCCTTCATCCAATGCATTTCGGGCTCTATCTCAGCCCTTCGTCAGGGATTAACTGCAAATATTCAAAACAACATCATTACCTCGTGACACTAAATGTGATAATTCACTGTGCATCAAACGATACTCGTATCTATTAAACCTCAGTCCTTACTCAGCGGTTTCCCTCTACTTGTGCAGTACATTATGTGATGTTTAAACAAGAACGACTTTTCATCCCCACTACAACGTAAATCACTCAATAACTCATTGCTAGTTGGTTACCCTCATGCTATGCTGTCACATAACCCCTTAATCAACTCTATTCTTCGTACTCACATTATAAGATTCTAAAAGCGTTCCGCCATTTTCATTCCTTCCTTCCTTCACCGTCTAAACCTTCTGACTAACATTTCTCGCTTTTAGAGCAGGTCAATATACTCTCCACCCACTAATCCATCCAATCATGAGACACCCTCGTTTAAATAAACTACATCGCCCAGCATGCCTCCCAGCTATTAGTGACTGTGTTGATGTCGGTACACTGAATCGTACTGCTGATGCTTTAAAGTTGACGAATCTAATACCCCGCCCTCCCTAAGTGTGTAATAAACGCTTAATAAGAACTTCAACATATTGCTCGGTTGTATGGCATAACGTTTAAAACCATGAACAATCTATATATGTTTTTACAGTATTAATCTGAGCATAATTCACGAGTATTTATGTCATTGTAAAAGATTGCTGATTTTAAAACCAGATGTCCGTGTGTCTCACATGTGGTTGTCCTGGGTTATTTTTAATGATCCTTGATGGGTGCAACATGTCCGGTAGGCAAATTGTAACAATTATACACGACTGTGACGAAATGCACACCATGGTTTATCCTGTTTGCTGAAAGTCACTTAATCGTCTCCTTGGAATATCTCTCTCTTTGCGTGCAGCCCGCGAAATATGGTTTTGCCTTCCAACCACTGGTAAATATATCTCTCAAGAATGGAGCGTGTTTCACACACCTTCACGGACGCACAGCGGGTTTCTTTTTACACAAATGATGACACTGACTGTTCCATTTTAAATCCGTATGTTTATTTCATTCCTCCAAAGTTTAGAATGTTATCAATGTGAATCGACAATCACATATAGGACACGAAAATGCCTTTCCAACTTTTCAAGTGTTGCAGTTTGCCAAGCAGGCCTTTTCTTCCTGCAGCACGGTGGATACATTTACACAAACATCCTTCATCCAATGCATTTCGGGCTCTATCTCAGCCCTTCGTCAGGGATTAACTGCAAATATTCAAAACAACATCATTACCTCGTGACACTAAATGTGATAATTCACTGTGCATCAAACGATACTCGTATCTATTAAACCTCAGTCCTTACTCAGCGGTTTCCCTCTACTTGTGCAGTACATTATGTGATGTTTAAACAAGAACGACTTTTCATCCCCACTACAACGTAAATCACTCAATAACTCATTGCTAGTTGGTTACCCTCATGCTATGCTGTCACATAACCCCTTAATCAACTCTATTCTTCGTACTCACATTATAACATTCTAAAAGCGTTCCGCCATTTTCATTCCTTCCTTCCTTCACCGTCTAAACCTTCTGACTAACATTTCTCGCTTTTAGAGCAGGTCATTATACTCTCCACCCACTAATCCATCCAATCATGAGACACCCTCGTTTAAATAAACTACATCGCCCAGCATGCCTCCCAGCTATTAGTGACTGTGTTGATGTCGGTACACTGAATCGTACTGCTGATGCATGGAACAGTCAGTGTCATCATTTGTGTAAAAAGAAACCCGCTGTGCGTCCGTGAAGGAGTGTGAAACACGCTCCATTCTTGAGAGATATATTTACCAGTGGTTGGAAGGCAAAACCATATTTCGCGGGCTGCACGCAAAGAGAGAGAAATTCCAAGGAGACGATTAAGTGACTTTCAGCAAACAGGATAAACCATGGTGTGCATTTCGTCACAGTCGTGTATAATTGTTACAATTTGCCTACCGGACATGTTGCACCCATCAAGGATCATTAAAAATAACCCAGGACAACCACATGTGAGACACACGGACATCTGGTTTTAAAATCAGCAATCTTTTACAATGACATAAATACTCGTGAATTATGCTCAGATTAATACTGTAAAAACATATATAGATTGTTCATGGTTTTAAACGTTATGCCATACAACCGAGCAATATGTTGAAGTTCTTATTAAGCGTTTATTACACACTTAGGGAGGGCGGGGTATCAGATTCGTCAACTTTAAAGCATCAGCAGTACGATTCAGTGTACCGACATCAACACAGTCACTAATAGCTGGGAGGCATGCTGGGCGATGTAGTTTATTTAAACGAGGGTGTCTCATGATTGGATGGATTAGTGGGTGGAGAGTATAATGACCTGCTCTAAAAGCGAGAAATGTTAGTCAGAAGGTTTAGACGGTGAAGGAAGGAAGGAATTAAAATGGCGGAACGCTTTTAGAATGTTATAATGTGAGTACGAAGAATAGAGTTGATTAAGGGGTTATGTGACAGCATAGCATGAGGGTAACCAACTAGCAATGAGTTATTGAGTGATTTACGTTGTAGTGGGGATGAAAAGTTGTTCTTGTTTAAACATCACATAATGTACTGCACAAGTAGAGGGAAACCGCTGAGTAAGGACTGAGGTTTAATAGATACGAGTATCGTTTGATGCACAGTGAATTATCACATTTAGTGTCACGAGGTAATGATGTTGTTTTGAATATTTGCAGTTAATCCCTGACGAAGGGCTGAGATAGAGCCCGAAATGCATTGGATGAAGGATGTTTGTGTAAATGTATCCACCGTGCTGCAGGAAGAAAAGGCCTGCTTGGCAAACTGCAACACTTGAAAAGTTGGAAAGGCATTTTCGTGTCCTATATGTGATTGTCGATTCACATTGATAACATTCTAAACTTTGGAGGAATGAAATAAACATACGGATTTAAAATGGAACAGTCAGTGTCATCATTTGTGTAAAAAGAAACCCGCTGTGCGTCCGTGAAGGAGTGTGAAACACGCTCCATTCTTGAGAGATATATTTACCAGTGGTTGGAAGGCAAAACCATATTTCGCGGGCTGCACGCAAAGAGAGAGAAATTCCAAGGAGACGATTAAGTGACTTTCAGCAAACAGGATAAACCATGGTGTGCATTTCGTCACAGTCGTGTATAATTGTTACAATTTGCCTACCGGACATGTTGCACCCATCAAGGATCATTAAAAATAACCCAGGACAACCACATGTGAGACACACGGACATCTGGTTTTAAAATCAGCAATCTTTTACAATGACATAAATACTCGTGAATTATGCTCAGATTAATACTGTAAAAACATATATAGATTGTTCATGGTTTTAAACGTTATGCCATACCACCGAGCAATATGTTGAAGTTCTTATTAAGCGTTTATTACACACTTAGGGAGGGCGGGGTATTAGATTCGTCAACTTTAAAGCATCAGCAGTACGATTCAGTGTACCGACATCAACACAGTCACTAATAGCTGGGAGGCATGCTGGGCGATGTAGTTTATTTAAACGAGGGTGTCTCATGATTGGATGGATTAGTGGGTGGAGAGTATAATGACCTGCTCTAAAAGCGAGAAATGTTAGTCAGAAGGTTTAGACGGTGAAGGAAGGAAGGAATTAAAATGACGGAACGCTTTTAGAATGTTATAATGTGAGTACGAAGAATAGAGTTGATTAAGGGGTTATGTGACAGCATAGCATGAGGGTAACCAACTAGCAATGAGTTATTGAGTGATTTACGTTGTAGTGGGGATGAAAAGTTGTTCTTGTTTAAACATCACATAATGTACTGCACAAGTAGAGGGAAACCGCTGAGTAAGGACTGAGGTTTAATAGATACGAGTATCGTTTGATGCACAGTGAATTATCACATTTAGTGTCACGAGGTAATGATGTTGTTTTGAATATTTGCAGTTAATCCCTGACGAAGGGCTGAGATAGAGCCCGAAATGCATTGGATGAAGGATGTTTGTGTAAATGTATCCACCGTGCTGCAGGAAGAAAAGGCCTGCTTGGCAAACTGCAACACTTGAAAAGTTGGAAAGGCATTTTCGTGTCCTATATGTGATTGTCGATTCACATTGATAACATTCTAAACTTTGGAGGAATGAAATAAACATACGGATTTAAAATGGAACAGTCAGTGTCATCATTTGTGTAAAAAGAAACCCGCTGTGCGTCCGTGAAGGAGTGTGAAACACGCTCCATTCTTGAGAGATATATTTACCAGTGGTTGGAAGGCAAAACCATATTTCGCGGGCTGCACGCAAAGAGAGAGAAATTCTAAGGAGACGATTAAGTGACTTTCAGCAAACAGGATAAACCATGGTGTGCATTTCGTCACAGTCGTGTATAATTGTTACAATTTGCCTACCGGACATGTTGCACCCATCAAGGATCATTAAAAATAACCCAGGACAACCACATGTGAGACACACGGACATCTGGTTTTAAAATCAGCAATCTTTTACAATGACATAAATACTCGTGAATTATGCTCAGATTAATACTGTA
The DNA here is from genome assembly GCF_964261635.1 of Lissotriton helveticus. NCBI lineage: Eukaryota > Metazoa > Chordata > Amphibia > Caudata > Salamandridae > Lissotriton > Lissotriton helveticus. The sequence continues at coordinate 883,919,141 of NC_136059.1, forward strand.
AAAACATGTATAGATTGTTCATGGTTTTAAACGTTATGCCATACAACCGAGCAATATGTTGAAGTTCTTATTAAGCGTTTATTACACACTTAGGGAGGGCGGGGTATTAGATTCGTCAACTTTAAAGCATCAGCAGTACGATTCAGTGTACCGACATCAACACAGTCACTAATAGCTGGGAGGCATGCTGGGCGATGTAGTTTATTTAAACGAGGGTGTCTCATGATTGGATGGATTAGTGGGTGGAGAGTATAATGACCTGCTCTAAAAGCGAGAAATGTTAGTCAGAAGGTTTAGACGGTGAAGGAAGGAAGGAATGAAAATGGCGGAACGCTTTTAGAATGTTATAATGTGAGTACGAAGAATAGAGTTGATTAAGGGGTTATGTGACAGCATAGCATGAGGGTAACCAACTAGCAATGAGTTATTGAGTGATTTACGTTGTAGTGGGGATGAAAAGTCGTTCTTGTTTAAACATCACATAATGTACTGCACAAGTAGAGGGAAACCGCTGAGTAAGGACTGAGGTTTAATAGATACGAGTATCGTTTGATGCACAGTGAATTATCACATTTAGTGTCACGAGGTAATGATGTTGTTTTGAATATTTGCAGTTAATCCCTGACGAAGGGCTGAGATAGAGCCCGAAATGCATTGGATGAAGGATGTTTGTGTAAATGTATCCACCGTGCTGCAGGAAGAAAAGGCCTGCTTGGCAAACTGCAACACTTGAAAAGTTGGAAAGGCATTTTCGTGTCCTATATGTGATTGTCGATTCACATTGATAACATTCTAAACTTTGGAGGAATGAAATAAACATACGGATTTAAAATGGAACAGTCAGTGTCGTCATTTGTGTAAAAAGAAACCCGCTGTGCGTCCGTGAAGGAGTGTGAAACACGCTCCATTCTTGAGAGATATATTTACCAGTGGTTGGAAGGCAAAACCATATTTCGCGGGCTGCACGCAAAGAGAGAGAAATTCCAAGGAGACGAATAAGTGACTTTCAGCAAACAGGATAAACCATGGTGTGCATTTCGTCACAGTCGTGTATAATTGTTACAATTTGCCTACCGGACATGTTGCACCCATCAAGGATCATTAAAAATAACCCAGGACAACCACATGTGAGACACACGGACATCTGGTTTTAAAATCAGCAATCTTTTACAATGACATAAATACTCGTGAATTATGCTCAGATTAATACTGTAAAAACATATATAGATTGTTCATGGTTTTAAACGTTATGCCATACAACCGAGCAATATGTTGAAGTTCTTATTAAGCGTTTATTACACACTTAGGGAGGGCGGGGTATTAGATTCGTCAACTTTAAAGCATCAGCAGTACGATTCAGTGTACCGACATCAACACAGTCACTAATAGCTGGGAGGCATGCTGGGCGATGTAGTTTATTTAAACGAGGGTGTCTCATGATTGGATGGATTAGTGGGTGGAGAGTATAATGACCTGCTCTAAAAGCGAGAAATGTTAGTCAGAAGGTTTAGACGGTGAAGGAAGGAAGGAATGAAAATGGCGGAACGCTTTTAGAGTGTTATAATGTGAGTACGAAGAATAGAGTTGATTAAGGGGTTATGTGACAGCATAGCATGAGGGTAACCAACTAGCAATGAGTTATTGAGTGATTTACGTTGTAGTGGGGATGAAAAGTCGTTCTTGTTTAAACATCACATAATGTACTGCACAAGTAGAGGGAAACCGCTGAGTAAGGACTGAGGTTTAATAGATACGAGTATCGTTTGATGCACAGTGAATTATCACATTTAGTGTCACGAGGTAATGATGTTGTTTTGAATATTTGCAGTTAATCCCTGACGAAGGGCTGAGATAGAGCCCGAAATGCATTGGATGAAGGATGTTTGTGTAAATGTATCCACCGTGCTGCAGGAAGAAAAGGCCTGCTTGGCAAACTGCAACACTTGAAAAGTTGGAAAGGCATTTTCGTGTCCTATATGTGATTGTCGATTCACATTGATAACATTCTAAACTTTGGAGGAATGAAATAAACATACGGATTTAAAATGGAACAGTCAGTGTCATCATTTGTGTAAAAAGAAACCCGCTGTGCGTCCGTGAAGGAGTGTGAAACACGCTCCATTCTTGAGAGATATATTTACCAGTGGTTGGAAGGCAAAACCATATTTCGCGGGCTGCACGCAAAGAGAGAGAAATTCCAAGGAGACGATTAAATGACTTTCAGCAAACAGGATAAACCATGGTGTGCATTTCGTCACAGTCGTGTATAATTGTTACAATTTGCCTACCGGACATGTTGCACCCATCAAGGATCATTAAAAATAACCCAGGACAACCACATGTGAGACACACGGACATCTGGTTTTAAAATCAGCAATCTTTTACAATGACATAAATACTCGTGAATTATGCTCAGATTAATACTGTAAAAACATATATAGATTGTTCATGGTTTTAAACGTTATGCCATACAACCGAGCAATATGTTGAAGTTCTTATTAAGCGTTTATTACACACTTAGGGAGGGCGGGGTATTAGATTCGTCAACTTTAAAGCATCAGCAGTACGATTCAGTGTACCGACATCAACACAGTCACTAATAGCTGGGAGGCATGCTGGGCGATGTAGTTTATTTAAACGAGGGTGTCTCATGATTGGATGGATTAGTGGGTGGAGAGTATAATGACCTGCTCTAAAAGCGAGAAATGTTAGTCAGAAGGTTTAGACGGTGAAGGAAGGAAGGAATGAAAATGGCGGAACGCTTTTAGAATGTTATAATGTGAGTACGAAGAATAGAGTTGATTAAGGGGTTATGTGACAGCATAGCATGAGGGTAACCAACTAGCAATGAGTTATTGAGTGATTTACGTTGTAGTGGGGATGAAAAGTCGTTCTTGTTTAAACATCACATAATGTACTGCACAAGTAGAGGGAAACCGCTGAGTAAGGACTGAGGTTTAATAGATACGAGTATCGTTTGATGCACAGTGAATTATCACATTTAGTGTCACGAGGTAATGATGTTGTTTTGAATATTTGCAGTTAATCCCTGACGAAGGGCTGAGATAGAGCCCGAAATGCATTGGATGAAGGATGTTTGTGTAAATGTATCCACCGTGCTGCAGGAAGACAAGGCCTGCTTGGCAAACTGCAACACTTGAAAAGTTGGAAAGGCATTTTCGTGTCCTATATGTGATTGTCGATTCACATTGATAACATTCTAAACTTTGGAGGAATGAAATAAACATCCGGATTTAAAATGGAACAGTCAGTGTCATCATTTGTGTAAAAAGAAACCCGCTGTGCGTCCGTGAAGGAGTGTGAAACACGCTCCATTCTTGAGAGATATATTTACCAGTGGTTGGAAGGCAAAACCATATTTCGCGGGCTGCACGCAAAGAGAGAGAAATTCCAAGGAGACGATTAAGTGACTTTCAGCAAACAGGATAAACCATGGTGTGCATTTCGTCACAGTCGTGTATCCATGTTTTAGGGCTCAGGGTCGGAGGATGGGGTCAGGGGAAGATTTTAGGGTTAGGGGTCGGGTTTTAGGGCTCAGGTTGGGGGTATGGTAATTTTGTAGGCTGGGGTGGGGTGGATTGCAGGGCTAAGAGCTGGGTTTTAGGACTTAAGACAGGGGCTGGAGTGTGATCTTTACCACACATTTGCCTTTACCAATCATGCATTTACAACAAATTTGTGTAAAGGCATGCTTGGAAAAGGCATGCATGGTAAAGACGCAGTCATGGTTAAGACTGCGTAGTTCAGGCATGCGATATCGCATGCGTGGATCTGTCATACAACCTGTGCATCAGTGTGTGCCTTGATGTGTTATTGGACGCATTAGTTTTTGGCTGGGTGTGTCACTCTCTGCATTGCTCTATGCTTAGGTGTGTCCGTGTCTGCATTGATAGGTCTCTGAGTGTATCAGTGTGTGCATCAGTGTGTGCCTCAATGTGTTAGTGGAGGCATTAGTATTTGGCTGCGTTTGTCAGTATCAGCATTGGTAGGTTTCTGGGTGTCTCAGTGTGTGCCTGGGTATCTTTACTATCTTATTGGATGTACTGGTGTTTGGTGGCTGTGTCAGTGACTGCATTGCTGTATGCCTGGGTGTGTCAGTGTCTGAATTCCTAAGTCTCTGAGTGTGTTAGTGTGTGTCTGAGTGTCTTATTAGATGCATTAGTGTTTGGCTGGGTGTGTCAGTGTCTGCATTGGTGTATACCTGGATGTGTCAAGGACCGCATTGGTAAATCCCTAGATGTGTCAGTGTCTGCATCAGTGTGTGCCAGTGTGTGTTATTGGACACATTAGTGTTTGGCTGGGTGTCTCAGCGTCTGCATTGCTGTATGCCTGGATATGCCAGTGTCTGCATTGGTAAATCTCTGGATTTGTCAGCGTGTGTATCGATGTGCACCTGGGTGTGTTGTTGGAAGCATTAGTGCTTGGGTAGGTGTGTCAATGCCTGCATTCCAAATCCCTGGCTACCTCAGTTTCTGCATTTTCAGACACTGAGGCATTTTCTCTGGGGGTGTCAGTGTAGGCATCAGTGTGTGCCTTGGTGTGTCAGTATTTGCATTAGTGTGTGCCTGGGTGTGTAGGTGTATGTATCAGTATGTGCCTGGGGGTGTTAGCATATGCATCAGTGTGAGGCAGGGTATGTCAGTGTATGTATCAGTGCGTGCCTGACTATGTTATTGGATGCATTAATCTATGACTGGCCGTGTCAGTGTCTGCATTGCTAAATGCCTGGGTGTATGAGTCTCTGTATTAGTAAGTCCCTGGTTGTGTCACTGTATATGTGGGTATAGCATTTCATGTGTTAGAGTTTAGCTGGATGTATCAATGGTGGATTGGCCTGTAGTTGGATGTGCCTGTGACTGTATCAATGTGTTTTGGGTGTCTGTGGCTGTATCAGTGTGAGCCTGTGTTTGTGAGTACCTCTATCTGTGTGTAGCAGGGTGTGTGTGCTGATGTGTGTCTAGGTATGCTAGTAACTGTAGAAATCTGTCCTTGGATGTGCATCACCAAAATCTAAATGTATGCAACAACACTGCAATAACTAATTAGTAAAGTGCATTACCTCAATAGATGGTGCCATTGAGCTGCATGAAAAGAAAAGAAAACTGAAATGTTTGTTAGTTTTGCAATTAATAGAATTACAATAGTTACTTACAATTTCAACAATGCATACCAACATAATTCTAAGAAATAACTAACCATTTCTCATACTTTAAATGTATATATTAATATAAATAAGCATTTCATTTTCCCTTCTTTGATGTCATCAGCTTTTTTACTCATACACCGCAAACAATGCACTGTTTAAGCAGTCATCACTGAACAGTGAGGAAAAAACTATCATAAAAATTATAGGAAAATAAACTGCACAATATCTCATTGCAATTAAGGAACACTGTGCATTGCACTCACTATAAATATACATAACACACCTTATTTAACACTTTACAAAAACAGTTATGTGCACAACCTCTTTAAACACAGACATGTGTATTTTACTCCAGCATAAAAGAATGTTATGTCTGGAAACATTTTATAATATCTTTAGGGAAAAGATTTCAGCTAAATATGTGCAGTGTAATATTTGCGGCATACAGTTACCCAGCAGCACTGCCAAGAAGTATTCACATGGGACAAGTTCCAATTGGAATCACTTAAAAACAATTCATGAAAAGGTGTTCAACTAAATAATGCACGAGAAACAAGGTGCAGCAGAATATTCCACTTCTAGAGCACATTTGGGAGAGCTTTTATCAGCTGCAGTCATCACAATACCAACAGGTTCTGAAGATATGAGTGAGATGATTAGTCATGGTATGAAATGACACGTTTGGCACTGTAAAAATGTGTTATGAAAGTCCATTTTCCCGTCTACTATGAATCACAGTATTGGTGTGTGGGTACAGGTATGAGTACCTGTATGGGTGTGTTTTTGACCCTTAAATTACCTTAGTAATAAATCTATTTATAAAAATACAAGTATATTTTGTTACCATATTGGACTACAATTTAAACTAAACAATTAACAAACAAACATAACATGCAAAATGTATTTAACTATTTACTAATTCAGAAACACACTGAACTTTAACTTTTTCAACAAAAATCGTACCATTTGGAAAAGAAGAGACGATTCGTTGAAATGCAGAGGAAGAAATAGGTGAAGAGGTTTAAGGGAGGTGTAGACATACTCCTTTGCATAAATGTGAGTACAGTAGTATTTGCCAGGAATACATTGATAGGGTAGGACCCCACCCATGTACTTGCAATGCTGCTGTCTATTTATTTTACCTCTGCAAATATTTGGATGAATGACTACTGGCATCATCATCATGTTGAGCTTAAGTAAATGTTGTGAAATCTGGAAAACTAACTAAGTTTCTAACCCTGTGTAGTGAAGAATATCGCATGGGATCCTTTACATTACTTGAAGCAAACTCTAATATTAAAGGTATCATCCACTGAGCTTTAGAATGGGCTTAAAGGTACAGTTGTGCATTTTCAATATTGAAATTGTGGGTGTAGAGAGAGATTTGGAAGAACACTTCTTACTCTTCTTGTAGTGCGAATTGCATTCTGTGCATGTCCTCCCAGGCTTTAATCGTGAACTAGTACTCAAACTTGAACGTATTGGTGAGTAAATGTGTGTGTGAATGGTTTTATGGGTGTGTGATTGAGTGTTACAATCACTGTCTGGCTCTATGAGTGGTGGAACATAAGTTCTTTTGTGGGAGTGTAACTGCATGTGAAAGTGCCTGCCTGACTGTGAGAACATGTTCAAATTACATACTTTTAAAATGCATACTATAAGCAAACAGCCAAATCTAATTTCAAATACTTTCATTCATACTGGCTCGATAAAAGTACTATACTTTCAGTATACCAATGTCTCTTTCTCCTATACTGCTCACTATTTTATAGTTAATGTTCTCATCTGCTCCATTCAATTTTCCCTTCTAGTGTAGTGTCTAGAAGGTACACATTTTCTTTCATCTCATATACACTCACAATTTTTTATCTAAATATACTTTTATATACTACGACCTAATTAGCATACATATAAAAGTTATTCAGTTTAATTTCTGTTCGGGTAATATCTGTTTTCATTCCAAATTTCCAGTCAGAACTCCTACAAACCACCTCCTCTCTCAGAAGAAAAGCAGGTAAAATGGCTGCCCCTCATCATGTACTCTTACTTATGCTGCTCTAGTTAAAAATCACAGGCTTCCTGTGCGGCTGTCACCCTGACAGGGCACAAACCCCACCTCAGCTTCATCTCCATACACTCAACAGGGCAGCACATGTCTAGGAGGTAAGGAAGGGCATGACTTATCCTATAATTTAACTACGGTGGGCGGCAGCAGCAATTCCTGGGACGGCAGGAATGTTAAATTAAAAACATACTGCTGATGTAGCCTGCACCGACCAGACCCTGGTCTAACAGTGGCAGTCAGTCTATGCCCACATGAAATCGAGAGGTGTCAGCAGCCCAACGGGCACCGGAGATGGAAAACAGATCATGCCCACTGATCTACATTAGTATTTCAACAGCAAAAAGGTCAGTGTCAGTGTCACTATACTAATGCAATTGCACACGTTTTCTGAAAAAGCAACAGGCAAGTTTCAAAACCCCAGGATTCACTGAAAGGCTAGGCATTGGGGGATATGAATAGCAAGATGTACCTACAGGGCACGTGATATCAATAGTACGGTCTCTGTTGGGTCTCAGCTGCTTTCTAGTCAATAGTCAGCTGAGCCCAACCTACTACACTCTTCCTGAGGAGGTGAAAGCAGTTGGAGGCTGCTTAAATAAATTAATGTTCATTGTCAGTCAGTACGAGTCTCACAGTGCACTGTGCAAAGCATTGGTTCAGCTGCTGTTAATGCCGCACCTCTGATGATTGCGGCTAATCCCACCTTATTCCTCGCAGCGTGCATGTGGTATGAAGGTGTTCAAAATGTGTGACTAATGCATTTTAGTGCATTGATGCAGACCACTATGCTAAAATGTTTTAGTCTAACGCTGATGTGTGGTATTTGGCCGGGCTGTTAAGGCCAGACTCTGGGGGATAGGGTCTTGAGCACTGAAATCGCTCAAATCAACCCAAGTTATTGTTCTGTCATCTGAGTTTGAAAAATTCAAATTAGAGAGGAGTGAACCCTCGCAGTTCTAAAAATTATCATTGTTAAAAGAAAAATGATACAGAATATAAATGCCAAAGTGGGTGGTGCATCTGTATCCTTCTTCTTGGAATGTCTGTTTTCTGTGCATGGCAAGGTAAGCAAGAGTGTTACGGAGCTTTCATGCAGGAGAAGAGAAGGCTTATAAATTAAAAAATAGTAAATGTTGATATTGTTGAGTCAAGGAGAAGGTAAGCTTCATGAGGAACAAGAGACAGAGCAAGAGCATAGTCTGATGCAATCATGATTTATGTGTGATTAACTGAGAATTGGGAATCATTTTACAACCAATCTCAGGGAAGCAGCTGCATGTGCCTGGCTGATCAATCTCACAACTGTCATAACATTTAGCTGAGCGCATCCATCATGTGACATATCACCAGTTACAGCCCCCAACCATAACCACTTAATTTGAGGAGTTTGACATTTGAGCACACTACTCAGCATTTCCCAAATCAATGCACCTCTTTCCAGTCCTCAGGGCTGAGTTGGCCTCTTTGAGCCATGTTGGTTTCCCTTTGATGTATAACGCATTGTTCATAACTTCCTTATTCTGGCTGTTGAGATAGCCCCACTCTGAGTCCTAACTCCTAGTCCCGACTCGGTCCAACTCAGGACCCAAATGAAATTGAGAGAGATAGACCTGTATTGCACTGCTGTTGATTAACAAGAAGAGCAAAAGAATTTGAGCGTTTTGTGTAGATGTTTTAACTAAACTGACTGGTCTGATCGCTGATGAACCTGAAACAAAGTACAGAAAGTAGTGTACCATGAAAGTAAAGCTAGCTAAGTATTAAAGGGGTAATCACATTTAAGCAGAAACACCCATTAGGCCCCAAACATTGCAAATCATCAAAATCAAGTTTATAAATTAGCTGAACAACACCCGCACTGTATGTTACCATAGGAATCATCATTACTCACATTCACTCAATATATATCATTCATTGGTGCAATAGTTACCTGCTCCAAGCTGGCTGGTGCACATTTATCTATTGTAACTCCTCTTTTCCCATGAAAGCCACAAACAATGACAGTCTTGTAAATTGTTGCTCATTATTACTGGGGCAGCCCAACTAGGGAACCAAATAAGAAGGATAGGGATGAAAAGCATTGCGGCTTGTCCTTTAATCAAATGGGGAGACTTCTTTGGTGCTCTCTGGTACAACTCCAATCCAGTCCATACCTGTGAGTAAAGGTCAGACACCACACATATAAATGTGCCTCAAGCTATATATATATATTTTTTTGGGGGGGACGCAGTTTGACAATAATGTGAAAGTTCTATTGTGACCTACCCAGTCAGGGAAGTAGAGTTTGTCCTCAAACTCAGGGGCTTCACTCAGAAGTTGTTCAGCTAATGTACTTGAGTCTGACCAATCTCCCTCATCCATCTCCTGTGCTGTTTCAGGATCAGTGTAATCTTGTGATATGACGTGTTGGTTCACTTTAATCATGGTCGATATTTCCATGTTTTGAGGTGAGAGGTTGCTCCTTCTGATGGTGACAACTGTGGTAGCTGCACTGAACACACGCTCAGCAGACACACTGGCTATCGGACAAGCTTGGTACTTTATTGGCAGCCTGTGGAGCACTGGCCATTGGTACTTCTTCCTTTACCAATAGACTAATGAGCTTTGATCCATGTAGACTTGTTTTGGGTCATCCAGATAGTCTTGGACCAGCCTCTCAATGGTCATTGGAAACATTTCTTGACCTCTGTTGCTGTTGCCTCTGCACCTGACTTAGGCACTGCCACTTGCAACCAAGTCATTGCAGACGTTTGGTTTCATTTTCTGTTGCTGGTGTTGTTGTTAGTGTTGTTGCTGGTATTGGCTGCTGTGAAACAACAGCACTGCCCTCTGTGGAGGTTGAAGGCTGCACACCAGAACTTCTGCCCAGGACTCTAACTTGCAGCTGTTCTACTTCCAGGCCTTGCCCTTGCCCAACAATCCTTGTCTTGTGTTGTGAAACATTCCCATCTGAAAAAGGAATGAAAGGGGTCCGTATTTTTTTGTACCGTGGATCAAGTATTGTGGGACAGATGTACTCTGTGGAGGAACAGCAACGGTTGCTAAATAGGTCTGGCGAGAAACCTTCCATTTTGGGACGATGGCTGCCAGACACTGTAAAAATCCCACTCATTTCATAAAAGTATAAGGGAGGAGGTCCAGTGCTAGCATTTCAGTCAGCTCTTTTTTGTACAAATGTGCTGTTAGGTGGTTGCATTGGTAGAGTCCCACCTGCTTAAACATGCCTTCTTTTGTGGGGCCATTGCCACAGGTGACGTCCGGAGAGAACCAGCAGGTGAAAGACTCAATGTGCATCTTGGGGTAATCACTGTATGCGGTGCTGCCTGCATCTGAGTCTTGTGCCATTTGGAGGTTGCGGATGCGGTTGAAGCTGGAACACTGCAGGGGGCAGGGCTGAATTGTGTAAAGCTGTTATCCTGTTCTTCCTCATCACCTTCTTCTATCATCATGATCGGAGCTGCTTCTCCTATCTCATCAACACCACAATCACCAGCTACCTTTTTAAGGTGCTCCACCCACTACGATGTTTTTCATATGGGAAGTTTGGCCTCCAGTACCATAGTGTGAACCTCCATAGACACTTTATTTTAATATTATTTTTATTGGCATTTTTAAGTGTTATTTTGGTACAATCTGTATGTTTTCACAGCAACAGTAGGTATATATTCCTTACATCGGAGTTGTTCAACAATAGTTACAGTAAACTTCATCAGGGGGCATACAATGATCAAATTTCAATGTTCAGTCTACATCTAGTAACATTGTCTTGCCCCGCTACAGCCCATCTTTACTTTAGTATTGATGTTGTGTTCCTACTATGAAAAGGATTTGTGCAGGGTGTAGTTGTGTCAGCTGTCCACATCTTATACTCTTGTGGTGCTATGCCCTTTAAGCGTCTGTGTATGTAATGAGGAACAATGTAATAATGAAACAAAGTAAAGAAAAGGAAATCAATCTAAGGCAAACGCAACTAAGTCTACCAGGGGTTCATTTACCGTCAAACTATGTCATAATTTCCTGTTCGTGGGTTTTAGCCCACCTGGTGGGCCAGGGGGCTGAGGGGAGGGTCAGGAGGACAGAGGGATGATCACTGCAGGAGCACGGCCTTATTTCTGTCCACTCATTCCAACATTCCTTTCCTACTAATACCAGGCAGCAGCCAGTCCTGCTTTAGGCCAATATTTGCCTCTCACTCAGTTTTGGGCTCTATGTTTTCTGCATGGGGCTCTGTTTCATCATTCTTACTTCTCATGCACCTAATATTTCCACCCATGGCTCCGCCAGAGGTTTCACCTTTTAGTGACTTTATCTTCATGGATCAGGGCTCTTTCCTCTACTCTGGCCCAGCTGGAAACATCGCTTTCTCAATCTGATAATTTGGGGCTCGTTGTTGCCCTCCATCCGAGGGCTATCCTCCGTTTAGCCAGTAAAAAGGCCAGGTCTGCAAATCTATGTCCCAAACATTTGGATTTAGGCCTCGAGAAGAGCCCCAGTAAACACACTTCTGATCAACATGTCATAGGGCGAGCCAGTACCCCATTAACAGTCTCCATAATCATTGTCCAGTACTTCTGGAGTTCTGGACAAGACCACGTCATATGATCAAAATTGGCATCTATTGTTAAACATCTAGCACATCTCTGATCCTCTTTCGTGTGCATGAAATGTAATTTGTAAGGTGTGAGGTAAGTCCTGTCTCTTTTGAAAAGTGGGGGCCCCTGCCTAAAAGGATGAACCCTAGCAAGGTATAGTATACCTTTGTAAAAGCTGAACTGTACACACCGGGTTACGTGCACTTATACTTATGAGTAACTTAGACGTTGTTTTAAGATAAATCAATGTCTACCAAGTAGCGTTGAGTGTTGAGTATTTTTATTTATATTTTATAGATCTCTTTTTTTTATATATATATATATACTTTTTTTTAAAATCTTATTTCCTTTAGATTTTTTATACGCACATTCTAATTATTTCTGTACACAGATTTTTACATATAATACATGACAATAATTACACACTGTCTAATTCTTAAAATATCTACACAATTAGAAACTTCAAATCTTTAACACAGAATATATTCCTTTCCGACGCGTTTCGGCCATTCGCCTTCCTCAGGAATTCTGTGGTTTCCTTTGATCATCAGCAGTGGCTATAATGATGAGAAATGATATTTTAGTGTTATATTTTTTACAGCATATGAATTATTCTCAACGTCTCACAAGTTACTTCTACTCTTTCATCTCTCTTTAGGATTATATCTGTTAATCTTGTGGTGATTAGCCCAAAGCTATGCGTCGACCCTGGCCTGCTGGGTGCTGCCATATCTACCCTTCTGTACAATTATTAATAAAGCCTATACATTTATATACATATTTTACACTTTTTGTCCAACAATTATATACAATAAGTACAGGTGAGGTAAGTCCTGTAAAGTACGTTAAACTGCCTTCTTCCATTCCTTCTCTGTCAATGGCCTACCTGCCATGTCCTCCCACCTCAACCGTAGTTGGGGCACGGGGCCTCTGTGACATCTTGATTATCACCAGTTACAGCATTTTCACCATGTGCCCCACAAAACCTAGCATCACCATCGCCTGAAGGGCCATGTGTGTGGCAGGCTCTCGTGTGCTTCCACCCCACAGTGAAGCCAGCGCCCCCTTACCTTATGATAGTTTTAAAACTGCCCCGGTTGTAAGTTGTGGTACTCGAGGAACTCAGCTAGCGGGAGCAATTCACCATCTTGATAACAGTCTCTGACTGACATCATTTCTGCATCTTCCCAGCCCCGTAAGTGGCCCTGTGTGAATGGAGGGCTCAGACCTAACTGTGGTATACCTGTTATTGGTAGGTCTGGCGCGTAAAGTGGTATTTCCGATGCCTGCTTGTTGTATCTATCCCGACATTTCACTGCTACTTTGAGTAGTACTCCCATATTTCTAATCTTCTGGTTGGAACTTAACATCCTGGGAAGAAGTACCCCTCAGGAAGATTGAGCCGGAAGCGTTAGCGTCTTCAACCCACTTTTGTCTAGCCATTCGGCCAGCCATTGGAGCTGTGGGGCCAGGTAATATGCCTCAAAGTCGGGGGCTCCCAGCTCCTCCAGGTTAAAGGCTGTCTCAGAGTTTTCAGGGATACCTTGTTACGTCCACCGTTCCACACTAGGTCTCCCAACTGTGTGTCCATAGTTTTAAACCAGTTCTTCAGGAGCACCACTGGAAGATTGACAAAATAGTATAGCAGTCTCTGTAGCACCACCATATTGGCTAGGTCTAGGCCGGCCATGACTAAGAGTTTAAGAGAGTGCCAAAAGGTCACATTAGTCCTCAGTGCTCTCAAGGTACCTCCCAGATTCCCTTCCAATAGGTCTATTTGTGGATGGAACACCTGTATTCACAGTTATTTTAAAGAGCCCGGGGTCCATGTGAGTTCCTCCAAGAGGTCTAGCGGTCTGTCCAGTGTGGGCCGCGTCGGAAATATGCATGTCTTTTTGGTGTTGACTCGCAGTCTGGACAGCTCTGCGAACTCTGCCAGAATGCGCAACAGTCAATACACTCTGCGGTCCGTTTCATATATAAACTAAAATGTTGTCCGCATATAAAAAAACTACGTGTGCAGTCCCGTCCAGCACTATCCCATGTCTCCCGCTTTCCTGCCTGAGTCGTTCTGCCAATGGCTTCATCACCAAAGCAAAAAGCAGCGGCAACAGAGGGTAACTTTGCTGTGTTTCTCTGTGTATGGAGTACTGGGCCGACACTACTCCACCTGCGCGCACGCTAGGCATGGGGTCCATGTATAACAGGTGGACCCATTTCAGCCATTAGTCTCCCAACCCCATTCTCCCTATCACTTCTACTGAGAAATCCCATCACAAAGAGTTGAAGGCCTTTCCCAGGTCTACTGCCATCACTACATGCGACCCTTGACCCTGCTTGCAGGTTAGGCCGCTCCCTCACCGCACAGCTCCGCTTGTATTGCTCTGCCTTTGGGGCCCGCTGCTGCGGTTCCGAGAGTTCATCCCCCCTTCCCGTTCTGTGTATATTTTTTGCTTCCCCTTTTATTCACTTAATTCACTTTACTGAATTGTGCTAATTGTTCTGTGCCGTTTTGTTGACTCTCTTTTGCCCCTTAGTGAACTGTTTTTTGTGACCCTATCCCCTTTTGCCTTCTGTTCCCCGTCTCTTCCCACTGCTGCCTCCCTGCAGCCCGCCCCCTTGCTCTCCCATTCGCCGCCCCGCTCCTGCCTCCCAGCTGCTCCTCTCTCCCACCTCCCTTCATATGACGGCCGCTGCGTGATAAAGGAAGCAACCCTTGACCCTGCTTGCAGGTTAGGCCGCTCCCTCGCCGCACAGATCCTCCTGTGTTGCTCTGCCTTTGGTGCCCGCTGCTGCCGCTCTGTGAGTTTGCCCACTCCCCCGCTCTGTGTATATTTTTGTGCTTCCCATTTTATTCACTTTACTGAATTGTGCTAACTGTTCCGTGCCGTTTTGTTGACTCTCTTTTGCCCCTTAGTGAACTGTTTTTGTGCCCCGTCCCCTTTTGCCTTCCGTTCCCTGTCTCTTCCCGCCGCTTCCTCCCTGCGTACCCGCCCCCTCACTTTCCCATTCGTCGCCCGCTCCCGCCTCCCAGCTGTTCCTCCCTCCCACCTCCCCTCATATGGTGGCCTCTCTGCGGTAAAGGGAGCGACCCTTGACCCTTCTTGCAGGTTAGGCCGCTCCCTAGCCACACAGCTCCGCCTGTATTGCTCTGCCTTTGGTGCCTGCTGCTGGCGCTCTCCGTGAGTTCGCCCCACCTCCCCCGCTCTGTGTATATTTGTGTGCTTCCCCTTTTATTCACCTTATTCCCTTTACTGAATTGTGCTAACTGTTCTGTGCCGTTGCAACAGCCCCTATCGATGGCTGGTAGAGTGGCCATTATTAAAATGATAGTCCTCCCTCGGTTTTTGTATCTTTTCAACAACATCCCCATTCCTCTTACCCAGACCTTCTTCCGACAACTTCGATCCCTTCTGCTACGTCTCGTTTGGGGAGATAAGACACCGCGTGTGAGTTGGTAAACTCTGACCCTGCCATATGAGAGAGTGGGCCTCGGGGTTCCGGACAAGTATCTATATTACCTATCTGCACAGTGTTGTTATTCCTACGCCTGGTATCATCTGAACGCTCAGGTTCTCTATCTGAAGCCGGAAGCTGACCTAATACTGCCGCAGAAATTATCTGCCATTCTACCCATGGGTATCCCGAGAGACCATCGGGACATTCAGACGGTGTCCACTACTTGTTGGGCGTGGGACAGATTGCGAAGGATGTTGGACTTAGTTCAGTTGTACTCACGGGCGTTGCCCCTGCCTAACCCATTATTGCTGCCCATAACAGGTGAGGTCTTGGTTCAGTGCACACTGGAGAAGTTTCAGATTCACACCATTGGTGACCTGTTTCCGGAAGGCCATGTCTTCTCGGTGTCAGAAGAAGCCCGGTTTAGCGAACACTCCTTTATGGACACTTTTGTATTGTACCCGCATGCATTCCATGCTACGTGCGACTTTCCCTACTTTTACGGTTGCCCCCGAACCTGCTTCACCATTGACCCTAATTATAGAGAGCCAATCGAGGGCACATTTGGTTTCCAAATTATTTATTTATTTATGCGATTTTATAGAGCGCGAACTTTACCCGAATGTGTCAGAGCGTTTTACATAAGAACCAGTTGAAAAACATAAGGACTTAGGATTACATGCGTTATATAAAGGATACAAACAGAAAAAAAATGCAAATGTACAAGATGTAAAGTCACACAAAGAGGAGATACAAATGGATATACTCTAAGACAATACAAACAATACATGTTGTACAGGCCGTTCTCTGATACTAAAGCCCGCACAGCATGGGAGGTTGATTTAGGCAAGCCTATCGCAGATTACCAGTGGGAGCAATGCTGCAGGGCAACGAGTGAGGTGTCCCTAAATAACCAACACAAATTACTTCATTTTAAGTTCCTGCGCAGGATGTACCATGCCCAGCATGGTCCCACAAGATAGACCCCGCAAGACCCCACCACTGCCCGAAGTGTTCTGCTCCTTTTGCCAATTTTGCCCATCTCTCCTGGACTTTTCTTTTATTACATGTGTATAATAATGCTTTATTACTGTATCTATGGTAGGGTGATGTGGTAATTGACTAAACCTGCCAAAGGGACTGCACTGTGAGCTACTTGATAATGTACCTGTATGTACCCCCTACCTTCTAATGTATATTGATGCCATTAACTGCGACCTGCGTTTTGTATCATGTCAGAATTGCCTATATCTGGATTGTACATCGCTATATTCATGCTATCTTGATTATAATTGCATAAAATAAAACTTTAAAAAAACAAACTGTTCTGTGGCTTTTTGTTGACTCTCTTTTGCCCCTTAGTGAACTGTTTTTTGTGCCCCTGTCCCCTTTTGCCTTCTGTTCCCCGTCACTTCCTGCCGCTGCCTCCCTGTGGCCCCACCCCCTTGCTCTCCCATTCGCCACCCCGCTCCCGCCTCCCAGCTGCTCTTCCCTCATGTGGCATCCGCTGTATGGCAGTCGCTGTGCTGCTGCGCACAGAGGGTGGGCCGCTGGCGCACGGAAAGCACGCCTAAGGCAAGCATGTTTGCGCATGTCTGCGCCTGGACTGCACCCAGGGTCAGGACCCCTGGCCCCCGCGGTCACCACGGCGCCCGACACCGCTACGATGCCAGCACCCTCCACGCACTCAACACCGGACGATCACACACCTGCTTCCTGGGCACCCCAAGCACACCAACGGACCTTTCACCTGCCAGAACTGCAGCTTCACCAGCATCCGCATGCCAAGCCTCTGACCAGGAAAGAACCCAACCACCTCAGATGCATCCTCCTCAACACCCGCTCCGCCTGCAAACACGCAGTCGATCCCTGGAACCTACTCGACTCCAACACCCCAGACGTCACCTTCCTGACGGAGACCTGGCTGAACCCCTCCTCGGCACCTGACATCGCCGTCCCAGAAGGCTACAAAATCACCCACAGGGACCGCACAAATGGAGTAGGAGGAGGAATGGCCATTGTCCACAGGAACACCCTCAGAGTCTCAACCAACACCGACAACACCTTCAGCACCGCCGAACACCTGCACTTCCATATCCACACCGATCCCAACACCACCCTCAGAGGAACCCTCATCTACAGACCCCCTCGGCCCAACCAGAGTTCAGCGACTCCATCGCCGACTTCGTCAGCACACATGCCCTCGCCTCCATGGACTACATCCTCCTCGGGGACCTGAACTTCCACCTCGAGAACAACAACAACACTAATTCAACCACCCTGACTGACAACCTAGCCAACTTCAGACTCAGACAACTTGTCACATCACCCACCCACTCCGCCGGCCACACGCTTGACCCATCTGCACTGCAAGTCCCCACGTCTCCTTCAACCACACCACCAAACTCCAAAGCCCACCCGTTGGTCCCACCGACCCCAACACCGCCTCCCGCAACCTCAGACAATAGATCGACGACTGCGCCAACATCCTCACCCCGATCAAGAAACTCTCCAACAGACACACCAGCAATGAGGCCAGCTGATTCACTGAAGACCTTCAGGACTCCAAGCAAACCTGCCGGAAGCTTGAGAAGACCTGGCTCCAGGAACAAACACCGGACAGCTACACAGCCCACAAGAACGCCACCCGCAAACACCATCACCTCATCACATCCACAAAAAAAACCTCCTTCAAAGACCGCCTAGACAACAACACACACAACAGCAAAGAGATCTTCAACATTGTGAAGGAACTCTCCAACCCTAGCTCCAACAACAACGACATCCCACCCTCGCTCGACCTGTGCGACCCACTGGCCACCTTCATCCAACACAAGATCGCAGACATCCACAACAACTTCAACGCCACGACTGCCCCGACAACCACTGAAACCTCCGCCCCCACGACAACATCTGCACCAACTGCCTGCTCTCCTGGACCGACATTGAAGACAATGACACCATCAAGACCATGAACACCATCCACTCCGGATCTCCGTCAGACCCATGACCACACCACATCTTCAACAAAGCTAGCTCAACCATTGCACCCCACCTCCAGAAAGTCATCAACATCTCCTTCGAGACAGCTACCTTCTCGGAGAGCTGTAAGCACGCCAAGATCAACGCCCCACTCAAGAAACCCAAGGCAGACCCCAAGGACCTCAAGAACTTCCGGCCCATCTCCCTGCTCCCGTTCCCGGCGAAGGTCACCGAGATGACCGTTAATAAACTGCTCACCAGCTACCTCGAGGAGATCAACATCCTGGACGGATGTATGACGTTACAACGCATGCATTACCAACGCATGCCATTACAACGCAACTTTTACCCCGCAGGTGGCATTACAACGCAATCCATTACAACGCATGGCATTACAACGTAGGTGCTTTTACAACGCATGCCATTACAACGTAAGTATAGGTAAGTATTTATTTTTTATAATATTAATTTAATTTTAATGCAATTACAAAAATTATTCAATAAATAATTTTAATTAATTTTTATTTTTTAAAGATATTTTTTAATTAATAATTTTAACTCATTGAGTGTATAATAGTAGGGTAAGTGTTGGATAGTGTAGGGGTAAAAATTGCTATTCTAACTCCAGGGGGGTGTAATAGTAGGGTAAGTGTTGGATAGTGTAGGGGTAAAAATTACTATTCTAACACCAGGGGGTGTAATAGTAGGGTAAGTGTTGGATAGTGTAGGGGTATAAATTACTATTCTAACTCCAGGGGGGTGTAATAGTAGGGTAAGTGTTGGATAGTGTAGGGGTAAACATTACTATTCTAACTCCGGGGGGGTGTAATAGTAGGGTAAGTGTTGGATAGTGTAGGGGTAAAAATTACTATTCTAACTCCAGGGGGGTGTAATAGTAGGGTAATGGTTGGATAGTGTAGGGGTAAAAATTA
Source organism: Lissotriton helveticus (assembly GCF_964261635.1). Classification (NCBI taxonomy): domain Eukaryota; kingdom Metazoa; phylum Chordata; class Amphibia; order Caudata; family Salamandridae; genus Lissotriton; species Lissotriton helveticus. Next base: position 883,938,338 of record NC_136059.1, read on the forward strand.
CTATTCTAAAATAAATATAACAAAAAAATTAAAATTAATTAAAAAAAAATCAAATTATAAATCACAATTAAAAAAATAAATACAATTATTTATAAATGTTATAATTCTTTAAAATATATTAATTTATAAAAATAAAAAATAAAAAAAATGAAATACTTACTTTACCTATACTTACGTTGTAATGGCATGCGTTGTAAAAGCACCTACGTTGTAATGCCATGCGTTGTAAAGGAATGCGTTGTAATGGTACCTGCGGGGTAAAAGTTGCGTTGTAATCGTACTTCGTCGAAAAAGTTGCGTTGTAAAGGTCGTTTCCCTCCTGGACCCGTCCGAGTCCGGATTCCGAAGCAACCACAGCACCGAAACTGCCCTCATTGATGCCACTAATGACATCAGGACCCTGCTAGACAACGGAGAAATGGCGGCCCTCATCCTCCTGGACCTGTCAGCCGCCTTCAACACGGTCTGCCACCACACACTACGAATACGCCTCCATGTAGCTGGGATCCAAGAGAAGGCCCTGGACTGGACCACCTCCTTCTTCTCCGGCAGAACACAGAGCCTCCCACCCTTCTGCTCTGAAGCCACCACAATCATCTGCAGCGTACCCCAGGGATCATCCCTCAGCCCACCGCTGTTTAACATCTACATGGCGCCGCTTGCCCACGTGGCCCGACTACACGACCTCAACATCATCTCCTATGCCGATGACATCCAGCTGATCCTCTCACTCACAAAGGACCCCCACACAGCCAAAACCAACATCAACGAAGGCATGAAGGCTGCTGCAGAATAGATAAGGAGCAGCCAACTGAAGCTAAACTCGGACAAGACGGAGGTCCTCATCCTCGGATTAACCCCCTCGGCCAGGGACGACTCGTGGTGGCCAACAGCACTAGGAACAGCTCCAACACCCACCGACCACGCACGGAACCTAGGGGTCATTCTCGGCTCCACCACCTCCATGATGAAGCAGGTCAACGCCCACACATCCTCCTGCTTCATCACTCTCCGCATGCTCCGCAGGATCTACAAGTGGATCCCCACTGAAACAAGAAGAACGGTCACCCAGGCCCTCGCCAGCAGCAGATTGGACTATGGAAATGACATCTACGCTGGAACCTCGGCCCAGCTCCTGAGATGGCTTCAACACATCCAGAACGCCTCAGCATGTCTGATCCTCGTCATCCCTCGCCGCAGCCACATCACACCCCACCTGAGAGACCTGCACTGGCTCCCTGTCAACAAGAGGATAACCTTCAAGCTCCTCACCCACGCACACAGAGCACTACACAGCACCGGACCAGCCTACCTCAACAGACGACTCAGCTTCTACTCCCCCACCCGCCAGAGCCGCTCCGCAGACCCCGCCCTCCCCACAGTCCCCCGCATCCGAAGAGTGACCTCCGGCAGCAGATTGTTCTTCCACCTCGCCGCCAAGACCTGGAACACTCTCCCCATCCACCTACGGCAGACCCAAGACCTAATGACCTTCAGAAGACTCCTTAAGACCTTAAGACTGGCTTTTCGAGCAGTAACAGCTCCCCCCACCTCCCTCAGCGCCATGAGACCCTCACAGGTATGTAGTGCACTCTACAAATGTTTTGATTGATTAATTGATTGACTACAGCATCAGGGAACATCTCCAAATCTTTGTGGAATAGTACGTGATTTAGCCTCCTCAGGTTGTTAGATGTAGAACGTGTTGGGATGAACCTGTGTTAGTCAGCAAGGATCAATCAATGCATCTGGGTCAGGAGCTGAGTTGCCAGTACCTTGCTAAGTACTTTAAAGTTAAGGTTTAGCATTGACAGTGGTCTAAAGTCTGCAGTGCTCACTACCTCTTTTTTGGTTTTAGGCAAGACAACCACCACTGCCACTCTGACAGATGTCAGAAGGTGTTCTTCCTCTAATCCCTCCGTATACATTTGCTCCATGTTCAGGGCTAATAAGTCCATGAAGGTGTAATAAAATTCGGCCAGGAGGCCATCTGGCCCGGGGTTTTCCCACGTGCCATTTCTTTAATGGCTGTTCTAATTTCCTGTATGGTGACTGCTGGTGCCAAGTCTCCTGAGCAGCCTGGTCTAGTTCTCGCAGTCCTAACCCTTCCAAATATGCAATCATCCTTTCTATGCACACTTCTTTCGTTTTCCCGTATAACTGCTCATAATATTCCCTAAATGTGTTGTTGATTACCTTCGGGGAGAAAATCGCCTTTCTTCTAGAGTCCAAAAAGCTAGGTATCGGGGATCCCCTGCCTTCCGGACTAATCAGCACTGCCAGTAGCTTCCCCGCTCTGCCCCCTTCCACATGCTTCTTTTCTTGGTACGCATGTAAATCTAGAAGTCTCAATCTTTCCCATGTGGTTCTATAAATACTTTTCATGTCAGCCAGCCGTTTCTGTGTGTCAGTCCTATTCCCTACTTCCCTATTCAGTGAAAATATTTGGGCCTCTAGGGACTTAAGTTCCTGGTTGATTTCCTTCCTGGCTTCCACTGTCTGTCCCATGCACTGCCCCCTAACCACCACATTGAAGGCATCCCACTCCACCAGGGAGGAGCCAGCCATTTCCTAGGTCTTTTCAAAATATGTTGCTATCGCTCTGGAGAGCTGTTGTCTGAAATACTCATCTTACAGTAAATTGGGGTCTAACAGCCATAGTGGTATGGGAGTCCTTTCATGGGTTGGGACAAATCTCGACTTTTTTCTGAGAGGGAGTAGACTCCAGTCCATGCTGCTCCGATCAGCTACGCGGTTGTTTAAAACAGATTACCGGCATCTCAACCCTTCCTTTCCTGACTGGAAAATTACGGATTTTTATATTACTAACCAGTCAGTATTTTATCGGTAGCAGACCTACGCTACGCAAATTTCTTAGTATTAGAATTACGGCCGACCATCAATCATAATGCGGAGTATGTAATTGAACAGGCTTTGATGTACCTAACTTGATTGACTCGATAAGCTACCAGACACCAGGCGACGCTGCTTTTTGGTTATCAACGCAGCTTTTTAATACAGATAGCGGATTATATGACCTCCCCTCTAACGTCAGGCTATGTTGCTCTGACTAACAATGCGGTCCTTAATACAGTATTTGAAGAAATTTTTATGCTCATTTGACCCTCCGCGGGAAACGCTGACGCCACCTGTCAACTCAAGGAGCTTTAACATCACTGACCAGGCGCACCCCAGTAACAAGATGGTAGTGCCCTGAGGAAGACACTTTCAACGTGTCGAAAAGCGTAGACGGAAACCCTCTCCCTACTGTATCATTTAATTATATAAATGAATAATATGTATCTATTATATTCACACTGAAAGAGATTTTTTATTGTGTTTTTTAATCAGTATGTCAATGAATTATTTCGTGACACTTTTATACAACTTATTAAATTGAAATGTATGTGCTAATCTAGTGCCTTATTATTTATTACTCATTATTAATAGGTTACCTGAACTTTTGCCAGTGTTTTTGTGTTGCCTGGGTGTTTTATTTTTCACAAATTAATTGCCCTGACCCAGGAACTTTATCCTTATCAGGGGGTTCTTGTTTTTCACATATTGGGACAAATCTCAGCAGGAGGGGCCTTTGATCTGAAATGGATCTCCCAAGACACTTCGCCTCGGCCAGCCTGGGAGCCAGCTGGCTCAAGCAGAGAAGCATGTCTAGTATGGTATGTAGATCATAAAGTGGTGAGTAATAGGAGTATTCCCTCTTCTGTGTGTTTTGTAACCTCCAAACATCCAGCAACTCCCACCCTGTGATCCATCCCCGTAGGCCCTTAGCAGTCAAGGCCGCTGTTGTACCCTGTAATGGGGGGGGTAGATCGATCCATACCCAGGTCACATACACAGTTAAAGTCACCCCCCAAAATCAGATCACCAGCCGCCACCCCCGACAATGGTTTTGAAAGTTGCATCAGGGAAGGAACTTGATCTTGGTTCAGGGGATAAATACTCCCCAGTGTTACCTATTTTCCCTTTAACTTGCCTTTTACTAACACATTATCTCCCATCTGGGTCAATTATCTTACGTGACACATGAGAAGGGACCCTAGGCTTAACCCACACAAGTGCCCTCTAGCATATGCTGAATACGTTGTCGCATACAGTTGCCCTCGCCACCTGCGCTCAAGGCTAGTAACTTCTACGTCCGTGAGATGGGTCTCCTGAAGCATCACTATTTGTGCGCCTCTGCTCTTTATATAATTAAGGATGCTGTAACGCTTGGAAGGAGAGCCCATACCTCTATTGTTCCAAGTCAGGAGTTTAAACTCCTCAGCTTGATTAAGGTTTCTGGCCATAAGCTATGGTAACTATCCCCCCGTGCCCCCATCCCAAAGCCTCCCATTTTGTGTATGCAGTTGACTCCATGATGTAGGACAACAAACCCAACTGTGGAACTCCCCATCCAGTGAGCAGACTGACAACGGTCAGCTGCCCAAACCTGTAATTAAAAATCATTCCAGTCAGAATGCCGCCTCTAGGTTCAGTGGTGGTTCACTCAGGTGAGGGGTGGGAACAGTTCAATAACTTTGGGAATGGTGTTAGCCCTGTCCAGTCCCGCACATCATGCAGTGGCTATCCCCCTCCCACATCACTCTAATGCCCTCCACACAAACATAGTGCCAGTACCCTGTGGCTTTGGCCCTATACTGTTAAATATTGTCATCTACCCCACATGAGGGCAGCTCCGAGTCATTCCCCGAATTGTCATCTAAATTGGACGAGTGGGCCACTTACTCCGAAGATGTGTCTCTGTTTTCATCTTTTTCTCTGGGCGACATTAGCCATGCCACTGCTTGCAGTGCAGCTTACCTATCCTGCTGTGTCTGGGAGATAATAGGCTTCAGCAGTGCCTTCAGGTTCTTGGGGCGGTGTTGCCTAATTGTGGCACCTCGTTTCTTCCCCCTTTGGCTCAGCTATGGTTTGGGCAGGGGTGTACCTTTCCCATATGCGTCCAGCCAAGACTATGTATCCTCTGGCGTGTTACAGAAGTGTGTAGTACCGTCCAGGATAATCCGGAGTTTTGCCGGGAACATTAGTGAGTACTGTAGCCCTGCCTCCCGGAGGGCTTTCTTGGCTTCCAGAAATGAGGCTCTTTGTGTCTGTACTCTGGCAGTAAATTCTGGGAACATGGATACTTTACTGTTGCCTATTACATATGGGCAATGGTTCCTTGATTGCTGTAATATGTCATCTTGGTGTAATGTAGGAGCTTGACAACCACTGGCCGTGGGGGCCTCCCTGGTTCCAGGGCCCGTCTCGTCACACTGTGCACCCTCTCCAGGGTAAAGAACTGAGATAGCGTGACATCCGGCATATTATCCCTGAGCCATTTTTCGAGGATCAACAGTATGTCTGTAACCTCTGTGTTATTCTGGATTCCTACTATTTGTTCGTTGTTGCGCCTGTTCCACCCTTCAGCGTCTTCAAATCGCCGTTCTAGCTTAGCCTCTCCTAACGCCTTAACGGCTGCAGTTTTTCCGCCGCGGTGCGGGTATTCTATTAGGCGGGCGGGGCTCCGTCGGCCAACGGCCGACGGCAGCACTAGCGAGGTAGTGCTCCCGTCGGCCAATGGCCGACGGGAGCACGCAAGGGGTTAATCTTAAACACTCTGCTAGGCGTCACCTCATCCACCCAGTGGGATCCGCTCATCTGATGGTATTGTCAACTTCCGATGTCTCTTCACTTGATTCCCACGGTAAACATTCACGTTGGTACATTAGTAAAACACTGTTTCAAATGTTGCTACATGGAGGAAAGTTTTCATGAGTACCTTCTTACCTAAACTAGAAGATGTGGTATGAGTTTCAATATGAAGACAAAAGCTTTTCGGAGATGCAGAGGCAAACTAACAATAATATTCTGATGAAGCATTTATAAATGTCTAAATCATTATTTAGTATAACAAACACAGCAAGTGTTGTTGTATTATAGTCAATGACTTAACATGGAGTGAGGGAACTAAATGAAACATAGTGAGCACATTCTAAGTAAGTCGCTTGTGCTAGAGAAAATATTCTAGTACACGTGGAATTAAACGAATTAAACAGTGAGCAAGGACTGAATTAAATTAGCACATTTAAGAATGCTAGCTTAATACAAAACATTTGTTTTTTATTTATTCAATTCCCTTAACACTTTGTACGCACACTTTTCAATATATATGTAGGATTAATATTTCTGATTGCATCATTAATAAGGATTCCTTCACATTATGTGTGGGCACATTTTATTTGCATGTCGTTTTCTAAGTGAAAACATTTCTGCCACAGCTTGAATGTGTTTCTAAAGCACAATTCTAATTTGACCCGCAAGTTGAATATTATTGTAGAACTAATTTCTTTCACCAGCATTAATATTTTTAAAGGAATATTCCACTTTTCCTTGCACCCACCTGCCTGCCACAGGTGTGTGGCCTTAGAACCACATAAAGCAAACATTTAAATCTATATGTTGTTGTTATGCTAATTGCAATATTATGTTATGGTTCACTTTGGAATGGATATTTATAATAATGAGTGATGCCAGCTACTGAGGAGAATTGCACTTGGAGTTTGACCAAGAAAGCAGACCCATCATCCCTGCCTTGTCAATCCTCTCCTGGAGCGTTGATCTTTTTTACCAACAGCTACTGCTAAAGGTGACTATTCCTTTTATTTAATGGCTATACCCTGATCAATGCTATTGCAGAGATCATTCTCTTATTGATGGTTGTTACTGCAGCTGTGGGGAACTAGGCTAAGTTTCCAGAACTTCTCTTTATGCAAAGTTTGTTATTCTCACTATTGCACTATACAGAAAAATGACTTTTTATGTGGTCTATTTAGAATAGGTCATTTAGTTAGTTTAGTGATGCTTTCTTTTATGGAACACTGTGCATTGATTTACGCTGTCTCTAATCCATCTTTTATTGATATTTCTGTAAACTGACTGATCTGAATAAAGATGACAAAATCAATACTAATCTTTTAAGACAAATAAAGCTGTTGAAACTTCACCAATCTCTCATCATTGAATGAACATTTCAAATTCTATTGTCTATAACATATGCATTGTTCATGATTCGTTGAAGCTCCATTCACACTACGGTGGTAAAGGTCCATTGACCTTTTTCAAGATCCATCAGGATTTACCAAGGACATTGGGGCAGATTTATGTAACTGGCGCATCTCCAGGGATGCGCCAGTTAATGTGCGCCACAGTGCGCCACAGCTCCGCCACCCATGGTGCGCCGCATTTACAATGCGGCGCACCATGAGGCAAAAACGGCACAGATGCGTGACGCATCGGTGCCGTAAATGCGGCGCATTGCTGGAGTTGCGTTGCAAGCGCGACGCAGCTCCAGCAAAGTTCGGGGGTGCCCTATCTGACCAATGCTGCATCAAGACCTACGCCTGCTTCAAGCAGACGCAGGCTTTTGACGCAGCATTGGCCTGAAAGTGACTGAGTGAAATCTTATAGATTTCACTCAGCCACTTTTGCGAGGCGCACCTGCCCCGGAACGCCCACCCTGCGCCGGAACGCCCACAAGCGGCGCAGGGCTTTACAACGTGACGCATCTGCCTAGATGCGTCACATTGTAAATCGTTCATAGGGATGCGCCACGTTTACGCCGCCTTGCGTGACGCAACAGCGGCGTAAACGTGGCGCAAGGGCCTCATAAATCTGCCCCAAAGTCTGTAAATTGGGTGTTTTAATTTTGGATCCATACTTGGCTAATCCTCAGTCACCCGTATTGGTGTGCGCATATGGCCGAAGAGACCGATAGCAGGCAAGGGTTGCAGGCGGAAAAGGAATAATCCTTAAAAAAAAAGAATGCTGATGTACGCCTATGACAGGTAGGGGTTTCGGGGAAAATGACTTAAAAATAAAGACTGGTGTGTGACTATTGCCTAAGAGAGCTATGACTGCCAGGGGGACCAGGAAAAAAATTAATAATCCTTAAAAAAGTGAATGCTGGTGTGTGCCAATGGCCTAAGGGACCTATGGCAGGCAGGGGGATAATAAATAATCCTTAATAAAAAAGAATGCTAGTGTGCACCTATTGCAGGTAGAGGGTTCAGGTGAAAATGACATAATCCTTAAAAAATTAATGCTGATATGCGCCTATGACCAAGAGAACTATGACAAGCAGGAGGTGCAGCGAAAAAAGGAATAACCCTTGAAAAAGTGAATGCTGGTGTGCGCCTACGGCTTAAGAGACCTATGGCAAGCAGGGGGTGTAGGGAAAAATGTAATAATCCTTAAAGAAGTGAATACTGCGTTTGCACATATGGCTTAAGAGACTTATGTCAAGCTGGGTGTCATGAGGAGGTATGTGAGCAGGAGGAAGGTTTGCCTGCTGCCCCCTCCACCTTAGTTGACAGTCCAAACCTCCATGAGCCAAAAAATACACTTCCTCCTTTCAGGCTTTTCCTCCAGACAACAGCTTTGAAGGAAGGACAAGGTAAGGCAGCCAGCTGGGACATAAAGGCGAGTGAAGAGGGCCTAAGGCAAATGTGCCCGGGACTGGAGAAGTCAGCCGCCGACTTTGGATGCGCACCGCATCCTGGGGAACTCATCAGGACACCAGCCCAATGGAAGACTCTGAGCCATCCAGAACCCTTGGAGAAGGGACAGGATGACCATGTCCAAGAGGACGAGAGAAAATGCATTTGCCGGGAAGGCCGCCAACAGAAAGCTTCATCCCACCACGCTCCCCGAGGAGCATGGCTATGACAGGTGCATACCCACTTGTGGTTTTGCCTGGGGAAGCAATGTGGGTGAAACAGGTTGGGGATTGAGGTAACAAGAGAGTACACTGCCAGTTCCACCCTCTGCCACCATTGGAGACCTAAAAAAGAGAGACTACCTCACTTAGGAGTATTCTTTTGCTGCGCTTTAAAATAACAGTTTAAAAGCGCGAATAGAGAATTACCAGTGATAAGTTTTGTTTTAATTTTTTTAGCTGCTTGAGTTTGAATACTTACCCCTGACCTGACTTCTCGGAGAACTTTATGAGCGTTGTGTGAGTGTGAACACTTACCCCCCAAAAATCCACGTGGACCTTTAAGGGTGTTTTGACTATAGATTCTTACCCATTAAACTCACTGGACCTTTACGGACACTTAAAGAGGTCTGCAATAGTATCAACGCACGTTCAGGTGAATGGAAAGGCTGAAGAGCTATGAGGCACTATTTCACCAACTCAATCACCTAATAATAAGATAGAGAGAGAATAGAACTTACCTGTGTCGCTCCTTTTGTCCGAGGAACTGGTGGGCCAACCATTTTGGAGGAACCTGAAGAGGAAAGAAGGAGAAGATGATTGAATGATCTTGACAGCTAAATTCCTTGAACACATAATCAATGGCTTAAAAGACCTATAAAAGTCAGGCGGTGCAGGGAAAAATGTAATAATCCTTAAAAAAGTGAGTGGTGTGTGCATATCGCCTAAGAAACCTAAGGCCATGTTAAAAAAAGTCACTGCTGCTGTCTCACTAGGAGCTATGAAAATCCTTTGGGAGGCAGGAAGGTGCAGGGTAAAAATGCATATCATATTATATAAAACAGCTCAGGAAACTACAGAACGTTCAAAACATTGCAGCCTATCTGGTCCATGATATCTCGGCCGCAGCTACATAAATCAACACCTCCAACAACTCCACTTGCTCCTGGTCAACAAGAGAATCACCTTCAAGCTCCTCACCCACGCCTACAAAGGCTCTCGACGTCGCAGGACCAGCATATCTGAACCACTGCCTCTCATTCCACATACCCACCAGACAACTCTGCTCCTCCCAACTTGCCCTGGCCACCGTCCCATGAATTTACAAGGCAGAAATTGGAGGAAGACCCTTCTCCTACCTCGTCTCCTACCTCGTTGCCAAGATGTGGAACACCCTGCCTCTCCACCTCAGGCAATCACCGTCACAGACCCAATTCAAGGAGGATCTCAAGACCTGGCTTGTCGACTGAAATTCCATACCCAGACGGATCAGCCGACCGCCCCCCGCAGTGCCTTGAGACCCTCACTGGTGAGTAGTGCACTTTACAAACTCCTGATTGATTGATTGATTGATTGATACGAGCACTTTAAATACATGTTACATTGATCCTGAAGCACATTATCAAGGAAAAAAAGATTTTAAAAATGAGCAAAAAACAAAAAGGCATAGCCTTCTTCTATCAATGTCCTGAAAACTGAAAAAAATGTAACACATTGGCTGTCTACAAAACGTGGCAGCTGGCTGCATGTTCAAACAACAAGCAAGGAGGCATAGACAACAAAGAACAAAGGCAGGCCTATTGCAAAGGTACACTTGCTGGCTACACAAAATGGCCACTGGCCACATGTTCAAACAACAACAAGCATGAAAGCATGGAGAACAAAGAACACATCCAGGCCTAAGTCAAAAGCACATTGACTGGTGATGAAAGTGTCCACCTGACACATGTTCAAACAGGAAGAAGCAAAGAGGCATGGATAACAAAGAACACATGCAGGCCTAGGGACACTGACTACATAAAATGGCTGCCGAACACATGGCATGGAGAACAAAGGCAAAATGGTGGCCGATAGCAAACACACATGCACACACACACACACACACACACGCACACACACACGAAAAGGTACACACACACACACATACACACACACACAATAAAAGGTAAAACTATATACTGGATCATGCCCTCTATCAAACAACAACTTATCCAAATGTTTTTTAACTTACTTGTGATGTCACAAAAACAAAGGGTCTCATTAGGATAGCGGTCAGAATTTCATCAGACCGCCATCCATTCTGAAAAAGGACCACCCGACTACAAGTCGGTGGTCCCGCAGTCCGATTAAGGATGCAACCGCAACCACAGCATTTGCAATGTCTATTTTATGTATTGTGGCGGGTGCTGCGGGTTGCAGAACCAGCTGCAGTGCATAACATATACCTGAAACATATCCCTGCACCCAGGGGGGTGAGGAAGACCTGCTACAGGCCCCGAATGTCTCTTTCTGTTTACCCTTCCATGGCGGGTTCACCGACATGAAAGGGGAAGCGGAAAAGAACATCATAATGCCTACGGCGGTGCCTGGCTGGCACCGCTACCATTATAGGCATTACTCTACCTCCAATGGACTCAAGGAGCCCGTCAGGCCCATGGTGGTCAATCTTTCCAACCGCCACACAGGTTGACATGGCAGGTCTGAGATACCTTTGAAAGGCTACTTGTGTGGGTGGCACAATTAGTGCTGCAGGCCCAATAGTAGCATTATAGGCCCTGGGCAACCCTGTGCACTTCTCTAGGGACTTATAAATCAAATATACCAATAATGGATACACCGATCAATAATACAATTTACACAGAGAGCATATGCGCTTTAGCACTGATTAGCAGTGGTAAAGTGCCCAGAGCCCTAAAACCAACATAAAATGGGTCATAAACAGAAGGCCAAAAAGTCTGAGGGCAAACTCGCCAAAAATGCCATGTCTAACAGTATATATGCAGCAGGATTTCAAGATTAAGTGCTTGATCCTTTCAAATCGAAATCCAAATGAAAAGTGACCAGGACTTAGACAAAGCACTGGGTGGAGCCTTCTGGACAGGAAGATAAAGTTGGAGTCTCTGTGATAATTCCTTTCTGTTTAAAAAAAAGGAAATAAAAAAAGCTTTTTGCACTAAAAAACAACCTGAACTGTTTTTTCAAATAGAATATTCACTCAAATGATATTTTCATGTTAATTTAACTGCTTCTCGAGTGCAAAATCTACCTGAGTAGCAGCCCCGAACTGCATGCAACTGCCAACATCACAAAATGGTGCCGGAAGGCTCCATGGTGAACGGAAATAATGCCAATGGCTGGCAAATCTTGCTTGCAATCATGTGTTGACCTGTTGATGGGCCGCTCGCATCCACCGGCGTTATAAAATGGTGCCTGAAGGCTCCATGGCACCCAGAAATCATGCTAGGGGCCAGAAAATCTTGCTTACGCTTGCAAGTGTTCCTGTGAACATCATGAGGCGCCAATGGGAGAATAATTCTGGCATGCGCCGATTGGCGGAATTTACCAAATTCCACTAATTCCGCAGGCGGAATTATAATTCTGCCCAGGCCTAATATTAAATTTGAGAGAAAACCGAAGACCGAAATTAATCGTGAGCAATTGACTTATCTCTGTCGTTTTTAAAATCTTTGTGCGTCCATATCAACTTATATTTACTGAACAAGCGCAAATCTTTGAGGGTATAAGATTGGAATAGTGGGAGAGCACCCACAACACAGGAATTGTTTTATGTTTAAGTTACCTCAACAACTGTACAGTGTGTATGTGTATATGTTCTTTTATAAAGGGTATTTGAAAAACATGAGGCTGTTGAGACACTAAGCCTGCCTCTAGGCCAGTCCATAAAAGCAGACTGAATTAAAACCACTAAGAAGTCAACTGTGGCACTTTGAAGATTATAAATAGCTACTCCCATAGACACTTTGTAATAAGCTAAGAAACAGGTCGTGTTGTAAATTTCATATTAACTTCTTCTTAACTATAGAGAAATTATGAAAATTGCAAATAAGCAACATTATTGATACATTGGTCAAATGTGCAGCGTCAGTGGGGCAAAGCAAATAAATACTTTCCAGTGCAAGGTTTGTGCAGAAGTGGTGCACTTTTGTCAGCGCAAAAAACACTTTTTGATTGGGGAGCTAGAGGGCGCACAGGGAAATGGCTGCCTCTTGAGAAAGCTCCGTCGGCCAGGTTACAAAAACGGCGACATTAGAGGCTAGCGAGTACCCTGCTGACATCGGGCGGGTTCTACAGATGTCGGAATATCCAGCGCTCATTATGAGTGGACCCTGCTAGCTGTGGAAGCTACTCTTCCCTCATAAAACGGGACAGAAGTGTCATGGGGCTGGACCTTCACGGACATCAAGATGGCGACGCCCTGGGTAACAAACAACCGACGGATCGGCAATGACGGAGGGTGCAACAGTCAAATCTGGTACTCAGCGCGAGCAGCCCTGCACCAGTGACATGCGCCGGGACACGGTCTGCGCTACTACAACGGCCAGTAGGTGCGCTGAAGCTTAAACTGGACAGCATAACGGGAAAGGCGCGAAAACAGGGTACAAGATGGCGGCGCACATGGAATAAATTGCGGGATCGCTGCGGAGGGCTGTGCGACTGGCGCTAAGAGATCTCCACTGGGCGGCTCTGTGTGCTATGTGTGAGGAGGACGGGCGGTCAATGAGGTTGGTGTGAACACTTGGCAAAACGCCAGACTGATAAGAGTGGACCTCAGAGAGATGAGGTACTGTTCGCGACGGTGCTGCTGCGTGTCGGCGCAGAGGGTTTCCTGGGCTAAAGTCAGTTGCAGCTACTCTTGAACTGTGCCACACGCATCGCGCGGGCAGGCACCAGGAATGCCCGGCAGGATCGTAAGCTGGCAGAGACGCGGAGCCGCAATAGTGCACATAGAGAAGAGCAGATAGCGGATATGAAACCCTCCTACCGTGCCTAGTAAGGTGACAGTCCTTGATGGTTCAGGATCCTTAGGGCTAATAGCGACAGCGAAGGTTGCGTATACTCGCCCACTGGCTGACGGACCAGCAATACTATTGCCGCGGCGCGACAGGATCAGTCCCCACACTACTCGGCGGCAAGAAATAACTGAAGCCTGGCGACAGCACAGAAACGAATACTCCAGTGAAGGGGAAAGCTTGTGCAACACAGTGGGTGTGTGGGTGAGCGTTAACAGCGACTGCAACATTAGCAAGCCCTCGCACATAGGGACATTGAGCCACAGCTACCATGGGTAAACCAGAGTAATTGCAATCAAAACTGTCTTTTGATGCCAAAAAGACTGCGAAGGGTGCAACTCCTCCGTCAGATACTGAACTAGATGACGAGACGTTGCCGGCTAATGGTATGGAGCAAGTCCTCAAGGCTATCTATAAAAGCCTACAAGATGTGCATGGAAAATTGGACTCCATAACACAAAGGGTGGACAACATGGCGGCAAAGTTAGTCAAACATGGCAAACGTCTCGTGGAGGCGGAAACCCGCCTGTCTGCAGTGGAGGATGAATCGCACAATACCACTCAGAAATGCTCTGAAATGGATAGGCTCCTGGAAGTCATCAAGAATAAGTCGGAAGATTTTGAAGTGAGGTCCCGGCGTAACAACGTGCGAATCACGGGCCTTCCAGAAACAACAAATACTGGTAAGATGGAGACCTATGTGGAAGACTTGATTCGGAATATTTTTGGATCAGAACACTTATCTGATGTCTTTATCGTTGAACGCGCGCATAGCTCTCTTGCGCCAAGACAGAAGCCAGGGGCACCACCACGACCAATAGTTGCCCGCCTCCTAAACTACAGGGATAGAGATGTCATACTGAAAATGGCGAGGGAGAAGAAAACCATCGAATATCAGGGCAACAAACTGGAGTTCTATCCAGACTTCACGATGAATGTCCAAATGGCTCGGAAGGAATTTGTACCTGCGGAACAAAAACTCTGAGAATTGGGAATTGAGTATGCGATGCTTTACACTGCCCGGCTGAAGATCTCAAAGGATGGTTAAAGCGTCATATGTCAGTCACCGAAAGAAGCGCAGGAATACATTAAAAAACTTGGACAACAGAGACGGGACCAACGAAGAACTGAACAACAACAGGATTCAGATTGAGCACTTATAGGAAAGGAGGTATGTATCGTTCACTCTATCAGCTGCGACAGCATGATCTCGTGATGTCTTACGGCTTGCACCCGGCAAACGTCAGAGGAAATAAACAAGTTGGTCTGCACTCGGGCTTAGTGCATATCCTGGACTACGGTATGTTTTGTAAATAGCCCACCAGAGGTACAGGAGAGGGACGCTAAAAGACCACCTTGATCGCAGTCAGTTGTGTATTACGTGAGTACCGGGGATCTTGAGGAATGACTATAGCACACAGGGATTGCTGGCAGGTCTGCGTAGCAAATATATATGTCTGACCGTTACACTGCCCCGGAGCACTGTTGAAGTTTTACAAGGCAACAGAACGCTTCCACATATTGGTTTATGAGACCCGTCTGTGTGCCGGCTATCCACTGAAACAGTAGGAGTAAGACAGTGGCATGTTGAAAACAAAATGCTCCAGACATGGTAATGGATGTAAAGATGCACTGTCCATGACATCTTATTGATATGGGGGAATAGTAATTGGTACTTGCGTTATTATTGCGAACCTGGCCACATCCACCATGTTGGATGAAGTTGTGTGACCTGGGTGGATCCCCCAACAGGGTGTTCCCCTACCACAGTTATGACAAGTTGTATGTTCTCAAAGGGGAGTGTCTTTGGCATGGTTGGGATGCTAAAGTGGGTGGGGGGTGGAAGGGGGGTTATAGGGGTATTAGTTTTGATCTGCTGCATTTGAGAAACACTGCCGTAATCCAGAGGATGTTCAAACATGTGACAGCTACTTTATTGCTCTTGTGCATACGGTATAAAGGTGGTACACTACACAAAAGGGTGAAAAGGTATGCGAGATGGTTGGTAAATGGCTGAGAAACTAATGTCAGGAAAATTAAGATTTATCACCTAGAATGTAAGGGGTCTCAAAAATTCAAAGAAAATACGTCAAATAATGGCCTACCTCACGAGACTTCATATTGACATTGCATTTCTACAAGAGACGCATATTGACCCAAATACTTTGAATCGTATAGGGCATAGGTGGGCGGAATCTGTACACGGGGCTGCATACTCATCGTACTCGAGAGGGGTCCTTACGCTAATACAAAAAGGTTTAAACTTCAAGATAGAACATGTTCAATCGGACAAAGAGGGGCGATATGTAGCAGTGTCAGCTACACTTAGGGGGCAGAGACTTAACTTGCTTAACATTTATGCACCAAACACGGATGATCCAGACTTCTATCATACACTCTGGCAACACATAAACGACCTCCCAGATGTCCCATTACTGGGGGGCGGTGACTTCGATATTGCACTAAATTACGCTGTCGATTGCTCACCAATATCGGCAGAAATGCACACACGCGCTCTTAAAAAAACTGCAAGATATTATGCTGGATAAACACCTACTAGATCTCTGGAGACAGAGACACCCGACGCAATTAGAGGCGACACATACAACAGCGGCACATGGCATTGGTCTAGAATAGACTACTTGTTAGGATCCTCAGATGTGTCACTGTGGGTGGAATCTATATCTCATTTGCCACGAACTCTATCTAACCATAACCCGGTGGTATTGACACTCAACTTACCAAATTATGTACCCCCTCCATTTAGTTGGAGATTCAATGGGAAGGCACTGCTGGATCCCCTATACACAGAGACGATTAGTAAAGCAATTATAGATTATTTAGATCTGAATGAACCCACCACTGACGACCCTGGGCTACTATGGGAAGCCTTCAAAGCTACCATCAGGGGGATTTGCATAAGCACGAATGCGGGAATCTTAAAAGACCTACGACAACAACTAGCTCAAAGTGAAGCCAAAATACGAGCTCTGGAACTCGAATACAATCAAACACAAAATCCCACCCTCTTAGGGAAAATCAGATCAGAAATATCTGAATATCAAGTAAGTGCAGATGAGGAACTTCGTTACGTCACTAAACGTCATATAGCGAGAAGCTACGGAGAGGGGAGCAGGCCAGGAGTAGTGTTGGCAGCCAAAATATGTGCGAAGAAGCCACCTCCAGTGATACACGCAGTTAGGGACGCTGGGGGAAATTTGAGGCACGACACACAGGGAATATTAGAGGAATTTATGCACACATATGGGAAGCTATACACAGCAGAAGCCACAGCAACTGCTGAGGAAATTGCGCTGTATTGCGACGATATAGCACTTGCTTGGCTTTCTGATGCGCAAAGGGTGTATCTCTCCTTGCCCGTGACGGTGGAGGAGGTCACTGAGATTATTCAGGCTTTACCCAATGGAAAAGCACCTGGGCCAGACGGGTACACTGGGGAGTTCTATAAGGCCTATGTAGACCTATTAGCCCCGCACATAGTTGCAATGTTGGGGGATGCCCATGAGAAAATGATATTGCCACAAACATTAAGGGAAGCTATGATCCTAGCCCTTCTTAAGCCGGACAAAGAACCGGAATATTGTGATTCGTATAGGCCACTATCACTACTGAATGTAGACACTAAAATTTTATCTAAATTACTGGCTACAAGGCTCCAACCCCTGATGACTAAATTAGTGCTGCCGGATCAATCAGGCTTTATTCCACAGCGCTCCACAACCCACAAAACCCGAACTCTATTTGCGGTATCACACTACATGACCCGCACTACTAAGGGAGCTGCGATATTGTTGGATGCCGCTAAAGCGTTTGACACCATAGCTTGGACATACCTGCACACAATACTATAAAGAATGGGCTTTCCTCCTCTGTTCCTCCAATGGGTGAAATTACTATACACTGCTCCCACTGCTCGCATACGAATTAATAAATACATTTCAGGGGTGATACCCATAGCAAGAGGCACTAGGCAGGGATGTCCTTTGTCCCCCCTACTATTTGCCATAGCACTAGAGCCATTGGCCTGTAAGATAAGACAGGGACACCACTACTCAGAGTTATGTTTCCCGCAGAGACCACTGCACATATCATTGTACGCTGATGATATGTTGTTATACGTGCGAGACCCAATGATCAATCTGAACCCGTTAATGCGAGAATATGTTAAATTCGGGCGACAATCAGGACTCATAATTAACTGGGTTAAATCAATAATTCTACCACTAACTGATACTACACAACGATTTAACTCACACTACCCGCTAGAATGGCAATCTGAACCCGTGAGATACGTAGGAGTGCGGTTCTACAGAGACCCCAAAGTGGTTGTCCGCACAAATTATGGAAGAGTAGTCACAACCCTTGAAGAGAAAATAGAAAGATGGATCCAACTGCCTCTCTCGCTAGCCGATCGGATGGCGATAGTGAAAATGGTAGTCCTGCTAAAACTATTATACCTATTTAACAACAGACCAATCAAACCACCTATGGCGGTGTTCCGTAGATTAACTTCTATGTCACTGAAACTGATTTGGGCAGGGAAATCGGCTCGAATTGAACTACGTGCGTTGACGTTACCATTCGCGCGCGGTGGGTTCAAAGTTCCTGATTTCTTCCTGTATTATTTGTCTGCTCAGGCCCAATACACACACTTCTGGTATCATAAATTCCCTTTCCTCACACATGTGGCAATTGAAGAAGGCGATGCTCTACCAATACCATTAGATGAAACAATATCCCACACGCGACCCCGACTTCATAAACAAGACATAAACACTATAGACGCAACCAATGAAGCGTGGAGACTGATGGGTCAAAAGGCGCACAAGCTTCCACTATATGCCCCTAATTTACCACTTCATTACCACCCGGATATATTAGTAACGCAAGAAAAGGTGGGGATGGAGCTACTTAAACAAGTGGGAATAGGTTTGATGAGGGACCTGTATCATGATGGGGTATTTAAGACGATAGAGGATTTGTCCTATGTGCAGAATTAAACAATGCTTTTCAAATTCACATACTTCAGATTGCAAAGGGCGATAAAATCACTTTTTCTGACATACCCAGCTGAACCGCAAACATTGCTGACACTACAACGACTACTCACAACTGCCGAACCTAAACACTTAGTATCCAAACTGTATGTAGAACTGCAAGCCGAAATAGGGGCCACGGCACACAAGGCATTACAGAAGTGGAACAGGTTTTTGGACACTCCACTAACTGAGGAAGAATGGGCCAAAACGGGTACAATCACGGGCCTACTGACGCCCAATGGAAACCTACGAATGATACACATTAAATACTTGCATCAGACATACCACACGCCGTTGAGGTTACACAGATTTGGAATACGAACTGACTCCAGATGCCAAAGGTGTGGAGCCGAAAAGGCAGATTTTATACATCTTGCTTGGTATTGTGCAGGAGTAGCAGACTATTGGATAAAAGTGACGCACATGTTGGGAGAAATGGTGGGCACCCACAGAGAATGCAATATCCGAACGTGTTTATTGGAGTTATTGCCAGACATCCGTCCATTGAAACGTAAATTTTGCGCGATAGCCCTCCTCATGGCTAAGCGCAGAGTGTCGATAGGATGGGGGAGTAAAAAGGTGACACAGGTCAAACAATGGATACAGGATTTGGTCTATTGCAAGGACACTCTGAAGACATATGAGGAAGAACTGCCATTGAGATCGCGCCCTACAGACTACTGGAATTACCTAATATCCTATTTCTGTGAGTCCAGTGTTCAACTGTACGGTACACCAGCTATAGCAAAAACAAATGTATTTCTGATAATGTACATGTGCATGCACGGATGGAGGAGGAGTGTTGTAATGCGGTGGAATTGTAAAGTTCTATGTAACACATGTTTGACACTGGTTGTCATTGTTATATTATGAAATGCCAATAATTTTTTTTTTTAAAAAGCACTTTTCATTGAGAGGGTGTTAGTGGTGCATTATAGTGCAGGCACTCATGGGGGCATATTATCAAGAAATGGCGTTAACATTATCGCCGCTTTAGCGGCAGAAAACTGCCGCTAAAGCGGCGATAATGGGCTTGATAATACGCCCTTGTGAATTCCCATAGAAGCCCATGTTCTAGTGTGAACATGGGCTTCTATGGGAATTCTCTGTGGCGTATTATCAAGCCCATTATCGCCGCTTTAGCGTCAGTTTTCTGCTGCTAAAGTGGCGATAATGTTAACTCCGTTCTTGATAATATGCCCCATAGTTCTTGTCACAAAGCCCCAGGGTAGCTCCTCCTTGAAAAAGGCACTAACATGGAGAAATATTTTCTTTTTTTTAAAACAACAACATCAATTTCATGTGTGCTGAAGTTCACAGCTTCCATCCATTGTGTAGAGTCCGTCTATGTATAGACTTAGGAGTCTGTACTGTAAGGGTATAGTTCAGTACAAATCCTATGCAAGGCAGTGCACAACCACCTTAGCAAGGCTGGCATCGCACAGGACACCCTTTAAGAGCGCCAGCGTAGGGGAAGACAGCAAGCCTTACAGATACGGCTCTGCGCGGTGTGTTTCCCCTTGCACATAAAGCAGAGCAGCAAGTTTGGTTGCTGTGCTGCATTACAAATAGGAAGTCTGTCCCTTGGTGTTTGCTAACAGCGCCCAAAGGACAGCCTAATACTTCAAAAAGAGAAGCTGATATCTTGCTCGTTAGCTTGAAATGGCGACCGCAGACAGGTCACGTTTCACCCTCCGGTGTGCTCACTCCCTACCTCATGAATAATAGACATGCCCCGGGCAGCGGCCTGCAGACTCGCGCGCAGGACACTTGAGGGTCACCATCGCCGGAACATCACTCAGGCATGGATCTGTCTGTTTTGCCAAATAACAATCATCCTGACAAATTCTTGCGATTAGATGCGAAGTCTTTGATGGTGACCTCTGCCTTCTTACAAGCAAGACAGTGGCACAACCGGGTCTACCAGCAGGTAAGTCTGACAGGGTAGCAAACGCGTATTTGCCTTTTTCAATGTCAGTATTCGATAAGTGTATTCGCATTGCATAAATTGATGTTTCCCGATCTGCAACATTTAATGAGAAATTCACACTTAATTTTTCAATTGCAAATGTGAACTTCCTACGTGCCTGTCCCCTGCACACTTAAGCTTGTAATTCCTTGACTTGTAATGCTCTGCTGAACTCTGAAGCACGTTCCACACTTTCTGTATACTCCTTATAAACATAAGTAAAACACTTTAATTTAAAGGCAGTAGTTTGTGATTTGAATTACTCATGTTCAGTCTTAGAAGTTTCCAGCATTGCAGTATACAGTCTAAGGCATATCTTAGTCAAAACACCCAGGGTTCCATCTCAGAGTATTTTATTTAACCAGAAAGATGACGACGTAGCTCAGTAGTTAGTGTGCTAGCTGCAAAGGTTCGGATACAATTCGCAGTTCACTGGTTAGGCCCAACGCATCATTTATCCCATCCGGGGAGGGAGGCGAGTCCTTGAGTCACTGGAGGCCGCATTTGAAGGCCCGGGCCGCTCCTGGGGCTTTTGCCAAGGTCTCGTGTGGATTTATTGCAGCAGGGTCAGCAGTGGCTCAGGAGACAAAGAGGGAGAGGGGAGCGCGAGGAGGCAGACACAGGAGGGATTGGTAAAAAGATATAGATAGAAGGAGGGGAGGAAGAGATTTTGATGATTTGAACATATTTTGCCAGGAAGTCTATTGATTCCTAACACTGATCACATACCATGTCAACCTTTCCTGTTTGTAAATATAACCCTTTGCATGGGCAATGGGATATTTCCTTATTTAAGTGTGAGCAGTCCCCTTGCATGTGAGGGAAAACCTTTGCTCTTACAGATACGCCATATTACTGAAGCATGCCCACAAGTAGAACAGCATTAGTCGATGAACACATGCCCTGCAGGGTGCACTACCCAGGGGGCAGCGCACCCTTAGGGGGGCCAATAGGTGCATGCCAACATTTAATTTTTCTGATGTAGCTGAGAAAAAATAAGTCAATTCTAACTGAAGGGTTTCCACGACTGAGATGTGACACAAACCTCATTAAAGTTAAAAAACAAAACAAATCTAGTGGATAACATACACTCTTTCATCTTTGTGGGTATGATGAATTAAATATATGACACTGGAGGAGATTACTAGATGGTATTTTTAGCAGTACCACATCGAAAACAGCATGACCTACACAAAAAATACATAATCATACTATAGGTCATCATCTTGAGCGAGCCGGGTGAAATCTCACCTAGTGACATCATTATTATTAATATGCGTTCTTATATAGCGCTCGATTACCCGTAGGCATCTCGGCGCTTGCCTTGGGAACCCGTCCTGGTTTTTCCCTGTGAGATACCCGTACTGGGCATCCCCAAGGTGAAAGCCAGGCATCCCGCCGCGGGGGGGCCATAGTGGAGATTAAGCAAGCTAATGCCCAGAGCTGCAGAGTGTGAACCTGTAACTCGAGTAGGCACCGAAACGAGAATTATCGAGTCCGTGGATATTTGGGCTCAAGGCCCTGCCGCGTCAGGAATTGAACCCTGGTCGTGGGTCTGACCTCTGCTTCAGGGTCTGCTGCCTCTAACCAGTGAGCCACACTTCTCCACTAGGACATCATTGAGGTCCCAATAATCCACATACATACACCTGTTGATAATTACTTCCAGCCTTGACATACGGATTACAGGTTACTGAATGAATAAAACAAGTGTCATGCTCACCTCATTTTTGATGGATTTTCTAGCTTTTTCTGAATCTTTTTACTATTTATTTAGTGGCGGACGGTGATTGTAGTAGGGAGAGGAATGTGTGGGCCACACACGCACACATTTACACTCACTCACACCCATGCATTCACACATGCACACATACACACACACACGCACACACACACAGACACAGTCACAATACTCACAAGTTCATACATGCACGCAAGCACAAAGCATTCAAAAACAGCTCCCATGTAGGAAAGCCTCTGAGGTCCCAGGAGGGTTGGGACTGCTGCCTCCTTTTATTGGCTACCTTAGGCAGGGCCAAGCTGGGAACCGAAACCGGCCCTGGCAAACTGCTCAGGCAGCCCCGGTGGAGGGGTGGGGGGCGGCCAAGCTGTTTGCTTGGGCTGGGTTCATCCAATTTTGTTACAGGGGGCGATATTGCTGGCCCCAGTAACAAAAATGGCTCCCCAGGGGCCCAAAACTGGTTCCCACCCTGGCGGCCCACCAGGGAAATGCCCGGTGCCCTCTACGGCCAGTCCAGCCCTGACCTTAGGGCAGCCAAAGAGAGGAGGCAGCAGTCCCTCAATCATCACAGAGAGGAATGGGACAGGGAGACTGCTGAAGTCCTCTCATTTTATGACAAGGTGTCACTGATTGACACTCAGCCCTGTGCACTTTAGGACTTAAAACGGAAGCACCTAGGTCTGAGGCAATCAGTGATGATCTCCCTCGTCATGAGGGGGAGGGGCCTAAGGCTTTTTTGCGAGGCTGATAAGGTGACGCCCACAGGGCTATGAAAACCTCAACCTGGCAAAGCTCAGCTCAGGCAACTGGGCGCCGATGCATTTAACACATGACTATCTTCTGGCTCCCTTACTTGAAGAAGAAGTGTGGCTATCAGGTTGACCTTTGCTTAGCCTGACTCACACTCTTATTTTGAGGAAATAGTTGGAGGGCATGGTTCTTCCACCCATACGGAGGGGATGCAGCTGTGTTTGTTTTGAACAAGTCCACTGTTTTTTTTTTAATGTAAATTTTTATTGGTATTTACAGATTACAAAATACAATATGACATTTAACAAATATCTGGTTTTGCGGGCATTTGCATTCGGGCAATAATCTTGTGACTTTGGCAGTTATCTACTGCTCTGGTATTGGCTGGCTGTAGGGTCTTAGATCTGCATATGCTTGCCCTTTGACTTGTGCTTATATGACACATAACATTGAACAGCACGGGTAATTGGACTTGGTAGCGCATCTTGTTGGTACATATAACATAACATAAAACAGATATATGCCTGGCGGTTGTTTACAGTGACAGACCTGCGGCCAGCTGAGGTTTGTTTGTCTGACCTTATTTTGTTTACCTGTCATCTATGGCGGTTTGTGCGAGATTATGAATTTGTCTAGTGTTGACCATATCTCTCTGTTGGGGTTTCTCCAGGGGGTGTATCTTAGTACCATGTCGTCTGCCCCTTTGAGGTACGTCAACCAGTTCAGCCATCCTTTGAATGTGGCTTTGGTGGTGTCTTTCCATTTGGCTAGTACTGTTTTAACAGCTGTCGTTAGGAGGTAGTCGAGGAGGTATCTGTCATGTTGTGTGGCTACGTCTGTTGTGATGTGCGCTGTGGTGATGGTGGCAAACTCCTGTTTTAAAGTGCACCCTAGAGCTTTTTTCATGAAGTCGAACACTTTCTTCCAGAATTTGCTGACCTTGCTACAGTGGTAGATGAGGTGTGCTAGGTCTCCCTTCTCTGCGCTGCAGTTCCAGCAGTGATCGTTGTCTACCAGGTCTAGTGATGCTAGCCGTTCTGGTGTCCAATACGCTTGGTGTAGTAGCCAGAATTTCATCTCTGCCAGTACTGGGGATATCATATTTTTTGATGGGGCCGCCCAGAATGTTTGAAGGTCCTGGCCGCCGAGTCTGGAGCCGAGCTGAGATTCCCAGAAATTGTTATTTTTGGCATTGAGTTTAGATGTAACGGGGCGGAGTAATTTGTATAGGTGCGAGACCTGATGTCTTGTCTTGTTTATGTTTTCCATACACTGAAAGATTGAGGGTTTATGTCTGGTTATTTTCGATTTCGTGAGGGCTGTCTTAATTGCTAGAAAGTTGTATAGTTCTATGTCTGGTAGGTTGTGTTGTGTTTTCAGACTGTTGAAGGTGAGCGGCATCCCTTCGTTCTCCAGCTGGGCTGGATAAGAGATCCCTCTTTTCCTCCATGAGTCTATGTCTAGGTGTTTACCCTTGTATTTGATCCTGGGGTTTGTCCAGAGTGATTCCCAGTATGAGTTTTTGATGCTGTGCTCGAGCTTCTTGTCCACCTTGAGCAAGGCATGCTTAGTGATCTTAAATATTGGGTTGTTTTTCTGTATTTGCTTGTTGGCGGTGAGGAGACATAGGGGGTCTGTGTTGTTCAGAATAGCCTTCTCTACTGAAAGCCATGTGGGGGTGTACTGCTGGTATTAATTATAATACCGCCAGATCCTGATATAGGGTTTTTATTGATTAGACTGATACAGATTATTATCCCTTTCTTTTCAGAATGAAAGGGATAATAATCTGTGTCAGTCTAATCAATAAAAACCCTATATCAGGATCTGGCGGTAATATATATTTTCAGAATGAAAAGAAAGACAACTATGAATATTGTATAATAAATAGGAGTTTTCAAGGACGGGTAAGCCTATGCTAAATTATTTGAATATTATCTGCTGCTAAATAGATTTTGAGAAAGCTTCAGATCTATACATTATTATATGGGGGTATTACAGCTTGAAACGGTTACATCTTAAATTAACTTACATAGTCAAAACCAATATGTTTACAAATGGGATAGAAACATCGAGTGAAACTAACTTAGTAATGTTTTACGATTTATGCATAGATGTCATGAGAACTTTAGAGTGCCTTAAGTGTGAATTTGCTCTTTATCTTTTATAGTATGGTAAAAACTTTATAGTATGGAAAAGTAATATTATTTGACTTGTAACTTACCTGTTAATTTGGATGAGATAGATTTTAACTCCAGATGTGGGGTTTCTTCCCCTTTTTTGAACACATATGTCTTTTATCATTTTGGGTTGCAGCCCTGAAGAAGTCAAGGTCAATACAGACCAGACGAAACACGTGTTGGCTGCGTCAAAACGTTTTGGATTTAATGAGAAGAACTTTTCAATGGAGAAAATACATTGAAAATTCAGACTAATTGAAAGACTGTCATTTATGGACATTGAGTGCTCGGTTGAAATTTGTATGGTTAGAAATCATTAGTGATTATTTGTGAGGTCGAGGTAACCGACTTCCTTTAACCTGAGCACCGACTGTACACATTTGGACTTTACTTTACCTTTACATGCAGTGCGCTCGTATATAACTGTTACCTTTTCTCTGTTGTTGATCATAGATCAGTACTTGGTGGTCAACTGTGTCATAGGCTGCATCTGTTGTCAAAGGAATTGCATTTGAATGCATTGACAGCAATTACTAGGAAATTCTCTGATCCACTGATGTCAGGTTGATGCTGAGATTACTATTGTCTTGTAAGCTACAGTTTTCCTGTATTTCACAGTCTACTGGCAAGGTCTGTTTGCTGAAGACCACTACTCCTGTCTTATTAGAGTTGAGCATCAGACGGTTGGTTTGCATCCAGGCTGCAACCATGGTCATGCAGTTGGTGAAGTTGGTTCTGGTGGTAGTCTTCTTGTCAGTCAGAGAGAGGATACATTGGGTGTCATTGACACAGGAGATAATGGTGATGTCTAGTGATAGGATGATGTTGGCAAGTGGTGAAGAGGTATCATGTATATGTTGAAAAGGGTGGGGCTGAGGTACGGTCCCTGCTGGAATTCACACATCAGTTTCTTGGTCTACGATGGAAAGGGAGGTATCCTGACCTTTTCGGTGCTTCCCATAAGAATGGAACAGATCCATTTGAGTGTAGATCTTTGCATACCAACCTTGTGGAGTCTTCAAATGAAGATGTTATAGGAAGCAGTGTTAAAAGCCATGGAGAGATCGAGCAGGATGAGGGATGCTTTTCTCCTCCATCCAGTATGATTCAAATGTTGTTGTAGGCAGCAATGAGTGCTGTTTCGATGCTGTGTTTATTTCTGATTTCTGATTGAGTGTATTGTTCTCTAGACTATGGAGAAGTTCAAGTTGGGTTGTGAGTTGCTAGTTGGTGGCCTTCTTGATCACTTTGGCTGGATAGGGGAGCAAGGATATGGGTCAGAAGTTGCTCAGATCTGCAAGTGTCTGCAAGATTCCATTAATCTGGGAAAGTGGCGGACATAATGGAGGTGTTCATGATGTGGGTCAGGGTGGTGCTGAATGGTGATGTTCCCAGGTTGTGGATGTGGTGAGGGCATGGAGACCATGAATGGATAGTCCACGTGATTGCCACTGTCATTTCTGGTGAGGGTTGTCCATTCAGTGAAGTGACTGTCGTGGTTGGTGGTGGGTAGTTTAGCAGTGAGTTATCTGGGGTTGGGTTGATGTGTGAATTTTGCTGTAGACGTATGTGATTTTGCAGCAAAAGAAGTTGGGTAGGTTGTGGCAGAGTTGGTTGGAGGCATCAAAGTTGTTGACAGTGTCTGAGAACGTTATGAATTCCTTAGCGACCGAGAAGATCTCCTTGCAGCTGGTGGATCTTCCTTTGATGTAGTCCACTAGTCCTTTTTTTCTAGCTGTCTCTCATTTGATGGCAATAGCAGCCTTGTCTGTGGTTATGTCAGTGGTTTTGTGGCTGGCTCTCTGTTTTCTTTCTAGCTGTTTACAGCTGTCTTGGAGGTCTTCTGTGTGCCAGCTGGCCTGCTTGTTTGAGCTACTATGCTTGTTTGAGCTACTATGCTTGTTGGGTTTGATGGGTGCAAGGGAGTCCATTCAATTTTTGATCCAGTTGATGAAGTTGTTGATGTCCTTGTCGAGGTTGTCTGTGGGGATAGGTTGATCCGGGGTGAGGGCACTGAACCAGTCCGCTTCTGTGATTTTGTCACAGCTGCGGCTTGGAATACTGAATCTGGTAGGGGTGTTGACTTGAGGTGTGTTGATTTGGAAGTGGATAATGGAGTGGTCAGTCCATGCGAACTGTGCGGTGGAGTTGTATTTTATGCTCTCGCTTGTGGTGAAGATGTGGTACAGTGTGTGTCCTGAGGTGTGTGTTGGTTCTGAGACCAGCTGGGTGAGAGTGGGAGTACTGTGAAGCTGGGCTAGTTTTAGTCTTCCAGGTGAAAGTTAAGGTCACAGAGGAGAATGTAGGCCCTGGAGTCAATGGTGAGTGGAGGGACAAAGTTGGTTTCTGTTCAGGGTGAAGTTTTCAGAGATTTGCAGCTTGAAGTGAAGGTGTTCCACAAACAGGATGGTGCTCAGTATGGATGTTGTACATTTCATGGATTCCTGTAGATAATAGCGAGACCTCCTCCTGGCTTGTGAAAGTGGTCCTTGTGAGCGATCTTGCAAAACAGTGGGTTGCCTTGGCAATGTCTCGAGGCTAAGAGGGGTTGGCCAAGGTCTCTGTGTTGAAGAAGATGCCGCGTGAATGACTGCTCAGCAGGTCCCATATGCAGTTGTGTGTTTGAAGAGGGATTATATGTTGAGAAGCATGCATGCTAAAGGGTGTTGACGTGTGGGTTTGCTGTGGTGTTTGGTGTAGGCTGGAGGTGTAGACATTGTTGGTGCTTTTGTTGCATGTCTGTTAGGTGGTGGTCTTGTGGGCGTTGTTAGTATTTACAGGGGGGAAGTGAGTGGGTGGCTGCTGGAGAACTGGCAGTGGTTGCAGGTGAAAGCTCCTACTGTGGTGTGAGGTGCAACGCAGCAGCAGTTAGATAACAGCGTCTGGGGTCTAGCAACCCAAGGAATGCTGTGGAGTGTCACTGGGCAGTGACCAAGCCAGGGTCCCTTGGGCCGGGCGCTGTCCAGGTGTGGACGGGGGCAGACAGGCTTGCCTTTGGTGAGCCCGCTGTGCAGCCACTGTGTGCGTTCCTGTTGAAGCTGCCATTAACTAGGTCTTTGGTGGAGGGAGGTGTGCAGGGTGCTGTTTTGTCATTTCCTGTGGTGATGTGTAATTGGAAATGAAGTTCTCTAGCTTGACTTTACTTTTAAAGAGGTTTTTGGTGGGGAAACCTGTAATGAAATTTCTGTCTAGATTGATGACGGGAAATTCAGTGATGGCACTTCCCGTGCAGGTGGATGTTCGGAGATCTTGTAGCATCACTTCCTATTTTAGAAGAATCATGGTGAAAAAGGATGTTAATATTAAGCACATGTGCTGATGGGTGATGTGAAAAAGGATGTTAATATTAAGCACAATGAAGAACAGCAACCATGTTGAATTTCTTCTTGGCACACAGGTGGTGCAGAAACCAGCAATGGTCCCTGACTTCAAATCAGAGACCGTAATCGCAAAATCAACCGTGGTGCTACCTACCGCCTACATATTGGTGTCTGCAGGCCTACAGGGAAATGCCTCTTTGTTTGGACTATTCAAAAATGCATAATCAACGCTAGAGATAGCATAACCCATCATGACTTATCGTCTCGAATCGGCACAAATTGCATTATTATTTTGAGCTTAACATTACTGAATATGAAATATGATCTGCGGTGCAATATTTATTTTTTTAACATTGTAAAATAGGTGCTTTGGAAACTGAACATGGATTTTAAAGTGCCA
Organism: Lissotriton helveticus; assembly: GCF_964261635.1. Classification (NCBI taxonomy): domain Eukaryota; kingdom Metazoa; phylum Chordata; class Amphibia; order Caudata; family Salamandridae; genus Lissotriton; species Lissotriton helveticus. The sequence continues at coordinate 883,967,285 of NC_136059.1, forward strand.
CGTAGAGTTGAATACGATGTATGCTGAGAAGAATTACAATTGCTTTCTTTTTTATTCAGAGGTTTTACATGTTTTCATGTTCCCAACTTCCCTCATTAGTGTCACCCAACAAAAACATAATGGTTGCACGCTTGCCAGCCCATCTCATATCAACAATGACAAAGGCTAGCGTTTCTGACAGAAGACAGGACTGTGCATGAGACAGATTCTTGGTGTAACTTTGACACTGACCCGTTGGAAATAACACCGCTCTTCTGCCAAATGAATTATGTTCTATTGCTTGAATATCGTAAGATCTTTCCCACTGCTGCTTCTGCTTGCCTTATCCTTTAGTGCATTATTTTACTTATGTTAAAGAAAGTGTTACAAATAAATACAGAATGTTAATTAAACGTAGTTCTGTTCATTTTGTTTGAAAGGCGTTTTTGCACTGGTAATGGCACTTCAGTATTTGAAAAACCACACATATCTAATGCTAAAAACATCATTTTTGTTGTCGTATGCACTTGACATACAGTGAGATGAGAACTCAAGGGCCCGGTATTGGTGAAAGGGCAGTTAAGTGGTTCAAAGCTAGATGTACGAAGATTAGGAATAGCGATTTCCTATTTGCAATTTGCAATTAGGGAATCGCTATTACTATTGTATTAAACTCATTGATTTTCATCTAGCGATAGTGGGTCGCAAAAAGACCTATCTCATGAATATTAATAAGGTAGGGCACAATTTGAGCACCAGTATGATTCACCACCATCACAAGGATGGCGCCTGCTGGGGTCAGCACACCACCATGTCTGTAATTGATTTTAAGTAAAGCAATCTTTATTTTTTAAAGGCAGCCCATTTTCCTTAAAGGAAAGCGGGATGCGTTTCAAATTTACAAGATGAAATGTTTCAGCTTAATTTTTTTAAGTAGGCAAAGTAGGCAGTGGTACCTAGGACCACAGCCTGCTCTTAAAAAATATTTCTTCAACCATTCTGAAAGGGGACCAGGTCCCTTAGGGACCCCTTACCATTTGTGAATGGGTTACCATCAAATTTGAATTGGCAGTGAAGTGCAAATGTTTTGTGACCGCATTTTGGTTGCAAAATATTCGTACATACCAACGTGAATTGGTATTTAGAAGGGACAACCTTTGCCCCTTCCAAATACCGATTTGCAAAGTCAAATTGCCATTCGGTAACAGGTTTCCGAATCGCATTTTGGGGTTTTTACATTTGGAAATGCTTTTTTGAATATCAGGCCGTTTGCGACATCAAAAAGGCTTCATACTTCTGGCACTCAGCGCGCTATTCCTGAGGTATAAACGCATCTAGATACAAGCACTTTTTTTATGCAGGTTGTCAAGGGCTCCCCCAACTACCCAGGGCACTGTTTTTGGTCATGTGGATCAGCTCAAGGTGTAACACTGAGAGAGATGATGAGGGGATTAAGGGCTTGACTCAGAGTTGGGCGGTAGTAGTAACTCCACCAAGTGAGGCCAAAGTAGAGAAATCACAACTATTATATGGTGTGTAACTCGACATGGCCATTAGTCAAAATAATCTATGATGACCTACTGGATGTACAATTAGGGAGCCTCTAGTGAGGGATCCATCAACGTCCACAATTATAGGGAAATATTCAGGAAAATTGTAATGTATACTCATAACCCCACATGGGGGAGCTAAAAAGCAAATAAAAACATGAATAAGTAAAATAAAGTTTGAAAGGGACATCTCCTATGTACTGAGTTTAGTTACTGCCTACATAAGCTTCAACTTCAATTTGGTGCAAATGAAATGCTATAGGTTAACATTAACACTTAAAATACTGACTGCAGTTTCAAAGCCTGAAGACCCATATGCAGTCTGAAAGTCCCCAAAAACATCTGTGGGTATATCAAATTGTACCCTCAACCATGTCACAGATTTTCCTTTTCTTGAGTCACTCTTACCTTATCAGTCAGAAACAGTATAACCTTCCACTTTAAGTCCCACTTATTTTTTTCTTGTTCCTTCATCCCATTCAAGAATATCTTAACATCCCACAGAGTTATCTGAAATCGACAATACCATTCCTCCAGTGTGTGACTTTAAAGTTATCCCAGCCTCTCCTAAACACTGTTTAACCACATACTAGATACATTTATTGAGGTCACAAGTTTAATTGATATATGAAAGCTTAGGGATGGTGTTCATTTTGCTGTTTTTTGCAATCTACCTATACACAGCTTTAAATGTCTCTCACAGACATCATTGTAACCAATACTTTAAAATATATTAGAATGGGCTTTTGAGTTTTCCTTCAGTGTCCTGTGGCTATCTGGGAACAATATATTTTTTGTATACCTATTATTGTAATATCATTCCATGATGGCTGTCACATTGCATCTTGACAGGGCATCTAAACGTAGTGTGAATGCCAGCTCAGAACAATATGCAAAACAACAGTTGATGGACAGAATGCAGAACAATGTCATACATTCACTCCAGTTCAGAGATATGGGCCTAAATCCATCGTTTTTTTGCACTCCACACCACCCCAGGTCAGACATGGCCATATGCAAATCAGCCTTAACCCTCTGCCTCATGGGAACAGTCCAGCCCAAACTGCCAAGCCATGTCTTTCCTGGACCGGAATCAAGCATCCTAGGACCGGTTTCTGGCTATCAGCCGTCTTCAGCCAGGATCAATCAATCATGCCATTTGGATATCTATTGGATATCTATTGGATAGCTTGACTCCAGTGGTGTGGAGAGCATGGGACTCACGTCTGAGCATACCCATCCCACTCGGGATGACAAATGCAAAACAACAGTTGATGGACAGAATGCAGAACAATGTCATACATTCACCCCAGTACAGAGATCTGGGCCTAAATCCATCGTTTTTTTGCACTCCACACCACCCCAGGTCAGACATGGCCATATACAAATCAGCCTTGACCCTGTGCCTCATGGGAACAGTCCAGCCCAAACTGCCAAGCCATGTCTTTCCTCGACCGGAATCAAGCATCCTAGGACCGGTTTCTGGCTATCAGCCATCTTCAGCCAGGATAGCTTGACTCCAGTGGTGTGGAGTGCATGGGACTCACGTCTGAGCATACCCATCCCACTCGGGGTGACAAATGCCAAACAACAGTTGATGGACAGAATGCAGAACAATGTCATACATTCACCCCAGTACAGAGATCTGGGCCTAAATCCATCGTTTTTTTGCACTCCACACCACCCCAGGTCAGCCATGGATTCAAGCAAGCCGGGCTGAAGACGGCTGAAATGCCAGAAACCGGTCCTCGGTACCTTGTTTCCGGTCCAGGGACGGCATGCTTGGCAGTTCGGGCTGGACTGTTCCCATGAGGCACAGGGTCAGACTGATTTGCATATGGCCATGTCTGAACTGGGGTGGCAGAGTGGGCTAAAGAACGGCGATGGATTAAACCCAGATCTGTTGACTGGGTGTGAGTGTTTGATTTGTTCAGATGCTCCGTCCATCCCCACCCCCTTTTGTACCAGCTCAGAACAATATACCATTATAAAGTACACAAACAAAATACCATTCCAAAATAGCTGCCAAAGTCTGCTGGTTCTGCCAATACTTGAGCCACATTTGTATAAGATTTAGCAAAACCAATAGCAATGTATGGTGGTCATTGTTTTTGTAATTGAAAAAGCATTAACAAAGAGGGACTGATTGCCTTTGCCACTGTTTGTTAGAAATTGTGAATAACATACTCAAAAAAGATTTAATCATTTAAAATCTTAACTGTGGGTCAACGGTCCATGTTGTTAACTTTGCACCCTAGGCTCTGAATTAACAAGGATCCTCGTGGATTGTGTCTTAACTGTGATGAACTGCGTTTTCTTTTTATGATATATTATGTATCGATAATTTTTAACAGTGATTAATTGGGTTATCTTTTTATGATATTTTATGCATTGATAACTGTTATGGTTTTATATGTTAAAACCGAATAAAGTTATTTGACTGACTGACTGACTGATTGACATTTTCCCTGTTTCATTAGGCTTCTCAGTTCCTTCAATAACATTTTCTGGGAATGAGGCAAACTGTCTCTGAAGGATGTATGTAAATGATCATTGATTCCAAGAGTGGTTTAGAAGTAAGGAGGTTAATTTAAACAACAGTCTAGTATAATATGGCCTCAGAGTGGAAGTCCCACAAAACCTACTACATCCTACATTTTGTTAATGAAACAGTTGTTTTATTCACCTATTTGGTACTATTTAACTTAAGTTCCATATTTATAGAGTCACTCAAACATGCAGTGTTGCAACTTTGACAAAGTGTTGTCTTTGAGGCCATTTTCTAGAAATAGTTCTGACCCCTTGATATACTACGTAAAAAAATTGTTCACCCTAGATTTTCATTTGTGGTTTGTGTTTTTGTATCATTAGACAAGTAATTTAGTTTGGGTAGACATTGCTAATCCGGGCCAAATTATTCTGGATGACTTTGTTAGAAATGGCAGATGTGTCGCAGTGATAATGTAAGATTTCAGGAACTGTGAGACCTATATACTTCATTTTGGTGTTAAAACATAGGTGTTGGGGTAAGCAGTCTTATAGAGACAGAAAATAACTTCACAGAGCAACCCTTTCACCATTTGTAAAAATGTATAATTTGTCCAAGATCAGCAATGTTTACCCAAGCTAAATTACTTCTCTAATGATCCAAAAACACAAATCAAAAATGAAATTCTCTGGGCAACAATTTTTATACCGAAGTATATCAGGGGACCAGGATTAAAAGGACTGGCCAATAGAATCCTGTTTTTTATAATTTGAACAGATTTAATCTGACCAGATTTAATCAGACAAGGTCTTACTCTAGGAGACACTTGTCAACCGAAACATTACTTGTTTTGCCACATATATATTTTTAAAGTCCATTTCCTTGCAGCTTTTTGTCTGCTGTTTTTTTTGTTACAAAAACCTACACACATATATATTACCGATTGGCAGTTGCCAGTAGGTAGTTTTAGTTAGAACCTAGTTTCCATAGGAAAAGTGTTTTGTGTTTTCTGTTAATAACTTTGGTGCTGTTTGATAAATCTTCACAAAATGTTCAAAATGAATTTGCCAGTTAATTCAGCTGCTGTCTTGAAAGTTTTGTGGTGATTCGTCAAGTGGGGACCGAGAAAAGGGGAGTTTCCGAAAAAAGTCTTCCTCATGTTAATTCTTATAGAGACTTTAGACACAACAGCCCAAATCGCTGAACAAAATGGCACCAAAATTTGGGCCAGTGAAGCACCTTTTGCTACTTTGGTGTAAACCCATTCAGTAGTTTTAGAGATATTATCCAAAATCCAAATATGAATATCTTGGGTCAGGGAGCCTCTGTGGATTCACCCGTAAAGGATTTGTGGGTCACATACTATAGTAGGGCCCTGATTGGCTGGCCGCACCTGACTGGGAAGTTGGGGCTGACATTTTATGTATCCTGAAACAGTCCCCTGGGCTAACTATTTCTGTGCAAAGTGAATAATGGGTCAGGTTAGAGATGTCATGGTGTTGTCACTGACCATGTCATTAGTGATGTAATATCTGAGGCTTTCCGACACGAGATGTCAGTTCCCATTTATCACCAGACACCGTGAGGGTCAGACGTCCACAGAAACTTATCTCCATCAGAATTATCGCAATATTCCATCGCGGACATCGATATGGCCCAATACATTCTTAGACGCTCATAACCTCAGAGCCATTATTCACAGCGCCAATATCCCTGTGGCTATCTGATTATCATTATCAGATACATATCCAACTCAAGTATCAACCGAAATTTTACGTCGTTATCAACTATATCGAAGGAGACCATATTTCTATCAAAAAAAGTTTGAATTTGTGCATTACCTATAACGACGTTGGGTACACAAGACTGAAGAACTATATATTTAGAATTTTTGATCAGCTTTTCTACTCATCTCGAGCTGTTTTAAGTCAAAGACGGGTCACCTGATGAAGGCTCACAAGCCGAAACGCGCGTAGTGCATCTACCGCTTTGCCTGTATCATGTTTCTCCCCCTTTTTTTTATGTCGAGTTATATGTATGTCTTTGTATATTTGATGAAAAATTCCAATTGATTTTGAAATGTACCAAAAGGCTTCTTAAAAATATTTATCTACTATAACCAAAAATATATATTTTTCACAAAACCAAAAAAAATAAATCCTAAATAAATATAGAATTGTGTAGTCAATGATATTTTGTGTATAGTGGGTTTCTAGATATTTATACTTCATTGTTTTGTATGTCTAGTTATAGGCTTATTTCAAACTATATGTGAGGTCATAAGCAGTGCATTGTGGGGGTGTAAGTTATAATCTGCTCAGGTAACTTTAACTTCCGAATTTCAATGGGTTCTATGAGTGAAGTCTGAGTCTAACTATAATGTCCCTATAACCTTTGTTTTTTCAGTGTATTTCTAAGGTTTATATTAAATTATGTTTCCTAACTATAACATCCCTGTAACCAATCTTTGTTTGAGGTGAATATATAAATAATTTCATCATGCGGCAGTCTATTTGAAAATGCTTCTCGCTATATTGATTATTTCCTCAACCCTATGGTTAGATCACTCCCATCTTACATCAAAGACTCGACTGATTTTTTGAAATGCATTTTTTATATTTGCTGAAACCATGGTCCTGCTGACGCTAGATATTTCCACTCTATATACTAGCATAAGACATGTAGATGGATTGAGAGCAAGTGAGTATTACTTGAACAGGATACCAGCTCGGTTTGCCTCACAAAATACCCTGATTCTAGAACTCATGGAGGGGTGCCTCACTAAAAACATCTTTCTGTTTGGTGATGATTTCTATCTGCAGGAAAGGGGGACTGCGATGGGCACCTGTTTCACCCCCAGTTATGCCAACTTATATCTCGGCTGGTGGGAGGAACGGGTGCTCAGGGGCGATCCCCTGGACCAGTGGATTGACCATGCCCTGCTATGTGTCAGGTTTATCGATGATGTCTTCGTGCTGTGGCAGGGCACGGAGACAGATATTAGCTTGTTCATCGGTGACCTTAATCAGAACTCTTTAAATTTAGAGTTTGTTGGCCATCACAGCAAGACAACTATTGATTTTCTTGATGTTCGAATCAAACTCATCGAAGGTAGATTGGAAACAACTGTGTCAGGTTTATCGATGATGTCTTCGTGCTGTGGCAGGGCACGGAGACAGATATTAGCTTGTTCATCGGTGACCTTAATCAGAACTCTTTAAATTTAGAGTTTGTTGGCCATCACAGCAAGACAACTATTGATTTTCTTGATGTTCGAATCAAACTCATCGAAGGTAGATTGGAAACAACTGTCTTTCGCAAAGCTACTGCTGGAAATTCAGTTCTCCATGCGGAAAGCGTTCATCCAGTAGCATTGATAAGAAGTATACTTTTTGGAGAGTACTATAGAGCGAGGAGAACGTATAGTAGCGAGGAAGAGTTTGATAAAATTGAAAAAGAGATGACTCAGAGATTCACCCAAAGAGGATAAAAGTCGAATATTTTGAAAGGGGCATCCGCAAAAGCTAAAAAACTGGTGAGGCAAAAGATACTATTTGAACCTTCTAGAACCAAAAAACAACAGGAACAGAACAAACAGAAGAAAGATCAGGACAACTCTAGATTCATAACCACCTTTAATATAAAACATAAGGAAATTAGATCTATCATGAGGAAACACTGATATCTTGTAAAAAATGATCCAGTATTGGGCTCTAGAGTTAAAAGAAATCCTGAGATCACATTTAGGAAATCAAAATCACTCAAAGACCTGATTGTGAGGAGTGAATTTATTGATAAAAAGAAGGGTATCACCAACTGGCTTAAAATAAAAAACTGGTTTTAAAAAGTGTTCAAAAGGCTAGGCATGCCAACATGGCATTAACCACACTGACTTTAGAACATTTTTTCACAAAACCATAACTATCAGGAGTTTTATAACTTGTAAAAGTAATTTTGTTGTATATCTTTTACAAAGTCCTTGCCCTAAGATATACATAGGTAGCACTACCCTACCTGTCCATCAACGAATCCTTCAACACAGGCGTGCGATTATCAATCAGGACAGGACGTATCCCATTGTGTGGCATTTTGAATCTCACCATCAAAGTAACCCTGTAAGTCTACAATACCCATGCATAGCATAGGTCCCTAAGAAGAAGAGAGGGGGAGACAGAGAAAGAGAACTTCGCAAGTTAGAGACATACCTTATTTTAGAATTCAATTGTAAAGAACCGCATGGGCTTAATGTAGACGAGGACCTTTATACATGCCTGTCCTGATTGTAGATTAAGAGCTTCTAATATGTAAATCTGCACTGAGAACTATGAATTGATTGTGTTTTTAAACCTTTTTTATTTTAGAGTGGTAGTGAGGTTTGTAAATTGCGATGACAGGAAGGACATTATAAGGACTGCAATTAATACAACTCGCAATATAGGAATAATCATGCATTTGCACTTTTTTGATTTTACTAGAATAAAACGGTTTTAATGGAATGGATTTTAGGAAAAAGGTATACATCGTACATTTGCATTGGCACTTTATCTTACAATTTAGTGCTGTATTGAACTTGGTTCATAAAGAAAGGAGTGAAATGTTTACATTGAGAGATTATCATTGTTTACATAAGTAGTGGTATCTAGATTACCAATGCACTTTACCTCTCAAAGGGAGTACTGTTTTAAATCGGGTTTACATTAAGATGAGTGGATTGTTTACATTAAGAAAGTATTATTGTTTACATGCACTTGCACTTTTTTAGGACCCTGTTGAAGCCCGATTTATACTGAGAAGAGTGAATTGTTTACATTAAGAAATTATTACTGTTTACATAAGCACTAGCACTTTAGATTAGTGAAATGCAATCGTGGTATTAGTTAATTACCCGAGATGCCTATGAACTTTCCTTTATCCACATTAATTTATTATATATGTTTTCCGTTTCTCCAGTTAATTAACTATGAATTAATTAGGTTTGCATGATATAGACTTGTATTATTGCACTAGCACTTTCGAAATTTATAGGACCAGCTATAAAATAGGGGCACTTGCCGAAATGTATAACCACAAAAAACGAGAAATTGCCATTTTTTATGCACTTGGACTTTGTGGAATGTTAAAGATGTATAATTTAATTTTTTGGAAAAAAAAGTGTTAATTATTGTTTACTTTAACTATACAAACATATGTATATAATACTCCAAGTTACATATCCGTTTAATACAAATGATTTAATGGAGTTTTATGGAGGTTTAATGAAAAAATTGGGCTTTTGAAATGGTTTGTGGTTTGCACTGATACATGAATGCTGGTCTAAATACCATGTTTCAAAATGGCCCCCACTCTTGACAGAGTGAAACTCAACACACAATCCTGTGTCCTTTGTCGCTTCCTACTGCCACTGTTTTGTGTATTTTAACCATGAAAAAATGGTGGTGAAACATCGTGAACAAGTGAGCTTGACTCCCAAAACGCGTTGATGTTAAACTTGTAATTTAAATAAACTGAAGACTTTTTCCTACCTTAGAGTGCCGGATGATTTCCAGTTGCCTTGCTGTGGGTAATCTTATATCCAATATATATATATACATATATATATATATATATCACAGCTCCAAAAACCTACGCAATACCCAGCCGGGTCATAGGATAAATAAGCACTCTCGAGCACGGCAAAATCACTCAGCAGGGCGGTTTATTTTAAAGATAACAGACGCGTTTCGGGAGAGCCCTCCCTTTCTCAATGTTCACATCTGACATTCAGTGCGCGGCATCATTTTCAATGTTTGCACGGCATGAGTAGAAACAAACAAGGAACCAATTCATTTACGCAGCTTTAGGCGCCATCTTGTAGTGTATATTTACATCACAGTTTCACATATGTTGCTATCAGTTTCAGAACACCAAAATACTGCCGTGTATCGGCAAAAGCAAAGTCTCATAAACCAATCCAGAATATTATGTAAAATATTAATACATTTCATGGCTGGAATAACTATGCATTTTTAAGAAAAACTCAACTCCCGAACAGAACACAAAGTTATACTGTGATTAAGTCGGACAAAATCTTGCCGTGGATCGGCAATTGCAGCCCACTAGGACTGCCACAACTTCGGTGCAATTAAAAAACTGAAGCAAATTCATCTAACTGAATGTTGCTAATAGTAGCGTCATTCATTATTATGAGCAAAAAAACAAAAACACTCGGAACATTGCTAAAGACACGGCATTAACATTTCATTCAGAGGGGGAAACTCAATATACAGCTCAGATAAATTTCATAACACAGAAGTATACATTGTTAACCCAAATGTGAGGCCAGTTCTTCTCCCATATTTAGGCCTCCAGGTGCTTTGGTCTCCAGGTCTATGATATAACGAGACTCTAATCTCCTGAGTGTGAGCAATCTATTGCCCCCTCTCGGATTTTCTACTACTTGGTCCAAACAAAAGTATCTGAGAAGATTCCTGTCACTGTTGTGTTTGTGAAATGTCGGGCCACCGGGTATGTAAAATCTTTATTTACAATGGCCCGCATGTGTTCCAAAACCCTCAACTTAACAGGATTGATGGTACTCCCAACGTACCGTAGCATGCAAGGACACATTAGGCAATAAACTGCAAAATCCGTGTGACATGACATAAATTTAGTTATCCTCCTCCCATTTTTCATACCTGGGACCTGATATGTCAATGTCCTCATGCTCGATACACAGGCCTTGCATTTTCCGCAAGGGAAAAAGCCTTTTGCATCCTTCAAAGTGCCTAATGGTTTCTTTATGGGCTGCAAGTAGCTCTGAACTATTTGATCTCGCAGAGATCTAGCCTTCCTAAAGGTGATTAAAGGTTTGTTGGGAATATCCGATCCTACAATCTGATCAGATTTGAGAATGTGCCAATGTTTGGACAGGATAGATCTCAGTTTGGAGGAGTCGGCAGCATAAGATGTTATGATGCGAAATCTTCCTTCAGCGTTAGGACCTGTTTTTTTGATAAAAAGATTAGCACGGGGTATTTTCCTTACCCTATGAAGGGTCTCTAGAAGGCTTGAAGCGTTGTAACCTCTCATTAAAAATCTCTCTACACATTCACCTGCTGCTTTTTCAAATTGCGCATTCTGACTACAGTTGCGCTTCAACCGCCGAAATTCCCCGTAAGGGATGTTCTTAATCAGTTTCCGGGGATGACTGCTGGTAGCGTGTAAAACGCTATTTATATATATATATATATATATATATATATATATATATATATATATATATATATATATATATATATATATTCATATTCCACAACAATCGTTCCTAAACCTTTAAAGAACGAAATCCAGGCCACCAGCTCTGTTCAGAATTGCTTGTGTTTATTCACAACACACTCGACGTGTTTCGGAAACAGACTTCCCTTGAAGTTCCCTGGATTTCGTTCTTTAAAGGTTTAGGAACGATTGTTGTGGAATATGGGGGAGTGGCGATCCCGTCCCGGCCCACCACTGTCAGCGGCCATCCTTGCTTCTTCGCCAGGCTCCCAACCTGCCAAAGCAAACAGCGGAGTCCCGTGGGTGGGCACCCCGAGACACTGCAGGAGCTGGCCCTGGGGGGTGGCGGTCCCCAGGGCCATGACATGGCTCCAGGAGGGGGACCATGCAGCCCTCCTCCCAACATTACAAAAGACCCAGGGAGGTGGTGGCCCCCAGGGCTGGGGGTTCTGTCAAGGACCCCCCTATTTCACTACTTAGAGTCCCGGGGAGGTCGCGCTCCCTGGGGCATATGGGGAGGCTTGAGCTCCCCACATAGACTTTTTTAATTTTTATCTTCAAATGAAACACAAGGGGTGACGATCCCTGGGGCTGCGGGGGCCTTGAGTCCCCCGCAAATAATGTCATAAAGCCCCAAGGGTGGCAGTCCCTGGGGCTTGGGGGGCTCAAAGGCCCGGGGGGGCTGGGGGGCTGTGAGCCTCCCACACATATTGTAATAATGCCCCAGAGGGTGGCAGTACCCAGGGATGGGGGCCCGTCTGGGCCACCAATTATTAAATGTAACAAAGCGCAGGAGTCCACACTTGCTGTTGGGTCCCTGGGCGCTTGTGGGACCCCCTAAACAGGCCTAGGGGGTCTGGGGGTCAGGGTGTTTGTACCCTACCTCCTTTTTCATGTTTTGCACATTCCTTTTACTCATTTCTTGTGCCTCGGTTCTACCGAGGCACAAGATGGCTGCCAACAATTCCTGTTTTGGAGTGTTAACAGCCAATTACAATAAAGCTTGTGATCGAGAGGGTGCGCGGAAACTGCTCAGCCATAGATATATAACCTTTTTTACTTTTGATTTTCTCTGCAACTATTAAACGGATTTACACCATTTAACAAAAAGGGATCTTTCTGAACCAACGGCTACCTTTTTGCCAAATTTGGTGTAAATCCGTTCAGTGAAAGAAATGCTCAAAACGCAAAAAGGGGGCAGGGTAGAAACACCCTGACCCCCTAGGCCTGCTTAGTGGTTCCCACAAGGACTCCCAGGGCCCAAAACATTTTTTTAAATGGCAAAATCTGCGGAGGATCCGCGGATCCGGCCGCGAAAAAAAAAACGAAGTGCGGGCTTCCGTGCTTTGTTACTTTTGGGCCCCGGGGGCAACATTTTTATGTAATGGGGGGCCAAGAGGGGCCTCCCAGTCTTGGGACCGCCACCCCAGGGCTTTAATAGAATATGTACAGGGGGCTCAAAGCCCCCCACCCCCGGGGACCGCCACCCACCGGGGCTTCAAGCATAAATGGTTGGGGGCTCAAAGGCCCCCTCAAGCCCCGGAGACCGCCACCCCTGGGGCTTTATGACATTAATTGCGGGGGCTCACAGGCCCCTCCATCCCCGGGGACCATCACCCTCGGGGCTTTGAGAAAATATTTGCAGGGGGGCTCTGGGCCCCTCCACAGCCCCAGGGACCGCCACCCCACGGGGCTTGTGTTTTTTTATTTCTTTTTTTAAAATAACCTGTGTGGGTGGGCTTGAACCCCCCCACACGCCCCGGGGACCGCCAACTCCCTGGGGCTTTGGTGAGGCCTGTAATGGCCCTGGCCACTGCCCCCCCCCCCCCCGGGCTGGCTTCTGCAGTGTCCTGGGGTGCCCACCCCCGGGACACTGCTGTTTGCTGTGGCAGGGTGGGAGCCTCGCGGCTCCCGCCCTGCCATAGCAAACTGATTTGGTTTTTGGAAGAGAGAGCATGAAACCTGCTCTCTCTTCCAAACAACCAAAGACGATTGTTTTTCCACACGGGGACCTGCATCTTAGCAGCTCCCCATGTGGAAAAGCAATGCTGGCTCCCGAAGGACGCTGGGAGCCGGCGGGACCGTGGGGGGATTTGGGGACCCACATACGGTCCCCAACGGAGAGGGCCATCCCCGGGGGATGGGGTCCCCGGGGCTAGAAGTGACCCAGGTGGGAGACCACATGGCCCACCTCCTCAAAAATGTATTTTAAAAAAAATAAGGCCAGCCCCGGGCGATGGGGTCCCTGGGGCCATAAGTGGCCTGAGGAGGGGGGCAACGCAGCCCCCCTTCCAAAGTTTAAAAAAAATTAAAAAATAGGGGGCGGGCCCTGGGGGATGGGGTCCCCAGGGCCAATTAATTAGGAAAAGAAGAGGGGCCACACAGCCCCCCTTCTTTAAAAATACATGTAAAAAAAGAATGGCATCGCGCCGGAGGCCCGCCCCGTCCTTGCAACACTCTGGAAATGCGCCCCCTGGCACGTTTGCAGATGGGGAACTAATTCACCTTGAATACTGAAGGTCCCTGGGGCCAACTAGCCCACCAGTAAACTCCAGTATGCGCCAGGGAGCTGCATCGCAGAGAGGTGTTATGAGGCCACACCCCTTTTTAAACCCTTCTGCAACGCAGGTCTGTGGCGCTAACTGGAGATACCAGGTGGGCTAGTTGGACCCAAGGGACACTCAGGATTCAAGAGGACTTTATCCCCCAAATTAAAACAGCCACAGGGTGTGTTTGCACACATGTCATCTCCGCCCCCCCCTCCCTTCACCAGTGTGCAAAGGCACCCTGTGGCGCGTTTTAAGAGGTAGTTTTAATCCCCCTGCCCTATTATGTACTAGGGGCTCACAGGGGTACCCCAAAACATAGTGTTTCCTAGTGTATGTAGGTGTTTTCACTGTATTCTAAGTGTCTTTTAGAATAGCACTGGCTCTAGGACTGGTTAGTCAGAGTCAGTTACCACCAGTACCCATCTGAAAAAGTTGAGGGTACAGGAGGATTTTGCAAAAAGGCCTCTTTCTGCTCCTTTGTTTGATTTTCTGCATGTCTGCCTTCTTCCTGCACTTTTCTTCGTCTTTGAGGACTTCTGTTGCTTCTTTCTGCATTTCTTTTGCTTCTTTCTTTGCGTTTTTTCTTCTTTCTTCATATGTCCTACTTCTGTAGGCATAGTTACAAACTATCATTTAAAAACCTTTGAAATTCACTGAAAAAACCATAGGTTTAAGGCACGTTATAGTTAGAAATTAGCATTTAAAAAGCCTTTGAAATTTTCTGAAAGAACTATAGGTTTCAGGCACGTTATATTTAGAAATTAGCATTTAAAAAACCTTAGAAATTCACTGAAAAAACCATAGGTTTCAGGGGCGTTATAGTTAGCTGGACATTTCACTCGTACAAAACCATTGATATTTCCCCGTTATAGTTAGTTCAGCTAACTATAACTCGTCGCCCGCAATGCACTGCTGATGACGTCACATATTACATCACACATGACATGGTCAGTGACATCCCTCATGACATCACTGATGACATCTCAAATGACATCACTGATGACATTACTGATGACATCATCCTTGTGATAGAGTGGTAGACCTCCTCTCAGCCTAATATAACTTATGATACTCACACTCAAAAATACAAACTAACATTTTCAAAACAATTCACATACCAATACCAGTTATAACCCACCTATTCAGTAATTCCAAGATCTACACACACATCCATTCATTCACCAACAGTGCCATACAGTCACTCATACATGTATTCACTCATCATATGTACTCATACACCTATACATCCTGTTACACACCACATCTCATCTATAGAGTTACTCACACATGCAAAAAAAGTATCAAACATCCATTTACTTGCATATACAGTTATACACACATTACAACACTTACTACTACAGAAACGTACACATACTTACTCTCTTAAACAATTACTTATAGAAACACATACTTATTTCTACAGGAACTCTTCCAAACTCTCACTCTCACATATACTCACTTATATACACCAATACTCACATATACTAGTTTAAAACATATGTAGTTACTCATAAAGACACCATTGAGACAGTCATTCACTGACTAACACACCCATACACACTCTCATCCACCTATGCAGTCCTGCATACATGCTGTCTTCAACATATACAAACAGTGAGTCACTCATTCATGCATCTATGCACTACGTAATACCCCCACCGAACCATACAGACACTCAGACACTCATACTGATACTCAAAACACCAACTAATAACCTATATAGACACTCATTTAGCTACTCACAAACCCATGCAGTCATTTATACAAAAGTTAAAGACTGATACAGATATTTACATATTTAAGCATTACTCGCTAACCCATGTATTCACTAAGATACACTTAATCAGTCAGTTATACAATACATTTTTACAAAAAATGATCCTTTTAGACACTTATATACCCATTTATTCTTCCATTGACCTTCAGATATACATGTATAAAACATATTTAATTTTCAGAAATACACACATTCACTGGATGATGTCATCAGTGATCTGGCGCGCTCAATATGATCCGTCACCAGACTTGTGTATAGGACGGCGATTAAAAGCTATCGCCGTGACATCCTGCATGAGAAGAGGAGTTACTTTGCTAGGAGGATAGAGGCAGCATCCAATTCTTGTAAGGAGATCTTTGGTATTGTGAGGGAATTTACGACCCCTCGGACTAATTTCTCTCAGGCCGCTCCCTTAGATTCTTGGGTGCGCGATTTGGCCAATTTTTTTACGGCTAAAATTAAATTAATTCAGGATTCTTTTCCTGAGAGGCGGGTCCAAGTCTCCCATAGTCCTGGGGGGGGGGGCTTGGCTCGGCTGGTCACTGTGGATCCGGTCTTGACTGTTTACCCGCCTATCTCCATCTCTGCGTCATTGGCTTTTCTATCTTCTCTCAAATCTGGGTCCCCGCTAGATCCGTGTCCGGCCAAATTCTTGGCGAGGATGGCCGCGGTGATTAACCCGTTGGTTAATCCTCTTCTGAACCTCTCCCTGAGTGAGGGGCGGGTTCCGCACATCTGGAAGCAGGCGATGGTGATCCCTCTTCTTAAGAAGCCTGGCCTAGATGCGGAGGCGCCAGCCAATTATAGACCTATTTCTCTCCTTCCGGCACTGGCCAAAGTCGTGGAGAAGCACGTGCATTGCGTGCTCTCTGACTTCTTGGAGACTAATGGCCTGTTGCACTCCTCCCAGTCTGGCTTCCGCCCCAACCTAAGTACCGAGACAGAGTTGTTGGAGGTGTCAGAAGCCATTAAGGAGGTTCTGGACTCAGGCGGCAAAGTCATGCTATGCTTGACTTGTCGGCGGCCTTTGATACCGTCCCCCATGAGGGGCTCCTCGCCAGACTTTATGACATCGGTCTGAGGGGGACGGTACTCAGCTGGTTTTCGTCCTTTCTAGCGGGCCGTCGTCAAACGGTCTGGGCCTCTCCTAGCTCTGCTGAGATGCCGCCTCTGGGAGTCGGGGTTCCGCAGGGCTCTGTGTTGAGCCCGACTCTTTTTAACATCTTTATGACTCCTTTGGTGGCACTGGCGGAGTCTTTTGGGGCCCAGATCGTCTCTTACGCCGATGAAACCCAGCTCCTGTTTACGAGCAAGAGGGGTGAGGACTTTGACGGAGAGAGTATTCGAGAGTGCCTGGGGGCTGTTTTCAGGTGATTTCATCTGAACAGCCTCAAATGCAACTCAGATAAGTCCGAGGTACTGTTTTTTGGCTGTGCCACGGACCCTGAATGGCATGCATGGTGGCCAATGGATATGTTCCCCCCAGCTCATGCGTCCCAGCTGGCTAAAAACCTGGGGATTAAGATCGATAACGGACTGACTATGAGATCTCAGATCCTTGGTCTTGCTGGCACATGTTTTGGCATTCTCAAGATGCTCCGGAAGTTTCTTCCCCTGCTCTCGGAAGAACATAGGAGGATCACGGTGCAGGCCTTAATTGGCTCCAGACTGGACTACTCCTACGTCCTCTATATGGGCCTGCCAGAATATCTTGTGCAAAGGTTGCAAGTGGTGCAGAATTCTGCTGCACGCGCCATCTTTGGCCTTCATAGAAGAGCTAGAGTGTCCGGTCTTCTGCAGTCGCTTCACTGGCTGCCTATCCGGAAACGGATAGTCTTCAAAACATTGACACTAGCTCATAAAACACTTTTTGGTTCTGGCGCGAAATACCTTCAGCGCAGGTTGGCCTTTCATCGCCCGGTCCGTGCTCTGCGCTCGGAATCTTTGTTTCGTGCGACGGTCCCTCGAATAAAGAAAGCCCGAATTGGAGGGCGCTCCTTTAGGCTTAGGGCCCCACAGCTCTGGAATGCCCTACCATTGGCCTTACGTTGCACCTCCAATTTGATGTCTTTCAGAAAGGGCCTCAAAACGTGGCTTTTCACTCTCTAAATTTCTGTTTCTGGATGTTTGTTTTTTCTTCCGCCCCTTTTCCCTTTAACTGTGTTATGTTTTCTTGGTTATGAGCCGCCAATTTAAAAGTGCCGGGACACTCCATTGGAGTAGCCGTGCGCTATAGAAATAAAAATTAACATAACATAACATAACATACCATCAGTGATGTCATTTGAAATGTCATCAGTGATGTCATGAGTGATGTCACTGACCATGTCATGAGTGTTGTAATATGTGACGTCATCAGCAGTGCATTACGGGCGCGCGAGTTATAGTTAGCTGAACTAACTATAACGGGGGAATTTAAATGGATTTGTACAAGTGAAATGTCCAGCTAACTATAACGCCCCTCAAACCTATGGTTTTTTCAGTGAATTTCTAAGGTTTTTTAAATACTAATTTCTAACTATATCGTGCCTGAAACCCATGTTTTTTTCAGGGAATATATATATATATATTACCTACTGGCAATCGCCAGTAGGTAATATATATAGTTATAGTTATAGTTAGAACCTAGTTTACATAGGAAATCCGCAACATTCTATTTGGAATAACTTTATCTCCGGTTGATGAATCTTCACAAAATTTTCAAAACTCATGGCCCGCTCCGGTCCGCTCCTATCTTGAAAGTCTTCGGGTTGATAAGTCAAGCGAGGGTTGAGAAAAAAGGGGGGTCCCAAAACGTGTTTCCCCATGCAATTTTCCATAAGGACCGTTAATCACAGCTACAGTCCGAACTGCTGAACAGAATTACACCAAATTTAGCAGAGAGGTAGACCTTGGTTCAGAGTTGTGCCTTTTGCTTACATGGGGTAAATCCGTTCAGTAGTTTTTTAGATATTAAAGGAATAAAGTACATATATATCTGGACGGAGCCTAACCACACATCTCATCGTGAGATCTGCTTGGCTGTCAGCACTTTATCCAAGAAGTGTTGGCAGCCATCTTGGGACCAATATACATGATAGCACCTCATTAAAAAGCATTGCAGTTAATAGAAGGTTTTAAGACTTTAATTACATTATAAATCATTTGTTGATGGTACCATACTTATTTTAGGAATTGTGGTGTGTTCAAAGGTGATTTTACCATGTGAAAAAACCTACTGCTGGGATATCATGAATCATGTTTGAGAGAAAACTATTTTCTCATGCTTTTCCCACAGAGGTTTGGAAGGTGATCTATAAGCTAAACTGAGAGCATATTTTCTATAAATTCACATTATCTTTCTGACTGAGAATGAAGTCTGACATTCTTAGTAAAACCTGAACATCCAACAAGGGCAGAGACTGTCAGTTGGTTCCTTTGTGTTCTACTGCAGCTTCTCAGAGTGTTCTAAAGAATAACTCGAGCGATAACAGTCCTACTTATTATAAACGTATTGCACACCTGAAGCCATATTGATTGGAATAAAGTGGTAACTCTTAAAACATTTAATTTAAAAAGGAACAAAATGAGGGAGTTCATTTTGCCCAAGAAAGTATGATTAGTGCTGCAGAAAGAAAAATTAGGGCACATTTCGAGTGACTTCTCAAATCCTCTTCTATTTCATTAAAACATTCTGACATGCAGACTGAAATATTCACTTTCAATACCAGCAGCAGACTTCCCTAGTGAGCAGTAGCTTTACTACAGTGATCTAATAGGCAACTAGCGTGCTAACATTCTGAATTTATGGCAAGTGTGACACATCTGAATGCCTTCTTGATGGAATCAATGTAAAAAACTGAAAGTATTTCCTACAGTGGAGACTGCAGTAAATGAGGAAATTAGGAAACTTCATAACAAATAGGTCTCCCAAGATGGCCACCAGAGACAAAAGAGCCCAAATGTAGCACAAATATAACCCAGATGTAGCCCAAGTATAGCCCAATGACAGAATGTCCCAGAGTGTTCTAAAGAACAACTAGAGCGCTAACAGTCTTACTTATGACAAACGTATGGCACACCTGAAGTCATCTTGATTTGAATAAAGTGGTAACACTTAAACATTTAATTTGCAAAGGAACAAAATGAGGGGGTTCATTTTGACATAGAAACTATGATTAGTGCTGCAGTAAGAAAAACTAGGGCACACTTTGACTTCTCATATGGCACACTTTGACTTCTCAAATCCTCTTCTATTTTATTAAACAAATTCTGACATGCAGACTGAAACATGCACTTTCAATACCAGCAGCAGACTTCCCTGCTGAGCAGTAGCTTTACTACAGTGATCTAATGAGCAACTAGATTGCTAACATTCAGAATTCATGGCAAATATGTGACACATCTGATTGCCTTCTTGATGGAACCAAAGTAAACAAGCAATGAAAATGCAATAGGTCTTGCCCTCGTTTAAGTTAAAGCAATTCTGTTTGTAATTAGGTGGCTTTTTAGCTTTGCTTTTTGTAGTGGTTTTCAAACTTTCATGTACATAACATGCATATGTATGCATATACGTATATGTTTATGTATGCATACATTTATATTTGTATTTATATAGATAAGCAGATTATTTATATGTTTATATACGTATGTATATATATATATATATATATATTCAAACAACGATTCCTCCACCAGAGGATACCATGGAGTCGCACAAGAAACCCAATCTTATTCCGCAAGGTTTGTTCGAGTTTGTTTTATTTTTTAGTCCATGGGGGATGTCAAAAACAAAGGCAAAAACCAACGCGTTTCGACAGCCTCCGCTGTCTTGGTCACGGTTAGTTAGAAAAAAGCTCTGCCACAACTTTATAAACAAAAAACAATTTTCAAATTACAAGGTCACTCCCCTTTGGGATGTTCCCACCATCACCTGATCGTTCAGCAAGGGTTTCTTCCCTCTATGATTTATGGGACATGTAGTACATACATATACACCCTCATTGTTTTGCATCCAAGAGATCGATTTTAAGCCATTTCTTTACATCACTGTATATACATTGCACCAAGAATTATTTTGTTTGTACAACAACCAGCACACAACATATGTCATTTCGTTTCTAATTATTACCGCCCACCCGTGGGTTTATGGTTTATGTAGTGCATGATTATGACACGCTATGTCTTTGACTTTTGAATTCATATGTGGTGTTGTTGCATTGTGCTGATATTTGGCTGGATGCTTGATAGTAAAGCATTTGTTAAATTTGTGGGTGTTACTGCCCTCCAGTGGGCTTTTGTTCACTGCTAAAACATCTTTGTGTAAAGTGATGGTGGTTTCGTGTTGTGTATGGTTTGTGCCTTAATAGACAGTGTGTGTGGCATTGCGGGTAGTGATTGGGAAGTGCAAAGGGGATTATTTCACAATTGAATAATTAAAATTGTCTGTTAACGTGATGCCATTTTAAGGAATTCAGGTGCCAAGTTCTTGTTGACTTTATAGATGTATGTATAGTTCTTCCGATTGGTTGAGGCCAAAAGGAGTCATTGTCCTGAAATTCAGGATATGTCTTGATTCTTTTTGCCGCAGTTGTTTTTCATTGTGTCCTCCTCTGTCAGATAGGGTCATTGTTTCTATGCCCCAGAAGCGTAACAATTTCCAGTCACTGTTGTGGTGAGCCTCCATATGTTTTGCAACTGCGTTGCTTCTGTCTTTGTGTGTCGTTGCACGGGCATGTTCCAAGATACGTTTTTTAAGCTCACATATGGTGCTCCCTATGTATCTGAGTTTACAGGGGCATTCAATCATGTAGATTGTGTATTGGCTGTTACATGTGATACATTCCCTGATTTGCCAGGTCTTTTTATTTGGCATAGATACTTCCGTTGTTGGTTTGGCGATCTCGCATGCTTTGCAGTTGTAACATTTGATAAAACCCTTTGTTTTCAACCAAACTTTTTTTTGGGTTGGTTTCTTGTAATGACTGTGGACCAATTGATCTTGCAGGTTCTTTGCCCTTCTATAAGTAATGACAGGATGAGTGCCCATTTTTTTGCCAATTATTGGATCCAGTTGTAAAATGTTCCAATTTTTTTGTAAGATCTGATTAATCTTTTTTGATTCCTGGCTATAGTTTAAAATCAATCTGATCGGTTCCTCCTCTTGATTGATTTGATGTGTTTTTTGTTGCAGACAATCTGCTCTTGATTTCTGATTAGCTCTTTCCCAACATCTCTGGACCATATTTTTGTTGTACTTTCTTTTTTCAAAAGATTTGATGGTGTTTTTGCTCTGTTTATTCCATTCTTTTTCCTCGCTGCAGATTCTTCTCAGACGGAGAAATTCCCCGTATGGTATGCTTGATATTAGGGATTGCTGGTGGAAGCTTGTCGCTTCGAGAGTTGCATTTGTGGCTGTACTTTTGCGGTGAAGGGTTGTTTCTATACAATTGTTTTTTATGTACACTTCAGTGTCCAAAAAGATCGCTTTGGATTTACTTATGGTGTGTGTAAACCTCAAACACGGTGTATTAGTGTTTAGTATTTCAAAGTATTCCAGAAACTTTGCCTCACTGCCATTCCACACTATGAACAGGTCATCAATAAACCTTTTCCATGTAACAATGTGTTGAGTGTACTCATGATTTCTCTCATTCCATGCAGTTGTTTCCTCCCACCAGCCCATTGCTATACAAGCATAGCTTGGGCTAAAGGAAAAGCCCATCGCGGCTCCATTTCTCTGTCGGTATATCAGGTCACCAAAGAAAAAGATGTTATTTGTAAGTGATCTGAAAATCCTATCCAAGAGCATGTTGTTATGGTCTGTATAATGGATGTTACGTTCCTGAAGGAAATATTTACATGCATTTATACCTAGGTTGTTGTCAATATTGGTATATAACGCCGTTACATCCATAGTAATCATCAGAAAATTGGGTTGCCATGTCAATTCATTTAAAGTACACAAGAAATCGGTCGTGTCTTTTATGTAGGATTTGAGATGTTGTACATATGGATTCAAATAATAGTCAATGTAATTGGCTAATGGTTCGAACAATGACCCCTTGGCTGACACAATGGGTCTCCCTGGTGGTTTTGTGGGGTTTTTATGTATTTTAGGCAAAAAGTAAATTGTTGCCATTTTTGGGAAGTCGACTGTCAGGTATTTCTTTTCATCAAAATTTATTAAACCATCTGTTTCCCATTGGTTTAATTTCTGGTCAAGTTCTCTTTTGATTTTATCAAGGGGATTTGTATTTAGTTTTTCATAGTACTCAGGGTTGTTTAATTGTCCCATGGCCTCGGGGAATGAAACAGAAGAGGGGCAAATAAATGAAGAATTACAAATAATCAATCTCTCACAAAGAGAAATTACATCAGCAGAAATCTCACTCTTGAAAAAAGGAATTAATTATTGTCCAACGCAACGAATGGACATGGCCCAAACAAGGATAGACATGTATCTATACATCAGAAAAATAAAACTGGCCAAATTCTTTATGGAAAGAGCAAATAAACGGACAATCACAAAAAATCAACCAAAACCAACTTCAACTCTCCTTGTCAAGGAGGCGGATGCATACTTGGCCTTACTTAACCCTAATGAGGAAGAAGGAAAAGAGATCCCCCTAAATAAGGCAATAGAACAATTAGGGGCGGGAGCCAGTCAGAAGAAAGCCAAATCAAAATTCTATCCGCAACTAACACCGGGGAACAAAATTGATATGTTCCAGGAAGCAGTGACTCATGATTTGTATAAAATCACAAAAATGAAATGTCGTGATAACCTATCGGCAAAAGAAAGAGATGCTTTAACATCTCTAAACAAGGATCAAAGTTTTGAGATCAAAACAACAGACAAAGGGGGGAACGTGGTCTTATGGGACAGGGATCTGTACACCGTGGAGGCCATGGGACAATTAAACAACCCTGAGTATTATGAAAAACTAAATACAAATCCCTTGATAAAATCAAAAGAGAACTTGACCAGAAATTAAACCAATGGGAAACAGATGGTTTAATAAATTTTGATGAAAAGAAATACCTGACAGTCGACTTCCCAAAAATGGCAACAATTTACTTTTTGCCTAAAATACATAAAAACCCCACAAAACTACCAGGGAGACCCATTGTGTCAGCCAAGGGGTCATTGTTCGAACCATTAGCCAATTACATTGACTATTATTTGAATCCATATGTACAACATCTCAAATCCTACATAAAAGACACGACCGATTTATTGTGTACTTTAAATGAATTGACATGGCAACCCAATTTTCTGATGATTACTATGGATGTAACGGCGTTATATACCAATATTGACAACAACCTAGGTATAAATGCATGTAAATATTTCCTTCAGGAACGTAACATCCATTATACAGACCATAACAACATGCTCTTGGATAGGATTTTCAGATCACTTACAAATAACATCTTTTTCTTTGGTGACCTGATATACCGACAAAGAAATGGAGCCACGATGGGCTTTTCCTTTAGCCCAAGCTATGCTTGTATAGCAATGGGCTGGTGGGAGGAAACAACTGCATGGAATGAGAGAAATCATGAGTACACTCAACACATTGTTACATGGAAAAGGTTTATTGATGACCTGTTCATAGTGTGGAATGGCAGTGAGGCAAAGTTTCTGGAATACTTTGAAATACTAAACACTAATACACCGTGTTTGAGGTTTACACACACCATAAGTAAATCCAAAGCGATCTTTTTGGACACTGAAGTGTACATAAAAAACAATTGTATAGAAACAACCCTTTACCGCAAAAGTACAGCCACAAATGCAACTCTCGAAGCGACAAGCTTCCACCAGCAATCCCTAATATCAAGCATACCATACGGGGAATTTCTCCGTCTGAGAAGAATCTGCAGCGAGGAAAAAGAATGGAATAAACAGAGCAAAAACACCATCAAACATTTTGAAAAAAGAAAGTACAACAAAAATATGGTCCAGAGATGTTGGGAAAGAGCTAATCAGAAATCAAGAGCAGATTGTCTGCAACAAAAAACACATCAAATCAATCAAGAGGAGGAACCGATCAGATTAATTTTAGCCAGGAATCAAAAAAGATTAATCAGATCTTACAAAAAAATTGGAAAATTTTACAACTGGATCCAATAATTGGCAAAAAAATGGGCACTCATCCTGTCATTACTTATAGAAGGGCAAAGAACCTGCAAGATCAATTGGTGCACAGTCATTACAAGAAACAAACCCAAAAAAAAGTTTGGTTGAAAACAAAGGGTTTTATCAAATGTTACAACTGCAAAGCATGCGAGATCGCCAAACCAACAACGGAAGTATCTATGCCAAATAAAAAGACCTGGCAAATCAGGGAATGTATCACATGTAACAGCCAATACACAATCTACATGATTGAATGCCCCTGTAAACTCAGATACATAGGGAGCACCATATGTGAGCTTAAAAAATGTATCTTGGAACATGCCCGTGCAACGACACACAAAGACAGAAGCAACGCAGTTGCAAAACATATGGAGGCTCACCACAACAGTGACTGGAAATTGTTACGCTTCTGGGGCATAGAAACAATGACCCTATCTGACAGAGGAGGACACAATGAAAAACAACTGCGGCAAAAAGAATCAAGACATATCCTGAATTTCAGGACAATGACTCCTTTTGGCCTCAACCAATCGGAAGAACTATACATACATCTATAAAGTCAACAAGAACTTGGCACCTGAATTCCTTAACCCCTTCGACGCTCATGAGTTTCCATTGACTTCAATGGAAATTACATTCAAAGCCATAAAACACCTTAGCATCCAAGTGGTTAAAATGGCATCACGTTTACAGACAATTTTAATTTTTCAATTGTGAAATAATCACCTTTGCACTTCCCAATCACTACCCGCAATGCCACACACACTGTCTATTAAGGGACAAACCATACACAACACGAAACCACCATCACTTTACACAGAGATGTTTCAGCAGTGATCAAAAGCCCACTGGAGGGCAGTAACACCCACAAATTTAACAAATGCTTTACTATCAAGCATCCAGCCAAATATCAGCACAATGCAACAACACCACATATGAATTCAAAAGTCAAAGACATAGCGTGTCATAATCATGCACTACATGACCCATAAACCCACGGGTGGGCGGTAATAATTAGAAACGAAATGACATATGGTGTGTGCTGGTTGTTGTACAAACAAAATAATTCTTGGTGCAATGTATATACAGTGATGTAAAGAAATGGCTTAAAATCGATCTCTTGGATGCAAAACAATGAGGGTGTATATGTATGTACTACATGTCCCATAAATCATAGAGGGAAGAAACCCTTGCTGAACGATCAGGTGATGGTGGGAACACCCCAAAGGGGAGTGACCTTGTAATTTGAAAATTGTTTTTTGTTTATAAAGTTGTGGCAGAGCTTTTTTCTAACTAACCGTGACCAAGACAGCGGAGGCTGTCGAAACGCGTTGGTTTTTGCCTTTGTTTTTGACATCCCCCATGGACTAAAAAATAAAACAAACTCGAACAAACCTTGCGGAATAAGATTGGGTTTCTTGTGCGACTCCATGGTATCCTCTGGTGGAGGAATCGTTGTTTGGATGAATTTAGCGGTTGGGCTCAACCGCAGGAGTATCGCGGCCACTACTTGCAGCGCCTAACGGGGGAGAAAGCGAGCCATATGGTGTGATATATATATATATACACACACATACATGTATATAAATGCATATGCATATATAAGCATATATATATGTGCATATGTGTGCGTGTAGAGAGAGGTAGGGAGGTAGAGGTGTAGAGGTAGAGAGGTAGAGGTGGTGAGGTAGAGGTAGAGAGGTAGAGAGGTAGAGAGTAGTAGAGAGAGAGGTGGAGAGAGGTAGAGGGGTAGAGAGTAGAGAATGAGTAATAGAGAGTAGAGAGTAAGTAGTAGAGAGTAGTAGAGAGAGTAGCAGAAAGTGAGTAGTAGAGAATAGTAGAGTGAGTAGTAGAGAGTGAGTAGTAGAGAGTGAGAAGTAGAGAGTAGTAGAGAGCAAGTAGTAGAGAGAGAGCAGTAGAGAGTGAGTATTAGAGAGTGAGTAGTAGAGAGAGAGTAGTAGAGAGTGAGTAGTAGAGAGAGAGTAGTAGAGAGTAGTAGAGAGTGAGTAGTAGAGTAGTATGGAGAGTGGTAGAGAGTAGTAGAGTAGTAGAGAGTGAGCAGTAAATAGTGAGTAGTAGAGAGAGTAGTAGATAGTAGTAGAGAGTGAGTAGTAGAGAGTGAGTAGTAGAGAGAAAGTAGTAGTGAGTGAGTAGTAGAGTGTAGTAAAGTGAGTAGTAGAGAGGGAGTGGTAGAGAGAGAGTAGTAGAGTGAGTAGTAGAGAGTAGTATAGAGTGAGTAGTAGAGTAGTAAAGAGTGAGTGATAGAGAGTAGTGGAGTGAGTAGTAGAGAGTAGTAGAGAGCGAGTAGTAGAGAGTGAGTAGTAGAGACCGAGTAGTAGAGAGTAGTAGTGGAGAGTAGTAGAGAGTGAGTAGTAGTGAGTGAGTAGTAGAGAGTAGTAGTGAGTGAGTAGTAGAGAGTGAGTAGTTTCATTTAAAAGGAAGACAATGAGGGGTTCATATTGCCATAGAAATTATGATTAGTGCTGAAAAAAGAAAAATGAGGGCACATTTTGAGTGACTTCTCAAATCCTCTTCTATTTCATGAAAAAATTCTGACATGCAGACTGAAACAGGCACTTAACCCGGTGGCAGAGTGTTCGCGCCTGCTGCGGTCGTGCGTGGAGGCTTGCTGTGGCATTTTGTTTTAAAAAAAGCTGTACTTTTAAAAACTGTCTGTTCTTATTTTATTTGAACTGCTGATTTTTTACCTGCCATCCTTAAGCTCCCCTAGCCTCGTTCCAGCACGGCTGAGTGCCGCTTGAAACCGGTGGGCTGACGGGGTTGCTGGCGCCATTTTGGATAGGGGCATTAGAGGCTGCATAGGTCAGCGCTGCAGCTCTCGTGCTCCCCGACCCTCTTAAAGCTCGCCCGATGCGCACGCGCAGCGGACGCACTTAACCCGGCGGCAGAGGGTTCGCGCCTGCTGCGGTCGTGTGTGGAGGCTTGCTGTGGCATTTTGTTTTAAAAAAAGCTGTACTTTTAAAAACTGTCTTTTCTTATTTTATTTGAACTGCTTATTTCTTACCTGCCATCCTCCAGCTCCCCTAGCCTCGTTCCGGCACGGCTGAGTGCCGCTTGAAACCGGAGGGCTGACGGGGTTGCTGGCGCCATTTTGGATAGGGGCATTAGAGGCTGCATAGGTCAGCGCTGCAGCTCTCGCGTCCTGACCTTCTTAAAGCTCGCCCCATGCGCACGCGCAGCGGACGCACTTAACCCGGTGGCAGAGGGTTCGCACCTGCTGCGGTCATGCGTGGAGGCTTGCTGTGGCATTTTGTTTAAAAAAAAGCTGTACTTTTAAAAACTGTCTGTTCTTATTTTATTTTAACTGCTAATTTCTTACCTGCCATCCTCCAGCTCCCCTAGCCTCTTTCCGGTACGGCTGAGTGCTGCTTGAAACCGGAGGGCTGACAGGGTTGCTGGTGCCATTTTGGATAGGGGCATTAGAGGCTGCATAGGTCAGCGCTGCAGCTCTCTCGCTCCTGACCTCCTTAAAGCTCGCCCCATGCACACGCACAGCGGACGTGCGCAGCGGGTGCGCCGGCGGCCCGCCGAAGATTCGGGGTTGCTGGCGCCATTTTGGATAGGGGCATTAGAGGCTGCATAGGTCAGCGCTGCAGCTTTCGCGCTCCTGACCTTCTTAAAGCTCGCCCTATGCGCACACGCAGCGGACGCACTTAACCCGGTGGCAGAGGGTTTGCACCTGCTGCGGTCGTGTGTGGAGGCTTGCTGTGGCATTTTGTTTTAAAAAAAGCTGTACTTTTAAAAACTGTCTGTTCTTATTTTATTTGAACTGCTTATTTCTTACCTGCCATCCTCCAGCTCCCCTAGCCTCGTTCCGGCACGGCTGAGTGCCGCTTGAAACCGGAGGGCTGACGGAGTTGCTGGCACCATTTTGGATAGGGACATTATAGGCTGCATAGGTCAGCGCTGCAGCTCTCACGCTCCTGACCATCTTAAAGCTCACCCTATGCGCACACGCAGCGGACGCACTTAACCCGGTGGCAGAGGGTTCGCACCTGCTGCGGTCGTGCGTGGAGGTTTGCTGTGGCATTTTGTTTTAAAAAAAGCTGTACTTTTAAAAACTGTCTGTTCTTATTTTATTTGAACTGCTTATTTCTTACCTGCCATCCTCCAGCTCCCCTAGCCTCGTTCTGGCACGGCTGAGTGCCGCTTGAAACCGCAGGGCTGACGGGGTTGCTGGCGCCATTTTGGATAGGGGCATTAGAGGCTGCATAGGTCAGCGCTGCAGCTCTCGTGTCCTGACCTTCTTAAAGCTCGCCCCATGCGCACGCGCAGCGGACGCACTTAACCCGGTGGCAGAGGGTTCGCACCTGCTGCGGTCGTGTGTGGAGGCTTGCTGTGGCATTTTGTTTTAAAAAAAGCTGTACTTTTAAAAACTGTTTGTTCTTATTTTATTTGAACTGCTTATTTCTTACCAGCCATCCTCCAGCTCCCCTAGCCTCGTTCCGGTACGGCTGAGTGCCGCTTGAAACCGGAGGGCTGACGGGGTTGCTGGTGCCATTTTGGATAGGGGCATTAGAGGCTGCATAGGTCAGCGCTGCAGCTCTCTCGCTCCTGACCTTCTTAAAGCTTGCGCCATGCGCACGTGCAGCGGACGTGCACAGCGGGTGCGCCGGCGGCGCGCCGAAGGTTCGCCAAAGGCAAGCCCGTCTGCGCCTGTCTGCGGCCGGCCGGGGCTAGGGGCACCCTACTATGCCCGTTTGCTAACCTATTCCTCAGAACAACTCTGTTCATGTCAAGGCCCCTGGCCGCTAGGCGCCCCTACCGCTGCCTACATTGCCAACCTCGGCCTCAGCCACATCAACCCCATCCCCTCTCTTCCTGCTAATATGCCCTCACTACCTCCCCCCTTAGCGACTGCACGGGGCCCTTCCACCTCACCCTGCCCCGCACCCGCAATCTCGGCTTTTCTTCTCAACACTAGGTCGGCTGTCAAACATTATTCTGAACTTTTTGTCCTTCTAGACACCTACAAACCAGACCTTCTGTTTCTTACAGAAACCTGGTTTTGTCCAGACTCCTTGCCAAATGTGCTAGCGGCCCTCCCTTCCTCCTACTATGCCCTACGTGCCGATCGGCCTGCGGGGAAGGCTGGAGGCGGTGTCGCCCTGATAGTTCGTTCTGGACTTCATTTTCAGCTGTTATCATCCCCCTCTATCATGGCGGTCGACTGTCTAGTTGTTCGCTCTGTCTCTTTTCAAATCTCTATCACCTGTGTACTTGTTTACCGTCCACCTACAGAAACACCGCACTTTATATCCGCCGTCCAAGATCTATTGGCTACTTTAGCAGTGAACAACTCATCTGTCCTGCTGCTTGGGGACTTCAACTGTTGGCCCTCCGATCCTGCTGAAGACTCCATGTCAAAAGATTTCACCGAACTTTTCCTTAGCTTAAACTTTTTACCTCATATCCATACCCCCACCCATGCCCGAGGTCACATCCTGGACCAGCTTTGGTCACTAAATATCACCGTCCCCCCCCCAGTTGTTATGCCCTGTTCCTGGTCTGATCATTCCCTGGTCTCTTTTTTTCTTGACCAAACTCGTCAAAAGACCCCCGCCTCCCTAGAAACACCTGGGCCCGCAATTGGAACCATGTAGACATGCCTTCTCTTTGTTCCTCCCTCTCAGCTTCCTGCCCCAACCTCGTAGAGATTTCTCCCTCATCTCAAGAAGATACCATTAACAACTGGTTGTCCACAACATGTGACCAAGTGGCCCCGCTCAGACGCGTAAGAACTAGGCGTGCACATGACGCGAATAGATGGTTTAACGCCGAGCTCAAGGAGAAAAAACTCACAGTGCCGCAGGCAGAGCGTGCCTGGAGACGCGCCTGTGTTAAAATTGCAGTACATTTCCATTTCTAAAGACTACAAAAAAGCCATACTTCTTGCTAAGACCAACTACTTCTCCTCAAAAATTCTCTTGGCCGAAAACCAATCTAGGGAAATCTTTGCCACTGTTCATGAGTTAGCCACCTCAGACAGGGTCACCCTCAAACCCTCCCCTTCCCAATCCCTCTGTGATTCTCTCAATGAATATTTTATTGAGAAAATCGTTGCCATTAAGTCCAATATCTCACTGCCCTCCCCTTCCTTCACTGATTTCCAACCTCCGCCCAACCTGCTTCATCTAGACCAAATACCACCCTGACTAGGGAAACCTTTCTGTCCCTGATTGCCAAGGTCAAGTCAGGTTCCCCCTCTGACATCTGCCCTGCATATGTCTTGAGGCAGATCTTTTTGGCTTGCCCTCTATCCCCTCTTACTTTTCTCAATGATGACTCTCTGGCACAGAGCATTGTTCCTGATCGTCACAAATCAGCAATCATAATCCCTATTTTAAAGAAGCCTGGTGCCGATCCTTCCTCCCTCCCCAACTATCGTCCCATATCCCTTCTCCCATTCTTGGGCAAAGTCCTGGAATGCCACGTCACTAAAGTCTTTAGTGCATTTGTGGAGGACAGCGGTAGCTTAGCCCCCTGCCAGGCGGGCTTTCCTCCATTCCACTCCACCGAAAAGGTAGTCCTTTCTGCTATGGACAAATTCAGAGAGGGGATGGATGTTAACTCGCCCCAGGTGCTGGTCCTCCTTGATTTGTCCGCCGCCTTTGACACGGTTGACCATTCCATCCTTCTCACCCGTGTCGAGGCGGCCGGCATCAGGGGTAAGCCTGGCTTGGCTTACCTCCTTTCTGAGGGATCGAACGCAGGCCGTCCATCTGGCCGATTTCTCCGCACCCTCACGCAACATTCAATGTGATGTTCCTCAGGGCTCTTCCCTTTCTCCTCTCCTTTTTAATTTATACATTTTCCCTCTCATCTTTGCTTTACGGCAAATGGAGGTCACGGTTTTCAACTATGCCGATGACCTCCAGCTTATTTTTAATCTTTCCCCCTCCTCGGAGTCCATTCACAATTTCCAATCGGTTATGACCTTCATCCGGGACTGGATGAGCTGCAACCAACTTAAGTTAAACCCAGATAAAACCGAACTGGTACTCACAGGTGGCGGCTCCAGTCTCTGGACCCCATTGTTTTTGCCCCTTTCCCTGGGTACCCCTCCTTCACCCTCTCCTTCAGTCAAGACACTAGAGATAACACTCAATAAACACCTCACTCTTCATTCCCATATTAGCTCAGTGGTTTCATCTTGTTTTCTGACTCTCCGCACTATTCGCAAGATATCCCGGTTCTTCTCCTTTTCTGCTCTCAAACTGATTCTTTTGGCCATGGTCCTGTCTCGCCTGGACTATGGCAACATTCTGTACAATGGGGTCCACTCCCTGCTTATGACCTTCGGCGCCTTCAGCTGGTTCAAAACCAAGCTGCCCGTCTTATTTTCGGTCTGTCTAAATCCCACCACGTCACTCCCCTACTTAAAGCCTTGCATTGGCTTCCGATCCGGGAATGCGCCCTCTTCAAGATGGGCTGTACGACCTTCCAGGCTCGCGCCGGAATCGCTCCAGCTTTCATCAATTCTGAAATCAAAATCTACACTCCTAGTAGAGTGCTGCGCTCCTCCACCCAGTCCCTCCTTTCTGTTCCTCGCTTTAGGAAGAAAAAATCCGGGGGCGTGAAGTTTTCTGTCCTTGCTCCCACCTTCTCGAACGCCCTCCCCTTCACCATCAGGTCTTCTGCCTCATACTTTGAGTTTTGTAAAGCGTTGAAGACTCTACTTTTCTCACAAGCTTTCCCGCTCTAATGCCCTCCTCCTGCCCTCCTGGGTCTGCATCCCTAGCGCCAAAGAACCCTCTGGTAATCATGCGCTTAACAAATATTTGAACTTCTAACTTCAACTTCAATACCAGCAGCAGACTTCCCTGGTGAGCAGTAGCTTCACTACAATGATCTAATAAGCAACTAGAGTGCTAACATTCTGAATTTATGGCAAATGTTTGACACATCTAAATGCCTTCTTGATGGAATCAACGTAAAAAACTGAAAGTATTTCCCACTGAGGAGACTGCAGTAAATGAGGGAATTAGGAAACGTCATAACAAATAAGTCTCCCAAGATAGCCACCAGAGACAAAAGAGCCCAAATGTAGCACAACTATCACCCAGATGTAGCCCAAGTATAGCCCAATTACAGAATGTCCCAGAGTGTTCTAAAGAACAACTAGAGTGCTAACAGTCTTACTTATGACAAAAGTATGGCACACCTGAATCCATCTTGATTGGAATAAAGTGGTAACACTTAAAAAAAATTAATTTGCAAAGGAACAAAATGAGGGGGTTCATTTTCCCGTAGAAATTATGCTTAGTGCTACGGAAAGAAAAATAAGGGCACATTTTGACTTCTCAAATCCTCTTCTACTTCATAAAAAACAGTCTGACATGCAGACTGAAACATGCACTAGCAGACTTCCCTGGTGAGCAGTAGCTTTACGACAGTGATCTAATGAGCAACTAGAGTGGTAACATTCAGAATTAGTGGCAAATTGTGACACATCTGAATGACATCTTGATGGAACCAAAGCAAACAAGCATTGAAAATGCAATGGGTCTCGCCCTCGTTTAAGTTAAAGCAATTATGTTTGTAATTAGGTGCCTTTTTAGCTTTGCTTGTATTAGTGTTTTTCAAACTTTCACGTACAGAACATGCATATGTATGCATATATATATGTATGCATGCATTTATATTTGTAATTATATAGATATGCATTTTATATATATGTTTATATATGTATGTATTTATATATACACATACATTTATACATGCATATGCATATATATGCTTATATATATATATATATTTATATATATATATATATACATATATATATATATATATATGTGCATATGTGTGCATGTAGAGAGAGGTAGAGAAAGGTAGAGAGGTAGAGGTGAAGAGGTCGAGGTGTAGAGGTGTAGAGGTAGAGAATAGTAGAGAGAGAGGTAGAGACAGGTATAGAGAGTTAGAGAGTAGAGACTGTGTAATAGAGAGTAGAGAGTGAGTAGTAGAGAGTGAGTAGTAGAGAGAGAGTAGTAGAGAGTAGTAGAGTAGTAGAGAGTGAGTAGTAGAGAGTAGTGGAGTAGCAGAGTGAGTAGTAGAGAGTAGTAGAGAGTGAGTAGTAGAGTGAGTAGAAGAGAGTGAGTAGTAGAGAGTAGTAGAGAGAGTAGCAGAGAGTGAGTAGTAGAGAGTAGTAGTGTGAGTAGTAGAGAGTAGTAGAGAGTGAGTAGTAGAGAGTGTGTAGAAGAGAGTGAGTAGTAGAGAGTAGTAGAGAGAGTAGCAGAGAGTGAGTAGTAGAGAGTAGTAGAGTGAGTAATAGAGAGTGAGTAGTAGAGAGTTAGTAGAAGAGAGTAGAAGAGAGTGAGTAGTAGAGAGTGAGTAGCAGAGAGTGAATAGTAGAGTGTGAGTAGTAGAGAGTGACTAGCAGAGAGAGAGAGTAGTAGAGAGTAGTAGAGAGTGAGATGTAGAGTGAGTAGTAGAGAGGGAGAGAGTAGTAGAGAGTGAGTAGTAGAGAGTAGTAGAGAGTGAGTAGTAGAGATTGAGTAGTAGAGAGAGAGTAGTAGAGAGTAAGTAGTAGAGAGGAGGAGAGAGTGAGTAGTAGAGAGAGAGTAGTAGAGAGTAGTAGAGTAGTAGAGAGTGAGTAGTAGAGAGTGAGTAGTAGAGAGTAGTGGAGTAGCAGAGTGAGTAGTAGAGAGTGAGTAGTAGAGTGAGTAGTAGAGAGTAGTAGAGAGTGAGTAGTAGAGTGAGTAGTAGAGAGCGAGTAGTAGAGAGTGAGTAGTAGAGAGTGAGTAGTAGAGCGTGAATAGTAGAGAGTGAGTAGTTGAGAGAGAGTAGTAGAGAGTGAATAGTAGAGAGTAATAGAGTGAGTGGTAGAGAGTGAGTAGTAGCGAGAGAGTAGTAGAGAGAGAGTAGTAGAGAGTTAGTAGTAGAGAGTAGTGGAGTAGTAGAGAGTGAGTAGTAGAGAGTGAGTAGTAGAGAGTAGTAGTGAGTGAGTAGTAGAGTGAGTAGTAGAGAGTAGTAGAGAGTGAGTAGTAGAGAGAGTAGTAGAGAGGGAGTAGTAGAGAGGGAGTAATAGAGAGTGAGTAGTAGAGAGTGAATAGTAGAGAATGAATCGTAGAGAGAGTAGTAGAGAGTGAGTAGTAGGGAGTAGTAGAGTGAGTAGTATGGAGTGAGTAATAGCGAGAGAGTAGTAGAGAGTGAGTAGTAGAGTAGTAGAGTGAGTGGTAGAGAGTAGTAGAGAGTGAGTAGTAGAGAGTAGTAGAGAGTGAGTAGTAGAGAGTGAGTAGTAGAGGGTAGTAGAGCGTGAGTAGTAGAGAGTGAGTAGTAGAGAGTAGTAGAGTAGTAGAGAGTGAGTAATAATAAATAATAATAATACAGAATTTTGTAAAGCGCGTACAGTTACCTCAACCAGAGGTGTCCCGGCGCTGAGTGTGAAGTACAAGCGAAAAACCGCGTGATGAGAAAGAAAGAGGAGGAAGCTCCTTATTTAAAAAGCCACGTTTTCAGCAGCTTCCTAAAAATAGCTTCAGATGGTGCCCACTGTATAACCGGCGGTAGAGTGTTCCAGAGCTTCGCCTTGCTGGCCGAGAAGGTCCTGCCCCCCATCCGAGCACGCCTAACTCATGGGACACGGAGTTGGAGCAGGGAGTTGGAACGAAGAAATCGCGTCTGTACATATCTAGGGAGTCGAGCCTTTAGGTAGCAAGGACAAGTTCCATGTAAGGCTCTAAAAGCCAAGGTCAAGGCCTTAAATTTGATTCTACTAGCTACCGGTAGCCAGTGTAGTCTGTACAAATGCGGAGAGACACGCTGTTTAAATGGGATATGCTTTACCAGTCTCTCAGCTGCATTCTGGACGGTTTGTTACCGTTGGATCAGATATTTCGGAAGGCCCAGATATAGACCGTTAGCATAATCCAGCTAGAGGTGACCATAGCATGGATTACCGTTTTACGGCATCCCTCTGGCAAAAGCCGGAGAAATTTTCGTAAGTTCCTCAATTTGCTTAAGCATCCTCCGACCACCTGTTGGATGTGGGGAAAAAAAGATAACCTATCATCCCACTTTACCCCCAGGTTTTTAGCCTTAGTGCTGGGGATAGGCGCTGTGCCCATCTCTGTAGGCCACCAGAGTTCCGCAGAGGGGCGGGGGCCTTTCCCAAAGAAGATCACCTCAGTTTTTTCGGCGTTCAACTTCAGTTTGTTAGTATTCATCTAACTTGCCACGTCGCGAAGACAACCCTTGAAGTTAGCAAATGCTGCCACTGACACCTCCGAGTAAGGAAAAACTAACTGGGTGTAATCGGCATATGACATTGCCGTGACACCCCAGTTAGCAATTAAAGTAAAAAGTGGGGCTAAATAAATGTTAAAAAGCAGCGGGCTGAGTGTCGAGCCTTGTGGTACCCCGCAGGCCAACCGCCTAGGTTTGGATACAAAGGTGCCCAACGCTACCTTTTGGGTCCTATTAGTCAGATAAGAATGAAGCCAGCCGAGCGCTTGGTCCAGTAGTCCTGCCTCCGCCAATCGATGCAGAAGCCTGCCGTGGTCAACCGTGTCAAAGGCGGCCGATAGATCCAGGAGCACCAGCATAGCAGATGCCCCTGAATCCAACGACCATCTAACTGACTCGGCCACCTCAATCAGGGCGGTCTCAGTACTGAAACCTGCCCTGAAACCCAATTGGGTTTCATGCAGGATTTTGTTGTCCTCCGTGAACCTATTTAGTTGACGTTGGATCAATTTCTCCAACATTTTACCTGGAGCCGGCAATTGTGAAATTGGTCGCAAGTTGCTAAGATCCTCCGGATCTCCAGTCAATTTCTTTTTCAGAGGGAGAAGTGTGGCATGTTTCCAACAATCCGGAAACACCCCCGAGGAGATCGATGTATTCCACACATGCCGGAGAGCAGGGACAATGTACTCCGCCATCAAACTCCAGAGCATAGGTGGGCAGGGGTCATCAGGAGACCCGGATTTACACCTTTTTATTTCTTGAAGAGCCTCAGGTAACGAGTTCTGCTGAAATTGTCATAGGAACACCAGAGGGCCGCTGGTCTCAGCCGCATCCACTTTTTCCGTGGGCCTTGGCAGGGAGAATGAACCGTAAACTTTCTTAATTTTATTATCAAAAAATTCCGAGATGCTATCACAGAGTGTTACCGAAGGGACAACCTCTGTCTCAATACATCTGGGTTTGAAAAAAGACTGTACTATTTTAAAAACTTCTTTGCTTGAGTGATCTGCTTGCTGAATGGAGGTGGCAATAAAATGTTTTTTAGCCTTTCTTATTGATTTATGAAGCTTACGAATGGCTGCCCGATAGCGGGCACTTGCCAATTCACAGTAATTTGCCCTCCACAACCGTTCCAGTCTTTTACAAGCTCATTTTCTGCCTTCAATTCTTCTGAACACCAAGGGTCCGAGGGGGATTCCCTCCGTGACATTACTCGTTTAACTGGAGCAACAACCTCCACCATGTCACTAATCCATTGATTTAAAGGCCTTGGCATCAGTTTTAGTATTAGAGGTTAGGGCTGGGGGGTTCCGGGCTAAGGCTGGACCAATAATTTCTGGTCTCAGATTTTTCTGAGAGTAGTAGAGAGTAGTCAGTCAGTGTCAGTCAGTCAGTGTCAGTCAGTCCGTGTCAGTGTCAGTCAGTCAGTGTCAGTCAATCAGTGTCAATCAGTGTCAGTCAGTGTCAGTCCGTGTCAGTCAATCAGTGTCAGTCAGTGTCAATCAGTCAGTATCAGTCAGTCAGTGTCAGCTAGAGCAGCTCTGCTGGCCTGGTTCTCTGGTTCTAAAACAGCTCTGCTGACCTGGTTCTGTGGCCTACAGCCAGTCAGTCAGTGTCAGTCAGTGTCAGTCAGTCAGTGTCAGTGTCAGTCAGTCAGAGTCAGTCAGTCAGCCAGTGTCAGTCAATCAGTGTCAGTCAATCAGTGTCAGTGTCAGTCAGTCAGTGTCAGTCAATCAGTGTCAGTCAGTGTCAGTCAGTCAGTCCGTCAGTGCCAGTCAGTCAGTGTCAATCAGTGTCAGTCAGTGTCAGTCAGTGTCAGTCAATCAGTGTCAGTCAGTGTCAATCAGTCAGTATCAGTCAGTCAGTGTCAGTCAATCAGTGTCAGCTAGAGCAGCTCTGCTGGCCTGGTTCTCTGGTTCTAAAACAGCTCTGCTGACCTGGTTCTGTGGCCTACAGCAGCTCTGCTGACCTGGTTCTCTCCCTCTAAAGCAGCTCTGCTGACCTGGTTTCTCTGGCTCTACAGCAGTTCTACTGACCTGGTTCTCTGGCTCAAGAGCAGCTCTGTTGACCTAGTTCTTAGGCTACAGAGCAGCTCTGCTGATCTGGTTCTCTGGCTCTACAACAGCTCTGCTAACCTGGTTCTCTGGCTCTAAAGCAGTTCTGCTGACGTGATTCCCTGGCTCTAGAGCAGCTCTGCTGACCTGGTTCCCTCCCTCTAGAGCAGCTCTGCTGACCTGGTTCTCTACCTCTAAAGGAGCTCTACTGACCTGGTTTCTCTGGCTCTACAGCAGCTCTGCTGACCTGGTTCTCTGGCTGTAGAGCAGCTCTGCTGACCTGGTTCTTATGCTCTAGAGCAGCTCTGCTGACCTGGTTCTCTGGCTCTAAAGCAGCTCTGCTGACCTGGTTCTGTGGATCTAAAGCAGCTCTGCTGACCTGGTTCTCTGGCTCTAAAGCAGTTCTGCTGACCTGGTTCTCTGGCTCTAGAGCAGCTCTGCTGACCTGGTTCTGTGGATCTAAAGCAGCTCTGCTGACCTGGTTCTCTGGCTCTAAAGCAGTTCTGCTGACCTGGTTCTCTGGCTCTAGAGCAGCTCTGCTGACCTGGTCCCTTGGCTCTAAAGCAGCTCTGCTGACCTGGTTCTCTTGCTCTAAAGCAACTATACTGACCTGGTTTCTCTGGCTCTACAGCAGCTCTGCTGACCTGGTTCTCTGGCTCTAGAGCAGCTCTGCTGATCTGGTTCTTAGGCTCTAGTGCAGCTCTGCTGACCTGGTTCTCTGGCTCTAGAGCAGATCTGCTGACCTGGTTCTCTGGCACTAAAGCAGCTCTGCTGACCTGGTTCTCTCCCTCTAAATTAGCTCTGCTGACCTGGTTCTCTGCCTCTAGAGCAGCTCTGCTGACCTGGTTCTATGGCTCTAAAGCAGCTCTGCTGACCTGGTTCTCTGGCTCTCTGGCTCTAGAGCAGCTCTGCTGACCTGGTTCTCTGGCTCTAAAGCAGCTCTGCTGACCTGGTTCTCTTCCTCTAAAGCAGCTCTGCTGACCTGGTTCTCTAGCTCAAAAGGAGCTCTTCCGACCTGGTTTCTCTCCCTATAAAGCAGCTCTGCTGACCTGGTTTCTATGGCTCTACAGCAGCTCTGCTGATTTGGTTCTCGGCCTCTAGAGCAGCTCTCCTGACCTGGGTCTCTGGCTCTAAAGCAGCTCTGCTGACCTGGGTCTCTGGTTCTAGAGGAGCTCTGCTGACCTGCTTCTTAGGCTCTAGAGCAGTTCTGCTAACCTGGTTCTCTGGCTCTACAACAGCTCTGCCTGCCTGGTTTCTCTGGCTCTACAGCAGCTCTGCTGACCTGGTTCTCCGCGCTCATGATGCATGCACCCAACTACGAGAAAAAATATTTAAAAATAATATAAGTTTATTATAAGTACAAATATATTATTTTTATGTATATCTTAGAAAATCTCTTTCCCTAATATGTATATTAAAGACACATACATATCATTTTGGAACATAATTTTTCAGGGGTGTTATAGTTAGCTGGCCATGTCACTCAAACAAAACCATAGAAATTCCTCTGTTATAGGTAGTTCTGCTAACTATAACTTGGCCGCCTGCAATGCACTGCTGATAATGTCACATGTTGCATTATTCATGACATGGTCTGTGATATCACTGATGCCATCTCTGATGACACCTCAACTGACATCACTGATGACATCATCCAGTGAATGTGGTTTAGTTTGAAATTTAAATATAAATGATATATATACCAATCTGTATTAAAGATTAAGTGGATATATAACTGTCTGGATAGAGGATTTAGTAGCTGTCTGACTGACTGTTTCATATATATATATATATATTACCTACTGGCGGTCGCCAGTAGGTAGTTATAGTTAGGATTGATTTCCATAGGGAAATCGCAACATTCTATTGGGAATAACTTTGGCGCCGGTTGAGGAATCTGCCTGAAATGTTCCTCAACTTTGCCTCGTGGCGCTCCGGTCCTTCCCTGAAAGTTTGGGGGGGCTTCGTCAAGTGGGGGCCGAGATAAAAGGGGGGTCCCAAAACGTGTTTTCCCCATGTTAATTTCCATAGGGCGGTCGGTCGCACTTTTAGCTCGAACGGCTGAATGGATTTTCACCAAACTTGGCAAAATTGTAAGGACTGGTAGCCCGATGTGCCTTTGCTATGTCTCAAGATATGTGCTCCAGAGGATTTTGAGTAATTTAGGTTAAAAAAAATGTATATATCTATAGCTGCGCCCTGGTACGCGCACCGGGGAGCGCTCCGAGCGCGCCACGCGACTTGCGCACGGAAAGCTGATTGGCTCTCGGGTGTCTGTAAACATTCGAAACAGTCCAGAGCGGCCGCCATCTTGTGTCTCGGTAGGATCGAGACACAAGAGGTGGTAAAAAC
Source organism: Lissotriton helveticus (assembly GCF_964261635.1). NCBI lineage: Eukaryota > Metazoa > Chordata > Amphibia > Caudata > Salamandridae > Lissotriton > Lissotriton helveticus. The sequence continues at coordinate 884,007,623 of NC_136059.1, forward strand.
AAAGGGGGAAATAACCAAAAGGGGGCAGGGTAGACCCCCCCTGACCCTCTAGGTTTGATGTGGGGGCCATAAAAGGGTCCCTCGGGGGGAGCGCCCGGTACGCGCACCGTGGAGCGTACCGGGGAGCGTAGCATGGGGAAAACCCTGTTCATTCACTGCGTCACCTCTACGACCCTTTCTTGCGTCAATATACCCATTTTGCATACATTACACCTGACGTAGGTATAATGTGGCGCAGGGGTTTACAAAGTGACGCATCTACCTAGATGCGTCACTTTGTAAATATGACTCAATAAGGTGCATTTTTAACAGCACTGGTGCGTCACAAAAAGTGACGCACCGGTGGCGTAAAAGTGACGCATGGCCTCATAAATGAGGCCTTCAGTCTTCTACTCATGCGTCATATTAAATATATGACGTATTATGTCGCAAGTACTTTTAGATATGTCAGTATTTCAGACGTATCTGTAAGCGCAAAAGTGATGCATTGCTGGAGTGTGTCATGAGTGATGTCACTGACCATGTCATGAGTGATGTAATATGTGACGTCATCAGCAGTGCATTGCACGCGCAAGTTATAGTGAGTCCAACTAACTATAACGTGGGAATTTCAATGGTTTTATGCGAGTAAAACTTCCAGCTAACTATAACTGGTGTAAAACCTATGGTTTCTTCAGTGAATTTAATAGGTTTTATTTGTGCTAATTCCTAACTATAACTGGTGCGAAACGTATGGTTTTTTCAGTGAATATATATATATATATATATATATATATATATATATATATATATATATATATATATATATATATATATATATGAAACATAATGAGTCATTGTGTAATGTGGTTGCATATATAACATAGAGAAAAAACAAAGAATATTAGCAGACATTCAGTGTTTTCCCCAGTATTTGTATTTTTTGTTTTTACTTTAAAAAATGATAGGTGGAGTTGACGCCCCCTGAATAGAAATTACTCCTTTCTAAAAAAAATCCTATGTTTGGTGGAATTTTCTATTATTTCCATATTTTGAGTTATAAGAATGGGCATAAATAAGTGATAAACCTGTTTAGAAATAAAAAATAAAATATTAAAAAACGAGACAATATCACCTGGCCCAAGGCCAACCTCGAACCGGCATCAGCCAAAAACTAAACTGGGAAGTAATGCCACCATCGGGTGGCCATCTTGGAAAGTTAGCGTTCTAGGATGTGAACACACACACACACACACACACACACGCAATCAGGAAGTCAAAGAACAGCTTTGACGATGTAAGTACAGCACAGCCAAACCCCTTGGGCAACGAGCATTTCCCAAATAAGGTATTTCACTTATTCCTGTTTAACCTGATTTCTCAATCCTTTTTCCTGCAGTGTGTGACTACAAGCGCTCCTCCCCTACTGTGATAAGCTCATGGTGTCTTAGTTAGGCTTTGAACATGTACATGTTTATCGATCCTCACTATTATGTTTTTTAGTGGCCAGACATATTTGAGTCCCTCTCATGTTTTATGACATTAAAAGCACATCGAGAGCATCGTAATCAGGAGTGATCCCAACGGATAGAAGCACATATAGAGTGATTTTTTTTGTTATGTGTATTGTATTGTCTTGTTCGTTTTATAAAAAAAGAAGGGCAACACAGCACTCACATATAACAAAAACGAGCTGATGTGCACAATATAATTTCCATTTACCTTCCACGAGTTTGGTGATGTGGTTTCCTTAGTAAATATTCAAATGATAATTTATGTCATGTTTTACTCTATCTTTCCAGATTGCTTAGATTAGGTATTGTATTTATGCATGTCTGAATGCACATTCCACCAGGACAGTTATCAGGGAGACCTATTAGGTTATCAAGGAGTTGTTGAAGGGATCAATTATGTTGGTCCTGAAGAAAACCCTAGGGGAAGGCTTGAAGCATGGAGACCAGAGAGAAAACTACTCATTATAGTGTACATTTCTCCTCCCCCTTTTAACAATACCAGCCACAGGAATTAATAAAGTTTAGGTTCCTCATGGCCATGTATATTTTAACTCACAACTATTTCCTGACCCTTCAACTCTCGCAATAACACAGTAATCACCTCACAAAAGTGCTCCCTTGTCTTCATCGGTTGCAGCACGCCCCGTCCAGTAGCGCGGCAGGAAGAACCCGATGATCAAGCATGCCACTAAGGTATCTTTTGGTGGGTGAGGGATATTTTAAGACAACTCATCATTTTCTTTGACAAACTAAAACTAATCACTGGAAGGATAACTTTTTCATGCATGATGGGTGGACTTTCTTTCTTTTTTCTTGATTTCTAAAGGAGGCTGAGTCCACAACAAATCGAACCTCTTTCTATCCCTCTTGTTCTTTATTTCAATATGTACATATACACGAAACATATCATGGCCATTAATACATCGTAAAGCAGTAATGAGGCATGTATCACTGATTAAACACAAGAAGCATGTCCAAACTTTATCACAATGAAAAATGTTTTTTTAGTTATTTATTAAAAATGCAACATTGTGCTATAATTAATATGATTTTTTGTCGAATGATTTTTAATTAATTAAATACAATACTACTGCTGCTACTACTACTTCCCCGGTTCAATATTGCTATCAAAGGATTTTGGTGATGACATAAACCACAAGGCCCTACAAATACACCAACATTGAGAAGTAGAAATTTACCCAAGGAAGTACTTTTGTTTGGTTTTGTGTAGAACTGTTCAGGACATTAGGAGAAATTAGCATTTAATATTTGTTTGAAACTGAGCATAAATATGTTAAATTATAGTTAGAGAGATAGCTATGTAGAGTGTAATTGTGCTTTTTATTCGCCTATAACTTTTGTGCTGGTTGACGAATTTGCATACAATTTGGTAGATGCTTAGAAAGTTTAGCGTACTTGTGGAATTTTTTAATTTGTTCTGATTCATTAAGGTGAGGCACAGTTAAACAGAGGGGTCAAAAATGAACTCATTTGCTTATAACTGTGACATCATTTGATGAATCCCCATAAAATGTGGTACCTATTCACCATGTCTAATTTTCTGTGGGTATTGGAATGTTCATGCCACCCCATTTGCAGAGAGCAAAGTTAAAAGGGGTCCAAAAGTGTTTTAATGTGCTAATAATGTTGGTGCTCTTTAATGAATATGCATGAATTTGTTAGGCTGTTAGCACCTTAAGCCCAGTGCATAACTCTCTGGTTTTATGCAGATCCAAGATGGTAAGAAATTAAAAGTTGGGTTAAAAAATAATGTATTTCCTAATAACTTTGGTGCGGATTTACATATTGGCACAGCATTTATTTTTAGCTAATCTAGATGTTTTAACTTTTATGCAAACCTATCAAAGGGAGGAACTCGTAATGTTATGCTCAAAAGAGAAACGATTCCTATTTTAATTCCCAAATGAATCCTTGCTCTAAGCTCCAGAAAAAACCCTCTGAATGGAATTGCCCTTACAGTGGGGAGAGGTGTGTTGTGGCTGGTTGGGTGCAGTATCTGACCGAATCTCTGATATCTATGCTGATAGAAACCAACACCTAAAAACATAATGAAATTAAATGAGAAGACATACTCAAGCCAATAAATATTATACTCATAGTCCCTCTTTCATAGTGTTAAGAGTAATGCTGCTTTTAACATAATCTGTAAGATTATTCACAACATTTGTAATTTAACCTTTCTCTTCAAGGTTAAGGTCATGACAGATGCATTTGGTGTGTGAGTTATCATTTGTATGGATGTTGTGTGAGTAATGAATTGCGGTCCTAATTACAACTTGTGAATGTCATTGGCTTTCTGTTTTAATTCTCTAGTTATGGTTAAATCGGTTTCCATTGAAATACACAATTTGTTTTCTTATAACATTAACACCGTTAGACTAAACTGTACACAATTTGTTTTCTTATAACATTAGCACCGTTTGACTAAACTGTAAGAAACTTTTCCAAAATAGACTTGCATCCACTTTGAGTTCTTTGAACCAAATTTCTTGCAGTTCTGTGAGGTGGGCACCAAAGTGGGTACCTTGCTCATCGTATTGTGAGATCCATGCTATGCCTTGCCGACGAGGCCTAATAAAGCCAAAACTTGTCTGTGGTTGCTTGTGATCCATTCTTGAGGCAGCCTTGTCTGGAGTTTGAGATGGACTGTTTCCATGAGGAGCAGGGTCAATACTGATTTGCATAAGTCAGGCAATTGTCTAGAGTGGTACAGTGGGTGAATGTATTGTCATTACTGTGTCTTGTATTGGATCGTATTGCAGTTAGTACTGTTGAGTCAAGACAATGCTGCGTTTCATGTTCAGTTTCTTCGAAATGTTTTGATTCGTTTGTCTTCTCTGTTTTACTCCCCTCGACAATAACCTGGGGCTGGTAAGGAGTGTGTTTTTTGATATTCAAGTATTATGCACCCATTCTTGGAAGAGCCAGCTACTAAATGGTGGACGTCTGTCTTTTAATCACTTATGGTATGCCTCCAAGTGAAAAGATGATGTTCAGCAATTGGTGACTGTAAGATTTTGGGTTATTAGTTGCAAAGGATGCATATTTTTACTGGGAAACAAGTACGCCATTGTAACAGAGGGGAGCAAACCAGAGCAATCCAAGGCCAACTCTGATGAGGTGGTGTGGTCTAGTAACCCCACCTCACTGGAACTCAACACAGCATTCAATAAATCAACCAGTCAGTGTTTTTTATTTGTAAAAAGAAAAATTACTTTTGTTACACACACCTCTAAATACTAAGCATCACGTTACACATATATACAAGAAGGTAGATGGAAGTGCCTGTGGAGATTCCTTCATGCCAATGTTACACCACTAGTGCGTCTTGAACACTATAACCACAATACTCCCCACCCATAGTAGAAGCAATATTACAATGTAAGAGGGTGTCATTATGAATAAGGCAGGCCTACTGCCTTTGTCAGTGTGCCACCAAATCACTAAAATCAGCAACAGGTTATAATTCACCATTGCAACACCACTGAAATGAGAAAAATATCAATGTGCAATAAATGTTATACCCACCACTGAAATCCATGGGGATAATGTCAAGAGGGTATAGTATTTTCATACTGTAAAACCTTGCAATGTTAACCATCAACATTACTAATAAAGCATTACAGTGGATAAAGTGTCCCAGAGATTCACTATTATTTTCACTATGATACTACTGCAGGGTAAGGACCAACCAACAGGAGTATCCCTGCTCCAGACCTTATAAGCAAAAGCTCCACTTCCAGGAGTACTTGAAACAGTATGAAGTTTCCCCCAGGCTACGTGATTCAACCCTCTGGGAGACATATGTTGACTTTTTAAGAACATTTTTAGAGGGGCTGCCGAGCTTCTTGATGGTGCCCCTTCTCTTCTTGGGGCACAACAGAAGCAAAAATGAAGAGTTTTGTAGCCAGCCTTTTCCCTAGCTGATTGTCTCTTTTGAGCATTAATGAGTGGTTCTGCTGCTTTCATTTCACTCTTCTCTGCTCCCGCCATGAGCAGGATCAAAATTGCAGGTTTTTTGGCTCCCACCTGGAGGTGATAGGAACCCAGTCCTCTACTGCCTATGCTGACTGCAGGCTGGAAGCAGTATGCCAGCACATCCTATACACAAGATTTGATTGATTTGATTTTGATATTTATAAAGCGCGCGATTGCCCGTGGGCGTCTTGGCGCTACGTGACATAGTAGACTAGTTAGCTTCAATTTAGGGTTAAAAACTTGCAGAAAATAACCAATTTTTTATCTCTTTTCTGAAAGAGAGCAAAGAAGGACTGTTTTTGATTGTCGTTGGGAGCATGTTCCACGTACTGGCTGCATGGAGCCAGAAGCTTCTCCCACCCCACCGGACCTGATTAAATCTAGGCACCTGAATCAATTTTTGATCGCTGGATCTCAAGGATCTGGAGGGCTCATACCAGTTCAAATGGCTTTTCAGGAACTAACAACCAATTCCATGAAGGGCTTTGTATGTCAGATACAGGGATTTGAATTTAGCTCTTTTTCCAATTGGCAGCCAGTAAAGACCTCTCAATCTGTGCGCTACCGGTTCAAACTTCGGAATCTCTAGCACCAGCCTGGCTGCTGCGTTTTGTAAACATTGTAATGTTGCTAGCTGCTTGGCCTGGATCCCCGCATAGAGCGCGTTTCCGAAGTCCAACCTTGACAACGCCAGTGCTGTTACCACTGTCTTGCGCGAATTTTGGGGAATGAACGGTAAGAGTTTTCTGATCATCTTAAGAATGAACCAGATAGAGGAGGCTAATTTGTTCATTTGTGCCTCGTATGTGAGCTTATCGTCCAGGAGGACTCCCAGGTTTCTAACCTTGTTAGCTGGGGAGGGACGTTGGCCCAAGCTGTCCGGCCACCATTCCTGATACCAGGCTTACATGTCTGTCCCCATCAACATAATTTTGCTTTTGTCTCCATTTAGTTTCAGGCAGTTGCTCTGCATCCACTGGAAAATGTGTTCCATCCATTTTTTTAAATTTCTCGGCCGTCTCTTTGATGTTATTTGTGATTGACACCAAGATTTGTGTGTCGTCGGCGTAGGAGACTAGGATAAAGCCCCAGGAGACTGGGATAAAGCCAAGAAGGCTGCTCTGACACCCAGGGTTTTAGAGCTTCCTTAGAGGAATATTGTGAAAGAGGGTGAAGCACCATGCTCTTTGTTCTGCGTCCTGTTCCCATGTGAGACCATGTTTTTGCTCTGCAATTTCTTTAGCCCCGCAGGATCATTTACCACAATATTGGCCTTATTTTTCTCCTGGTGGAAAGCACTAGCCACCAGAACCATTTTCTTTAAACCTTTGGGCCACTTAATTGCTTTTTGAGGAGCATAATTTTTCTTGCCCCATGCACCAGATGTTTTGTTCACCTGGTCTCTTGGTGATCTCTTCTGCTTGTGGGACATCTCCCACAGCCACCTTGCAGCCAGCCAACAGAATACCCTCCCTGCCACACTCGCTAGTTTCATAGCCTCCTGGCTGTCACAGGAAAGGGCAGATTAATTGATAAATGCATGTGACTGTCAGCAGCAGGGGCTTAAGTTTGTTGTGTACATGGACGCAGTAAGGTTAGGAGCAGGCTTTAATGTTCAGAAATTGGAAAATAATTAGTTACAGGATAAACTTAGGGCATGTTACCGAGTCTTGCTGTGAGTCATCTCTCTTAGCCCTAAGAAGTAAATTAAGTCCACCTGTGTATAATTATGGATGATTTCTGACAAACCTTTGTAGACCTATCACCATGCTGTGGACGAGCAGCAGAATTAGGTCTCCTGCTGTGTTTCACTTATACTCTGGGACATTCGGGGTCCCTAACTAGGTGCTTTCACACAGCATCGATGACGGGTGGTAACTGTGCCAAGGTCAGTGCCCTATGTACAGTGCAATGTAGAAGCCTTCATCCAAAACTCCCAGCGAGGGCAAGAAGGATGAATCACAAAATGGGGCTAGGGATTTGTAGGAGGAAACCGAATTCTCCCTAAAGTTTGAACGTGGCTTGATGCTCTTTTAAGTAAGGTGAAGCTAATGGTTAATAAAGCAGTCTTTCCCAAGAGCCGCAGAACTTAGGGGCATATTAGCAAGAACCTCGTTAAAATTATCGCAGTTTTAGCAGCAGGAAACTGCCGCTGAAATGACGATAATGGGCTTGCTAATATGCGTTATAGAATTCCAATAGAAGCCCAGGTTGGATGTCCTGCACATCTAACTTGGGCTTCTATTGGAATTCTACAACGCATATTAGCAAGCCCATTATCCCCGTTTTAGCGGCAGTTTCCTGCCGCTAAAACAGCAATAATTTTAATGAGATTTTTAGCTATCTCCATTTCTTCTGACTCTTTCAGCTCGTTTTGCACTTTCTTTCTTAGTTGAAAAGGGATGCATCAGTGTGGCACTGCTACTGGTTGTACAGTATCATATATTCGTAAAGTGATTTGCTTTGTTTTGAGCTTATCTATGGCACTGAACAGACCTGGGTATGTGTGTGTTAATGTCTGCAATGAGCCTTCCTTCATTATGTTCATCGACCAGTTTTAAGTTTTGAGTTGTTTTTTTTTTGTTGTTTTTAAACTTAGTCACACTCCTGTTCCTTGCATTATTAAATTCTATACAGCTTCTATTATATAGTGACTCCTTATTTATATGCTTAAAAATATCCACATAGTGATAGAAGCTTAGGGCATGCTTAAGTGTAGCTGTCTAGGTTAATTATTCAAAGCCTCAACCTGTTATTTATTGATACATAAAGCACCAATGACATGATGTTATCCCAGGCTCTAGTGTCTAGTAGAGCCCTATATTTTCTGTCTTGTATTATTACATTTCATCTCAATTGTAGATTGCTTGCTGATGTTTTTGATGAAGTACTAATTCCGAACAGGTATGCCTCAATCTGTTTGTGTAAACGAACATGTTAAACAGGTAACAGCTCGTCTTTTCTTTCGAAATTTAGTATATTAATTTTTTGCTGCTTTTCATTTCCAAGGTGGTCTACCCTTCTTCTTCCATATTCACTTACTGGTTTCTTTTGGCGTGAATCAACAACACGCTTACTCAGTGTATTATTTTTTCACGCAGTCTGGAATTTTTGTTTACTACTGGACAATTAGCTCAAATTTGAAAATTTGATGCAGCCTTCCACGGTTGCCACATGATGTGATATTGCATTTTTGTTTTGGTTATCCTCTTATTCTGCTCTGTTGTGTGTTCTTTGAGGGATATTCTCAAGAACGTGTGATAATTACCGCAAAATTAGCTTAACACATCTCTTCCCATCACAGTCTATCACAGGAAAATAACGCTGTGTTAACTTTGTATTCTCAACACGGTTGTACCATGCGATAGGCCTACGATAAAGCATCAAATGTCCGCGATAAAGTCAACGCGACACCGCAAAAATGCGAAACACGAATGCCCAAAAAGTTGTGATGAGGCCAATCACGATACAAAAATCCCCGAAAAGCAGCGACAGGCCTGCAATTCCCATGCGTCAAGTGGGAAAAGGCACCATGAAAGCAGAACAAAAACAAAGGGAAACAAAAATAGACTGCGTAGCACCATGGATTCACCCGGATCGAGTGCAGAGGTCAACGCAAACCTCTCAAACCCCACAGACCACCAGCAAGGAACCTCGGGGTCGGGGAAGGCCAAGGAGAAGAGGAAGATGGGGTGCAGTCCGCAGGAAAACCAGATCAGCGTCATGGAGGTGACAGAACACCACCATCAACTAAACTTCATTTTGACAAATGTGAATGCAGTTGGAGTGTCAAGGAGGCCAATGGAGGAGGCCAAGAGGTGCTGGCATGATGTGAAAAGCCAAACCAAGCTCAAACCCGCTGTCCAACAGGAAGGCAGCAACGGAGCAGGAGGTGGGAGACCTGCGCCAAAGGAGGAGCTGGAGGAAATGGAGGCCACAGTCATCAGTGCGGAGACGTTGCAAGGAGTTGGGAGTCCAGACACTGCTTGATAGGAACTGACACAACATCAACAGGGTGAGTAACAACCAGGGCCTGGGGTGACAGGGAGATGGGCACAATGGCACACATGCGCAACGATGTGTAGCACACTGCACACCCACAATGACCCTGGATCATGTCCCTGATCCCCATGGCACACTGCAGCACAAATACTAACACCACGTAGGCCCCCGTACACCATGTTCCCAAATGGGTCCCACCCCACACATCAACATTCCCATAACCAACACGTGCAGAACCCTGCACAGATGCGTATTTGTGAGCCAGACTGACAATGCAAGTGACACTACATGATGGTCAGCATGGCTGCAGTACAATCATAATGACACTGTGCACGCCACAACACTGAGGTGGCTGAGTGTGGACCACATCCGGAAAGGAGCAGGTCATACTCTGACACATCCACGTGCACAAATAACCCCTGATGTCAACAACACATCTGCAGACAAACAATGAACCAGAGTACAATAACCGTTCAAGAGCACAAATGACTCAAGTCACCAACATCTCAGCACCGTAAAAAAACAAACGGCAAAGGCACACCGCCTCAGGGGGGTAAGGTGCAGCAAAATCACAGTTGCAGGGGCGACTCTCCCACAATTCTGCACACACACATAGCAATAACAGCACATCCACATTGACGACAATGTGGTACAAAGTGCAACACTTACACTGCAGAACAGAGACACAACTGAGTCCACTCATGCGTATAAACAGGCCAATCACATCTAACACAACAGGAAACTGTGAGAGGAAAATGTACGTGTACAACCTCACATCTGTCATGTAGTCCAAATGTCCACTGTCCCGCATTAACTATTTAGCACCTTCCAAACAGTCACAATGTACATTGACATACAGTCTGCATGTGAACTCGAACAATGCACTAACATACATGTCAACACAGTGCCAAAATGCATCTCCCTTTCACATTGCAGAGGGACAAACTTAACCTCCAGAAGAGCAGCTCAGACAACTCATCAGTGATGCTGGAGAGGATCTCCACACCTTCGACACCGACAGCCTACAACAGCTCCTGGACATGTTAGGCAACCCACCTCCAAGAGCAGGGCAGCCCAGCTACATAGAGGAGAGCCCAGCCCCTGCAAAGACCACACAGCGTGAAGCACCCACCACCACGGCGAGCTCCCATCACTTTACAGGGGCACACATCTCATTCCAATGCCAGGTCTCAGAATGCCAATAGGAGGTGGCCGAACGTGTGCGGGTGGAGTCTGACATCATGTAAGTCGAACTAGATCATAAACGTGGGTGTCTAAGTCCCATCAGGGACCACCTACATCCCACAAATGAGACCCACACTGCGACAGAGACACATGAATTAGCTAATTTCCTGTACTGAACCACGCCCAGAGCCCTGGAATAATCATTCACCCCCCACACTGGACCTGCGTATGACAGCCCAGTCCACTCCTCTTACATATATACAACTCTGCCATAATAAAATCAAGACTCAGTTCCAAATGTGTGACCTACTCGACCGCAGTGTAGGCCGAAGGCTGCGGTCAGCAGGGGCCCACAGCCACGTGTCGTTGGCTCGCGATGCAGAGAGTTAGTGACACCAGAGCAGTTGTTGGTAGTGTTGGATCTGTACCAACCAAAAAGAGAGAGTAAGGGAATTTTTCACCGGAGGTGAATGGGGATTACTCCTGTTCCCCTAGATAGGTAGGTAGCAAACAAATGAGTATCACCATACAGATTTAAGAAAATCCTAATGGGATGTATGTTGGCAAAAGGAAAACATTCTTCCTTTTATAAAACCCCTCACTCACCAACCTAGTGGTGACATGCTTCATCATTGGGATCCACCCTGATGACCGAATGTCACCAGGGTGTGCTGCAACATCTGAATTACAGTGGAGCTGGTTTGTGTTGGAGTGCAAAAAAATATAAGTGTTAAAAATTGTCCTGGTATAAACTCAAAGAATGAATTTTATTAGTGAGCAACTGGACAATATTAAAAACAGTGTGGAGATACCTTGAGGGTAATTATGACCAAAAGTATCTCTGCAAGTGGTCTGGTCTACATGTTTCAACCTTATGGTGGAGAATTCCAGGTTTTCTTCAGGACCAAAAACAAAGAAAATGGACGGTCTACACCCCCTAAAAGGCGTACCCAATCCTAAATTCTTGTGGAAACAGCAAAAATAATATTCTGCTAAAAAGTGTGAGCAGCTACCGAAAATTGGTGCGCTCAATAAAAGAGAGACCTGTGGAAGTAAAAACAGAGAATATAGCGTAAATATATTGAATTACGTGCCTGTAACGATGTGAAGGTTCTCTCGTGTTCACAAGCAACATGCCAATCCCATTCTGTTCAATCGTCTATTTAGGCGGGTAATAATCAATGACCTAGCGATCTGGGACCCAATGTGTGGGTGAGGGCCAACAACTCATACACTTATCAATCAGTGCGTGGAAGTGGCGTATATCCGTTATCATCACTTGTGCCTCCAAACTTGATGTGGCGTGATAGTACTTTCTTTCAAGACTAAACGTGAGGACGGATTAAAGATTGTGCAATTATACCATGCGTAAGAACACATACATACATCAACCAACGTACATCAAGACCAACAGACAAGTAACATGTAAGGGTAACTTGGGCCTGTCTTACTCATATTAGAAGTCTTTTAGGCATCGGAGGGCAGAGGAGGAAATGTCCTCAACTAGAACATATTCTGCGAGGAGCAAAACGGAAAAAATGTAAAAAGGTTTGTAATGGCCGCGTGGGTATGCGACGTTCGTGGAACAGAGTTAGCTAATTTCCTGTACTGAACCACGCCCAGAGCCTTGGAATAATCATTCACCCCCCATACTGGACCTGCGTATGACAGCCCAGTCCACTCCTCTTACATATTGAGTGGGAGACAACAAAGCTACATGTCCAAGGTCTTACGCTGCCTTGGTAGCGTCCACTGTACACAGCACAAGTAATGTTGTGGGGCCCGGGACCCTCATGCATGCATTATGACCAAACAGACATGCTCAGATCGTATGTGGAACTGGTGCAATAATATAAACTCTGCCATAATAAAATCAAGACTCAGTTCCAAATGTGTGACCTACTCGACCGCAGTGTAGGCCGAAGGCTGCGGTCAGCAGGGGCCCACAGCCACGTGTCGTTGGCTCGCGATGCACAGAGTTAGTGACACCAGAGCAGTTGTTGGTAGTGTTGGATCACCTCCGTAATGATGATCCTTTTTTCCATCTGACTGAAACACGTCTTCCTCTTACACCTCTCCTTGTTTGCAATGATATGATCTCAGCCATTGTGAAATCAAGACTCAGTTCCAAATGTGTGACCTACTGGACTGCAGTGTGGGCCGAAGGCAGTAGTCCGTGAGGGACCACAGACATGTGTCGTTGGAATGCTATACACAGACTTGGTGACAACACATCGAAGGGAGTAAAGTGCTATCAAACGTCCAATGCACATATGAACTCACCCATCAGGATATCATGACTCAGTTCCAAATGTGTGACCTACTTGTCCGCTGTTAATGCCGGTGGAGTAAGTCAATAAGAAAGGAGTACAGAGGGCCTTGCTCGCCGAGGCCATGATAGTCTGAGCAGGCTGCCAGGGTCGCGGGCCTCGGACTTGGAGATTGCACTGGCACATGGTGGGCCCTCTTTGACACACGCCGGTGTCGGCAGGTGAGTAGTGAGGCCTGGGTGCGCAGGGGCGGGCAAGACATTTTCGGGGACCAGTGGCCCAGGGTGCAGCAGGCGCACATGCTCACAGGCAACCACGTTTATGGTGACGAAGTCGGCCTCATGGTGGGGTGAAAGGCGCGGCCCTGGCAGAGACGTTGGGCATTCCAGAAGAGAACCGCGCCCAGAGCTATGTGCTTTTTATTCACACCCCTGCGCTGGCCTGGCATACACTGGGCCAGCCCACTCTGCTCACGCTTAGAGGCAGGACATGACAAGCTACATTTCTGCGACCTGCCCCACTGGCTGGGGTGACATGGTTGTGTCCACGGTCCACTACACTCTGTACACCAGCGGTGTATGTCGACATGGATATGTGCGTGATCTGCAGTCTGCAGTCTGGCCATCACATCCACGCCACACATGGCATTGTGTACATTCTCAATCATGGGTCACTTGCCTCCTTTGCACATGCCTGGTTCCCTCCTCTCTCCACAATCTGCTATTGTGTGGCTGAGGTGCCATGTCATTGATGGATTATGCACATGGCTGGCCCAGGTTCTCACAGTAAGTTGTGCTGTTGTGTCTGGTGGGTGGGCATGTTGTTTGGCATGTTGTATGTGAGTTTGTAACGTGTGCATTCCCAGAGTTGTGATTTGCATTATTGTGGAGTTAAGGTGTGTGGTGTGTTTATTTGGTACTTACCAACGAGAAGTGCATTACTGTAGGTGCTATCCTCAATGCGCTGGTCGATGATGGACTGTCGGAAGATGTAGGAATCATGCACACTACCTGGGTAGTTGGCGTCTACATTGGTGAAGAGTCCCCGGTGGTCCACTATTGCCTGCACATTGACGGAATGCATGTGCTTTCTATTGCGGTAATTGTATACAGTGTTGGGAGGGGGCACAAGTAGGACATGTATGCAGTCAATTGCCTCCAACACTTGCGGGAAGCCAGCTACGGCAGGGAAGCCTTGCTTGGTCTCGAGTTGTTCCTGCACTGTGTGGGGGCAGTATAGGTACTGGGGTACCAAGCTGATGATGGAATCCAGGACAGGTGTGAGGAACTTGGATAGGGCTGGCTGTGAGACTCCTCCGACTCTGGCAGTTGTTGGTTGGAAGGTACCAGAGGCCAACAGGTGCAGCGCAGCCAGCAGGTTTGTCTACGGAGGGATGTTGGTTGTCCACTGTGTTAGTACCGTCAGGCTGTGGGCAATGATGGTCAGGATGCAGAGGATGGTTTTCCTTTTGAGCCTGTAGTGGGCAATGACATTCTCTGGTGTTGAGTCTGTGAGGCTGGTGCGTTTCCTGATGGTCCGCTGGATTTTGTCTGTGCGGCCTCTGTGGTGGTCTGGAGGCGGTGCTGGGGGCTCCGGGAGTGGTGGTGGTGGGTGTTGTGGCCCTGATGGTGCTCTGAGCTGCATGATCAGTGGCTCCATGGCATCTGTTGCCCTTCAGGTGTGGCTCTCGGCTCTGCTGCCTTTTCTGGTGCAGGCAGTCGTCCGACTTTACACCAGGACAGAGCAGGTGTTAAATCCCTGCTGCTAATGTGCCTTATCGCCTGTTTTGGGTTCTTATCGCCGATCTGGCTGGTCATTGTGAATGTTGCGGAGTGGTGTTTTTGCGGCTTTTTGCACAGGAAAGCCTACTGTGCATCTCATTAGCGATAGTTGTCGGGGTCATCTGTGGCGATGTTTTTTGCGACTGCTATCGCAGGTCAACTGGTGATATGGGCTGTTAGCATCGGTTTGTGAATGGGGCGATACATTTATCGCCACTTTGGCTGCGATAAAGTGCTGATAACTCGGCGATAAGTCCTTGAGAATATGCCAATTTGTTTCTTGTGGCGTTGAGCACAGTTTTGAGGTTATTTTGCTTGTTTTCCTGTGCAATCGTTAATATTGCTCTTCCTTTTGTGCTTTGTTGATCCTGCCTTTGCTCTACATTTGTTGTGTGAAATTCACCACGGTTAGGCATTCTTGCTCTTTTGACTATATCCTTCGGGGTCATTTTCTGTCCTACTAAGTTTGTATCGTCGAAGTGGTGGAGGGTGGCACCCATATCAAATTTGTGTTCTGATGCATTTTCTGTGTCTGCAAATGTACGTGAAGAAGGCAAAACACTAAGCAGTGCATGGCATTGATCCATCGTTTTACTTCTTGTCTTGCAATGTAATGCAGTAGAATTCTTTTCTGTGATACCTGATTTATTTGTCCAGGCTATAAATAGTTATTTAATCTACTGTTCTACACTTTCCAACATGGTATTGTGTCCGGTATTTGGATGATATGAATGGTGGTGACACTTGCATTTAAAACTTTCTCTGCCAAATAGGAACTTTGTGTTGGCATTTGCTGTGTTACTCCTGTTTTGTTTCCCTTATTTGACGCTATTGTGATTGATGTTCATAACTTCTTTCTGTTATTTCTCTGTTTGACATTTTTTTTTCATACTTTGTAATATGAAATCCTTAATTTTCATTGTTTTTTTCTTTTTTTGCACTGAGATATATTTTCAGTTTTTTTCTACAACAGCACTTCCTCTTTATGTACTCTTCTGTTGTTTGCTTGCCCCCTTTTCAAAATCATCTTTTTTCTGTTTAAAAATCTGTTTCATTTTTCCCTTTGAATTTCCTTTCTTCATTTGCACCTTCCCTTCTCATCGCCCTGTGAAGTAGGAAACTTCCCAGGCTTTATGGATCTCGCTGAGAGAGGGACAGAAAAGGGAAGGGCAACACATAGTTCAAAGGTGTTTTTCACCTGATGAAATAAACACTTATTTGAAATATGATATAGGTAGGTACGTAAATTAATATAATACTTCTCACATTTCATTTTTAGGAGAATCATGCATTTTATTTCTAATGTAACATTTATCACACATACCAAAAATGTTCTGGTAAAATATATCTTGACAAATATATTTTAGTTCATTTGTATACCTAATTATATCAAACTTCAATGAATCGTATGTTTATTAATAGGGCGTGTTGCTTTTAGTGGGGGAACCCGTCTTTTCATGATGACTTTCACGTTTAGGCAAATAGTCCACATTGAAAAATGATAAATCTTTTGCATTGTAAGTGAACCACTTCCTATGAGTCAGACGGATACACCAAACAATCTATGGTTCTAGGTAAAAAAGCAGTCCTCTGGACTGAGCTAAGATGAGCCTCAAATGCTTCAAGCCAACTGCTGCAAAAGGCTGGTTATAAAATCCAGTCGTTGAAAGCAAAGGACCCTGTTATGATCCAATGTATTGGTCATCAATTGTTATGTGAGGATGATGAGGATTCTGGATCCTGGTGGGTGAGCTAGTTGGGCCAGTGCCTGCCAGGGGTTGACATCATATGCTGTAATTGTTGGACCTGGCCCCTTTAGCAGGGTTACCCCAAACTGTTTGCTTCTTTCTCCTATTTATTCCTGACCTTATTTTGTTGGCTATAGGACTCTGGGCACTTTACCACTGCTGATCAGAGCTAAAGTGGATATGCTCTCTGGGTAAATTGTCTTTATGGATTGGTGTTTCCATGATTGGCTATATGATTTACTGATAAGTCCCATGTATAGTGCACTGTGTGTACCAGAGCATGTAAATCAAATGCTGCTAGTGGTCCTGCAGCACTAATTGTGCCACCCACAGGGGTAGCCCTGTAAAAATGTGTCTCAGACCTACCACTGTAGTGTCTGCGCACGCAGTTTGTAACTGCCATGTCGACCTGGCAAGCGCAACCACATGCCAGGCCCTAATTTTCCATTTTCCTACATGTAAGACAACCCTCAGGTAGGCGCAAGTACCCCCAAGGGCAGGGTGCAGTGTACCTGAAAGGTGGGACATGTACTAGTGTGATTGACATGTCCTGATAGTGTAATACAGTGCATTGTTTTCAACTATTGAAAGACTATCTGCCGGGGGTGTGGTCTGGCCACGCAGGAAGATGGCCGCCTGCTAGGGGCGCTCCGCCGAGGGACGGACCCCTGACGAGCTTCTAGGGCTCACCTGCTCCAGTGGGTCGTCTCTCCAGCGATGCCAGGGCTCCGGAGTCCGTGTCTGATACAGCGGTAACCTTCTTTCCCGGACAGCGGCTGTGGTTCCTTCGTCAGCGGAGTGACGGTGAGGTGACCGACATTGGCTGTGCTCGCCTCGGCATTCGCGGACTTCCGTGGCCGCGCCTCTCCTCCTCTGAGGCAGCGTCAGAGCTACTCCAGGGCCGCGCCTCCTCAGCTACAAGGCCGCGCCTCCTCAGACGGTGGAGGCGCGCTTTCAGACTGCTCCAGGCTGCCTTTTTGTGAACTCCCTCACTGCTCATGTTTCCCATAAACAGCGCTCTCCTCAGACTCTTTTCTCGTCCCTTTACGAGTTGCCAGTAATACAGTTTAATTGGAAGAGGCACCATGACAGGAATGCAGGCACGACCAACATACTGTCATAATTATTATTCCAACGAAGAGTGTTTACTCTATTAACTGTGCACATGTGCCCAGTGGTCCTACCAGTTATGGCACAGCTACATATTGCCTGGCTTATTCCTTCTACTATTTATTCTGTCAGTGGAGACACTTTGTAGCTGTTATTTGAAGGGGGAAAAGTTTAACAGTACTAGCAGATTTGCATGCAGTAGTGCTGCTCCATTTTCTCCCTTTAACTTCTCACAACTGATTTTTGGCATTTTTTGTTTCGCTGCTTTTTGTGCCATAAGTGACATATGTGTCAGATTAACTTGACCTCTATATGTCTTGCTTCTGAGGTGATTTTGACGCTAATTGTATGCTGTTTATGTTGGTTATTTACTTAACGCCCATATTTTATTGCCTCCTTGTTCTTTAGTGAATTTCTATTTTCATCATTGCCTCCTATTCCTATATAACCTCTATTCGCTATTGTAGACCGCCACTACAACGGTGTGCGGCAATGTCAAATAACAGGAATGGCGGCCGGGGGCCTAAACAGAGTCTTTTCACTGACGTGGTCAAACAATCCTCTACTTCCACAGTTAAAGGCAATGGTTCTGCGTCACCTTCTTCTTCACAGGCTACTTTGCCTCAGAACGGCAAATCACTATCTGACACTATGGACTGCATTTTACTGGAGATCTCTGGGGTCAACCGGCGGCTAGAGGGTCTGGATATTGCCATGAACTCATTGACTACAGAAACTAAGTCTATTAGGGAAGAACTCGCTACTTTTCACACACGGATTGACGTCATTGACTCCAAATAATGGCAATGGAGGGCCGGCTGGACTCTGTTCAGGGTTCGGATCAGGACCTCCTCTTTCTTCATAGTAAGATCGTTGATTTGGAGGATCGCAGTCATAGAGACAACATCCGTTTTTTCGGTTTTCCAGAAAACATTGAAAACCAAGATATGAAGTCCTTTCTTTGTGATGCTCTTCCCACTTTGACTGGTATTTCTTTTACTCCTCCTCTTGAACTTCAACGTGCTCATCGACTTGGTCCACCACGTTCTGGATCTTCTGTCAGGCCCAGACCAATCATTGCTTGTTTTCTTCGGCATGAACAAACCAGACAGATTTTATCACTGGCCCGTACACGTGGCCCCTTTATATTTCAAGGGCATACCATCCATATGGCTGCAGACTTCTCTAAAGAAACGAATGAACGGCGGAAAGCATTTCTTTCCATGCGACCACAGTTACGTCAAATGGACATCAAGTATGGCTTATTTGAGCCTGCAGGTTTTCGAATTACCAGGAATGGAGTATCCAGAGACTTTTATGATCCTGCACTCCTACAACAGTTTCTGGACGATATCAAGTCCGATGATATGGAAACCCAGTCTTCTTCAAATATCCACCCTTCTCAGTCCAAGTCTACATCTACGAATATGCCAACGTCTCATTTGTATACATCCCCTGAATCTAGACAACGCGGAAGAGATCCTACTCGCCTCCCTCGCTCTCAAGATGGCAGGGAATCAGCTCTACACTCTGTATCCTCTCTTACTAACACGCAGCAGAGAGACAAGTCCAGGTCGCCTCTTAAGACGCCTTCTGATGCTGATTGAAGGCCTATAGCAATATTTGTTGTTCATCATGTTTTTGCTACTTATTTCGCCTTATTGCGACTTTAATGCATGATACAATATGGCTCCTTCTACTTCGTGTTTTTCTATGTTGCTTCATATTCTACTGTTCTTTTCTATTCGATATTATTAGATGCTGACTGATATTTTTACTTTATTGTATTATTGCTATTTTTTGGATTATGATAATTCCTATTATCTGATGTTTTAACTGGTTACTTCTTCACCTGTGGATCTATAGTATTAAAAACGATGCGCATTGTTTTATTTTATGATATATATTTTATTGTTCTACTGTGAGTTTCTAACAAAGTGGAGTATTTATGCATTGTAGGTCTCGCTCATTAAATACTGTATATGCATTGCTTATTACATATGGGACTTACTCCCCATTTATGCCTATTTTCCATGTTCTGGTTATTGTGTTTAGATGTACACTGTTCATCTGTTTTATCAGATACTTTGGGTTTTGACATGATACACTTTTTATTATATTGTTTTAGTCACTTATACATATATTGTCTCTAATCATACTCTCATGTTTCCCCATGAGTGCTTTTCTTCTTTTCTACACTAATTCTTTCTTTCTCTCTTCCTATGAAATTCTTTACTTTGTTCTGTTTCATACATTATTTCTCATGTTTCCTTTGTATATCTTATTTTTTCTCTTTTTACTGTATGTTATGGGGACTCCTTCATTTACTTCACTTCCTTTAGTCTTCTTTTCTTATCTTCTCGAATTATTATTTAATGTATGGTATTTCTACCGTGCATTTAATCATTCCCTTCATTCATTGGCTGTTTTTTTTTCTTTTTATGATGATACTTAAGGTTTTCACACGTTTTTGCTAATGTTACCTTGCTCTATTTTGGCTCGTATATTCCATATTATCCTTTGCTCTCTAGATCCCCAGTTTTCTTTCCTCGGAGGGGGTCCGATTACCCCTTGGTGCTGCTTTCAGTGCGCCCAGACCCGTAGATAAAAGTCTAGGTTCTCTTCTCTTTTTCTATTTTATTGTTTTCTTTTGTTCGTTTCTAACTGATTTGTTTATCTTAGATACTTACTTCACCTCTCTAAACTACCTCTGTATTTTCTTTTTCTTTTCTCTTTCTTTCTTCTCTTTTCTTCTTTTCCTTTTCCTCAACTCACTTTTTCTATTACTTCCCAGTGCAACATTTTTCTTCTCTAATTTTCATCCATTTGCTTCCTTTCCTTTCTATTTACCTCTTGACCTCCCCTACCATGTCCTCTCCTAATTCGTTGTCAGTGATTTCCTGGAATGTTAATGGTCTCACTCATTATATTAAGCGTAAAAAAGTACTAACATACTTACGATCTAAACTTGTAGACGTTGCTTTATTGCAGGAAACGCACTTAGATGACATTGAATCTAGTAAACTCAGCAGAGATTGGGTCGGTAAGGTGATTCATAGTAGTGTCTCCAAACATGATCCCACCAACCCTAACCCTGTTCGTAAGTGCGGGGTAGCCATACTTCTTCGTAAGTCACTTCCCTTCACAATTCTCAAAACATGGTCTGACCCAGAAGGTCGGTATGTATTTGCCAAGTTGAAGATTGGAAACTCTTTCATCTGTCTTGGTTCCATGTATGCCCCATTAGGCTCCAAAAAACAGTTTTTTCTCCGACTGAACCGCCTTTTCACGGAAATCGATGCCTCCCAGTTTCTCATCGGAGGAGACTGGAATCTGGCACCAGATTCGACTCTGGACAGAACAGGTTGTTTTGACACTGTTAATGCTCCAGATCGAGCCATTTTCCGGGACATTCTTGCTGATATTGGTCTAGTTGATCATTGGAGATTGAGTCATCCTCAGGACAAAGAATATACGTTTTTCTCCCCTTCACATGGTACATTCTCACGTCTCGATTATTTTCTTCTTTCACAACGGGCAGTCCAATTGGTTACACAGTCCCAGATCCTGGAAGCAGCCATTTCTGATCATTCCCCTGTTCTTCTGTCTCTTGACTTGGGTCTTTCCAAACCAGGTCGTAAACCATGGCGCTTGAATACTGCTAGGTATAGAGCGCCAGCAGGTAAACTCTTTTTGCAATCACAACTCCAAGATTATCTTATTCTCAATGATACATCAGTCTCTTCTAAGAGAATGGTTTGGGCAGCGGCCAAGGCAACGATTAGAGGTCAACTCATGCGGGACGCTGCTTTTCGCAATAAGGAAAATGCACATAAACAGACTGCCTTGGAGGAGGACATCCGCCAACTTTCTCAATCATATATTTTAACTCCAACTCTTCAGGTTCGGAAATCGCTGGAGAAGGCACGAATGTCCCTTAATAGTCTCTTTACTTCTAAAGCTGAATACGCTTTACAAAGAATGAAAGGACGTCATTATGAGCAGGGGAAAAGGCTGGTCGGCTATTGGCTGCGCAATTGAGACAGAGGGAGGCCAATATGGCTATCCCAGCTATTAAATCAAGTACTGGTGACGTGCTCACTCAGCCACAAGAGATTGTTGAAGAATTCGCTTCATTCTACAGATCTCTTTACTCTCCAAGCACTTATATTGACACACTTGCGATGTCTAATTTTTTAGATACAGTCCATCTCCCAAAACTCTCCGATGAGGGTAGAGCCCTACTGGAGGGTGTTATTACAAAGGATGAAATATCTTCAGCGATAGCGGCATTGCCATATCATAAAGCTCCGGGAGATGATGGTTTTCCTCCTGAATTCTTTAAATGGACCGGCCAGAATATGATCGACACCTTACATGCGGCACTTGGGGAGGCAGTAGAGGAATCTTCTCTTGGTCCTATTTCAAACAAGGCCGTCATAGCGGTCTTACCGAAACCTGGCAAAGATCCTTTGCTGTGCAGTAGTTATAGGCCGATATCTCTTTTAAATTCTGATGTCAAGATACTTGCCATCATTCTTGCTTCACGCCTTCGTAAAGTCCTACCTTCTTTAATCCATAATTCGCAGGTAGGTTTTGTTCCGGGTAGGTCATCTCGTAATCATTTACGCACTCTGTCTCATACTTTATGGTCAGCTAAACGTCTTACTGAAAATGCTTTACTTCTTTCTCTAGATGCTGAAAAAGCATTTGATCGTATTGAGTGGGAATACCTTTTTTCTGTCATGCAAAGGTTTGGGTTAGGTGCTCAGTTTATAGATAAAGTGCGGCTGCTTTACGATGACCCATCTGCTCAGGTCAATTGCGGCGGTTTCCTATCCACTCCATTCCCAATCAGACGAGGTACTCGTCAAGGTTGCCCACTTTCCCCTCTTCTTTTTCTTCTCGCAATGGAACCTTTAGCTGCTAAGGTACAACAATCTACTGAGATACTAGGTGTTCCCCTTCCAATTGGTCACTCAAAAATGTATTTATATGCAGATGATGTGCTCCTCACACTCACTGATCTTCCCCGTTCCCTTCCTGCTCTCCTCCGCATCATTAATGGTTTCTCTTCCTTTTCTGGTTACAAGATAAATTGGGATAAGAGTGAAGCATTGCCCATGACTATTGGTACAACAAAAGATGTGATTTCTGGTTTCCCTTTTCGTTGGCAGCCATCCCGGCTTAAGTACTTAGGAATCCTAATAAATAGAGGATTGGATAATATAGTCACGGACAATTTGACTCCTTTAATCACGCAAATGCAAAGAGACTTTGATAAATGGAAGGCTCTCGGTTTGTCCTTGTGGGGGCGAGTACAGGCGGTCAAAATGGTTACTCTTCCTTGCTTCCTTTATGTCTTGGGTATGCTTCCTTTTCACATCCCCTTAACCACTCGATCCATTGACTCCAAGATTAAGCTTTTTGTCTGGGGCACGGCTAAACCGCGTCTTGCCTTTGCAAAATTAAAATCTCATCAGCTGCAAGGAGGATTGGGTCTCCCTTCTATCGAGCATTACTCACTTGCTCTTCATCTTTCGCAACTTGTCTTTTTTCTACCCAAATCTAAAGATATACCTCAATGGGTTCCCCTTGAACGACACATGTTAGCTTCTGGCCCAGGTTTGTCCCTTCTCTATGGTAAAGGGGTTAGTGCTTCTGATCCTAAAAACCCTATCTTATCTGCAATGTCCAAATCTTGGCGTTTACTTAAATCTAACTCACGCATCCATATCAAAGCTCCTTTATGGGTTAATGCTGCTGTTCGGGTTGGAGGTCGCACTCTGTCCTGGCCTATTTGGCAGGAAGCTGGCATTCAGACAATAGACCAGTTGTTTCCCAATAATACTTTTAAATCTTTTTCTCAACTCTGTGAGGAATTCCATCTGCCATCCACTCAATCCTACAAATACACCCGGCTCCAACAAGCTCTCACAAATCATTTGGGTCCCCCGCCTGACTTTTTGTCTGTATCTCCTTTTTTGTCCTATCTACAGTTGTGGGGGAATCTTAAAGGTGTGACTTCTGGTCTTTATAAAACTTTCTTGCATCCTCTGTTTTCACAACCTCTCTCACAAGCTCTCCAGTTGAAATGGCAGTTTTGCCTCTCGGTTACATATTCCAATACTCAATGGGATCAAATATTGGAAGGGTTACATAAGGGAGTTCGTGAAGCCCGTCTTAAATTTTGTGTTTTTAAAATTATACACGAATGGCACTGGTCTCCAGTCAAGTTACATCATGCTAAATTAATATCACATACTTTGTGTTGGAGGTATTCAGCTTCTGGTTGTGATATTACGCATATTGTTTGTGAATGCCCTCATACGACACCTTTTTGGCTTTTTGTGTGGAAGACGTTGGTCACTACTATGTCACTTCCTCTACCCCTTACCTCTCTGAATATTATCTTGCATGATTTTCGTGGCCTTCCGAAGCTTTCTAGACCACAAACCCGCCTTCTCCATACCGCTCTGGCCACAGCACAAATCTGCATACTACGGCACTGGAAATCTCCTCTCCCTCCTTCGCAGGAAGAGTGGTTGGTGGTGATGATGCAAACAGCTCTACATGAACGTACTATTTATAATTTGCAGGATCAAGCTTCCATTTTTCTCCAGGTGTGGTCTCCTTTCCTGGAAGCCACTGTGCACGAGGATCCTGGCCTTACTCCTCCTTCTCCTTTGATTGTCTCTCCTTCTTAATCCTATTCTTTTGACTTCTTCCTTTCGTATTGATCAGCTTTATATTTTCTTTCCTTACCTCTTTTTCTGTAACTTTGTGTTGTGTTGATTTGTCTATTCTTTCTTTTCTTTTTTCTCTTATTTTTTCTCTTATTATTTTCTTTTTTCTATTCTTTTTCCCTTTCCTTCATTCTTCTTTCATTTTATACTTATTTTATAATCTTTTTATAATCCTTCATTATCATTGCATATAGGATTATGGAATATACGTTATTTTTACTTACCAAAGATTTTACTCTGTATCATTATTTGCATCTGTACTTTTATCTTCAAATTTCGAATAAAAAGTTTCAACACAAAAAAAAGAAAGACTATCTGCCCCATGGGATAACATGAGAGATACTTTGTAACTTCTTACAAGTATAAATTCCCATTGAGACAATATAGAGAAATGAAGTTTAGGCTCTCTGAACTTAGTAACACATCTTTAGTAAAGATGGTTTTTAAATTGTGGGTTTGAAAATGCCACTTTTAGAAAGTAGGCATTTTCTTGTTTAACCATTCTGTGTTCTTCTGTCTGTTTGTGGATTGACTGTCTGGTTTTGGAGTAACAGGGGCTGGGGATGTGCATTCACTGTAGACAGCCACTGGGGGTGTTGAGATGTGCCTGGTCCTTCCTTGATGACTCAGAAATGGGCTGAATCGACCTTGGCTGCATATAGAGTAGTGGGAGGAGCTATCCTTCCACATGACTAGGCCTTGCCTCAACACCCTGTGGCCATACTGCACCAATGAAGACAGAACTGGTTTGGACTGGGCAAAGAAGAACACAGACAAAATGGAGTAAAAGTAGTGAACCTTAAACCCCAGAACTTTAGATCACTTCTGGACTCAAGAAGAACCTTTTCCAAGGAGAAGAGCTGGAAACATGTGAGGAGGAGTACTGCCCTTGTGCTGTGAGCTGCGTGCTGTGTGGGGTTGGCCTGCAGTTGCGTTGCTGCTTCTCCCAAGGAAATGACAAAGACTAAAACTCTGCTGTGAACCTGCTTGAAGCAGAATCTCCAAGGGCCTGTGTGTGCTGGCCTCCTGATCTGAAGCCTCAGGGACACAAAGGCTTCATCCTCAGCTTCCCTGAACTCTATTGCTGAGAGTTCTGACCTGCACGAGGGGCCTATTCCAGTTTTGGGTCTCTGGAGGTTGTTCCTGCTGTTGGGAGCTGGAAGCAATCAGAAAGAAGCAAGAAAACCTGCTCTGATGCTGTCAGCGATGCCGCTGTAACGTCGGGACCTGCACAGAGGCCAGGGGCACTCCTCATGAAGTGCATGACGTATCACCTGACCTGCACCACAGCTCTGATGCCCTTTGACACCTTCCAACAGCTGCAGTTATAGGCATTTGCCAATGCCAGTGATTGCACCGAGTCCGTCATCTCCAGCACCTGTATCCTGTTATTGTGGCACTGATAACCACCAAGGGTGACTCCGCGAACTCGCTGACTTCGCACTGCCACAGAACTGACACCTCACTGCAGAAGCAACCGACTTCCCCTGTCCTGCATTCAACATGTCCCTTCCTTGCAGATACGACTCCTTGTCTCCCCCGTGGCAGCTAGGGAGCCGACCTTAACCTCGGCACCGACGACTAAGCATGGGCGTAAAATCCGTTCCGCTCGCGGATTTTGCGGATTTTCAGTAAATTCGCAATCCGCGAACTCTAGCGAACTTGCCGAAAATTCGTAAAATCCGTGCGAAGCGGATTTTTTGCTTGCCAACTAGAATACTATACAATTTCGCTGGAGTAAATACTTGCGAACACGTAGATGCGGCGGGCAGCGACAATCTCGCAATTGCGAGATTGCAAAATTTGCAATTTCGCACAAGAAATCCACCAGCAGGCAGCATAAACCTTGAAAATTATGACTATAACTCCTCAGGTTGACATTTGCCTGCACTTTTTCTTTGCAAGGAGTCCATTTTGGGGGGTGGGGGTGGGAGGAAGGAAGTGCCCCACAGTCTCCAACTTCCTGTTCCTGTCCACCAGGCTCCTCCCAGTGCTTTCTTCGTGTGCTGGTCACTTTGATTTGGATCTTGACCTGGAAGGATTACTTTTGTGGATGCCTCTGGATATTTGGATTTTTGCAATACTGAAAGCACTCAGCAGGTGCAAAAGTTCAATCTTATCATTAGTAACCATTCCCTGTAGTGCTTCCTGAGGGGCCGCTTCAGAGTTCATTTGCCTACTTGCAACTATTCTATGACCCTGCTCTGACCCTCACAGCAGGCTCAGAGAATAGCTACAAGTATTAAACAAAGGTCCTGTTAAAAAAATTACACTGCAACAGAAAGCAATTAAAGACAATACTGAAAGCACTCAGCAGGTGCAAAAGTTCAATCTTATCATTAGTAACCATTCCCTGTAGTGCTTCCTGAGGGGCCCCTTCAGAGTTCAGCAAATTACAGATAAGGAAGCAGGTGCCAGCCAGACTGGAAGTTTAAATTCAGTGACACATTAATCAACCCCAAATTAATTCATGTCAGTTGAAGCAGGGCAGGTGTGCTTGCTTTTTTTCACCCCCATAATCTACAGTAATAAACCAACCAGAGGGTGGCAGGGATGTACCTGAGGGTGGCATGGGTGTACCTGATGGTGCAATGAGCAAGGGACTCATGTCTGAGCATACCCTTCCACACTCATGGTGGCCAAAATAATTACAAAAAGGGGGTGGTGATGGACAGAGTATCTGAGTTAATCAGAACACTCCTACCCAGTCAACAGATCAGGGCTTGATCCATCACCGTTTTTTAGCTCACTGCACCATCCCAGTTCAGAACCTGGCTACATGCAAATTAGTCTGACCCTGGCCCAGTGCATCATGGGAACAGGGCAGACCAAACTACCAAGCCAATTCTTCACTGGAAAGGAAACAAGCTTTCGGGGACCGGTTTCTGGCATTACAGCCGTCTTCGGCCCGGCTTGCTTGAATCCTGATGGTGCAATGAGCAAGGGACTCATGTCTGAGCATACCCTTCCACACTCATGGTGGCCAAAATAATTACAAAAAGGGGGTGGTGATGGACAGAGTATCTGAGTTAATCAGAACACTCCTACCCAGTCAACAGATCAGGGCTTGATCCATCACCGTTTTTTAGCTCACTGCACCATCCCAGTTCAGAACCTGGCTATATGCAAATTAGTCTGTCCCTGGCCCAGTGCATCATGGGAACAGGGCAGACCAAACTACCAAGCCAATTCTTCACTGGAAAGGAAACAAGCTTCCGGGGACCGGTTTCTGGCATTACAGCAGTCTTCAGCCCGGCTTGCTTGAATCCTGATGGTGCAATGAGCAAGGGACTCATGTCTGAGCATACCCTTCCACACTCATGGTGGCCAAAATAATTACAAAAAGGGGGTGGTGATGGACAGAGTATCTGAGTTAATCAGAACACTCCTACCCAGTCAACAGATCAGGACTTGATCCATCACCGTTTTTTAGCTCACTGCACCATCCCAGTTCAGAACCTGGCTATATGCAAATTAGTCTGTCTCTGGCCCAGTGCATCATGGGAACAGGGCAGACCAAAGTACCAAGCCAATTCTTCACTGGAAATGAAACAAGCTTCCGGGGACCGGTTTCTGGCATTACAGCTGTCTTCGGCCCGGCTTGCTTGAATCCTGATGGTGCAATGAGCAAGGGACTCATGTCTGAGCATACCCTTCCACACTCATGGTGGCCAAAATAATTACAAAAAGGGGGTGGTGATGGACAGAGTATCTGAGTTAATCAGAACACTCCTACCCAGTCAACAGATCAGGGCTTGATCCATCACCGTTTTTTAGCTCACTGCACCATCCCAGTTCAGAACCTGGCTATATGCAAATTAGTCTGTCCCTGGCCCAGTGCATCATGGGAACAGGGCAGACCAAACTACCAAGCCAATTCTTCACTGGAAAGGAAACAAGCTTCCGGGGACTGGTTTCTGGCATTACAGCCGTCTTCGGCCCGGCTTGCTTGAATCCTGATGGTGCAATGTCCATCACCGCCCCCTTTTTGAAATTATTTTGGCCACCATGAGTGTGGAAGGGTATGCTCAGATGTGAGTCCCTTGCTCATTGCACCATCAGGATTCAAGCAAGCCGGGCCGAAGATGGCTGTAATGCCAGAAACCGGTCCCCGGAAGCTTGTTTCCTTTCCAGTGAAGAATTGGCTTGGTAGTTTGGTCTGCCCTGTTCCCATGATGCACTGGGCCAGGGACAGACTAATTTGCATATAGCCAGGTTCTAAACTGGGATGGTGCAGTGAGCTAAAAAACGGTGATGGATCAAGCCCTGATCTGTTGACTGGGTAGGAGTGTTCTGATTAACTCAGATACTCTGTCCATCACCACCCCCTTTTTGTAATTATTTTGGCCACCATGAGTGTGGAAGGGTATGCTCAGACATGAGTCCCTTGCTCATTGCACCATCAGGATTCTAGGAAGCCGGGCCGAAGACGGCTGTAATGCCAGAAACTGGTCCCCGGAAGCTTGTTTCCTTTCCAGTGAAGAATTGGCTTGGTAGTTTGGTCTGCCCTGTTCCCATGATGCACTGGGCCAGGGACAGACTAATTTGCATATAGCCAGGTTCTGAACTGGGATGGTGCAGTGAGCTAAAAAACGGTGATGGATCAAGCCCTGATCTGTTGACTGGGTAGGAGTGTTCTGATTAACTCAGATACTCTGTCCATCACCACCCCCTTTTTGTAATTATTTTGGCCACCATGAGTGTGGAAGGGTATGCTCAGACATGAGTCCCTTGCTCATTGCACCATCAGGATTCAAGCAAGCCGGGCCGAAGACGGCTGTAATGCCAGAAACCGGTCCCCGGAAGCTTGTTTCCTTTCCAGTGAAGAATTGGCTTGGTAGTTTGGTCTGCCCTGTTCCCATGATGCACTGGGCCAGGGACAGACTAATTTGCATATAGCCAGGTTCTGAACTGGGATGGTGCAGTGAGCTAAAAAACGGCGATGGATCAAGCCCTGATCTGTTGACTGGGTAGGAGTGTTCTGATTAACTCAGATACTCTGTCCATCACCACCCCCTTTTTGTAATTATTTTGGCCACCATGAGTGTGGAAGGGTATGCTCAGACATGAGTCCCTTGCTCATTGCACCATCAGGATTCAAGCAAGCCGGGCCGAAGACGGCTGTAATGCCAGAAACCGGTCCCCGGAAGCTTGTTTCCTTTCCAGTGAAGAATTGGCTTGGTAGTTTGGTCTGCCCTGTTCCCATGATGCACTGGGCCAGGGACAGACTAATTTGCATATAGCCAGGTTCTGAACTGGGATGGTGCAGTGAGCTAAAAAACGGTGATGGATCAAGCCCTGATCTGTTGACTGGGTAGGAGTGTTCTGATTAGCTCAGATACTCTGTCCATCACCACCCCCTTTTTGTAATTATTTTGGCCACCATGAGTGTGGCAGGGTATGCTCAGACATGAGTCCCTTGCTCATTGCACCATCAGGATTCAAGCAAGCCGGACCGAAGACGGCTGTAATGCCAGAAACCGGTCCCCGGAAGCTTGTTTCCTTTCCAGTGAAGAATTGGCTTGGTAGTTTGGTCTGCCCTGTTCCCATGATGTACTGGGCCAGGGACAGACTAATTTGCATATAGCCAGGTTCTGAACTGGGATGGTGCAGTGAGCTAAAAAACGGTGATGGATCAAGACCTGATCTGTTGACTGAGTAGGAGTGTTCTGATTAACTTAGATACTCTGTCCATCACCACCCCCTTTTTGTAATTATTTTGGCCACCATGAGTGTGGAAGGGTATGCTCAGACATGAGTCCCTTGCTCATTGCACCATCAGGATTCAAGCAAGCCGGGCCGAAGACGGCTGTAATGCCAGAAACCGGTCCCCGGAAGCTTGTTTCCTTTCCAGTGAAGAATTGGCTTGGTAGTTTGGTCTGCCCTGTTCCCATGATGCACTGGGCCAGGGACAGACTAATTTGCATATAGCCAGGGTCTGAACTGGGATGGTGCAGTAAGCTAAAAAACGGTGATGGATCAAGCCCTGATCTGTTGACTGGGTAGGAGTGTTCTGATTAACTCAGATACTCTGTCCATCACCACCCCCTTTTTGTAATTATTCTGGGAGAAAGGGGGCCTGCTACAGTCCCCCAAAGTCAGTTTCAGTGTCAGACAAACCGTGTCTGAAAGGCTGTTCAAATCCGACATCATAATACATCCGTCGGAAACGCTGTTCATAGAGCTGTGTGATTCTGCTCCGACCGACTCAAGGTCTCTTAATGTTGGTCGGAACCGAGTTGGGCAGACCTAGTTGTTACCTACCATCATAATCGGTCGGTCGAAAATGTTTTCGAGTCGGTCGAAAACATGGGTTCCGACTCGGATTGGGAAAATCTGAGTGCTGTTCAGGGTCTTCCCAACCGACATTGTAATGAGGCCCTAAGTCTCCTGTTGGGACTGAGTATAGTCCACCAAAGTGTTAGGTGACAGTGAATGGAAAACACATTCGGTTGTGGGCAGATTCCTGTTCACCTTATGCACTTGTTGATCAACCATTGTGGGAGAGTGTGTGAAAATGTGAATTGTTACCAACAGATGTAGAACTGGAAGGGTATTATAGGGATAAGTTACCAGTAATGTGATATTTCACAACTCAAAACGAATTAAAAAATAGATGTACTGTTGGTAGAGTGTATGTAGTAGAAAGGGGCTAATCTCTGCTGAGTTAGAAAGTTAGAAAGAAGAGCCAAGTTGGGAAAGGGTGTGGCACAGTGGCCGGAGGTGCTGACGCGGGAGCTGGAGATCCTGGTTCACATCTCAACATTGGCTCAAATTCCCGTGATTCTGGGCAAATCACTTAATTTCCCCTGTGCCCATGAACAGCGCCTGGATACTCTCAAGGGTGATAGGTCGTGCTACATAAATCTACATTTTATAATTATATTTTTGTGCTGTCTGTAGTAAAATTATTTTTATTTGTAACATGTGAAGTATTGTTCTTTAGATTGATCCTATAATTTCTCTGTTTTCCCTTTCAGAAAGAAGACAAAAATAGCAGAGATTCTACCGGTTTGAAAAGCACAAACGAAAACCAAGCAACTATAGATAAAGCTATAAGCAAACATATCACTCCGATTACCTTGAACTCCACAACTAAGAGCAACCCTTTGTACCAGGAATACTCTGTGAGTGAAGTATTAGAAGAGAAGAAAAAACAACCTTCATGGACTATTAAAGAATATGATGAGCAGTCAGTACATCCCAACTTGGCACAGTATTTAAAGGTACAGTACTATTTAGCTATTCTATATAGCACTTAATTTAAAGAAGTCACTACTATTCAGACACTGACACAACAGAGCAAGGTCAAGGAAACTGTGACTAAGGTGCTTCGAGGTATTTGGTAATGACTAGTACTACTGAGGTTTAACAGGGTTATCTTCATACCGTAGCTCTCGATACCAATGTTTGTGGAAAAACTTGATGTAAAATGTAAACCTCATTGTTAAGACAGTCAGAAATGTATAAGCAAAACTCTAACATGATAACCTATGAGTCCGACACATCAAACTGTGGGGTTGAACGCTGAAACGAGGGGTACCAGCAAATCTTAAAGCAAAGCAATTTCGAATTAAATATAAAACATGTCCTTCTTAGTGGCCCTTACTTTCTTACCTTTCATTCGCCTCATGTCTTCCTTTGCTTTTTAGCGTAAAAAACTCAAAATTCACACTTTTGCCTTGTAGAACACAGAAATAAAAAAGACAAAATAAGTTCAAAAAGGGTGAAAACGGCTCGCCAGTTAAATAACATATCGTTTACAAGTATGATGTAAGCGATATTTAATCTGCACATGGGGTTAAAGTGTGAAGGCTACCCAAGACCTTATTTAGGGCCAGATGTAGGTAGGCAAATACCGGTCGGTAAGGGCCAAAATTCGCTATTTTCGGCCGTTACCAACCAGTATTTGGAAAATGAGATGTAGGTGGGCATTTTACTGATTCGGTAATTTACCGAATCGGTATTTTAACCCCTTCACTGCTAGGCCTTTTCCCCTCCTGTGCTAAGCCTTTTTTTGGCGATTTGGGGTAGTGTGTGCTTAGGCCCCTGTAACTTTTTGACCACATAAGGTATCCACGCCAAATTTGCGTCCTTTTCTTCCAACATCATGTGGATTCTAAAGGTGCCCAGGGTTTGTGGATTCCCTTGGAGGGGGTCCCAGAAATTAACCAAAATACAGTGAAATGTTAGTTTTTTTCAGAAAAATGCGAAAAACGGGCTGCAAATGAAAGCCTCTGGGTTTTTCTCTGCAAATGTTATCAAAAAAGGGTTTGTGGGGCTGAAATCTCCATTTTCTCAGCTTTTAGGGAATTACAGTAATTTGTCAGAGAATCAACATTTTTCACACAGTTTTGGCATTTTTCTGGGACATAGCCGGCACCTAGGGAAACCCAGCAAACCTATACATTTTTGAAAAGTAGACACCCTGGGGAATTCAGGATGGGGTGACTCGACTGCCTACCACCAGGTTCTGTTACCCAGAATCCCTTGCAAAGCTAAGAAATTGACAAATAAAATGCATTTTCCTCACATTTCTGTGGTGGAAAGTTCTGGAATCTGCGTGGATCAACAAATTCCCACCCACCCAGCGTCCCACGGGTCTCCCGAAAAAAATGGTACCTCACGTGCCTGGGTCTGCCTAGTGCCTGCAACAGAAAAAAGCGCAAAACGCAACGTGGTTGCACCTCAATTTCGCAGTGAAATCGTGCCCTTTTTTGGCAAAGAGCCTACCTTTTGTTTTTGACCCCTAGCTCTGCCGGCACCTAGGGAAACCTAGCAAACCTATACATTTTTGAAAACCAGACACCCAGGGGAATTCAGGATGGGGTGACCTGACTGCCTACCACCAGGTTCTGTTACCCAGAATCCCTTGCAAAGCTAAGAAATTGTCAAAAAAACTCATTTTCCTCACATTTCTGTGGTGGAAAGTTCTGGAATCTGCATGGATCAACAAATTTCCACCCACCCAGCGTTCCCCCGGGTCTCCCGAAAACAATGGTACCTCACTTGCCTGGGTCTGCCTAGTGGCTGTGACAGGAAACAGCGCAAAACGCAACGTGGTTGCACCTCAATTTCGCAGTGAAATTGTGCCCTTTTTTGGCAAAGAGCCTACCTTTTGTTTTTGAACCCTAGCTCTGCCAGCACTTAGGGAAACCTAGCAAACCTATACATTTTTGAAAACTAGACACCCAGGGAAATTCAGGATGGGGTGACTCGACTGCCTACCACCAGGTTCTGTTACCCAGAATCCCTTGCAAAGCTTAGAAATTGACAAAAAAAACGCATTTTCCTCACATTTCTGTGGTGGAAAGTTCTGGAATCTGCGTGGATCAACAAATTTCCACCCACCCAGCGTTCCCCCGGGTCTCCCAAAAAAAATGGTACCTCACGTGCCTGGGTCTGCCTAGTGCCTGCGACAGGAAAAGGCGCAAAACGCAACGTGGTTGCAACTCAATTTCGCAGTGAAATCGTGCCCTTTTTTGGCAAAGAGCCTACCTTTTGTTTTTTAACCCTAGCTCTACCGGCACCTAGGGAAACATAGCAAACCTATACATTTTTGAAAACTAGACACCCAGGGGAATTCAGGATGGGGTGACTCGACTGCCTACCACCAAGTTCTGTTACCCAGAATCCCTTGCAAAGCTAAGAAATTGACAAACAAAATGCATTTTCCTCACATTTCTGTGGTGGAAAGTTCTGGAATCTGCGTGGATCAACAAATTTCCACCCACCCAGCGTTCCCCCGGGTCTCCTGAAAAAAATGGTACCTCACTTGCCTGGGTCTGCCTAGTGGCTGCGACAGGAAACAGCGCAAAATGCAACGTGGTCGCACCTCAATTTCGCAGTAAAATCGTGCCCTTTTTTGGCAAAGAGCCTACCTTTTGTTTTTGACCCCTAGCTCTACCGGCACCTAGGGAAACCTAGCAAACCTATACATTTTTGAAAACTAGACACCCAGGGGAATTCAGGATGGGGTGACTTGACTGCCTACCAGCAGGTTCTGTTACCCAGAATCCCTTGCAAAGCTAAAACATTTACCAAAAAACACATTTCCCTCACATTTCTGTGGTGGAAAGTTCTGGAATCTGCGTGGATCAACAAATTTCCACCCACCCAGCGTTCCCCCGGGTCTCCCGAAAAAAATGGTACCTCACTTGCCTGGGACTGCTTAGTGGCTGCGACAGGAAACAGCGCAAAACGCAACGTGGTCGCACCTCAATTTCGCAGTGAAAACGTGCCCTTTTTTGGCAAAGAGCCCACCTTTTGTTTTTGAACCCTAGCTCTGCCGGCACCTAGGGAAACCTAGCAAACCTATACATTTTTAAAAACTAGACACCCAGGGGAATTCAGGATGGGGTGACTCGACTGCCTACCACCAGGTTCTGTTACCCAGAATCCCCTGCAAAGCTAAGTAATTGACAAAAAAACGCATTTTCCTCACATTTCTGTGGTGGAAAGTTCTGGAATCTGCGTGGATCAACAAATTTCCACCCACCCAGCATTTCCCCAGGTCTCCCAAAAAAAATGGTACCTCACTTGCGTGGGTAGGCATAGTTGCTGCAACAGGAGAAGGTCCAAATCGTACGGTGGACAATTTAAAATAACCTATAGCAAAACTACCTTGTTTTTTGGGGGGGGCACCTGAGTTTTTGGCCCTTGGCTCGGCGGCCATCTTTGGAAACTACCAAACCCAAACAGTTCTGAAAACTAGACACCCGGGGGAGTCCAGGGAGGTATGGCATGCATGAGTCCCCCAATGTCTTCCTACCCAGAATTCCTTGCAAACCTTAAAATTAGGTAAAAAAATCACTTTTCCAAACTTTTTTGCGTGGGATTTCCGTGCCGGCAAAAATGTCCTACCACCCAGCGTTTCCCTTGTTCTCCCGAGTAAAATGATACCTCACTTGTGTGGGTGCCCCAAAGCAGAACAGGCTAAAAATGAATTTTTTAAAATTGTAGTATTTAGGATTGACAAATTAAGCACCTCACCTTAGTCACAGGCCTTTGGCCCACCCACACAAGTGAGGTATCATTTTACTCGGGAGATCAAGGGGAACGCTGGGTGGTAGGACATTTGTGCCGACACGGAGATCCCACGCAAAAATGTATGAAAAAGTGTTTTTTTAACCTAAATTTAAGGTTTGCAGGGATTTCTGGGTAGGAAAATATTGGGGGACCCATGCATGCCATCCCTCCCTGGACTCCCCTTGGTGTCTAGTTTTCAGAACTGTTTGGGTTTGGTAGTTTCCAAAGATGCCCGCCAAGCCCCGGGCCAAAAGCTCAGGTGACCCCCCCCCCCAAAAAATAAGATAGTTTTGCTAAAGGTCATTTTTAAGTCTCCACCGTACGAATTGGGCCTTTTCCTGTTGCAGCCACTATGCCTACCCACGCAAGTGAGGTACCATTTTTATCGGGAGACCTAGGGGAACGCTGGGTGGGAGGAAATTTGTGTGAGCCCAGTGATGCCACTCTTTCCCACACAAAAAAGTGTGAAAAAACTGTTTTTTTCAGCTAAAATTGAGGTTTGCAAGGGATTGTGGTTAAAGGAACATTGAAGGATCCCCGTTAGCCATACCTCCTTGGAAGCCCCCAGGTGTCTACTTTTCAGAAATGTGTGGGTTTTGTAGGTTTCCCTAGATGGCCGTCTAGCACGGGGCCAAAAACCCAGGTAACCCCTCTTGCAAAAGCTGGTGGTTTTGAAATCCCTGGTGTCTAGTGGACTTTTTGCCCCCCTGGGGGGGGCAGATTGGAAGCAACTGCCCCATCAGCCCCCAGGGGGGGCAGGAAGGCTGTTATTTCTGTGGGGGAGGGGGTGGGGGCATAGGCATGCCCGTTTTGGGCAGCCCATCCAAATTCAAATTTGCCCGCAAAAAAATCCCTGGTGTCTAGTGGGCTTTCTGCCCCCCCGGGGGTGGCAAATTGGGGGCTACTGCCCCCATCTGTCCCCCAGGGGGGACAGAAATTCTGTAATGGTGGCGGGGGTGGGGGCATTGGCGTGCCCATTTCGGGCAGCCCCACCCTAAAAAACAAGTGCACAAAAAAAAATCCCTGGTGCATAGTGGGCTTTCTGCCCCCCGGGGGTCAGATTGGGGGCTACTGCTCCCATTTGCCCCCTAGGGGGGGCAGAAAGGCTGTAATGGTGCCGGGGGGTGGGGGCATTGGCGCGCCCATTTTGGGCAGCCCCCACCCTAAAAAAAGTGCCACCAAAATAATTCCCTGGTGTATAGTGGGCTTTTTACCCCCCCGGGGGGCAGATTGGGGGGCTATTGCCCCATCTGCCCCCCAGGGGGGCAGAAAGACTAAATACTATACATTTATTTATGGGGGGAGTGAAGGCCCTTGCCCAAGGGGCCGCTCCCCCCTCCCTGGTGTCTAGTGGGTGGATCCCTGCTTGGGGATCGCCCTCCTGGGGCGATCCCCAAGCAGGGATACACTCGGGAGGGGTACCATTAGAAAGCGGAGATTCTCCCCTTTTCAATGATACCTCTCCCGTCTTTCTACGTGCTCAGGGGGCTGAGATAGCCCACTGAGCATGTAGAAAGTGAAACTGAAATGAGCCTAAAGGCTCATTTTAGTTTCGGTTTGTGTTCAATGACGACAGCGCGACGTGCGCGCTGATTGTCATTGAACAGAAACCAGGGAGGGGGCCTCGGGAGATGGGGAAGCTCTTCCCCAGCTCCCAAGGTCAGAGGGGTGAAAAGGAAATCCCTCTGCTGTCTGCAGCAGAGGGATTTCGTGCCCATGGCCTCATGACGGAATGGTTCCGTCATCAGCACAGGAGCACCGATGCTCATGACGGAACCATTCCGTCATGAGCATGGAAGGGGTTAAGGAATCCGTAAATTAACGATTCCTTAAAATACCAAATCGGTAAATTACCGATTTTGCTATGTAGGGAGCACTCAAATGAGTGCTTTTCCCCTTTTAGGATTCGTTATTTACCACCAACTGCAAGTTGGTGGTAAAAAACTGAAAACCTTGGAAAAAGCATTTTTTTTGCTTTTCCAACAGTGCTATGTTGCAGACATACTGTCTGCAACATGTGCACCCATACACAATTGAGGGGTGCAACAGGGTGTCAAAGTGCCACCCTGCCACCATTCAATGTTTCCCCCTTTTACCGAATCGGTAAATACGGATTCGGTAATTGGCATTCATTCCTATGGGCCTCCAGGCCCATAGGAATGAATGGCAATTACCGAATCCGTATTTACCAATTCGGTAATTACCAAAACTTACCGATTTGGTAATTTTTTCGGAAAACTTACTTCATCCCATTTGCCTGTGCTTAAATACCAAATCGGTATGATTTGGTATTTAAGAATCGGTAATCTAGGATTACCTACATCGGGCCCTTAAATTCTTACATTTAAAACAGGTAGTAGCTTGCAGAGAAAGTTGGCTGCATCATTTAAATATTAGTGCAAGGGGTCAATAATTATTACCTGACGTAAAGAAGCAAAACAAGTAAGTAATTTGGTAACTTGTTTGTGGTGGAAAATCTGCAAAAATACAAATCCTGGGCAACCATTGTTCGAAATTTAATGGGAGAAGCGCCCAATCCAAATAACTGCAATAAAGCCAAATTATCCGCATTACCAATTATCAGTTTCGCTGGTGGCTGATGGTATGTCCTTGCTAATGCATCCTAAGCTCATCCTTTGGTAGTAGTGGTTGAATGGCGGGGAATTCTTGGGAATGAAGGGTTCAGGCAAGAAAGTTAAAAGACTAATGCTGTGACTTACTCTTGTAGATCTTGTGTCTTTCTGCTGAACTCCAAAAGCAAGTTTTGGTTTACTCCTGAAATTCAGAAATAAGCCAAGAGTACTACAAGAATAAATTACACATAGTCGAATAAAGTCTTTCTGACTGGGGCCCTGTACATTTTATTATCTGAACCAGGTTGATTAAAAGCACTAAAATACCCTAAAAAGGCTAAAGGCAAGCTGTTTCAAAATACATCAAAGGAAGTTATTGTTCATATAGAATTCTATTGAAATCAATGTTATCCTATGGGGAGCAATGAAAGAATCTGACACCGGCGTGATTTAGAGGGCATTGCATGGGCGCGAGTCCTTTTAGCAGAGCTTTTTTCAACCTTACGTTTCTCTGCCCCCATTTTCTTTCTGCACCTTAATTCATCATCAGGTACACAGGGGCCTTCTGGCACTGAGCTGCAGCTCATCCCATGGAGGAGGAGAGACAGGAGTGTAGGAAGAGTAATTAATGGGTCTAACATTTAAAATATAATTTGGAAAACATTTCACTAATCTAAATAAAGATTCATGAGTTCCCAGGAGTGTAATGTAATATTACTTAGCCTGTGAATTTAGGAGAGGTTTGGTAATTTAGACTTTATTTAAATGTTAGAGCCATCAGAAATGAGTCACTAGATGGGTACTAAACATTTCTACTACTTTGAGTTTGATTGGAACTAACATTTCTACTACTTTGAGTGCAGCACATTATTGTGTATCTTCTGCATCAGATTTCAGATTTTATTAAATTAGCACAGTTAATTAAAACCATTGTAATAAAATGTCTCCGTAGTGTCTTTACCACATTAAAAGCAAAGCAAAGCCAACCATCGAATTAGTAACATATATTTCTAACAAGGCAGTCTCATAATTCCAGTTATAATCACAGTACAAGTTTCAAAATGAAGGACAAAATGAGTGGTGATGAGACACTAGGGCAAAGTGCAAAAATAGTCTGTGATGAGTTTTTGGGAAGAAAGGACCGGTTGGGCAGAGGTAGGAGTTGGGAGAGAGCAGGTTGTCCAAGAGTCTCACATATTTTCCGGACCTTGCAAGCGCTTGAATATCTGAGCAAGTAAAACAAAGAGCAGATGTCTCCCAACATGTGCTGATGCACCTTTTTAGATGTAAGGGTTTTAGGAGAAGTCTTCTAGGAGCGTCAAGAGCGGGACAACAGCACAGAAGATGCAGCAATGTTTCAACCCTGTAATTGCACAGTCTACAAGCCCCCTCCTCACCAGTTGGAGCCCTTAGGTTGAAGGTAGTGGAGCGCAGACCAAGAAGACGCATAAACATATTTTCGCTGGCCACAGCGCTCAGACTATCAAAAAGGTAAGGTTGTGGTACCCCAGGGAGGTTAGAATTGTTCAAGGGGAGCAGGATAGTTGACGTTTTTAAGACCAGAATGTTCAGCAAGTAGAAGATTTGTCTAACTTGCTTGTTGATAGCCCTTTTCCAGACTGTGTATCGAATAGTGTCTGCAGATAGTGATGTTTCATCAATATGTAGTGTTCTTATGGCTTTTAAAATGTGACGGTTCCATGGATTCCCAGAGCTGGCAAGAATTACTTTTAACCAGGCTTTAAGAGTATTATTTGCGAGTTTTAGTGCCCTTATGTAGTACTTCAGAGTGTCAGCCTCACAGAAAATAGATTGTCTTTGGCGGTCCAGCTCCAGTCGTAGTCTTGCCCTGTGAATGTAATTCGGGAGACAAAATAATTTTTTATAAATGGTGACCTGGGCGTGGTGGAGACTGGCCGAGCATGCACCAGGAAAGGCCTGGAGCCCGTAACTTAAGGCAGGAAGAAGGGTAACTTTGATCACCTTCAGTATGGGTTCTGCAGAAGGACTACTCGGGGACCGGTTAAGTCGAGTCAGGCTATATGTTGTTGCTCCAGCTCTTTTTTTCAAGGCAGCTAAGTGGACTGATGGTCTAGAAGACTCACTAAACCAAACCCCCAGGTAATTGTATTTTGATGTTGTTTTAATCTTTGCAGTCCCGATGTTCCACGTTAGACTTTTCTTTTTCTTGCAATGGCCAAAAATAAAGACCATGGTATTATCCTGGTTAATTTTAAGAGCATTAGCTGTGTTGTATTCGTGGAGCTTACACAAGGCTCTTTGGAGGCCGGACTTGGCCTGGTCCATTATGACAATATCGTCAGCGTATTGCAGAATGTGCAAATTCGTTTTTGCGTGGCCCAGGTTAGGCGGAAGGAGGCTGCTTTGCTCCAAGAATCTCCCAGGTCAGCTGTGTAGAGGTTAAACAAGTGGGGAGCAAGAACACATCCTTGCTTTAGGCCATCCGAAGTTGAGAATGTTTGTAGAGATTGTCGTGGGGCCAGTTCTGACTCGCACCCATGTGTTCTTATGCAAGGAGATAAGGGCTCCAAGCAGGCACTGTGGGATCCCCCACTAGTCTAATTTCCTCCATAAAGTGTTACGAGACACTTTTTTGAGGCGGCGCTGTAGTCTATAAAGCAGCAATAGAGGGGGAGTTGATTTTTTTGCGCTGCTTGTTGACTGGCTAGGGCGGCGATGTTGTCAATTGTGGAGGCAGAAGTTAGGAATCCAGTTTGAAAATATGGTAAAATACTATTTTCCACTATTCATTTTTCTAGTGACTTGAGAAGACACCGAGCATATACCTTGGCCTCGAGATCTAATAGGGAAATGAGTTAGCTGAAAAGGAAGGATCTCTTTTCTTAAGAATTGGGCATAAGATCGAGCCTTTCCATGAGTTTGATATCTGATAGGTAATAAACGCATAGTTGTATACGGGACATAATAGCTTAGCCCATTCTTCCAGCGCACATTTGAATACAGCAGATGGAAGGCCATTAGGCCCGGGAGCACCATCGTTTTTCATGGATTTCAGAAACTTGTAGACCTGGGCCGAGGTGGTCAGCTCACGGGTTTCCATCAGCGTAATGTCGGCAGTATCTCTGATTTCGACCTCAGTGAGGTCCAGATTATCTCAGCAGTATTGTTGATTTACGTACTGAGACCAGACTTCTTCAGAAACTGTGTTCCCCCTGCTCTTATTGGAGGAGCAAAGTTTGTTTATATGGTTCCAAAAGTGAGTCCGTTTTTTTCTCCTTTAACAGAGCAAATATTTTTAGCCAGCCCTTCTGTTCTTTTTGTTTTTTAGTTTCCCATGTTGATTTTTTGTAGACTTTCCGTAATATAGCCATATTATTGGCAGTAAGCTCTGTACCTTTAGATTTATGCATGCACACAGCCCTCCTTAGGGCTCTTCTTTAAGTGACTAAACTCGGATTGGAAATCCACCTCGGGGGAGGCCCTGGGAATCTGTGATGAACTTCCAGACCTATTAAGATGTCTCGTAATTTAGTGTTGACAGTGTCCCACCAATGGTGATAGCCTGTGGGAGAGTAGTGAATGAAATTTGGAATTATTTCCATGAGCCAAGTGCCCACCTTATCATCACCTAAAGAGTCCCATTTGAGTCTTATAACTAGAGTGTGGAGTTCAATCTGCATTGGATGCCCCGATTCAGTTACTTCGGCAGTGACAGGAACTTGCAAGTCCATTGTTACAGTCAAAGGGTTATGATCGCTCTCATTACGAGTGGGCATCTCCATTTTAACTAACTTACTTGCCAGAGATGGTGATAAAAAATATAATAAATGGTCGAGAGATTCTTAAATGTTGCAGATAGATGGACACTGGGATCCTGTTCCAATGTAATTTGCTTCACAGACCGGAAATTGTAATTGATTAAAAAAGTGTTCATGGCTTCTTGCTCTTCAGTTTTGGTGACTGAATGAACTTTGAATCCCAGATCTCTGATGTTAAAATCGCCTAATAACAAAACTTCGGTGGAAGCAAACTCAAGTAGGAGCTTTTCCAGATGCTTGATCAAAAGAGCTGTTGTCAGTGATTTTGATGTTTTAACTGTGTTGTGGTAACAGTTGAATACAATCAAAGGGAAGGACCTGGTTGGGGTTCCGATAAAGGGGGGTAGTTGCAATCTTGCACTGTGTTTAATGAAAATAGAAAGGCCCCCAGAAGGTCTGCCATAAGAATTAGGCTGGGATGCTGGTTGAAAGAGTTCATAATAGCTGTGGAGAGCTGATGGAAACAAAGACCAGGTCTCTTGAAAGCAGATGATATCACTTTTGCTCAAATAGTCCACTGCTGATATGGATGAAATGGTTGACTTTAACCCGGCAGCGTTCCAAGAGGAAATGGTCAGTTTAGAATCTGACCGCTTAACTGAGCCATTAGGAAGAATACTGCTGGGAACAGAGGGCTGGAGGCTCTCAATGGGAATACCCATGGCAGCTGTATATATAATGGCGAACAGTGAAACTTGATTTACGACTCACCAAATGTTGATTGTTGTTATATGAAATGTTACTGAAGGTATTAACTTTTGATACATCTGGCAGCCAGTCATGGGTTGCACCCTGTGACCCCTTTCAGGACGACCTCACTGGTATATCCTGGAGAAGTATGTGGGGATATTTCTGTTGGGGGGGCAGAGTTCTATGCCTCAGTCTTCAAAGAAACTGGCTTCCCCAAGAATTGACTCCCTTAGGAATTCTTGTGACCATGTCATAACAGTTGTTTCTGAAGTCTCTTTGCCTGGTATTGAGGCAAATTTGACTTCTGTAAGATCAGAAGAGGTAATCCCAGTGAGCGCAGAGACATGCTTGAGTAGGCGAATAAGGAGGGGGAAATTGACTTTTTGAGATCTGGTTCCAAGGGGAGAGAAATAGTTCTTCTTGGTGATAATGATGTATCTAAAGTTACAAAGCCCAAGAACTCTTTAGAGATGGAAATGGTTTGAGCCTTTTGGGTAAATTTAGGATTGCTACTGCTGTTAGTGTAGAGCTTCACGCTGTCCAAAAGCAAGACCAGAATTTCTGGAAGGGAGGAAAGTTTGTTAATTAATGGGGAACAGGAACAAGAGGTAATGCTATCAAGAGGCCCTATAGACCTTTCAAAGGAACTTAGCCTAGAGCCCGTCGGTCAAAGTTGAGGCCAAGGTTTGAATTAAGTCGATCTGAAGTTCCATTTTCTAAGATTGCCATAACAGGGCAGGTTGCAATAGAGTTTTGTTTTATGTGTAGGGACATAAGTGAGATTGAGAAAGGACGAGTGGGCCCCGAGGACGTAGACGAGTCCTTGTCTACTTGCACAGCGCTAAAAGAATGGTGATAAGAGCTGAAGTCCAGTGCTTGCGCTAGGGAGGCCTCAATTCGGGCCTCTAAGGAGGCCAGAAACTGATCAGATAGGTTTTTTGTTGCAAAGGGGCTTTCATACATTGGCCTCTTTCTTGGTGATAAGGAGTTAATGGGTTCAATTTGATGTGCACCCGAGCTGAGTTTTTAAAAACATGTTTTAAAAGCCCAATTCACTGGTGAAGTCAGATTTAAGTACATTTTAAATAGACACATAAATATTTTCCCTGCTCAAGGGGCTGGGGGCTCAGCTGCATGACATCTAACTGTCACCTGGCAGCTGAAAACCCCCTTAGATGAGGTGTGAAAACTGCAACCAGAACAAGACAAAGGCCCTGGGTGTAGGGAGGTGTGTATGTTCCTCTGGTACAATGATAATCTAGGCTGTGTCATGGAATTTTATTTACTTCAAAGAGTCCTAACCTGTAACAGGCAAATGTTAGCTCATACCTTGTAAGGAACCCTCCTTTGTTCCTCCCAGTCTAGTAGCCACTAACCTAGATCTGGTTTAGAGT
This sequence comes from Lissotriton helveticus, assembly GCF_964261635.1. Classification (NCBI taxonomy): domain Eukaryota; kingdom Metazoa; phylum Chordata; class Amphibia; order Caudata; family Salamandridae; genus Lissotriton; species Lissotriton helveticus. The sequence goes on from NC_136059.1 coordinate 884,051,442, forward strand.
GACCGCAGAGGAGGAGCTGCTCATTTCCATACCCGCATCTCACTGGGTGGCCACTGAGCACTTCACAGGGAAATAAAATGTTTTCCACCTTGATTTTAGGTAGAGGGGGACCCTGGGGGATTGTTTGCAGTAGGACACAGGAAATTCTGCAAAAGTGAGTAGGGTTGCCCCTTGGATCTTATATCCCATTGGTAAGGGAACGACCAAGAGTTTCTCCCAACCACAGGTTGTTGCAAGCACAATGTGGCATCCAAGTCTCCTCCTCAAAACTCTTTCTTTACATGTGGAAAAAGAATAGAACTGGACCTGCTCTCTGTGACCTGAGAAGAGCATAGAACACTGGAACTGATCTACCTCTATATACCCATGACAAAGAAGTGGACTCCAAGGGTCATAAGAATGACCTATTTAAGCTACAGGGATATAACAAGTCAAAAGAGGTCTACAAATGCCAGCTGATCAGTTCCAACAGGACCAGCCCAGGACCCAGCTCCAGACCCCTTCACGAGTGAGTCATGATCCCCAAGCACTGTCCCCAAGCTCCAGAACAAATGGATGGTATCAAAGTTCTCCTTCTATAATGTCCTGAAACTTGGGATTTAGAAACTTTTGGGCCTCAAGAACTTCCGGATGACTGGGGCCAATCTGCCAAGCTGATTCGTTGAAGGTGAGTTGCTGCTAGGGCAACGATTCAGGTTGCCCCTGCTTGAAGTTTTTTCTGCAGCACCAAATCTGATTCAGCAGGGCCACGCGGAGAAGTTATTCAGCTTTGTGGAGCCCTCTTTGGCCACAACCTGCAGCCTTGCCCCACTGGAATAATCCAATCTCCAGTAAAAGTGATTAAATCTGAATGTAGAACCCTTCACTGGGTGAAGGCACCATAAGTATCCTTCCAGTGATGAACATTACTTGGGTTCAAAATCCATCTTTCTCCAGCTTTGAGCTTTCCTGCTAGAAGTCAATGACTTCACTGAGACCTTGTCCATCTGATGTCAAGGAGCCTTCTTTGGCCCCAGCCTGCTGCCTTGCCCCGCTATGGATTTTTGACTTCCATTTCAGAGAACAAAGCCCAGATTCGCTAAGATTTGTCATCAAGTTTGAGTCACTTTTGTGAATGACGCAAAATCCTTTTTGGCATTCACTAAGCCACACAAAGTAAAGGCTTTGTGTGGTTTATTAAATACAAAATGCCCTAGTTACTATGCATTGGGTAGGCAATACATGGATGGAGCTTGAGTGCTCCCTGCATTAAGCAATGTATTTTGATGCAAACTCCGACTTACAAAATGGTGCGCCTACTCAACAGAGAAGTAACAAGGATAAATATCTTTATGTTTCCTCATTACTTCCTCTTCCACATTCTGCAGCATACATACAAAGAAGAATACGCCTCTGGGGTGGTTTTTGGGCAGGTAGGTGTTCCATATTGCACAAAAACAATCTTGCCCATAACACAGGCACCAATTCACCATTGTGCAAGGGCTGCTGTGTTGGCACTAGACAACACACAGTGTTTTGAGAGACATGCCACATTTCTGTTTTCTCCCTCCCTCTCACGCAAAGCAGTCCAGCAAGTTGCCTAACTGCATTGTGATGCGTGAAAGAATAGTAAATTTGGCTCTTAGTCTGAAGATAAAACGTCCTAGAACATAGTTTCTGTATCCGAGCCGGGCTCCATCGTTGTTGGCCATAACCTGCTCCTAGGTACTGGTCAAGCGCAGCCAGGTGACTGCAGTTGCTGCTTAACACTCGTTGGTGCTACTTTTATATTTAACTTTGAAAATTCATAACTCTGGTTTTTCTTATTGTTTATTTGCAGTTTTGGTGTCAGTTTGCTTATTAAAATGTTTCTTCTGTTGTGACTTAATTACTTTTTTTGTACTTTATAAACACTTTACACATAACCTATCAGTTAAGCCTGTCTGCTTTATGTCATAGCTACCAGAGGGTTGAGCTAGGTTTTTATTAGTGGCTTTAGTTGTACACCCTGTCAGGTTTTGGGTTAATACTCGAGGTGGGTACTCACCCCCTCAACTGATAGCCCAATGTCTTTCACAAAAGGTCCAAGAGGAGTATGATGTTCTAAATCCAGAGGGCCAATACTGTGAACAGTGCAGAAAGTCAGGCCCCTATCAGCAACTCTTGGATGGATCCATATTCCAATCTGAAACCAGGCACTGGTGAAAGAAAGCAGCGTCGTATGTCCAAGTGGGCTATAGCTACACTCCACTACAGATGGAGAGTTCATTAGGTGGACCCCGAATACAGCAGAGTCATGCAATCCACTATTGAAGGAAGAAACTAGAGTACCTGTATCAGGTTCAAAGATATTTAAACCAATAAAGGAGACCAATAAAGGGTCGGCTAGAAGAGTGGATACCAACGTGTAGTCTGGAGACCCCTGGGGATCAGTGAAGTCTCCTCAGGGTGTCTGTGACTACTTAGAAAATGAAATAACATTAACGGATTAATAAAGTTTTATGAATAAAGAAGCTAAATGTACAACTGAAATGTTTAAAACATACTGTAAATGGACATTGGAGGCTAAAAATTGAATTAGTATCCTCAGATTGATTTGTGGGAGCAGTGCAGGTGCATCAAATAGAATATAGTATGGGTGATGAGTGGCATCAATTAAATTTAGAAAAGCTCCAACTTTTCCATTAAAATTAGTTTAACATTTTTTTATGTGTTTATGTTTTAAATAAATTGTGTCATCATTTGTGTATTTGTTTGATGAATGCTTTTTTCAGTAAGTATTGTTTTAGGTTTAAATCATCGACAATGCTTAGGCTGGGGTCCCAGGGTTCCAGTAATGATTAGCAGGTGTCCCCGGAAGTCAAAAGGCTGGGTGCCACTAAGGTAGAAAATTCTAAGGCGAACTGGAACATTCATATTTGTAGTGTGAGGTCTTTCATAATTTCTAGAATTGAATGTGTTATTTCTGCAACTTGATTAAAAGATCTGTGGTAATATAAATAGGAGGCTGGATGTGAGTGTGGCTGCCTACCCTCCTTTAGCTCACTAGTTCAGGAGATATGCAGGCTACTAGGTGTTTGGCAAAGGTTTCCAGAATTGAGGTTGTTGGTGAAATAAGTCACAGAACATTCTAAAATGAGTGGCTCCCAGCAGGTAAATGTCAGATTGCGGAGAAAGCAGAAAAATCAAGGTGCCTAAGAAGTCAGCTAGAGAGGGAGGTTCATATGCAGGCAGGGCACTCTTTACATTTATTTGAATTGCATTCTGTACATTTGTTATTGGTGACAGAACCAGGTGCTTTGCATTACATTAGGGACAATAAACTGTGGCTCTTAATTTTAAATGACTTTCAGTAACACAAGCTGCACATTGCTTTCGCAATTACATTACTGTTATCAAATAATCGATCACTTTGAGAGAGCTTTGACTTCCTACCAAGTTACTGGGTATCTTAGGTTGCAATTTTGCTTTACAGGGATAATAGGTAGGTTTAAGAGGATATAATAGTGAACAGACAGATGATTATTCACAGACCTGCTTTAGAGTTTGGGGTGAGCTCCATAGATTTTAGATTAATGTTAGCTCCATAAACCCTAACAAGTCTCACAAAGGGATGTGGTAATCCACAGTCGTCAGCCTTCTAACAACCTATATAAGCCATGTATGGATGGCCAGGCCCAACCAAGGGCCGTATCACAGATACTGCACATTTTCCATATGTGCGCCGGGTGTACATTTATAAATATGCGCCTGGCGCAAATAAGGAAAATGCACTGTATTAGAATGAATGTGCTGCCCCAGGGCAGCCGCCAACCCACGCTGCCTTGGGGGACAGCGCGTTCATGTGAAAAACTGAGCCGCTGCTTTGAAGCCGCTCAGTGTTTCATGGTGTAGGTGTAGGAGGAAACTCGTCTGCACTTTGAAGGAGGAATAGAGATTCCCATGCAGTGGGGTGCAGTGAATGACTGTACCCGCCTGAAAGGGGATGTCTGGGGGGTCCATTGGATGCTATTAGGGGGTGCACTGCACAGTGTGCCTCCTGACAGCTTCTTTGCCTCTATAGTGTGGTGTGGGCAGAGAGGCAAAGGGATTACCTCATTTGCATGGGGCCACACCCTCATGCAACTGAGGAAATGCCCTCTGAAGATAGCACTGGTGCTTTAAGTGCACCAGCGCTGTCGGTATTACAGAAGGGGACACGCACGGTTCTGAAGCACCTTCTGTAATACCAAAGTGCACCACGGGCTCGCAAAGCAGGCGCAAACACATTTTGCACCCCAGGGGCACTTCCGTAATACGGCCCCTGAACTTTCTGTTTATATTATTGACCTGAGGTAATGTAATCCTCCCTCAAGCAAGTGATGTATTTTTATTCAATTGTTTAGCGCTAAGGAGATTGCAGGGATGTGCAAAAATCTAGCATATGTGCTGTAAAAGTAGTAGATATGTTTACTTGCTCTATGTGGTTGAATCAATTGGATTCTAGGCTAGCATTCAATCTTCAACTTGTGTTACAAACATAAAAGGTGGAATTTCTACAATACATCTAAGCTGAGACTAACTTTCTGCGACTGACTCGAGAGCTTTCCCTAGACAGAGTAGGGTGAGAAAAAGCTGGTCAAGAAGTAAGTATGAACACCAAACACAATACTCTCTATTTTTAGGGTTAAGGTATTTTGACCATCTAGCAATCTATCTGCAGAAAATACTTGATTACCTCTTCTGCTGGGTCACTATGAAACCCTGGAAGCCTCAGCATTATTTGGGTTTCGGCTGTCCTGTGATGGAACACGTAGCTAAAAGAATGACTTTGGTTAGCCGTGGATTTTTGAGGATGCGAAAAACAATTGGAAGGAACAGAGATCTGATAGACCCAACAGGTCAGTTGCTGAGGATGGGAGGAAAAGAGTGACTGTGTTACAAATTGGGTACTTGTTGACAGTTACTACAGATGGCTGCCATCTCCATGTAACCTATATAACAGGGTATTGAAGGCCTTTGCCAGCTCTAAAATAAATATCATAGCTTCCCAATTATCTATTTTCATCTGGTGATTATTATATTTCTGCTCATGCATTGTTTCTGTTGGCCCTATGAGTAGTCAAATTGAGTTGGCAAAGTGGTCAAGTTATCTCATGCAATAGTTGACCCTTCCAATTCTGCCCCATCTAAGGCAATTAAAACCGGGGCCCCAGTACAGTCATATGCACGGCTGCTCCTGTTTTGTCCCTTGTTTCAGCTCCTGCAGCCTCAGATGATTTGTCTGTCCAAACTTACCAGGCCAAGTTAAGCTAGCAAAGCTCAGTCATTTAGAAGACCACTCCAGTACCAATGCTGAATTCGCTAGTAGGGGGGCACCATGCCTGCAGCTCACTACTGCAGCTAAACACTTTATAGGGTGCCGTACCACCTCCGGCTCCAGTCACCAGCCCCCACAGCACCGCTGTGGCACACGCTAATGAAGGCCCAGAGGGAGTAATAGGTTCATTTGAAATGTATACCAGCTTATTAGTTAGAGAAATAAAGTAACAGTTTTAATATAAGCAGAAAGAACAGAGGGGTGCTGGATGGAGCCACATGGGTGAAGATACTGTGACTGCCTTCATGGAGGTGGGAGAAGAAAGTTAGAAGGGTTTGAGTCAAGTGGGCCAGAGTCCGGACTTCATTCAGAGCTCTTTTTACCCATTGGCAGATCTCACCACACGATTAGGCGCCAATTCAGAGGAAAAATCTCTTGTGCCCTTTTGGGAATCAGATAAAAAAGTGGTTTTCAAGGCGATCTGTTAAGCCTTACATGAGGACCTTTATTTACAAATACATTGACATATATATATATATATATATATATATATATATATATATATATCAGCCTTATCACTAATTCATTATATCCTATGGTACTTGTAATACGGTGGACAGGATAGCCGTCACATTTGTGATGGAGTAAACCAACGGCCAGACCTTAAATCAGGCCCTAAAGCACATCACAACGTATTTACTCTGTACAGCCTCCTCTAATACATTGTAATTGTATTCTGTTTTTCTCTTGAAGGAAAATCCCAATGACCTGCAGTTTTGGTTGGAGGACATTTATACTCCAGGATACGACTCCCTGCTGAAAAAGAAGGCAAAAGAAAAAAAACATTTAAAATACTGTCGGATGATACTACTTCTAGTATTCACAATCTGTATATTGATTACCATTATAACTCTCATTGTTATCTTCACCTGATTTATTTAAAGGACTATGAAGGAAATTAATAAATATTTTGCTAGGAAAGAAATTGTGTTTGTTACTTTATTGTAATTAATTATCATGTTTTCTTGATTCAAACAAATGTGATCGGAATGCAGCTAACAAATACATAGCAGGATGTATTATATATCCCTTCACGAATGTTGAAGCATTATAATTGATGACAGAGGCAAGATGGCGGCCTGTGAAGGAACGGGTAGTCCCTGCTATTTTTAAGAAAAAGCCCGCATTAAGAAGCAAAGCAGAGGAGCTACTTGATAGTCAGCCTACAGGAGAGGTAGTGGACTCTAGTGAGAAGATGAGAGTGCTTTGAATGTAGCAGGGAATTTAGCAGTGGATATGAATGAGCAGCCCTACTGTAGCAAATCCTGGGAATCCCACAGAGGAAATTGCGAATGATTTAGAGTCAGCCAGATCTGGTGGGAAGTTCTTTTCTATGTCCGATGTATCTAACGTCTCAGAGAATGAGATTGAGAGTACAGCAGGTGACTGGACTGATGAAATGTATTCTCAGCATGAGGAAGATGACCCTAGCTCTGAGCTTTCTATGAGCCAAGAGACAGTGCAAATAACAAAAGAATCCTGGCAATCCTCTTTCAAGGGGATTCCGACTTCAGTTGGCCAGCGTGTATGGGACCACTCACTCATATTTCATCCTGAGGGCGAAGGTGGTGGCGCTAGTTCTGGCTTAAAGTTTGATGGGGATGGAGATGGTGAAATTACGCTCAACACAATATATAGGATAATAATGGCTCACAGGGAGAAAACGAAGGCTGAAAGCTTACGGACCCAAGGCGCTGTTCGGAAGTTACAGAATACTGTGCGTCGAATTGCCAAATGGATTAAACCCAGATCTTTTGACTGGTTCAGATGCTCCGTCCATCACCACCCCCTTTTGTACCGCTTTTGGCCGCCATAAGTGTGGCAGGGTATGCTCAGACGTGAGTCCCTTGCTCACTTTGCCACTAGATTCAAGCAAGCCGGGCTGACGACGGCTGGAATGCCAGAAACCGGTCCTCGGAAGCTTGTTTCCGGTCCAGGGAAGACATGGCTTGGCAGTTCGGGCTGGACTGTTCCCATGAGGCACAGGGTCAGGCTGATTTGCATATAGCCATGTCTGAACTGGGGTGGCAGAGTGGGCTAAAGAACGGTGATGGATTAAACCCAGATATTTTGACTGGTTGTGAGTGTTTGCTTGATTCAGATGCTCCGTCCATCACCACCCCCTTTTGTACCGCTTTTGGTTGCCATAAGTGGCAGGGTATGCTCAGACGTGAGTCCCTTGCTCACTTTGCCACTGTATTCAAGCAAGCCGGGCTGAAGACGGCTGGAATGCCAGAAACCGGTCCTCGGAAGCTTGTTTCCGGTCCAGGGAAGACATGGCTTGGCAGTTCGGGCTGGACTGTTCCCATGAGGCACAGGGTCAGACTGATTAGCATATAGCCATGTCTGAACTGGGGTGGCAGAGTGGGCTAAAGAACGGTGATGGATTAAACCCAGATCTTTTGACTGGGTGTGAGTGTTTGCTTGATTCAGATGCTCCGTCCATCACCACCCCCTTTTGTACCGCTTTTGGCCGCCATAAGTGTGGCAGGGTATGCTCAGACATGAGTCCCTTGCTCCCTTTGCCAATGGATTCAAGCAAGCCGGGCTGAAGACGGCTGGAATGCCAGAAACCGGTCCTCGGAAGCTTGTTTCCGGTCCAGGGAAGACATGGCTTGGCAGTTCGGGCTGGACTGTTCCCATGAGGCACAGGGTCAGACTGATTTGCACATAGCCATGTCTGAACTGCGGTGGCAGAGTGGGCTAAAGAACGGTGATGGATTAAACCCAGATCTTTTGACTGGGTGTGAGTGTTTGCTTGATTCAGATGCTCCGTCCATCACCACCCCCTTTTGTACCGCTTTTGGCCGCCATAAGTGTGGCAGGGTATGCTCAGACGTGAATCCCTTGCTCACTTTGCCACTGGATTCAAGCAAGCCGGGCTGAAGACGGCTGGAATGCCAGAAACCGGTCCTCGGTAGCTTGTTTCCGGTCCAGGGAAGACATGGCTTGGCAGTTTGGGCTGGACTGTTCCCATGAGGCACAGGGTCAGACTGATTTGCACATAGCCATGTCTGAACTGGGGTCGCAGAGTGAGCTAAAGAACGGTGATGGATTAAACCCAGATCTTTTGACTGGGTGTGAGTGTTTGCTTGATTCAGATGCTCCGTCCATCACCATCCCCTTTTGTACCGCTTTTGGCCGCCATAAGTGTGGCAGGGTATGCTCAGACGTGAGTCCCTTGCTCACTTTGCCACTGGATTCAAGCAAGCCGGGCTGAAGACGGCTGGTATGCCAGAAACCGGTCCTTGGAAGCTTGTTTCCGGTCCAGGGAAGACATGGCTTGGCAGTTCGGGCTGGACTGTTCCCATGAGGCACAGGGTCAGACTGATTTGCATATAGCCATGTCTGAACTGGGGTGGCAGAGTGGGCTAAAGAACGGTGATGGATTAAACCCAGATCTTTTGACTGGGTGTGAGTGTTTGCTTGATTCAGATGCTCCGTCCATCACCATCCACTTTTGTACCGCTTTTGGCTGCCATAAGTGTGGCAGGGTATGCTCAGACGTGAGTCCCTTGCTCACTTTGCCACTGGATTCAAGCAAGCCGGGCTGAAGACGGCTGGAATGCCAGAAACCGGTCCTCGGAAGCTTGTTTCCGGTCCAGGGAAGACATGGCTTGGCAGTTCGGGCTGGACTGTTCCATGAGGCACAGGGTCAGACTGATTGATTTGCATATAGCCATGTCTGAACTGGGGTGGCAGAGTGGGCTAAAGAACGGTGATGGATTAAACCCAGATCTTTTGACTGGGTGTGAGTGTTTGCTTGATTCAGATGCTCCGTCCATCACCACCCCCTTTTGTACCGCTTTTGGCCGCCATAAGTGTGGCAGGGTATGCTCAGACGTTAGTCCCTTGCTCACTTTGCCACTTGATTCAAGCAAGCCATGCTGAAGACGGCTGGAATGCCAGAAACCAGTCCTCGGAAGCTTGTTTCCGGTCCCAGGAAGACATGGCTTGGCAGTTCGGGCTGGACTGTTCCCATGAGGCACAGGGTCAGACTGATTTGCATATAGCCATGTCTGAACTGGGGTGGCAGAGTGGGCTAAAGAACGGTGATGGATTAAACCCAGATATTTTGACTGGGTGTGAGTGTTTGCTTGATTCAGATGCTCCGTCCATCACCACCCCCTTTTGTACCGAATTGCCAAATCATGCACGGAAATTTCAACAAGGGTTATAGTGGCAGAAGAGAGGATCTCGGCATTGGAAGATCAATTAGTCCAACAGAAGACAATGGTTATAGCATTACAAAAACTAAGGAAGATACTGACTGGAAATTAACTGACCTCGAAAATCAATCTAGACGGAACAATCTGCATGTTTTGGGGGTTGCGGAAGGCAGGGAGGGGAAGGATTTGAGGCGATATGTTATAGAATTGTTTACCGAGGCCTTCCCTGATTTAAAACAGTGGAATTGGGAGACCGAGATCATTAGAGCTCACAGATTTCCGTTTATCCAGAGAGGGGCCGCAGGAGGCTCCAAGGAAAAACCTAGGGCAATACGGATCTGCCTGGATAACTACTTGCTATGCGAAGCCTTATATGATCTTGCAAGGCCAGACAGGAGGAGATCTGCCAAGGGGTGTGACTTCTTTGTATGCCCGGAATTCTGTCAGGCTACAGTCCAAAAGAGATGGAGATTACGTCAACTGATCTCAGCTTTTCAGGCTAAAGGGGGGCAGGCTTTCCTTCTGAACCCTGCAAAGCTAAAAGTTGTATACAAAGAAAAGTTTTATTTTTTGTATCAGAGATTAATGCAGAAGAATTCTTGAAAACAATGTGAAACTAGTATGTGAAGATAGCATGTACTTCTGCATTTCTTGTCTTTATCTTCCCTGGTGACTCTTTAGCAGTGGTAATAGTGTGTCTAATGGGCCATCGTGAGGAAAACAGGTTTATTGGAGATCCTTGGGGGGCTGCGGGGGGGTGCATTTCACAACTCTCTTTCCATAATTAAGGACATGGTCCTTACGCCTCATTTGGGGGGGGGGGCTTTGGGGGGAGAGGAAGTTGGGAGGGCAGGTTGGAGAGGGAGGGAAGGTGGGCACTGTGGACTGCTGTTGGGTGAGGATGAATAGAGGGGTTATGACTATGACTATATTTTGTTTTGGAGATGAATTGTCGTGTTATAGCTTGACTTGGGTGGAAAAAAAAGATAACATTTCCTGTATGAATAAGGATGGGACGTTTCTTATTTTGTACATGGAACATCTGTGGATTAAACGATAAAAGAAAGAGGAGGGTGTTGGCCCAAATGTTGAGGACTCAATGGTATGATTTGTTATGCTTACAGGAAACACATATAGCAGGAATAATCGTAAAGTGTTACGGGAGCTGGGAATGGAACTGCTAGGCTGCATTAAGCAAGGGTCTAATATTAGAGGAGTAGCAATTTTTATGAGATATGGCTTGGGAGTGAAGATCCGGGTGAAAGAGGATAGTTACGGACGTTGGGTCATTGTGGAATTGGTTATTAATGGTCTCTCAGTGTCAATTTGCGCGGTGTACGGACCTACTTTGGAAGATCCGGAAGTCTTACATCATTTAAGTATCGAATTAGCAGAGTGGCCAACTCCTTTAGATTTATGTGGGGACTTTAATATTCATCTGGAGGGGAATGTGGATATTGGGAGTAATTGTCCCTATATGGGGAAAAAGCCCAAAGTCTTTAAAGCTGTTAAAGGGCTAATCAGAGAGTTAGGTTTGGTCGACGTATGGGTGAATCAAAGAGCCAGTACTCCAGGATATACATTTTACTCTGCGCCCCATAGGAAACATGTCCGTTTAGATTATTTTTTTATTTCAAGGGAGCTAGCTGCGAACTCTAAAATAATATAATACCAAGAATCATTTTGGATCACAATCCTTTGGTAATGGACTGTGGTTTGAAGGCTCAGCGTCAATGTAAGCCATGGACTTTCGAGCGTAACTTATTGCTTGATCTGGAATACTGTGAGCACATGTGTACCTGGATTCCAGATTTTTTTAGGATAAATCAAGGCACAGCCCCTTCCTCAATTGTCTGGGATGCATTTAAAGCAGGCGTTAGGTGCACTACAATGAGCTATTCGATTGGGAAGCAATGTAAAATAAATAAAGAAATTAGAGATCGAATGATGCAACTTAGGCTCTTGGAGATTCAGCTTTCGGTTGAACTCTCTCATCAGTGGAGTATAGAGGATACTTTAAAGTCAATATTGATTATGAAAATGAGAATTCACCAGCACTTTGTAGAAAAACAGCTAGTAAGTTATCTGTTTATAGAGCTCAGGTTTACAAATTGGGTGAGGACGCTGGGAAGATACTAGCAAATAGACTCCAGCAAAGGGAAAGCAAGAATGGAATATTTAAGATATGTGATCATAACGATAAGGTAGTGGAGTCACCAACTAATATTCTGAAAGTTTTCAGTAGATTTTATGCTGAGTTATATACAGAGGACATAACAACAAATATAGAAGGGCATATGGATGAATTTTGTGGAAATGTAGCAACTAACAACATTTCAGAAGAGGACTATGCGTGGTTGGCAGTTGATGTTCCATGGGAGGAGGTGGAAATGGAGATTTTATCTTTAGCTAGGGGCAAAGCAGTTGGGCCCGATGGAATTCCCCATTGCATTCTATAGAACGTTTTGTCATGTTTTGAAGCCAGAGCTTATGTCTCTGTTTCAAAATGCGCAACAAGGGGTAGCTCCAGACTCATGGAGGAAAACCATGATAGTTTTTTTTTTAAAAAGGGGCAGCCTGAGCAGTCTCCCTCCTCATACAGACCCATATCGCTAATCAATTCTGACATCAAAATATATTCCAAAATTCTTGCTTTGCGTCTTGGGATGGTTATTTCCCCCCTAGGTGCTAGTGTACAGCACAGCTTTATCCCAGGACGTGATACTGCTGATCATGTCAGAAGGGCTATTACTCTCTTGGATGGGGCACGAGCAACAGACTCTGTCCTAGGGGTGATCCTGTTGGACGCCGAAAAGGCGTTCGACAGGGTCTCCTGGGGTTACTTGTGGGAAGTCCTGAGGTGGAAAGGATTCTGCCCATCATTTATCCAAGCTGTGAAGGCCCTGTATATGTATCCAGTGGTGTCAATACGGATTTCAGGTTTGCTGTCTAGTGAATTTTACATTAGTCGCGGTGCGCGTCAAGGGTGTCCGTGATGTCCTCTTTTATTTGCTTTATACATTGATTTATTTTTGTCTAAAGTTAACAGTAATGAAGATATCAAACCAATTAGAGAGTGGAGTGGATTATAGAGCATTGGCATAGGCCGATGACATTCTTGTAGTATCTAGGGAATTGCTAGCTGCTCTTTCAACAATTAGAATGTTAGCTATACAGTTTGGCTCTTTTTCAGGGTATAAGCTCCATGTTGGAAAAACTCAAGTGCTGTATTCTAGGCCAGATCCCCTGGCTGGTGTAGCTGTTGTGACAGAGGCTACATATTTAGGAATTAAAATCACTTCTAAGGTGGACGAGATTCCAGCCGAATATTTTACCTAAATTAGGGGTGGTTGGCCTCAATATTAATAAATCCTGTACTCTGGTTAAAAGTACACAGTAATTTGGTATAATTACAATTGGGAATGACAGACCCCTGTAAGTCTCTAGTAGAGAATAAGTCAGGGAGGTTAAGAGGCCCAGTCGATTTCCTGCATTGGAGTGTGCACTGCTGTGGTGCTTTCCATCATTTTAAAATCCAGCCTTGCAGGCTGCTTTTAAATTAAAATTACAAGTAAATTCGAATTTGGATTTAAAGTCACTTCCAAAGTATTATTCTACCTTATTTGTTTTACATATAAGTCACCCTTGGGGTCTCCTCTGGGTGCTCCATGGGTAGGGTGTCCTGTAACTATAAGCAAGAACATTATGACATATATTTTATAAGCCCTGGTGAGGGTTAAACTGCCAATTTAGTTTTTACCCCATTGTGGTGTATGGCTTCATAGGCTAACATTGTACTATTTTATTGAAGTACAATATTGTTAGGAGACATGTAAAATATACTTCATGATATCAAATTAATAGTTGAGATGAATCCAACAACTTGAGACTGTTTGATTTGTAATAACTATTACTGGAAATAAGTTCTAACATTTTTTTTTCTGTGAGCCAAAGTCCAGCTTTCCAGCTGCTCTCTCATGATTGGACAGTCTGCTCCCAGGCTGTGCCAGTGATGCCTGATGAGGTGTGAAGTGTCCTGTCAGAGGACAGAATAGGTTTTATGAGAAGTACAAGCTATAGAACAGATGACAGGACGGTAGTGAGGGTTAGCCAAACTGGTCCTCAAAGGGACAATGTCACTTTAGGACAGCACAAAAGCACCACCACTGCCGGATTTTTCAGCTACACAGGAGCCTCTCTAATTAGATTAGGGAGAGGGTTGAAAAGGGAGTGTGTAGGATAGCCACACCAGTAGGTTGGGATATTCTGATCCAGCTCCTCTGGAGAGAATTCCTCCATCCTGAATTTTAAAAGAGTGATACTTTCTGTGAAAGGAATATCCCACACTTTGAAGGAAGTGGTGATGTACCTGGGTGACACCCTGCATTCCATTGGTTAGGGGTGCTGCGCTACTTGATGCCCAGAAACCATGGATAAATATAAGCGAGCTGCATAGCTCCTCAGATCCTCTGCCTGAAGAGACAGGAAGAACAAGGACTGTCCTGCTGACTCCCTGGCCTCTACCAAGAGGACTGCTATCACCAGGACTGCAGATGCACACTGTGGGACTCAGCATCAGAAATTTGCCTTACTCTGAAAGTCTAAGGAGTCGACTCCCTACATGCTACAGGTTAACAACACCCACCTACATCATCTCCACCATCAATCCCCATCCTGGAGTTCGCCCAGTGGACTTAAGGATTTGGCCAGGTGCTTTGTGGGAATTGTAGTCCAGCAATCCCAAGGAACATCTAGGAGAATCCAGACCCTTGGATTTGTGTTTTGGACACTTTAAGCCCTCAAGAGGAATTTCAGGAAGAAATGTCAGAAGTTTGGAGAAGTTTATAGACACTTATGGAAAAAGCTCCATAACATGACTGATCTGACTTATAGAGTCAAGCCGTTACCGTCAACCATGACCCGGCCTGGATTTCAGGTTCATCCCTCTGAAAGCTCTGGAGCTCCAGACTTCTAGAATTTTACCGGGGCTTCACAGAAAGTCAAGCCGGCAAAACAGCACGAATCCGGCCTGAAGAGTGACTTCTTAAACACTGAGGAAAAAAGCTCCACAAAAAGGACTGAGTGTGAAGGTAGAATTTTTAACCGAGGCCTTCTGCTTAGGGTATCCGACCAGGGCTCCATCGCAGTTGGCCTCAAACTTTGACTTTGTCCCAGTCAAGCATGACCAGATGTTCCAAAGTGGCGCTATCTGTTTTTAAGCACAGTAAAGTGCTTAGTCTTCAAATATTTATATCTTGAGTTCCGTACATTCAATTTTTGTTGTTTTGGTGTCTATTTGTTCATAAAATATAATATATTGTTATAAATTGGATTTGGATTATTATTGTGTGTTGCATCTTACTTATTTATTGTATTGGTGCTTTTAAATGCTTTACACACCTGTCTCTTATGTTAAGCAAGCTACCAAGGGTTAAGCAAGAAAATAAAAATGTAATTAAACCAATGATTGACTCACGCTGGAGGATTTCATCTGTACAATCTAGGGGCCAGATGTAGGTAAAATTATTTTACCACCTCTTAAATACCGAATCATACCGATTCGGTATTTAAGAAGTGGTAAAATATAAGTACCGAGATGTAGGTAAATACAGATGTGCATTTACCGAATCGGTAAAATTCGGTATTTACCGATTCGGTAAATACCGACCGGTAAATGCCCATTCATTCCTATGGGCTTTGAAGCCCATAGGAATGATTGGGCATTTACCGGTCGGTATTTACCGAATCGGTAAATACCGAATTTCACAAGGGTGCAGGGGGTGTCACTTTGACACCCTCTAGCACCCCCAAAACGGGTTCAGGTGCCATGTGGCAGGCATACCTGCCCTAAGGGCAGGTCTGCCTGTCATATGGCATAGGTGTGCATGCACACATGTGCATGCACACCTGAATCGGTATTTTACCATCAACTTGTATTTGATGGTAAAATACCGATTTTGTAGGGCTTGTGGGACTCAGAAGAGTCCCACCTACATCTCGATTTTACCGATTCTGTAAATATACCGGTCGGTAAATTTACCGACCGGTATATTTACAGATTCGGTAAAATTACCGAAATGGCCTGTTTTCAGGCACCTACATCTCAAAAGCCAAATACCAGTCGGTAACAGCCGAATTCGGCCGTTACCGACCGGTATTTGGCGACCTACATCTGGCCCCTAGGTTCTGTATTTCAGATATGGGAAGAAACCTTGCCGGGCAATGCTGTTGTTGTCTATTCCAGGAATGAGGGTGTCAAACCAGCCACAGCTCTCTATCTTAGCTGCCCTTTAGCATATTTACGCCACAGACAAAAAATCTGCACTTTTTGTGTCCCCAGCAAAATTTGCATTACCTCTCTTGTGTAGCAATCACTCATTAAGGTAAAATTATTCATACTATAACCATATTCATGGGGTGTATTTTCATAGGAATCTTAGAAGCAAAGTGCCTGAACCAAAAGCCATTACATTCCTCTTTCGTCCAAAAGCTGAGCACCAGGGGCATCATTTATGGCATTTCGGTTCAGGGCAGCGCAGCAAGGCACCTTACTGTGCTGCCCTACGCCAAAGTGAAAGGGCAGGAATACACCATATTTAAACAATACGGTGCATTCCAGTCCTCTTGTCCTGCGCTGCGCCCGTTTCGGCAGCCTAGGGCCAACGGAGAAACCCTTGCACCATGGTGCAACAGTGCCTCCATTGCATGCAGGATTGTTTTTGTGCAGGAAGGGGGATTTTCTCCACAAAAACAATCCAACAAGGCATTTTCCTCTTTACATGTGTGCTGCAGAATGCAACACACATGAAAATAGGAAACAATGAGGAGAAATAAATATATTTCTTCTCGTTTCACCTAACCTCGATAGGCCTACAGATTTGACACTTCCCTAGGTTTACATCACTTTTTAAATCTAGGGCAGCTTCAAATACCATGGGTTTTATATGGGAAAACCTACTGCAACATGGAATGCCTCAAGAGAGCAGAGGAAAGTGATGCAGCGATTTGTGCTGCATCGCCTTACTCTTGATTTATTAGGCCACTCAAAACCAGGCAGGGTGCAAAAGGGACGCAGGGTTATCATAAATAAGCCACCCGAATTTTAGTGGAGCTATCATCCTCTTCACCTCATCCCTCAATGTTTTTCTGATTCCTCGCCTATGCTATTGTCTTTCACTACTGAGGCCACCTTTGCATGAAATATTTTTATGTGATTTCATTCCTAATAAGAAGTTTATATTTTGATTAAAATCGCCAGCACACTATCGACCTCCAAACATTGCCTCAAAGAAATTTAAAAGAATTTGCAAACATCGTTTTCTATCCTCTTGTATTAAAGATGAACTTCTCCATTTTCTCGGGCATGAAGATCCAACACACCGACGGGCATATTTATCACAAGGTGGTGTCGCTTTTGTGCCATGCAATGGAGTGAAAAAGCAAACGCAACCCTTAAGTTTCATTTATCAAGGCATGTAGTGCCACCTTGCCTGGCCTTACGTGGCTTTATAAATCCAGAGCAACGCGATGTTGCGAAAATTGCTGTGTTGTGTTACTATGCCCTGGGATGTTCCCATGCATCCAGTCATGTATTTAGGTGCATTCCAAGATTTACCATTACTGGTAAACCTAGGAATGCATAAAAAATCGACACCTCCCCAGGTTAGGTGGACGAGGGTAAATATCTTTATTTCTCCTTGTTACTTCCTCTTTTTATTTGTATGCATTCTGCAGCACACTTAGAAAGAGTTAAATGTTTCAGGGGAACCTTCCTGCACAAGAACACTCCTGTTAGCAACTCAGGCACCCTTGAACCATGGTGCATGGGTTCCTCCCTTGGTGATAGGTCGCACATTGTGTACCAGCGATGGGACACGATAAGAATGCGCAGTATTATGTTAAATATGGCACATTCCTGCCCTTTCCCTGTTATGTAGCACAGCAAGGTGACTTGGTGCGCTCTGTGACTTTTTGGTAAATATGCCCCCAATCTATAAAACAGTGAGACCTCTGCTTCCCACATAAACAGGACTCACTTTTATTTTATTCACTTTCATTATTTTATTGCATAGTTTCTTGCAAAATTTGCAGTCATGGCATAAATAAAATAATCAAGTTGAATACTTACTATCTGGATTCATTCTATTCCAAGCTATCGGGATTTATAAAGGGTGACTCACCTGATAGGGTATCGAGACACTTGCAGGTTCCGGAGGCTTATTCGAACAGCCAGGTCTTGAGGGCCATTCGGAATTCCAGAAGTGAGGTGATGGTCTGGATGTGCATGGAGAGGCTGTTCCAGATCTTTGCTGTAATGTGGGAGAACGCTCAGCATTCTCCACTTATGCTTCTGTAGATGTGGCAGTATGAGGAAATTAAAGGGAGTGGAGCAAAGTATTATTAAGGGTTGGTGGAAGTTTATGCAGTGGTTAATTGGTTGTATAGAGCCTTGTGTGTATGGGTTAGGAGCTTGAATTGGCACCACTTCTGTAAGGGGAGCCAGTGGAGTTGTCCGAGGTGAGGTGTGATGTGGGTTGGTCGGGGAAGGTCAAGGATGAGTCTGGCTTTGTTTCGGTATGGACTAAAGTCTCTGAAGGAGGTGTGCAGCGATTCTCATATAAAAGGCAAGGCCATAGTCCAGTCAGCTGGTAGTGAGGGCCTGTTTCTTGGTGCGTCTCATGTGTAGGGGTAGCCCCTTGAAGATCTTATTTAGCATGTGTAGAGTGAGGAAGCAGGCAGAGGAGACAGCATTGATCTGTAATTTTATGGTGAGCTTGTTGTTAATGATGATTCTGAGGTTTCTGGCATGGAAAGAGGAAGTGGGTGCAGGTCCTAGGTCTGATGAAGTTGAAGTTTGAAGTTTGAAGTTGAAGTTTGAAGTTTGTTGACTTGTATAGCGCTGAATCACCCATGAGGGTATCTTGGCGCTTAAGACAGAGGGAACGCCCGAAATAAAGAGTAGATTACAAGAGGTGGGTTTTTAACATCTTTCTGAACTGAGCTAGCTTAAGTCCAGAATGCAGGTATGAGGGTAAATTATTCCAGAATACCGGAGCAAGATGGGTAAAAGCTTTCCCACCACTACGTGCTTTTTTGACTCTGGGTATGATGAGCAGATTCTCAGAGCTAGACCTAAGAGTTCTTGAAGGGGTGTAGGAAGAGAGTCTAATAGCAAGATATGAAGGACCTTGACCATTAAGGGCTTTATGAATAATACAGCCTATTTTGAATTTTACCCTTTTCCCTATGGAGAGCCAATGGAGTTGGTTCAGGAGGGGTTTCGAGGGTGTTCTAGCTGGGGCGTTGACAGTGAGTCGGGCAGCAGTATTCTGCACCACCTGAAGTCTTTTTATGGCACATTGATTAGCTGAGAATAGGAGGGCATTGCAATAGTCAAATCTACTAAGCACCAAGGCCTGCATCAAAGTTTTCTTGGTAGAAGAGGGTAAAAGGGGAAAAATTATTCGCAGGAGGCCAAGAATGTAAAAACAAGATCCTGCAGTAGTGTTAGCATGCGTATCAAAGCTAAGTTTATGATCTATCCTGACACCTAGATTCTTAACCACTTCTTTAGGGGTAGGGGCAGTACCCAGCTCTTCCGGCCCCCAAGTGGGCGCCCAATAAGTGGCAGCTCCTCCAAACTACATCATTTCAGACTTGCCCGCATTAAGTTGTAAATAGTTGGCACGCATCCAGGCAGCTATGGATTTCATGCCTTCAGAGAACATCCTGTTCTTGTCAAATGTAAGAAGGAGCTGGGTGTCGTCAGCGTGAGAAATGGGAGTAAATCCCAAGGGTCTCATAAGTCTGGCCAGAGTGGTGACATAAATGTTGAAAACAGTCGGGCTCAAGCAGGAGCCCTGTGGGACCCCCTTGCTGACCTTGGTAGTAGTAGACTTATAGGTTGCCATAGTAATTGTCTGTGTTCTGTCAGTTAAAAAACCACTTCAGTGCCATCCATTGAACGCCTATGTCTTCCAATCTGTTCAAGAGAATCTGATGGGAAACAGTATCAAACGCTGCTGACAGGTCAAGCAGCACCAATAGTGCCGCTTGTCCACTGTCAGCAGCCATGCTAATTCCATCAGTGACCTCAATAAGGGCAGATTCTGTGCTGTGTTTAGCCCAAAATCCAGATTGAGAAACATCAAGAAGATGGTAGGTTTCCAGATAATTGGACAAATGTCTATTAACATGTTTTTCAATAAGCTTGGTCTGAAGGGGTAAAAGCGATATAGAACGATAATTGCTGATTTCAGTAGTGGGGATCTTGGTGTCCTTGCGTATAGGTTTAATTTGGGCATCCTTCCAAGCAGTTGGAAGGTAAACATTGCTTAGAGAGCTATTAAGGATGGAGCCAATGGGGGGTGGGGCAAATGTTCGGCAAATTTGGCAGAAATCCTAGCAGGGATGATATCCATGGGTGATCCAGATTTTATAGTCTCAAGAAGGGATGTGACTTCCACCCATCTCAATTGTGGGAAGGTGTGAAGTTGTGCGTGGGTGGCATGTGTATCAGGGAGATTAATCATGGAGGGGGAGAAAACGGAATTGGAAATAATGATTTTCTGATAGATGGAATCAATTTTATGTGTGAGGTAGGACGCAACATTATTACATAATGCCTGAGAGGCGGATTCTGCCGTATCACATGCCGAGGGGTTAGAATAGGCCTTCACTATTTTAAATAGAGTCTTTGAGTTGGATCCTACCTGCTTCAATTGATGAGCAATGTAGATCTTACGTGCCTTTTTGATGTTATTATGATAGGCTGCTAGAGCGCATTTATACCTGACTAGAAGGCCACTATGAGTCATTCCATGTGTTGCTGCTGTTGCCAAAGATCAGTACTTATGTCTTTTCTGTGTTCAGCTGCAGGTAGTTGTTCTTCATCCAGTCGGTGACATTTCTCATGCATTTATGGAGGTCGATTCTGACAGTAGGGGGTCATCATGACTGAGAGGATGAGTTAGGTGTCGTCTGTGTAGGAATTATATTGAGACCATGTAATCTGATGATGTTGGCCAACAGGGTCATATTTACGTTGATGAGCCCTGGTGGACATTGTATCTCCTTGGGTTCAGAGGTGAAAGGTGGGAGGAAGATCCTCTAGGATCTTCTGGTGAGGAAGGAGGCGATCCATCTGAGCGAGTCCCCTTGAATACCAATGTAGTGGAGTTTTTCGATCAGCGTATGGTAGGATACGGTGTTGAAGTCTCTCTAGAGGTCAAGGAGGATCAAATCTGCTGTTTCTCCTTCGTTGAGGAGGATTCGAATGTCTTCAGAGGCTGCGATCAGGGCAGTTTTGGTGCTGAGATTGCTGCAGAAGCTGTATTAGGGGGTGTTGAGTAGATTGTACTGCTCCAGCTGTGTCATGAGTTGATTGTTGATGATCATTTCCAGTTTCTTCGCTGGGAATGAGCGCCCAGAGATTGGACAGTTGTTTGTGAGTACGCTGGGGTCAGCAGAGGGTTTTTTGAGTAGTGGCTTGACTTCAGCATGGTTCCATGCATCAGGAAATGTTGCAGTGGTGATAGAGGTGTTGAGTAGGGGGTGAGTTCCTGGATGATTCTTTGGTTTCTGAGGTTGAAAATATGGTGCAGGCATGGGCCACATTTCATGGTGGAGGTGGTTTCCTGGATGAAGAGGATGTTCCAGGTGGTCAGTGTGTTGTGTGTGTCAGTTACGGCGCTGGTGTTTCTTTTGAAGAAGTCCATAGGTGTGGGTTGGGTTCAGAGTTTTTTTAAATGGTTATGGTCTTGTTGTGAAAGAAGTGGGTGAGGTTGTCGCACAGCTTCTGTGAGGGTATAATGTTGTTTTCGCTGGCAGCCGCATTGGAGAATTCCTTAATGATGTTGAAAAGCTTTTTGCTGTTGTTGGTGCTGGTTTAGATGTGTTCGGCAAGGGTAGTTTTCTTAGTTGCCCGCAGCAGGTGGTGGTAGAGGTTGAGGTGGGTGTTGAAGGCTACTCTGTCGGAGGTGTCATTGCTGGCCTGCCATCTCCTTTCCAACTCTTTGCTGTCTCATTTTACTGTTCTGAGTTCTTGGGTGTACCAGCTGGCCTTTTTGGAGGATGTTGCTCTTGATAGGGACGATGCTGTCTGCACAATTGATGATCCACACAAGCAAGTTTTTTTCCACTCCCTTTTTGAGGTCAGGTGAGGTAGCAAGGTTGGAGTTGTTGAGGGCGTTTGCCCAACTGGTCTCTGAAATTTTGTTCCATCTCCGCTGGGGGGCATTTATCATCTTGGGGGTGGTTTTGCAGGGGATGGAGATGCTGAATTGGACAATGGAGTGATCTCTCCATGTGATTTCTGTGACATGGCTGTATTTGATGCTATTGCTGGAGGTGAAAATTGGGTCTAGGGTGTGTCCAGCGGTGTCTGTGTAGGATCATGGATGATCTGGGTCAATCCGAGTTTGGTCATACTGTGGAGGAGGTGTGCAGTGTTTTTGTCGTTGGGGTTGTCAATGTTGACATTTAGGTCTCTGAGGAAGATGTAGTCCTTGGAGTCTAAGGCTAGGGGCGCAATGAAGTCGGTGATGGTGTTGCAGAAGCTGGATCGTGGTCCTGGGGGTTGGTATGCAAGTGTTTCTCTGATGGCTGTCTTGGTGTCCATGTGGAACTTGAAGTTGAGATGTTCCATGCGGGTGGTGGTGTTGTCAGTGGTGGTGGTTCACTGTATGGTCTCTTTGTGGATGATGGCTGCTCCTCCTCTCAGCTTGCTGTTGTGGTCCCAGGGAGTAACTTTATATCCATTGAGAATTGATGTGGTAATGTCTGGGGTGGATGTTGGGTTGAGCAAGCTCTCAGTCGTGGCGGGTGGCGATGAGGTCCCATAATACCGTGGAATGCTTGCATAGTGAGCATGTGTTAAGAAGGGCGCATGCAAGTTATGGTCTTTGCCTTATTTCCAAGACAGTGTTAAGCCACTTAACGTGGCTCAATACTACCTTGTAAATAGGGCACCCTTTCATGCTATACTTAGCGTGAAAGGGAGGTCATTGGGTGTTGCGGTGCGCGTTCCGCCGCAACACCCATTGATTTTGACACTGCCCCATATTTACAAGGGTGTCATAAATATGGGGCTGGCCAAAATTAACACCAAAAAAAACCTGGTCTTAACATAGTGCAACAAGGAAAAATGCATTATTTCTCCTCATTTTTGTTGTTTCTATGTGTGCTGCATAGTGCAGCACCCTAAAAACAGCAAAACGCCATGCATGATTGTTTATGTGCAGGTAGGTGTCCCTTCCTACATTAAACAATCATTTAAAAATTTTGAGGTGCAACTTCTATGTGTGCTGCACAAAGTGGCACACATAAAAATTCAAAATCGGCATTTAAGATTGTTTATGTGCAGGAAGG
The DNA here is from genome assembly GCF_964261635.1 of Lissotriton helveticus. Taxonomy (NCBI): domain Eukaryota; kingdom Metazoa; phylum Chordata; class Amphibia; order Caudata; family Salamandridae; genus Lissotriton; species Lissotriton helveticus. Next base: position 884,074,317 of record NC_136059.1, read on the forward strand.
GACACCTAAACAACCATTCCCTCCAACGCAGGCCCCCTTGCACGATGGGGCTAGGGTGCCTGCGTTGGTACTGGGCAGCTGTAATTAGCACCAGCTCAGGAGGAAATTCAGACCTGCACAGTATTGTTATAAATACGGTGCAGCCCTGCGATTCAAAAGTGTCAGAGCACGGCATTAAGCCAAGAAGGCTAACGTTGCACTCCGTCACTTTTCCTGCAAATATGCCCCAAAGTTTGGTGATTAAATCCCTTTATCATAGCATTAAGCCCATTACCACCATTTAATCAGATTCTGATAGTAGCTTTAGCAGAGAACCTCATGTATCTCTCTGTTTTCTATCCTTTTGATGACTAACTCCAATAGCTGCCTTTATTGATTAGAACATTTGATTTACTTGTTACTGGATCTGTCAATGATGCACTAACTTTTCGTAAGAAACTTTGCACTTCTAGAGTCAGTCATGGGATCTGCCTTGCTACCATTAGTTGCTGAAGGCAGACAGAACCTTACAGCTAGACGGCTAGATGTGAACCCTGTTTAGGTCTCGGCCTGGCTAAAGCAGCGCATGCGCTGCATTGCAATGCAGTGGTTTCTTGGAATCAATACAGATTCCGAAGCTGTGTCCCATGTCTGCCTTTAGCTTTGATGTCACAAATTATGCTAAAGGCAGTGCAATGATTGCACCAAAGGCATGTCAATCCCTCATTGTTGCGACCCTGTCTCCTTTTAGCCATGCCTAGCGGGATTGGGTCTCTTACCGGCGGCGGGAGACTGTCTCCTAATTAGCCGCCACTCACTTTTTTGTTATCATTCGGCTTTGGCAAAGGCAGCCGCATGTTTATTTTTGCATTGCGTTTTCACTTAAAGTGAAAGCATGATGCAATTATAAACCAGCGGCTGCCTTTGCCAAAGCTAAGAACTTGCTTTTACTAATGTTTTGTTCTTTCTTATGTTTTGTTCCTTCAAGTTCTTCCCAGCTTTGTGGGGTCCCCCCTATGTCTGTAAAGCTGTGTAGTATTTTTGATGTGATTTTCTTCTTTTATTTTGTAGGGAGGGGGAAGTGTTGTGTTGTGAGGAGCTCGATCCTGCTGGTGAGCTCATGGAGTTCCTATGCTTGAGTTGTTCTCGAGCGGCGGAATCCGATGAAGTCACCAGAAGACAGCGTCGGGATGAGAGAAGGTTTCCTGCCGGTTTTCCTCAACGCTGTACCTTAGTTCAAGTCAATAAAGAAGTGGATTCCTCTACTACCGTTTCAGAGTTTTCACTTTGCAACACTTTGCCCCCTTTGCACACATTATTGGGAGTCAACATTCCTCCATAAAAAGACATTTAGACCTGGGGGAAGTCAAATTTCAGCACACAGATGCCTTTTGCACGCATAAAGTGATTAGCGCTGATATTTGAGTCACTTTGTGTTGTGAACAGCAGCTTAGCACTGGACGAACACCCACGCAAAAATAAGTAAATATGGGGCACTCTGTCACACTGGAAGCCCGGTGCTTCGAGTGCTCTGCCGGCCGGGCATTATTGGATTTTCAGTCTTGGTACCAGCCTCCCTGGCGGGCCCGCTGGTTGCTCACTGGTCGGGTTGTTTGTCTCTGCTGGCGTACTGCAAAAATCCTCTCCCTTCCCTCCAGAATGTGATGGGGAGGTGGGGGGAAGAAGGGCTGAGTCTCACATATCTCACAGATATTCGTTGATCTTGGAGTGAAATGGGTGCCCCGCTGTGAAACTGTTGCGCACTGTAGGGCGGGGGGGAGGCGCTGCACCCCATGAGCCACCAAGTGACTAATAAGTAGTTCTTACAGCTAATGTTTAACTTATTCAGGAAGACAGGCAGGCATATTGGTTGGGGTGCTTCAATCCGGGTCTTGAGCCTTGCCTGCATTTTTTTCACTTGCCTCTATGTGAACAGTACTCAGGAAAGCCCTGCAAAGTTGCCACATAAATCATGCTGGCAGCACAGGAATTCTGGGCCACTGGAATTATGTGATTCTGCAGCTGCTGCTTTTTTACATATGGATTTTCTGCATTTGCCACATTTTCCACCGTCTACAGCATAAGCTCCAGATTTTGCCTAAAATGTGCTCAAATGGATCAAAAGGAGCTAAAAAGGCGACAATGTGTTTGTGCACAGTGGAAGGCCCTTTCGCAAACGTTAACCGGTCATCTTTCAGCCGTTTATTTTTATATTTGGTTGTTAAACTGGTACTACTAAGGTGACATCTTTGATCAGAAAATATTAACATGTAGAAAAATTACAAAATAATTCATAATACTATCAAAAAATGTGTCATATTATGCCCCATTGCTTGCCTTTCCTTGCAGCTTAATTTAGTCAACTCTGCCGCATTATTTGGTGATTCCCTGCTGCACAATTTCAGTGGTCATGCACTGACACCAACACCCTTTGGCACCAGCCATGTTCTGGCTATGGCTTGTAAGGTGATATGGGGAGGGAATTGTGTGATCTGTGAAGAAATAAAGAAAGATAGGAGCCCAAAGATTTTCTTAGGTGCCACCTACCTGCACTGCGAATGCTGGCTGTGCAGAACATGAAGGCTGCCTAATGGCCATATTCTATAACCAAAGAAGTTTCACTACCCTTCATCAATGATGCCACAGAACAAGATCTTGCCAAAGTCCAGCTCTAGCGTTGAATACCTGCTCGTTGGCGTGGACATTTCCTGCATTGGGGCAATATTACATTTACAGATTGAGGAGCCGGCGTGCAACCGTGCAATGTATTACCAGATGCTTAGAGTTATGACTGAGGCACTAACATCTTTCTCCTAGGCCTCTTCATACTTTATAAGGAGGATCCATCTAATCTCCAATCCATTACTAAATTAAGAGAATGCAATTATCTTAAACGAAACCCGCCTAAATTTGAAATTCTCCAGTTTTTTCCAGTTTTAATCTACTGGGAAGTTCACTGTGGCCCCAAGCAAGGAGACTCTGCTCAACCAGTCTTGTCAGCATGCGGTTACATTACTGCAATTCTGGATACCTAGGTCTTCTGATGAAAGAACCGGGCTGCTTACAGAGGAGCCAACTTGCCCTGGCCAGAACCGTCTATAATCATAAAAAAGTAGAGTCTGTCTCCAGCTCTCTTTGTCAACTACATTGCCTCCTGGTTCAAAAGTGCATTATGTTAAATCCTGCTGCCCAATGTACAAAATACACCATGGCCTTGACCTCAGCTTCTTGATCTAAAAAATTGAGGAGGTACATTCTCTTAAGAACTTTACGTTCTTGAACCAAATCCAATTTTGTCGTACCCCACACTAAACACTCCACATGAAGTTGCAGAGTCTTCAGCGTCCAGGACTCCACCTTCTTGGACAAGATTCCCCTAAAGATACACACTAGCCTCCAGTTACTGATATTTAGGAAATCTATCGAAAATCGGCTTTTCAGAGACTATTTCCTGCATTTCAACTTGTGGGCCTATTAATGTAAGTGCAAGCGCTAAGAGACTCCATTGAAGGGCCAGCTGCGCTGCCGACAAACACCTACATATAAAAAAGCATTAAAAATGCAATAGGTCTCGCCTTTTATTAAGTTCAAGCCATTTGCTTTGCTATACAATATCATTAGCAAAGCAAATGATAATCAAAGGCGAGACCTATTGCATTTTCAATGCTTGTTTTAGAAGAGTTAGTCATACTAGAACATCAGGTTGAGCAAATAGTACTGGGCTGAGGTTATATCATGTGGTCCTCTCCAGTACCCTCCTTTAGAACTAAATGAAATATCATTCCGTCTGTTTGTATTTTATTGTAAGCAGACATTGGTGGCACTTGACCTCCTTCTTCCTCTTTATTAAGAGAAAGAGTAATGATTTTAGAAACTTGTAGATTATCTAAAAGGTATATAAAAGGCAAACAGCAAACTCATCATACTTCGCCACCAACACTGTCAAAATGTGCTACAATCATTCCTTTCACATACGATATCCCTGCTCGGCAATCTAGTAATAAGAACAGTGTGCTCCCCCCACCCCAGGCATACGTATAATTTTCTGTACCGACCGTGCCAGCGAAACACAGGGAGCATTTTAAAGTCCTCTTGCGTGTCTTAATATGAGACACCTCAACCTGGAAGTAATAGCTTTAGGCTTCTGCAGCAAACAGTGTAGGTCTGTTATAGCATCAGCAAATGATGGAATCCACCCAATTTGTAGTATGATAGAATATATTAGTAGAGATATTTACTACAGTGATGCTCTCTAAAGTATGTCATTCCTTACCTACAGATCGTCAGGATAAGGAAAATCAGACCAGAACTATGAATTCCAACATGAGGTGACTATTTTATAAGGCATTTTATTCTTTTAATGTTTGAAGCCATCCCACGTGGAAAATCTTTGCTGGGAACACTGAGAACTGCAGAGGGACCAATGTCACCATTCGAAAGCTCAAAGTGGCAGAAATACACGGTGAAAGCTCGAAGTACCATATGACATTACATATAACGTAAAAAAATCTATTCTCTCCTTTGCTAGCACTTGTAGACCAACCACACTCTATGAGGGATATTCTCAAGAACGTATGATAATTACCGCAAAATTATCTTAACGAAACTCTTCCCATCGCAGTCTATTGTCGGAAAATAACGCTGTGTTAACGTTGTATTCACAACACAGTGGTACCATGCGATTGGCTCACAATAACACGTCAAATGTCCGTGATAAAGTCAATGCGACGCCGCAAAAATGTGAAACACAAACGCAAAAAAAGTTGTGATGAAGCCATTCACGATACAAACATCAGCGAAAACCAGCGACAGGCCTGCGATTCCCAGGCATCATGCAGGAAAATGGTCCATAAAAGCAGAGTAAGAAAACGGTGCGATAACAATGTATGAGCACAACCCTACAGACGTGACGTAGAACAAATGACGATTGTCCCGCATCAGACAGGCATCTCCTCACAAACTGTCACAATGTACATTGACATGCATTCTGCATGTAAACTGCTCCAATGCGGAAGCATACATGGAACACACTCTGAAACTGCATCGCCCCTTCACATTTCAGAGGGACAATCAACACTTCCTGCAACACAGACGTGCCACGTCCATGATCAAACAATCATGAAAGCATGGACGAATGTAGGGGCAGTGACTTCCCCTTACGTACATGTTGCCCATGTCGTGGGGCTTGAGTCAGAGGGTGCATTCCTGCCTCATGGCTGTACATATCTGAGCTCAAAAGAAGCCCTGTAAACACTTGTAGGCCACAAATAACAGCCAAAATGGAATGATGTGGGCCACATGTGAAACGCCGAAGAGTGGGATACCGTACTAACTGTGACACACAGAACTGGCAGTTAGAATATGTGACACCCTGCACAGGCTCTCTGCACAGAGGTGACACACTCACCATCCATTAACAAGTTACAAAATACCTAGCACAACATGTCGTACTCACACTTATCTAAATGATGTGCCTGTAGAGATGAGTGACATACACGCAGAGAATGTGTCTTGGAATGCATTTATTTGCACACGCTGTGCCTGTGGTCATTTATCGTACTGTCCCATGTTTGCTTAGGACTGTCACAATGTGACGTTAACATGAGAAGAAATTGTCAATGATGGTGATCCTATGGGCTATTCCTGCTGCGGCTGCAGTGGGGTGTGGTGCACCTGCCACATCATCATCGTCCGGTGCATCTGGCACCTCTAACCATGGGGCATTGCTGCGTAAACATATGTTGTGCAACACAAAACATGCAATATCCAAAAAACCTGCACACGATTTCTGGCCTGTACAGGAGCCTTCCACCTGTGATGTCCAGGCCCTTGAAACGTGACTTCAACACGCCAAATGTGCATTCCACAATGCCCCTGGTGAGTTTGTAGGCCAAATTGTACTGCCTCTGGGCCTGTGTGTTCGGGGCTCGGAGGGGGGTCATCACCCAAGCGCAGAGTGCATATCCTTGATCACCTGTGACAGAGTAGAGAGATATGTGTTAAGACTTCATACTGCATTATGTGTTGGCAGGCTCACTGGTTCATTGTCGAGAGTAATATGTGTGACTTAGTGATTCCTGTATGACATGTACCGCTTGTTGCAAATGAGCAGCAACAATGTGTATTATGTAGCCTCACTGCGGCTCCTCCCTCCCCCTGAGCATATCCACTAGGCTGTGCAGCGCGGTTGCATCACTTGCACTCCTACGGCACACCATTGTCATGCCTGTCTGTGCATGTCCACAAGCCTGACTACGACACAGTAATGTTGTGCGTTGAAGGTGGCCGGCCATGTGTGTGAAGGCCTATGGTAAGGCCAGGGTGGACACAGAAGTTGAGCACATGCCTGGCTGAACTCACCATGCAGTTGAGGGTAGACCTTTGGCACATGCTGCTCTAATAGCAACACACACAACAGTTGGCATGTGTGGTCCCTGACCCCAAGCAGGCATGCGCTCCCTCGTGTACCCCTTCGACTGAGCCCGCACTCCGGGGGCATGCCACATAGCAACATCGTCCATTGCGGGACGGGTGGCGCAGACACAACAACAGACACATGCATTAGTCACCTCCTTTGCAAGGCCTAAACTTAACTACGCCCAGACCCATCTGTTGAAGAACGACACCCAAACGCTGGACTGCCGTATGCTGATCCACTCCCCTTACGCTCACACGGAGGTACAACAGAGCTCATTGTCACCAGGTCTACCCCACTGCCTGAGGTGACAATGTTGCGCCCGCTGTACACATCACAACGTAATGTGGTATGGCCCGGGCCCTCATGCATAAATAATGACCACACGGATACACTGAGTGAGTTTGTGGAACTGGCTACGGGCACGTACTCCTGCCCCCTTTTATTGCCAGGGTCACATGTCTAGTGATACCGGTGCTGGTGGGGTGTTGGGTAGTGTAAGCTGCCCCTCAGGAGTTGGTTGGTGCTGGAAACAACTACAACAGTGATCAGACAATCAGAAGTTCAAGGTTCAAACAGCAAGGATCCATGACTTGAGTTGCACAGAGTTAGTGGCCCCGGATGCACAGGCATACCACCATTGAACGGTGAATTGCTGTGCACTGAGGTAGGGCCATGAGAGCTGAGTGGGTCCTCGTTTATGTCCAAGGAAAATGTTGCAGAGTGTTTTGAGGGACAGTGGAAGGTTTTCTTCAGGGCATGATGCAGAGGGTAGAACCAAAAGGAAACAGGCAATATGGAGGAGTTGAATGCTACAGACTCATTTTTACCACCATGTCAGTATCAGTTAAATGATGATGAAGACAACCCCCAGGCCATAGACTAAGATGCCTCCAAAGTTCAACCTGATAGTGCCCATGAATTTCGGGGCACAGAGTTAGTGGCAGCATAGCTGAAAGGGGATGCAGTCTGCGATGAGGCCTGTACAATGATATCAACTCTGCCATGAAGAGATCAAGACTCAGTTCCAATTGTGTGACCTACTCGGCTGCAGTGTGTGCTGGAGGCAGCGGTCAGCAGTGGCCCACATCCATGTGTCGTTGGCTTGCAATGCATAGTGGCACCAGTGCAGTTGTTGGTAGTAACCCATCACCTCCTTAACGGAGATCCGTTTCTCTTCCGGACTGAACCGCGTCATCCTCTTACTCCTCTCCTTGCGTACTGTGACATGAACTCTGCCATGAAGAAATCAAGACTCAGTTCCAAATGTGTGACCTAGTAGACCCCAGTGTAGGCCAGATGCAGGGGTCAGCACGGGTCAACCACTGTCCAGCCAGCTCCTCCTGGATCTCTAATACACAATGTTGGAATGGCATGTGGAGAAGATTTGTGGCTGAGGAAGGTAGTGGCACTAGAGCTGAGCGAGTGTCCAGCCTGTGACAATGCCGTGTCCTGCCTGGTACGGACAGTATTGGATTGGTGTTAGGTCCTTCAGGACCGCAGTGTAGGCCGAAGGCCAAAGTCAGCAAGGGCCCACAGACACGTGTGGTTGGAATGCTATGCACAGCGTTGGTGGCAACACATCGAAGGGAGTATAATGAAATAAAAATTAAAAAAAAGCCTAAACCGCACACCCTTATATTAGTTTGTCAGTCCAACATTAGTATAAGTTGATTCGTAGGCGCAAAAAACATGTATTTTTTGCTACATATGAATCTGAAAAGGTCAATCAATCAATATTCTTTGTATCCAACAGAAAGTCCAAACCAAGTCAATTTTGCATCTAGCCAACACGTGTTTCATCTATACTCAGACTTTTTCAAGGTGATCAAAAAAATGTAAGCATCGATAATTGCTAGGCATTTCACGGGTCCATCTGGATACCCATGAACTATAAGATACAGATATTTTCAAGGTGGATATTTGACATCCAGATTGACGGGTTTCTACGGCCAATCCACACTCAGCACGAATTGATGCTTCTCTAATCAGCTTTGTGACTATGTCGGCTAGATCGTGTGCTGGGAATCCTTTTAAACCTAATAAAGACAAGAATCTGCAAAATTGACTTGGTTTGGACTTTCTGTTGGATACGAAGAATATTGATTGAGTTGACCTTTTCACGACACAACCACCACCAGCAGTGTATGTCAACATGGATATGTCTATGGTCTGCATACTGCAGGCTGTCCAGCACATCCACGCCACACTTGGCATTGTGTACATTCACATTCATTGGTCACTTGTCTCTTTCGCACATGCCTGGTTCCTACCTCTTCCCACATTCTGCTTATGTGTGGCTGAGTGACATGTCGTTGATGGCCTGTGTACCTGGCTGGCCCAGGTTCCCACATTAAGTTGTGCTGTCGTGTCATGTTGAATGTGAGTTTGTGAAGTGTGCATTCCCAGAGTTGTGAGTTGCATGATTGTGGATTTGAGGTGTGTGGTGTGTTCATTCGGTACTTACCAACGAGCAGTGCATTCCGTAGGTGCTATCCTGGAAGCGCTGGTTGATGATGGACTGCCTGAAGATGTAGGAATCATGCGCACTGCCTGGGTAGTTGGCGATGACATTGGTGAAGAGTCCCCGGTGGTTCACTTTTGCCTTCACATTGATGGAATGTGTGTGCTTTCTGTTGCTGTAATTGTGTGCAGTGTCGGCAGGGGGCACAAGTAGGACATGTGTGCAGTCAATTGCCTCAACACGTGCGGGAAGCCAGCTATAGCGTAGAAGCCTTGCTTGGTCTCCAGCTGTTTGTGTGCAGTGTGGGGGAAGTATAGGTACTGGGGTACCAAGCTGATGATGGCATCCAGGACATGTAAGAGGAACTTTGATAGGGCTGGCTGTGAGACTCCTCCGACTATGGCGGTTGTTGGTTGGAAGGTACCAGAGGCCAACAGGTGCAGCACAGCCAGCAGCTTTGTCTGAGGTGGGATGTTGGTTGTCCGCTGTGTTGGTACCGTCAGCCTGTGGGCAATGATGTTCAGGATGCGGATGATGGTTGTCCTTTTTTGCCTTTAGTGGGCAATGACATTCTCTGGTGTTCAGTCTGTGAGGCTGGTGTGTTTCCTGAAGGTCCGCTGTCTTTTTCTGCGCTGCCTCTGCCATGGACCAGGGATGCAAGGGGGTTCGGGGGGGGGTGGCGGGCCTGGGGGTAGTAGGGGTGGGTGTTTTGGCCCTGTTGGGGCTCCAAGCTACATGATCAGTAGCTCCATGGCATCTGTTGATCTTCAGGTGTGGCTCTGGGCTGGGCTCCCTTTTATGTTGTAGGTTGTCGTCCGACTTTACACCAGGTCAGAGCAGGTGTTAATTTCCTGCTGCTAACGCACCTCATCGCATGTTTTGTGATCTTATCACCACTCTGGCTGGTCGGCGAGAATGTTGCAGTGTGGTGTTGTCACGGCCTTTTGCACGGGAACACCTACTCTGCATCTCATTAGCGTTAGTTGTCAGGGTCATCTGTGCTAATGTTTTTTGCAGCTGCTATGGCAGGTATTCTGGTGATGTGGGCTGTTAGCACCAGCTTTGGAAAGGGGCAATAATTTTATCGCAACTTTGGCTGCGATAAAGTGCCGATAACTCGGCGATAAGTCCTTGAGAATATGCCCCTATATTTTTCCCGACACACTGGTGCCATATTAGAAGTATGTTTTTATAATACAAAGGTAACACAATTGTCCTCTCTCATCACCTTCATTTAGGCATATAAGAAGGAAACAGAAGCTCTGTGCATGAAAGCAATATTTGGTCCAAACAACTTGTTGGTGACGGTTTGCATATTTGGAAATGTTTACATTACAAGAGAAAACAACCATTTAAAAGCCCGGCATTAACCAAGAACTTTTGATTGTATAAAATGATATTGTTAATATACTCACTTATATAGGCTTTCAGCAAGCATCTTCATCCATTGCTGTTATTGTGTCATTCATTCACAATAGCATAGAGCATGGAAGAGTGGGTCAGACCACTTCAGCTATTGGATTACTTTACTGTGGGTGATGGCATTTTACCCTTTCACAAGGAACACATAAAAACACAAAGGGCCTGATTATGATGTTGGGTGGAAAACCATCCGACAGCTCGACTGAGGCTTTCCGTTGACATCATAGGTTTCCGCCCAACCGCCGTATTACGATACTGGTGGTCTGAGGGAACCCCATGGGGAAATTCTGATGCACTTCCAATGGGCTCAATGAGCCTATCTGAGCATTGGAAGAACAGATAATCCCCAAATGGCATCAATGTTTGCTTGGGCACCGCCGTCGTGTTAATGAGATCCATTTTCCACAGACTTTCCGAGTAGGTATTTTTGATATTCGAAAGGCTGTCGGAAAGTAACTTTGGGGGCCCCTAGCAGGACTCCCTTCCCCCTTGGCCGCTATTCAGTCCAGGAGGCACCTATGGTGCCTCCTAAACATCACTGCACCATGTGGCAGGCACCACAGAGGTCCTTCATTAAGAGTATCACCATGATATAAGGTTGAGAAATGGGTAAACCAACCAGAGCATGTAACATGGTTCTGGGGTTCAAAGCTTGTTGTATTTATTCTCACCTCTAGCCACTAGCTTCCAGAAGTGTGAAAGATCTTTAGATGCATGTGCTTCCACTAGATCACCCCATCTATTACTGTCCCGTTCTTTCTTGGCTTTGTTCATACTCTGCTTATAGGCTTTTCGAGTAGCCGAATTCAGGGAAGCATTTTTCGTCTTTATGACCTTGGATAGCCTTAGCTCTCTAAATTCTGCTTTGAACAAACTGTTGCTTCTGGACAAGGACTTCTTACAATTTACTAGGGGTCCAGAAAAATATGGGGTAAAGGATGGCCCAAGAATTGGGGCCATGTCTAGTAATGGGTGAATCCGGTGTAGTGTGGTAAATAAATAATTAATTACCGGTACTATTTTTGAATACAGTGAATAAAACAGATAGCTCAATAAATAAGAGACAGGATTCGAGGTATCTTGAGTCTTTCAGGCTTTAATCAGGCATAAGGGAAGGGACAGGAACCGGATAGCCTGCACGGAAATAGAATGGATGGCAGCTGCCAGGGAATGGGAATGGCATGGGGGCTTTTCAGTAACAGTACACAGTATATATATACTAAAACAATTACATTACATTCAATACAGTAGGCGTAGCAGTAGGCGTAACTCGTAGCAGTCGCGAAAGATAAGGACAAGATGGGTGTAACAAGAAGGCGTGTACAGGGCATATACATAGACATGTGGTATGAAACGTCACAGAAATGTCATGAGTGGGCGGAAACATGGAGGGGGCTGCCTGAGAGCAGCTGGGACCTTTAACCTAGTGGTGCGCGCAAACGGGCAATGACGTGTTACCAGGGAGAACTGGGGGCTATGACTTCTACACTAGAAGAGGAGACTAAAGTCTGCAGGGTCAAGACGACATGTACCTATGGCATATCTGGTATCTTGTGTTTGGAGTACATGTTGATAGAAACTAAAAGTTATCAGGGCAGAGGCTACTTGACACTAAGACTGGTGCATGCATAATTCTACATGTATTGCATGAGCTAGGAATATTCTACGAATATAAATACAGTATTTCTCTTACATGGAGACAGAAAGGCTAGACCATGGCTGAAACTATTGATGCGATTCAGTAGCTTAGTAATGCAGAGAAGGAGGGCTGGACTGATAACTAAAAGCATAACATACTCTTGGCAGACTGGGAGGCAGAGCCAGGCCGGGCCGGGCACCGCGCGGCAGAAAGTAAGTGAAGGGTCAGGGATGCAGGTGGGGGCTGCATCGCTCCTCGGAGCGGGTTCAGAAGACTGGAGCTTGAATCTGGTGTCCGGGCCCTTTTGAGGCCTAGAAACGGGGACAATGCGGTGAATTAACGTGTACACTGTAAATCGTGGCAACATGAGCCTAATACTTGTTGCTTTCACGAGAACTGGAAACTGACATACTAGAGTTGGACACAACTGTAATTGCGTCTTTAATCGATCATAGGGGAATACATGCATATCGATCATGCACATTTAGCATAAGATGGGGAACACGTAGGCACATATAACATGGCAAAATTTACTTTTCCACATTCCCTCCTTGTGCCCTACGTTTCCATCAGGAAACATCAATATTCATGATACCATCTATCTGTTCATATAGCATCATTTGCTCGTCTCGAATTGTCTTGGAACGGGACTTAGAACTAGGAATACAGGATGTAGCACACAAGCCGCAAATCGCAGGGCCACATTGTAAACAGAGGCAGCAACTGAATATGATCATTACTGCTATACCTAGGAATGACAATACTTTCCATCCCCAGGCAGATATGATACTCCAGAGCCAACCGGACCATGTCCAGGTGCCTGGATTTTGGTGTAACTGATGGGCAATTTTATGAAGTCTGGTTATAGCTGAATAAACAGACGGCGCGTTATTAGGAATGAAAATGCAGCAACTAGATCCGATGACTCTACAAGCTCCTCCTCTATCGGCCAGTATGACGTCAAGAACGAGACGATTTTGGAGCACGACAAATCTAATGGCAGATTGCTCTTCGGTTAAGTTACCTAGAGCGGAAGTAGTCTCATTCACTACTGCTTCAAGGGTTCTGGTTAACCTACGTATTAACTTACTATTCTGGACAGGGCCTATAAAGAAAAAGAAACCTCTATTGAAGTCTTGATATTGTTCTAGAGTAGTTTCAGTTTGATCGACAATTGGGGACTCGATCTCCCTTTTATGTCTAACGTGTACTAGATGTGTATTTCTGTGATAATCAGATGGGGCTAGAAAAACTGGTGGCAGTAGGAAGGCAATGTAACATGTTCCATCCCAATCGAGGGGCAGACGAACATATGCGGTCTGACCACAAACAAAATAAGAATGACGTGAGGCTTTGAAAATAGATTTCCCACTGTCACTATACTCGACAATAGTAGTACAATCACTATGTCCTACATGTGCGGAACCATTCTTTCTGACACATAATTCGCCTTTGACGGGTAGTACTGAAATAGCAGGCAATTCTGGGGTAGTATCGGACTGAACATTCAGAACCATGAAATTCGAAGAATAATTACCTAAATCATATACTTCGTTTTCTAGATCTAACCCTGTTCTATGGGAAAAACCTTGCTTGTCTGGGAAACATGTTCGATTCAAAAGGGACATATCAGTTGAGGATGACGTTAACGTGGACCATGCTCCACACGAACCATTGTGTGAAAACGGATAAGGAAAGAGTGGCAGAACTCCCTTCGGTGTCTGGAAAGGGGGGGAGTCGACCACACACCCAACAATTAGTGGCATTGCTGGTCTGGTGTGAATAGTGTAACATTCTGATAAATGTGTTATTACGCATAGCAAGACGATAGGATAACTCGTGAGGAGGCAGATCACTAAATGAGTGCTCTACTGTAGCATTAGAATACATATGTACATGTGAAATAGGAAAACATAAATGAAAAGCATAACTTATGCAGGTAACCATAAGACTCAAGAATAATAAAAAGAATAGAACGATAATACATCTTTTAGAGTTTTGACTAACTCTCTCACTGTGTGGGTCTATCTCATACATGTCAGGAACCTGTCTAACCGTTTCACCCGAGAGGGACTTAGACAATTAAACTGGCTGACTTATTTTACTAGACCGGAGTTTGGCTTTATACTCCTGCTGCGGAGTTTTCTCTAACAGGGGAAGTTTGAATTCAGAGTCTGTCTTTGGGCAGTCCTTAAGAATAGGGCAGTCTTTGATAAATGTCTTTTGCCGCAATCCATGGAATTTCTTGATATGGCTGGTATGCACCCAGCCTTTGCGACCCTCGAGCTTGACGGCGGTCCTTGTTGTCAATAACACCAGCTGAGGCTCCTTCCAACGGGGCTCCAGTGGACTTGAACGATCAAAATTGCGCACCAGGACGAATTCTCCCGGAACGACTTCATGCGGTTTCACCTCAGTGTTGTCTGGAAATGTAGCGGCAACCTGTGAACGACAAGAGTGTAGGGCAGACATCAAGGAAGCTAGGTAATCTGTCAACATATTACTGGAAACGTCTGTAATCTTTCGGGGCATAGGTGTACCCCACATGTTTGGAGGGCGGCCGAATACGACCTCGTACGGGGACAGACCTGATCTGGAGTGTGCAACCATTCTCATATAAAAAAGGGCAACTGGCAGTGCTACCAACCAATCTATGCCTTTCTCTGCGCATACTTTTGCAATGCGGATTTTCAGTGTCTGATTATGTCTCTCAACTAGACCAGCTGCTTCGGGGTGCCGTACACAATGGAACTTCCACTGGTACCCTAACAGAAGGGAAACTTGTTTCATGAGTTCAGATGAGAATGGCTGGCCGTTGTCTGAATACACGACCCTTGGTAAACCATAGCGGGGAAAATACTCACGAACCAACTGCCTGGCAGTGGTCGTGGCAGTGTAATCTGGAACTGGATATGCTTCTGTCCATCTGGACAAAGCACATACAACTACGAGGACATACTTGAAACCTCGACATCTCTCCATCTGAATATAATCCATCTGGAGGACTTCAAAAGGGTGGTCAGGAGGATGAAATCCACCTTGTTCCACCGGGACACTTTTACCTGGGTTGAACTGACAACAGATCATGCAGGTACGCACTTTCTGTTTGGCTGCTGCTCGTAAATGCTTGTTGAACCATATGTTCTGGATACTGTCTAACATGGCCTTTTCTCCTAGGTGTACTGGACTATGTGCGGTATTAATAATGACTTGAACCATTGAGTCGGGGAGAAACCATGTGGCTTTTCCCTTCGTCAACCATCCCTGATCTGTCTGGACCCCTCCTTGTTCGGACCATTTCTTGATTTCATCTGGAGTGGCATGTGACTGTATATCTATTACATCTTGTGTAGGGTCCTTAACTGTCATACAAGTAGTCTGATCTGGAATGAGTGTCTGTGTCGTGTTAACTGGAATGTCTGGAGTCTGAGCTGTAAGCTTGGCTGTTCGATCTGCTAGATCGTTACCCTGGGAAATGATGTCAGTGACTTTCGTATGTGCCTTGCACTTCATAATGGCAATAGCTGTCGGTAAATGTAATGCATCTAACAGAGCTTGAATGAGGAGACCATGCTGAATCTTAGTTCCATGAGAAGTCATGAAACCTCTCTCTTGCCAGAGCATTCCAAAGTCGTGTACGACTCCGAATGCATAACGTGAATCTGTATATATGTTAACTTTCAGGTTCTTGGCACGTATACAGGCTTGGGTCAGAGCGACTAGCTCTGCTGCTTGAGCAGACAGGGTATCAATACGGTGTGTTTCTATAACTTCAGTGTCTGTAGTCACTGCATACGCGGCTACTAGTTCTCCTGTACTTGTTCTCATACATGAACCATCCACATAAAGTGTCAGGTCGGGATCAGGTAATGCAATATCTGTCAAGTCTTGTCTTGGCTTTGTCATGGTGTTAACAATTTCCACACAGTCATGTGTGGCAGTATTTGAAGTAACTGACGGTAACAGTGTAGCTGGATTTAGAACGTTGCAGCGTCTGATTTCTATGTGTGGCTGAAACAGTGTCAGTTCATAACCTGTTAAACGTGCAATTGTCAAGTGCTGAGTCTGAGTTCGGTTTAAAAGAACTTCTACGGAGTGTGGAACTTGTACTGTCAGGGAATGTCCTAACACTATGGAATCACTCTGTCTGATAGCTAGAGCTGTGGCTGCAACTGACTTGAGGCACGCAGGCAGAGCCTGGGCCACTGGATCTAATGTGCTAGAAAAATAAGCACAAGGCTTGTATTGTCCTGCTTGATCTTGTGTGAGAACAGATAATGCAGTACCATCACGTTCTGTAACAAAAAGTGTAAAAGGCTTACTGTAGTTCGGTGTTGCTAGAACAGGTGCTTGGCATAAAGCTTTCTTTAATTCATTAAAAACAAGTGTATGTTCCTGGGTCCAAGGGAGGACAGTCGATACGGCTGCCTCCTGTGTTGTTAACTGTATCAGTGGTTTGGCTAGATATGCGTACTGAGGAATCCATTGTCTACAGTAAGAAGTGAGGCCGATAAAAGCTCGTACCTCCTTCTGAGTCTTGGGCTGTGGAAGATGCGCTATTAACTGGATACGGTCAGGTGTCAACTGCCTACCCCTCTTGGACAGTAAGTGTCCCAAGTAGACCACTTGCTGGACACAGAATTGTAATTTAGAAGGGGACACCTTGTGCCCCATCTCGGCCAGGAAATACAGGACTGTAAGTGACGCACGCTCGCAGTCACGTTCAGAACGGGCTGTAATTAACAGATCATCGACATACTGGAGTAGGGCAGTGTCAGTTGGCGAATATTGTCTAGTTGTCTTTTAAGTGCTTGACTGTAAATGCTAGGACTTTCTGTGAAACCTTGAGGTGCTCGTGTAAATTTATAGCTTCTTCCATTTAAACAGAAACCGAAAAGGAACTGGCTGTCTGGATGAATAGGGACACTAAAGAATGCGTTCTTGAGATCGATAACTGAAAAGAATGTGGCTTCAGAATCAATGGCTGTCAAGAGTGATGAAATATCAGGGACTACTGGGTACTGGGGTATGATGTACTTATTAAGTTCTCGAAGGTCAATCACTAATCGATAAACTGGAGGTGCATTTGGATCAGTACGTTTCAAGACTGGAATGATAGGAGAATTACATACATTGGAGTCAGTTTCTACAACCACTCCTTGAGCAATAAGTTCGTTAATAATTTTGGATAAGGCTGCTACAGCCTCAGGTGGCAATTTGTACTGTCTGATTCGTGGTAATACAACACCTTGCTTTAGAGTCACACAATGGGGTGTGATATGCATACAACCTACATCAGTTGGACCTTGCGCCCATAAATGCTGTGGTACATTCAATAATCTTGGATCAAAACCACGTAATACATAATGACCTTTAAAATCTCGCAGAAACAGGCGGACCCCTTCTGGGGAGCAGCAAATTATGGCACCTAATTCTTTCAGTGTCTTAATGCCTAATAAATTTTCTGGACATGACTTCGTGAGCAACAAATCTGTAGTTCGGGACAATGGACCAACTTCTAGAGTAACTGGTTTCGATATTTCATTAACAATGGGCTTTCCTGAAAATCCAAGGGAAACATTTCTTGAGCCTGAGAGCGGAGCCCCTGGAACCTCGTCATGACTGATGGTAGTCCTACTTGCCCCTGTATCGATCAGAAACTTTCTGTCTTTCCCTAATACTTGACTATGTACATAGGGACCCTCTTGATCTACAGGAATCTCGATGAGAGGCAAGCCTACCTCCCTCTCTAGGCTATTTCATGAATATGGCTGATAATCTGGATACTCTGACTGTGCATACTGGTACATCTGCTGTGTAACATGCTGTGTTGCCGCTATAGGCTGCGGTACTGTAACTGTCTGTTGTGCGTTCTGCGGTGGCTGGGAAGTCTGTAAAACTTGTTCTTGTCTAGGGGAACGTGGTCTTTCTTTAGTCTTACCAGTAGCTATGTTGTGTTTCAGAACTGCACATTCGTTTATAAAATGACCTGGCTGATTACAGTAATTGCATGTCCCTTTAACGGGAGCTGCAGGATGACTGGCTGGATTCGGACCCCTCTTCTGACTGTCTTGTGGAACAGATTGTGCAACTAATACTTTCATTTTCGTGTCTTTCATACGTCTTCTTTCATGTTCCTGCTCTTCCCTGATTCTGTTCTGGTGATACTGGAGCATCTGGAGCATCTGTGACGGAGTATTAGCTTGCCAAGAACTCTCGACTTTCAATACTCGATTTTTAACTTGTGGACTTGAATTCTCGACTAGTTTGGTAACAAAAAGATGGGGGTACGATTCACTACTTGTTTTCAGACCACTATTAATAATAAAACATTTCTCGAATCTAGAATAAAAGTCACTAGTATCTTCATCTTGTTTCTGTTTACAGGCTGAGATGGCATCCCAGTCTTCCTTTTTCGTGGCTAGTAATCTTGGCAAGACTTGTATTAACAGTTCGGGCAAAGCTTTAGCTTTATCCCCAAGACCGGTACCTGGTACTCGTGTGTTATCTTCGGCTTCTAATGCGGACCAATCTATCTTTTTCTCTCCCACCTCCCATTCTTTTTCCTTGAGTTTTTCATATATGCCCGCAGGCAACAGGACTTTTAACATTTTAATGATATCAGGATACGTGTATTCTCCCATACGGAGCATGTCCTTTAATTCACGGTGAAACCCTGCTGGGTCTTTATCATGACAGGGAATTAACTTTTTCATCTCCAAAAGTTCTATTTTTGTGGTGGGGGTGTAAACAAATACTCGTTCTAGAGCACCCCCCGTTGTCCTAACTGGATGCACTTCTCGTAACGGATTCTGTCTATCTATGTAGAATGACTTACTTTCTGGGGGTGAGACGTGAACAAAATGCGGATTCAGAAAAGTTCGGTATTTGTGGCGTTGTTCTAGAATGACATTAGTTAAATCGGTACCTAGACCTTTCCATCTGTACTGGAGTAACTCGTTTAATACATCATGTAGAGGACCTGGATCAGAATGCTGTTCCTCATACAGTGTAATGAGGTGCTGGATCATATACATACCCACCAGACGCTGCTCGGCTGGGGGCAGTTTCAGGAACATTTGTGCCACTATTTCGTCTGGAAAAGTGGTAGAATCAGTAGTCCACCAGACTGCTGATCGGGCTAGTTCTTGTTCATGCATGGTATTAAGTTCACTATAACCTATTCGTGATTTCAGAATTTTATCGGTAGCTTGGAATACTTGCTCAAGAGAACATTGTTCTGGCACTGGAGGAGGAAAACTTTTCTTGTAATCTGGACGTGAATGTCTGTCGGAAAGTCTATTTCTACCTACATACGCTATTCTGTCGGGATTCTCGATGTCTACCTCTTCACTTGAAGAGTCATTCTCTTTCTCGGCTATTTTCCTTGCTTTCTCTTTTTCGTGTATGTCTAGAATTTCCTTATGGATTTTCCTGTACATAGCGTCTATACAATTCTGTGTCTTGTGTTTTCCCTCGGCTATATTATCACTCCACTTTGTCAGGACTTTCATCTTATCTTTATCTTTCTCAGGATAGTCTTGTTCTCTTATTAAACAGTTAATCAAAAACTGTAAAATCAGATGTTGAGTCTCGACTTTTCTGTGTGCCATAGCTTCGTGAATACTTTCTGGATCCTCCCCTGTACGGATAAAACGATATATTCTATCTAGATGGTCCTTCATGTCTGGCAGAGTAACCAAAAAGGTGGTAACTCGTCGTAAACGTACTGAATACAGTATCATGTAATCTTCACCTGGTACTGAATCATATACGCAATCAGTAAGGTATTTCTTGAGGGCTGCGTAAGTAGAGACTTTCGGTGTACGTTGTAACGCTGCTTCTCTCAGCGTCATTCGTTTCGTTTGAGGCGGGGTGGTAGGAGCGCCTCCCGCCGCCCCTCCTGGGCTAGAGTCGTTAGGTAATACCGGACGTGCGGGTGCTAGTAACGTGACTGGTAAAACGGGTGCATTTACTGTAGGCTGGGCCGGGGGTACATTAACTTGGTCCCCGGGACCAGTGGCTGGAGGAACAGGGATTACATTATTAACAGGGTGCTGAGGTTGAACAGGCGGAATATGATTTGCATATTCTGGGACTGTATCGTCCAAATAGGACGAAAGAAAAATTTCAGCTGCGGTCGGTTTATGACGTAGCTTAGTCGGGACTAATGGTGGCGGAAAATTACTGGATGCTTCCGGGGTTGCTTTTGGCAAGCCCTCGGCAAGAAGAGGATACATACCTTTAACAAGGGCATTTCTCTGTCTGTCTGACTGTTCTGCTCTAACTCGTTCACCTTCTTCTAGAAGTTCCCTTTCTTGGGCTCTCTCTGAGGATTCCCTACTTAATTCTGTTTTTCTGAATTCTTTTTCGGTTCTTCTATGAGATTCTTTGCGCCATAACTCGATGGCATCTTTCTGGGACTGTCGGGCTTTCTTTTTCCATAATGCCTCTTCTACTCGCAAGATGCACTCGGCATCCCATGTACCTGATACAGGCCATCTATATTTCTCTTCTAGATCCTTGGTATAGTCGACCCATAAATCTAAATACAATATGGCACTTAAGCCATGCTTATGATACATAAAATGTCCTGGACTGTCCCTAGGCGGGACAGGAACTGCTTCCTCGAGTAACCCTTTCCGGGTTCCTATCTGACGTAACTTGGAAAACAGAGGCATTCTAGACTTGAATCCAAACACAATACAATACACGATAAACACAGTAATGAATAGCAAAACAAATCACTCATACCACGACATTGAAAACACATTAAATAACATTAATAACAGTTCGAACAGAATATTACCTGGTACATTTAAAACATAATACTCGGACTTCTCGAGAACAGACTTACTAGAATTACTGGATGCACTGCTAAAACAGTACAGAACATACCGGTCCCATAAAGAGACACGTCAGGACCCGTATCCACCTAAGTGAATACTTCGGACTGGATCTGTGTACCCAAACCCATCGGACCAGAGACAAATTAATTGACCCTGTCTAGATACTACCCCAGCAACGGTACTCACCGGGCAGCAAGAACGGAAGGCCTCGGACTGGACTGGACTGCTACGACGTCGGACTACGAACTTCGGACTTCAGTTACAGGTGGGCCTCCGGATACCTCGGACCTTGTACTCTCGGCTTGGGCTCTGGTCGGGACTCGCCACATTCTTCACCGCCTCGTCTGGATGCTGGACCGCAGTCTCCGTCTCCTCCGTGGGCCTGAGGGATACTTGAAGCAGAAATATCTGCACGTGCACTGTATGGTTCCGTCACGGCTGCAGAGGGTCAGGGGGCCTGCGTGGCTTCGCCGGCGCGTGGGGAAAGGGCAAGTCCCTGTTCGGGCGCCATTATGTGGTAAATAAATAATTAATTACCGGTACTATTTTTGAATACAGTGAATAAAACAGATAGCTCAATAAATAAGAGACAGGATTCGAGGTATCTTGAGTCTTTCAGGCTTTAATCAGGCATAGGGGAAGGGACAGGAACGGGATAGCCTGCACGGAAATAGAATGGATGGCAGCTGCCAGGGAATGGGAATGGCATGGGGGCTTTTCAGTAACAGTACACAGTATATATATACTAAAACAATTACATTACATTCAATACAGTAGGCGTAGCAGTAGGCGTAACTCGTAGCAGTCGCGAAAGATAAGGACAAGATGGGTGTAACAAGAAGGCGTGTACAGGGCGTATACATAGACATGTGGTATGAAACGTCACAGAAATGTCATGAGTGGGCGGAAACATGGAGGGGGCTGCCTGAGAGCAGCTGGGACCTTTAACCTAGTGGTGCGCGCAAACGGGCAATGACGTGTTACCAGGGAGAACTGGGGGCTATGACTTCTACACTAGAAGAGGAGACTAAAGTCTGCAGGGTCAAGACGACATGTACCTATGGCATATCTGGTATCTTGTGTTTGGAGTACATGTTGATAGAAACTAAAAGTTATCAGGGCAGAGGCTACTTGACACTAAGACTGGTGCATGCATAATTCTACATTTATTGCATGAGCTAGGAATATTCTACGAATATAAATACAGTATTTCTCTTACATGGAGACAGAAAGGCTAGACCATGGCTGAAACTATTGATGCGATTCAGTAGCTTAGGAATGCAGAGAAGGAGGGCTGGACTGATAACTAAAAGCATAACATACTCTTGGCAGACTGGGAGGCAGAGCCAGGCCGGGCCGGGCACCGCGCGGCAGAAAGTAAGTGAAGGGTCAGGGATGCAGGTGGGGGCTGCATCGCTCCTCGGAGCGGGTTCAGAAGACTGGAGCTTGAATCTGGTGTCCGGGCCCTTTTGAGGCCTAGAAACGGGGACAATGCGGTGAATTAACGTGTACACTGTAAATCGTGGCAACATGAGCCTAATACTTGTTGCTTTCACGAGAACTGGAAACTGACATACTAGAGTTGGACACAACTGTAATTGCGTCTTTAATCGGTCATAGGGGAATACATGCATATCGATCATGCACATATAGCATAAGATGGGGAACACGTAGGCACATATAACATGGCAAAATTTACTTTTCCACAGTAGCGAGGGGGTGATTGAGGGATGGTATGTTAATCCGCTAGAAAGGTCAAGGGGGGAGGGAAGAATAGTGAGGGAGGAAAAAGGAACGGGCGTAGAGAGGAGGGGAAGTGAACCAAGGGGGAACAGTGGGAAAGCTAGAGACTCGAGTAAGCCCCGGGGAGGGCCGAGTTATGAGGGTGCGCAGTGGGGGAGGTGTTCCAGGGAATATAAAGGGGGAGATAGGGGTGGATCAAGAATGATGATTAGCAGACTAAGTAAGAACCATATGGCATGTGAGAATGAGGGAGCGAAAAACCTGTTAAAAGGCAGGATGAAAGAGTGAGATTAAATAAGGAGGCTAAGGAAAGTTAGAAAAAGACTACAGGCATTAATAGTTCAGTATAGCACAGAGAGGGGAAAGTGGTCTGTGAAATTGTGTGTGTTGTCAAGCTACGGGTAGTGTCAAATTAAAAGAAAAGAAATCAAGATGAGGCCAGGATAATTAGGAGTGACCAAAGACATTCAAGCCATAGAAATATCAAGGAGAGATATATCATTTTGGGTGGACATAACACATTAGGTTAATAATATCTTGCAGCTACTCAGGCTTAAGTTTGGATTGTCATGTCGCTTGTAAAGATACATTCAGTACATTAAAGAATCAAAATGAGGCAGATCCGTTAGGGAGCATATAAGGCATAACATTGAATTACAATAAACACTCAAACATATGGTTAATAATATCCCGCAGCTGCTCCGGCTGCATTACATGAAACATTCAGTGCAATAAAGAATCATGAGGCAGATCAGTTAGAGTGCATATAGAACATAAGATTAAAAGTATCATGCAGCTGCTCACGCTAAATACAATTACAATACACAGTCAGACATAAGATTAATAATGTCCTGCCGCAGCTTAGGCTAGATTACAGGAAATGTTCAATGCATTAAAGAATCTACATGAGGTAGATCCGTAAGGGTGCATATAGTGCATAGGATATTTACATGATATAAATGCATGTCTTGTTAGGAGTTTCAGCAGACAACAATAAAGATTTCTTTAATGATTGTCTGACAGATGGGGCAACATTTCTTCTAAGGGCATGTAGGGCTAGAGTAACAACAGCCAGAGTGACAAACAGTAATACACATTTGACTTTGGCTGCAAGTGTAAACCTGAATCTGGTAGTTATGGGGTGGGGGTTAGTGGTTGCAGGTAAGATGTTTGCTTCTGTGAAAGAAATGCACAGTACTGAGGTTTGCATCGAGCTTCATGCACATGCAGTTTCATGTGTCTTCTACAGGAACATTCGAATTACCTTACATATGGTGTATGAGTGAAGCCGATATTGTGAGAAACTGTCATATGGAATGCAAGAGGATCCATGACTTTGTTAAAAATGTCGAACTGCATAACCATGTGACAAACAAGACCATAGTGTAAATGGCAGGTGGCAATGCATGGCAATCAATGCATCAATAAACTACCAGTAATTGTATTACCCCGAGTACAGCTTTCGCTTTGATTAATTACATTAAACTGCGCTTCTCAGACTCACCTACAAGATCATAAAAGACACTCTCCTCTCCTTACTTCCTGTTTATTTAACAAGCCCACAAAAATGCAGGTGCAGTGGCACAAAAGGGTGGGGGGGAGAGAATAATTAATGAAAGCGAGAGCTGTACTCAGATGACTCCAATTACTGGTACATAATTGATGCATTACCGCCTAGTTCCTCTTGCTTTGATGAATTACACAGTTGAAATAAACCTACGCTAGTAAGACTAGGACAACTGTAAATTTCTGGGTAAAGAAAAATCAATTGTATAATGGAAATCCATGCAACTGTTAGTTCACTGCAGACAGAGCTTTTGAACTCAAAACATCATCCACCGCAGGGCCTTGCATTACTCTGTAGTGCTTAATAAATGTAGAAGGAACTGCAGAGGCAGCTTCTCGACAGAGCTTCTTTGCCTGTCTGTCTGTCACAAGCCATTCTGACAAAGAAGCAAACATACCTCTAGTTGACCTTCCTGGTGCCCCTAGGGAGAAGGCTTGCAAGCTAGAGAAGTTAAAGCTCTGACCTACAGCTCAGGGTCTGGGTCGAAGGTTTAATACACTTCCCTGCTGGCCCAAAACTAATGAAGAGGGAAGAAGACAACTTGAACTCTGCCATCGTCCTGAACTACACCATTACGGGTCTCCTTACTGATAAAGAATGAAGGCTGCCATCCTCAGAAGGCTGGGGATCCAGAGAAAATACTGGCAAAACGAACTCTTGTTATTGTGGAGCAAGGACTTCAATTTAGGAATAAACTCGGGGTCTGGGCATAACACAATCCTGTCATCAAAGCCTTAAAGATAGGAGTCCTGCAGGAAAGAGCGTCCAATTCACATAAGCTTCTAGCTGACATGATGGGCACTATGAAAAACACCTTTAAAGTCAGGCTCCTTATATCAACCGAGTGAAGGGGCTCAAAAGGTGGATATTTATATGCCTGCATCTCCAACTGAAGATCTCATTCTGGAGAAAGTGAAGGGAGAGCAGGACCGATATTAGTAAGTCCCTTGAATAACCTTTGCACCAGCCCTTGCTCATCCTTCAAATTACCCCAAGGCCTGAAAACATTTATTGCAGCACATTGAGTCTAAAAGGTTGATGAGACTGAGCCCTAAGGAAGCCCGTGTTGAAGAAAACCCCAAATCTGTAGTAATAAAGCAGAGAGCAGAAGCAACTGCTTCTACAAACAGCAGTCACTGAAATATGTCTTGCATATGACAATCTAGTGGCCTGTCATCTGGAAGAAACCAAGTCAGACAAACCCCCGAATCTTAACCCTACCCTCTCAATGTCCAAGTCGTCAACTTGAGTCTTACAAGTTTTTCAACCTGGAGAAGGTGAAAGGCCAGAGGTGAAGGGATTGGTGGCAGAAGCTACTGCTGTCCTGTCTGAATGACTACCAGAGGATTAAACCCGGATGAGCAGTGTCAGACTGGAGAAATCAGAATCACCTGAGCCCCCACTTTCCTCACCTGTATAAGAAACTGCTGTATCAAAGGGAATGGGGGAAGTGTTGTAAATAGCATTTTATTACGTTCTATCCTTTAGTAGTCTGTCTACAGTCTTTCTTGTGTAACTCATTCACAGAATCTCAATGTGTTCTGTATGTAATGTTCTCATCTAGTTAATGTTCTAGCCTGGTCAGTTGGAGCCTGGTCAGCTGGAGGCTCACATGTTCTTTTACCTGTACTGCAATAAATGGAAGAAGGTGACTTCTCTTCAACCTACATTGGATCGTGTATTCTTTACAACAGGAAACTTGCAGAAGAGCCCCTGACCACTGACAGGAAAGACCATATATTCCCAACGCTGAGACTTCTTTTCCTCTTGAGCAAAACTGGGGAAGCTGGGAATTGTGAAAAGTCATGAACAAGTTCAGCAATGGACAACTCCAAATAAAACAGGTCTGGTTGAACAACAAAGGGAAGTGAAAGAATGTCCAAAGAACTTCTTCTCCTCACACAAGATATTTAGAAAATTCTTCCAACCTCTGAGCCAATCTCTGAGCCATTATTTCATTCTGGCCATGATCGCTGAACTATAGGCAACCAATGCAGCCCTAATAATGATGGAAGAGACATCAGTCAGAAATGTAGACTGTTGTTCCATTTTAACTAAAATGTCTGCAACATCTGTGCTCTGTTGCACATCCTCTGCTAAGAACTTGACGTCTTTCACTGGAGACTGAGAGGCCAATGCAGTGTCAGAAGGTGCCCTCAGTGACCGGCTGGTAGCTCCAAGGAATTTGTAAAGTCCATCTTTAAATTAACGGACTCAGAGGAAGATCAATCATCCCAATTTAGAGAGGATCCTGCCTAAGGGTAGGTTGTTGACAGGGTTCTAGGAAACTGAGACTGATTTGACCCCTTCTAATTTCTCCTTAAATACCCTTTTTGTGAAATTAGTACTGCAATCCATGTCAGAAATGCAGTTTCTAAACAAATACATATTGCTGTTACAATTTCTCCTAGGAGGGAAGCATCAATAAAAAACATTGCCATGCCATGAATTATTTTAATGATCCCCCTTCTGCCGTACTTTCTGATTCCCGCTCCAGGAGAGTGCCGCATCTCTCTGCCTATGGGTATCTCTAGCTCTTTGAAAAGTTGGCACTCTCTCCAACCCAGAATCTGAGCAGCACGCATGCACTGGTGCTAGTGAAGAGAGGTTTGTGGCAGCTCAACAAGCAAGCACGACTGCTCCTCTGGCTAATGATCTGAACAGCAGTCTCCCT
This sequence comes from Lissotriton helveticus, assembly GCF_964261635.1. NCBI lineage: Eukaryota > Metazoa > Chordata > Amphibia > Caudata > Salamandridae > Lissotriton > Lissotriton helveticus. The sequence goes on from NC_136059.1 coordinate 884,101,069, forward strand.
CTGAAGGGCTCCTCCTACTGAACGTTGAAACAGAACCAAGCCATAATCCTCGCTGGAGCTGGCACACACCCCCGCCCTTGAAGGTGTCCTGCGAGGCAGAAAAAACAAGCATTTGCAATGCAATAGGTCTTGCATTTGTGAAAGTTAGATCTGTTTTTATTTTGGTTTTTTTTGGTGTGGAGTGATGATATTTGCATAGCACTATTGCCAATCGTATGACTGTGACCATTGATTTCAGAGAGCGACCTTCCTTAATTGAGACTGGTAAACAGCAGCTAGGATGCTGGCGCCTGGGCTTGCCGGCAGATGAGCGCAGGGTTTGAGTGGCAAGTGGAATGCCCCTGAGAGATGTGAATACCATATAAAGTGGAGCGAGGCAAGGGGTCTTCCGCGTTCTCTCATCGCCCAGCCCTTGCAGGGAGGCAGCTGGTTCCCGAGCCATGAGTACCTGGCATTGTGGGGCCCAGCCGGAAATGTCACCTTCTTCCACTCTGTTCTGTCGCAGGTAAGATGTTTCTCGCGCACGAAGTTACAGCAGTGCACAAAAGCAAGGTGTGTGCTGCCTTTATAAAAGTGAATTATTTAAAAAAGAAGGAGTGTGGCCCAACGGGACGAGAGACAGACAGGGCCTTATAAATTCAAAACAACAAAGTGTGCCTGAGTCTTTATTTCTTGTTAGTCAACCGCTAGTAACAATGTTGCATGATACGGATGACTAATTACAGACTGTTTCATTAGTTGCAGAAAGACAGACGCTGGCTCGGAACGTTTTCTACGAGCTGAGCGAACGTTGGCTGCTGAATTAGAATTCAACAACAGGTACGAATTTGCTCCATCTGCCCCAATGAAATAGAAAGACCGTTTAGGCCAGCACATTTTAAATAAAGTTGTCTCTCAATACAGATAGAGAGAGAGTGCGGTCCAATATCACTGAAGAATGAGACAGATTAAGAACAGCTTTTGCAGCCATGCCAACATAATAAGGTAGACTACTACACGCTGAGGATGGGATCGCAAAAGGTATGATACAGGCAAAGTAGGTGTCCATATAAACAGAAGCGTCAGATGTAGACATCCTTGTTACTGATTCCCTGTGTCTTTGACAGAGAATCACCTACTTAAAGAAAAACATTCAGCTTAAAGAAAAAAGCAGGGAGCCAATAGTGGCACAACAGATGAGGAATACTTACACCCCATAAGGCACAAATAGAGTAGAATGGAGAGTGAGTTTAAATATGTAGAAAACGAAGCTTTTTTCACTTAAAATGTTCTTTATTATTTTTTCTATCTATGAATTTTACACAGACAATTAGAGAGCCCTGATGAGAATCTAGATATTAGCTATCTATGATTCAAAACGCGTCGGTAAATCAAAAAGAGCACAGATAAATAAGATATTGTTTTCCAATTTTGATTAATTGAATGTTTAATGACTCTATGCTCTTATGGGTTTTGAAAATGTATGATATTGATTGATTAATTGTATAATTTTCACTTAAGGTCACAATTGGTGTATTGTGGTATTTGTATATAGGTATGTGTATTGTAATGTAGTATGTATAGCACAGTATGTGTAGTGTAAAAGAATGTAAACTGTTTTTTTGAAAATGTTGTAATATATGTAAAGTATGCACTATTTTTCCTTTTCATTGAAAAATTGTATGAGAAAATAGAAATGAGCCCCCCAAAAAAAGTATAAATAAAATAAAAGTACAAACATAAACATATGTGTTTGGCTTATAAGCTAAAAGAAAAAATGTTTGTAAGAAATAGAGATTCAGGCACACTTTGTTGTTGTGAATTTATAAAAGTGAAAGCATTCACTGCACAGGGAGTTACAGCAGTGCACAAAAGCAATGTGTGTGCAGCTTTTAAAAAAGTGAATGCGTTCACTGCACACCAAGTTACAGCAATGCACAAAAGTAAGGTGCATAGCACCTTTATAAAAGTGAAAGCACGGAATGGTGCTCTGGCAAAAATTAAAATGATATGGGGTAAGTTTGGAAAGGTGGTGGAGTGGGGGTGGACAAGGCAGTGTCCTAGCACAGCTGGAGAGCAAGGAAGAGGGGAGAGCGAGGAAGCAACAGACAGCCTGCATCTTCCAGCGCTATGTTTGATAGCTTCTCCTTTATTGAAGTAGTCCCCAATAGAACAAATGAACAGCTAAAGTGTAAGGAAACTGTAGTTAGTTGGTGCTCCTGAGTAGAAAACAGAAATGATGTATGGAGAGTGCCAAACAATAAGAAGGCACTAAAGACGACCAGCTTAGGAGTGGACCCATAGTAAGCAGCAGGCGGGATTACCCTCTGTAGATTGATTACAGCAGGTCTTGCAGACAGCGCATGCACACTGCCATGGCTTGACTTAAAAAGAGAAAGTAAGGAGGGTAAGGGTCTTTTATGTTCCTGCAAGTGTGTCTGAGAGGCGCATGGATCCTCATCTGTGTAATTAATCAAAGTGAGAGGGACGAGGGTGAAATATAGATGTACTCAGATTCACATGCTGGACAGTGACTGGCAGAAATGGATGAAAAGTAACTTAGGCTCGTCACCTAACCTTAAATGGGGAAACAGCCTTTACAACGAAACTTTTACAACGAACTACCATTACAACGCAACTTTTACAACGCAAACTATTACAACGCATTGCTCTGGGGGGCGCTCTAGGATAGGGAATAGGTTAATTTACTATCCAATAACCTTCCCTACTATCCATGGGGACTGGAGTTGGAATAGTAAATTAAACTATTCACTATCCAGCGCCTAAAAACATTATGCGTTGTAATGGTATGCGTGGTAAAAACCGCGTTGTAAAGGTAGGCGTTGTAAAAGTATGCGTTGTAACGTCATACATCCCCTTAAATGACATACCTGTAACCCACCTAACATAGCTTCTAAAGACTTCAATGCTAGGGCCTGTAACAGGCTGGTAGAGCCTAGGTCGAGCCACTTACCCGCATGTCAAGAGACTGGCGCTTGACTGCCCAGCCCAGGAGAACCTGGCCTAGAATGATGTGACTACATTTTTCACACCCTGTCGGCTGTTCTGAGGCCTCATTCTAACTAACAAGTAGCTGGCCCATTTAAACCCCTATTATAAAATGTTCTGTCCCATTCCAGCTCCTATTCCTCACCTCCTCAAGAATCAAGAATTCCAAAATATTTCATTTATGCAACGATTTATTTTGCTGATAAGGGGTTTCAGGTATAAACAGATGAACTTGAGGTAAACTCTTGAAGAGAAAGAGTCTTTATATCAGTTGGGGTATGTTAATAAATTAGGCCCAATACATGTGCCCTAAAGTGTTACTACAGATTCAGTGCCACTCATATATTGTTGGCTCCAAACTCTCCAACCTCGAAGGCAAACTTTCCATGGACAGATTCGGCAAATGGTCACTCTGTTTGCTATGGCAATAAAAATGTAACCATTTTATACAATAGTAACAGTAAAAAAACCGATTTGTTATATCAATATTGCAGGAGGAAAGGGTAAGCCAGGATTGCGAGGAGTCAGCCTGTTACCTACACTGTATGTTCATTACCAGACATACATGTATTTTTAACCTCTGGGGTACACATTACACACACATATCTCTGAAATAGATGCAGTGACGAGCTGAACCTTCATAGTAGAAATACAACTTTAAGTTTAAAGACAATTTTTTTCAACAGGTGAACTGCTGAACAGTTAGGATTCGTATTTGTAGCCTTCAAGTTACACAGGCTTTTCGGCAACAAGTGCTTTAACCCATTCAACTATTCCACTGGGATTTGGAGTCTGAAAGATGCAGCATCAACGGTATCCCATTGAACAATGCTATCGGGAATGTAATTCGTGAGCTCCATTTTACACCCAGATCGTTGCAACAGGTGCCCTTATTCAAATAATGAAAAAAAGTGGGGGGTTGCCTACAAGGGATTTTGTTAGTCAAATATTTATAGAGATATTATCTCACAGGTATTACTCAAGGTCACACCGTTAGCAGTGTTGAACAACAGATTTAATCAACACAGCAAATGTAATGTTTCAAAAAAGAAATCAAATTTGTAAGAACAATTATAAAGTAACACACAGGGTGAAAATCTACTTCAAAATATACATATATTTAATATATGGTCAATAGATCAATCAGGGAATAAAAGGATTAGGCACAACCAAACATAATTTCAAGGTGACATGATTAACCTGTACACAAACTATGTTGACATCTTTCAAAAAATTCTACACAACAAATGTATAAAGAAAGAGATGCCGTAGTCGACGTTTCGGTCTGTGATGGCAGTTAGACCGTCAGACCATCTTCAGGATGGAGGGTTGATGATAATCCGAAGTAATCTTTAGTTAAACTCTTTCAAAAGGGCTTCAATTAACCAGGCTTGACTCTCTGGATTTGAAAGGAAACTCAGTCTTACGGTGAGCTGCAGTTTTGAATGAAAGAGCCCAAACGCACGAATGAAGACGAATTGAGAGCCGAACATAATTGATTTATTAACGGCCAGACTGAATGAAGAGACGGCCTTTTGTTATCTTGGAATTACTGTTCCTATATTTGAGTTTCCTTTCAAATCCAGAGAGTCAAGCCTGATTAATTGAAGCCCTTTTGAAAGAGTTTAACTAAAGATTACTTCGGATTATCATCAACCCTCCGTCCTGAAGATGGTCTGACGGTCTAACTGCCATCACAGATCGAAACGTCGACTACGTCATCTCTTTCTTTATACATTTGTTGTGTAGAATTTTTGGAAAGATGTCAACATAGTTTGTGTACAGGCCGTCTGAAAGATTGTTTACACTTTTTGACAAAACATTCAAAGATGGATGCCCATGTATGCACACTGATGCACACTCAAGTGCACTCCTGGGCACCCATCTTGGATATACTCAGTATTTCATCCTTCTGATGTCAATAAAAATGACGGGTAAAAAAAAATGTGCTATTCAGCATCGAGTGGTGAAGGCTCAATTTACATATACAGTTTATGTTAAAACGTTGACAGAACGTGTGTGGTGTAGCTTTGCCATTATTATTATTTTTTTGTGGGTTGTCAAATGCCCCTGAAAAAGAAACAAGTCTGGCTTTAATGTGTTAATATTTGTACATAGCGTTTGTCCATTCCTGTGTTTCCATGATTTAGTACATTATGGCTGGAACTATTGACTTTGCTAGCGGTACTTCACAAACCATAAAAGGACAATTTGATTAACGCAGACTGGCTGTTAAGGTAATTAATCAATTGTTGCTTCCTGTTAAATTATGTTATGTTTGATATGACACAATCAAATTAATAAAAAATAACTACATAGTGAACCAAAAATAGTGAGAGACGACCTGACAGATAAGAAAAGTGAGAAGAAAAATGAAAACAAACAAAAAATGAAAATATTACCTTAATAGAAAGACAGCGGTTAAGATAAATTATTCTGAACAGCAGAAATGTATTGTGATACAAATCAATGGTACTCATATTAACAACCTAAGAGGAATGAAAGACTTCGGGCAGATTTATCAAAATACCACACAGTGCAGAGCAGCAAAACCCCTTGTTGTGCTGCGTTGGATGACACAGAGAGGGCAGAAATGTACCATATTTAAAATTATATGGCCCATTCCTGTCCTCTTCTTGTGCTGGGACACGATGTGCTGCTTAGCACCTACGTAGGTACCCTTGAACCATAGTGCAAGGGGGCCAGGGTTGCAAGCAGGATTGTTTTGTCTGGGAAAGGACACCTTCTTGCACAAAAACAATATTCTCAGGTTTTTTCCTCTTTCATAGACAGAGAAAAAAACTATGACCAATAAACATATTTCTCCTTGTTATTCACCCCCTGGGAAGGTGTACCATGTTGCCACATTCCCAGGTCTACCACTCATGGTTAATCTGGCAGTCAACCAAAACCCACAGGTCAATGCATGGAATGCCTCTGTGGGGCAGAGCAACAAAAGGCAACAACTTAAGCTGCCTTGTGTTAGCCATCATTTACCAAGCCATGCAGGGCCACTCAAGGGTGCCTTGCATGGATTGTTAAATCTTATTCTAGGTTTTGAGTTGCCCTGCGTCCCCTTGTGTGGCCCAAGGGTGACACCAAACTGTTGATAAATTTGGCCTAAGCACCTGTGGCCACGAGGTCAAACACTGATTTCTAGAGTTAATACATTCATCCACTGAGGAACAAGATGAAGGGCCAGATTTAGGAGCATTCACAGATTTGCTATGAGTGGTATACCTGGGAATGCGTCAAAACGCTACGCCTTCCCATGGGACAGGTAACAAGGAGAAATACGTTTGTTTCTCCTGGTAATGTCTTTCTGTGTGTTTTTTGTATTCTGCATAGAACGGGAAAAAGTCTCAGAGGAAACAATCCTGGGGCTCATTTATGAGCCCTTGCGTCACCTTTACGCCGCTGGGGCCTCATTTATGAGGCCTTGCGTGAGTTTTGCGCTTCCGATGCGTCACTTTTTGTGACGCATTGGCGGCGTAAAACTTGCCTCCTGATGCGCACTATTTACAAAGTGACGCATCTAAGCGGATGCGTCACTTTGTAAACCCCTACGCTACATTATACCTGCGTCAGGTATAATGTATGCAAAGGGGGCATTCACACGCAAAAAGCCTCGTGATAGTGACGCAGTGAAATCTATGAGATTTCACTGCGTCACTTTTAGGACGCTGTTGCGTCAAAATCTTGCGCCTGCCTCACAGCAGGCGTAAGACTGACGCAAGCCCTTTCACATGGGGCTTTCCCCATGTGAAAGGACGCATTGCTGGAGTTGCGTCACTTTTGTGACACACCCCAGCAATGCCTGACTTTTGCGCTTACAGATACGTCAGAAATACTGACGTATCTGTAACTCCTTACGACATGATGCGTCATATTTTAAATATGACGCATCAATCATGTCGCAGGGAGAGCGCAGTGAAAAGTGACGCATCGCTGTTTTCACGCAGCGATGCGTCACTTTTCATAAATGAGGCCCCTGGTGCGTCACTGTTAGTGAAGCACCAGTGGAGTAAAAAATGTGCCTTGTTGCACCACATTTACAAAGTGACGCATCTAGGTAGATGCGTCACTTTGTAAACCCCTGCGCCACATTATACCTGCGCCAGGTAGAATGTATGCAAGGGGGGCGTTTAGTCGCAAGAAAGTGTCATAGAAGTGACGCAATGAAATCTATAAAATTTCACTGCACCATTTCTTGGACGCTAATGCGTCAAAATATAACGCCTGCCTCATGGCAGGCGTAAGACTGACGCAGGCCCTTTCACATGGGGCTTGCCCCATGTGAAAGTACACATTGCTGGAGTTGCGTCACTTTTGTGACAAACTCCAGCAATGCGTCACTTTTGCGCATACAGATATGTCAGAAATACTGACGTATCTGAACTCCTTGCGACATGATGCGTCATACTGTTAATATGACGCATCATTAGTGTCGCAGGGAGAGCGCAGTGAAAAGTGACGCATCGCTGTTTTCACGCAGCGATGCGTCACTTTTCATAAATGAGGCCCCCTGTCTGCAACATTGTCTGCGTGGGCGTAGGGCAGCATACAGTGCGTCATCAGGAGGAAATAACAAGAATGCACCTTCGAACGTTAAAATGGAATCATCCCTGCCCGCTCTGTGTCATGCAACAAAGCGCAAAGGTGTGTTGCTGCACTGCGTTCTGTGACAATTTGATAAATCTGCCCCCAGTTTTTAATATGCTTGACTGATCCACCTTAGTCATAAAATTAAATGGCAGTGGCAACACTAACAAACCATTCAAAAATAAAAAGAGAAGTGTAATAGCCATATTTCACATTAACTAAAATGCTCCTCCACTCGATCCCGTCAAACATTCGTCTAGCAATGGAAGCAGCGAATTGAGAAAAAAATTAAGCACAGCAAATGAAATATTAGTGCACTCTAAAGACGTGTAATCTCATGCGGGAAAACCATTAACATGTGCTACCTTTATTAACTTTTGTGTGAAATAAGGCTATTAACCACTCGGAGAAAAACATCCATTAACACACTCTGCTTCTGCCACTGCCATCATTACAATCACGCAGAACTTGATATAAATATTTCTAACATGACATGACTTCTTGGTAAGAGAGTGTACTTCACAGGGATACAATATTTGTATTCTTAATCACAGTTAAATGGCAAGGAAGTGAAAAATATCTTAGCAGTCTAAGTAGTGCGTTTTAAATAACGTCTCCCTTCTACTACTATGACTTAGGGCCGAGAGGGCAAGGCTCATGTTTACATGAAAGTCCCAGTCCTAATGTTAGCAAGCATTAACTTTGACTTTCGAAATGATACATTCATTAGTGTTGGCTTTGAAGTAGTTGGTCATACATTTAAACAAGGGCACGTTGTCAACAGAAAGAGAATGTAGACAGACATTTGTTTTCAATATGAGTGTAGGTAAGGGGAGTGATGCAATTTCACAACGTTTGCATTCAAGTATCTCTGCAAGCTTCCTGAAAAAACACCAGCGTTCGCTTTCGCATAAACCTTATTTACTTTTGATTTGACTCTGGCTTAAAGGGTAAATAAATAAACCACAATTAACACAATCCTATATGTTACAATAATTCATTGTAAAAAAATGTATCTTCTTGTTTATATGGACCGACATAGGGCAGGACCATAGTTTTAGGAAAATCATTAATAATACTCTTTTATGGCATCCAGACCATAGGCTGCATTGTCTCACTAAAAGACATTAGATGATGTGGACCCATAAGTGATTTGTATAAAAAAAGACCGTGGCTTGGCCAAACAGCCCTGGAATCACAGTGGATTCATTTTTTGGGGGTGTCTACGCAAAACTGGATTCATTTTTTGGGTGTCTCTGCAAATGTTCACTGGCAAATGAGGTCACTGACAATGAAGCGAGCCAATGGAGGAAGTGGGTTGCCCCACATGCATTATGTTGTGGTGGGTTGAAGCAAAATATGAAAGATACTGCAACAGACCAGTGAATGAGGAGGAGCTGACTAATAGCCCCTTTATATATGTACATATGTAAATATGTTTTTAAAAATGTTCAGGGGACTGAAATTCCTTCAATCAATGTATGTATACAAGTATTTAAGAATTTTTGTAAAAACAAAGGGGAATGTTTACAAGCCCCTATGGACAGGGGAACGTCTTTTTTTATGATGTTCCTATGGCAATACACCCTTCACCTTATCTACAAAGTGGCATTAAAGCCAATTGGCCTAACGCCGTCTTGTAAATAAGGCCCCCTCTCACACTACACTTAACGAGAAAGGGGCGTGCAATGGGTGTTGCAGGACGTTCCACTGCAACACCCATTGATTTTGACGCTGCCCTCTATTCACAAGGATGGCATAAATAGGAGGGAGCGCCATATTTAAAGCCAGGGAAAACCTATTCTGAACATGGCAAAATGAGGGGACATGCTCAATTTCTCCTCTTTTTTGCTGTTTCAATGCGTGCTGCATTGTGAAGCACACATAGAAACAGCAAATTGCCATGAATGATTGTATATATGGAGGAAGGTGATATGTCCTGCACATAAACAATCATTTAAAAAATAACTATTTGCAACTTCTATGTGTGCTGCACAATGCATCACACATTTAAGTTACAATTCGCTATTCTGGATTGTTTATGTGCAGGAAGAAGCACCTTCCTGCACATAAACAATCATCCCCCCCAACACAGGCACCCTTGCAATATTACTAGATTTAGCACCAGCACTAAGGGAAAATCCATACGTTTTCCAAATGGTGGAACATGGCGTTAGCAATGTTTGCTTCTCGCCAAGCTTCCCCAATCCCCTGTGAGGTGAACATCCTTTTCAACGCAACTTTTACCACGCAGTGCTTTTACAACGCAGGCTTTACCATGAAAACCATTACAACGCAAAGCACTGGGGGGCGCTCTAGGATAAGTAATAGTTTAATTTACTATCCAACACCTTCCCTACTATCCACGGGGACTGGAGTTGGAATAGTAAATTAAACTATTCACTATCCAGCACCCCCCAAAGCAATGCGTTGTAATGGCTTGCGTGGTAAAACTTGCCTAGTAACAGCAGGTGTGGTAAAAGCATGCGTTGTAACACCGTACATCCCCCTGTGAATATGCTCCAAAATGGGTTGGCTAACATCAGGCCTAAAATGCTTTATCTTTACTACCATGAAACCTGACCTTGACTGAAAACTTTAATTTTGCCTCTCCTTTTCTTTCAAATCAACCTAATTTCCATCCTCTGCATGCCTTCTCACTCGGATGACAGCCTACTCTGAGTCACATGTATGTTTGTTTTAATCCTTAATATTGTATTTCTAAAAAGTGCGATATAAATGCAATTACAATACAGTATAATACATAGCCCTTCTAGCCCACATTAATATTAATACCATAACACTCAGCAGTCTGCTGCTGATTTTTGTTTATACACACTGCATAACATTTCCTGTGTTCTGATCAACACTTTTACTCTCACATAAGCACAAACTGCAATGGGTCATGTCTGTCACCCAGTAGTGTACCAGTGCAGAGCAATAGACCACTCATCACTAACTGAACAGGCATGGAAGAACTGAAGAGATCTGCCACATGGAGTACTTTAACTTCATCCACCACTGCTGGTGGTCCCAACTAGATACCTGCTATGACCGCTTCTTGACATCTCACACTGACAATAATATTTGTTATGATATTAACAAAGTCCATCCCATCAGATCTCCCTCCATCGTCCTTATACTTGCTCAAGAGGATAAACAAGAAATCTGGGAGTGGACACCCCTTGACATAACCAGCTAGGAGGACTAGAAATACCATACAGGGCCCTGCAGAGCTGCTGAAAGTTGTCAGCTTGCTGAAACAAAAAACTGCACGCCTTTCTCCCACACTTCTTCATTCATCACACTGCTAAGCACTGCATCCCATAACATGATAACTACATCTCAGTGGTCATCACATACAACATGAAAACACTTCCCACATAGAATCAAAAAAGTCAACAAACTTCCAACTACACCCTAAACTGTGCGGTGTACTACCCATACGCTTTAGCACGTCACATTGTGGTAGTGAGTGGCAGAGCCTGCTTTAGAGCAATGCAACTGGTGCGGCTGCACTGGGCGCTGACCTGTGGAGGGGCGGTGAACTCAGGGTGGGGGGGGGGAATGCTGTGTTAAGCAATAATTTATGATTGGGAATATGAGGGGGACTTTATCCCGATGGTAGTGAGAGAGTCCGAGGAGGCGGTCATAGGGTGTGGGGGTGCCAAAAATGAGTGTGGACCAGGCCAGGCGCCACCAGCGCTAAAGCCGGCCCCGGTGAGTGGTATATAAATCTTGCACTACAATACAGTGCTATTATGTCAATGTCACGGCCTTGGCGCCAGGGCTTTGGCAACATGTGTGAGGAAATGTCTGTATGGCCTCGTCAAGATAACCGGTCTTTATGGGCACTTGCCACGTGTAACCGTTCAATTCTGTCACAACGGGTTAGAGAATGGTAATGAATCAGCAGATTAGCAGGTTATCAGGAAACCACTGATTGAAGTTAACGCCTATGTTCATCGGTGAACGGTAATATGTGAACCAAAATGCCTGTTGGTTCCAGAAGGCCCTGTGTACACGACAGGCAATCCTGACTTTAACGCGCCTGTCATTTGCAACACAAATGAAGGCCATAGGAAGAGGCTTGACGGGTTCTCTAGTTTGGGTATGAAACAATACACGTCAGTGATGCCCATTTAAAATGTGTAATCCGTGCAGGAAGTAATTGTAAAGCTTCCTAACTTAGTTAAAAGTTCACATTTGACATATAAATGAACTGAACTATAGTATATGAAAACTAAAGCATTAGAAGACAAATGTCAAACGAATTAGTCATTTGATAATCAATCCCCGGTCGCGACAGACCTTTAAATATCCTACATTTAGTAAACTTGACAGCACAATCTTTAACTTATGTATTGTCCTCTTTCGCCACCTAACGGCAAAAGAATGAAATGATTAATATTTCATGGTTAGATTAATAGTTTTCACGTTTATTTTCAACAATTTGCAACAATTTTAACAGCTGTAGGACTATGTAATGCAATGTATCAGGGAATGACACAACTTCTGGTGTAGCAGGTTCCTCCTTTCCCCCTTAGTGAAGGTTAATTTGTGTTTTACTTCCTCCTTCTTTCCCCTTTGTGTGTTTTCCCTCTCATGCTCTCAGGAAATATCCTATAAGGAGAAATAAAGGCTGGTCCTCAGAAATGAGTGCCTGTGGCCCCAACTGGCAACCACCAGCTCATATTAATCACTGGAGGGCATATTTACTAGGAAGGGGTGAAGCCCAGCGTTACCAAACCATGGCTTAGTGCAGCGCTCTGCAACTTCCAAAACGCAGGGTGCACCATATTTACAAGGATACGGTGCAGCCCTGTGTTTTCCCCTGCACTGGTACTAATCTTAGCTTCCTAGCGCCAATGCAGAAATCCGTGCACCATACCTCTGCATTGTACTGGTAATTTTATTACCATTTTATTTTTCACCTTTGCTGCACTGGCAGCAGAGGTGTGATTCTCCACCGCCTTTAAGAACGATCGCCACTGATTTTTATACAATCCCAGATTCAGTAGCATTACTTAATCTGGGAATGTGCCCAATTCCATAGGTGGATGTACAGGAACGCCCATGCTCCACTCTGGAACACCTTCCCAATGCAAGGTAATGCAAGGTAGCCATTTGCGCTGCACTGTGTTATGTTGTATTTATTAGACCACGCAAAGCTCCACAAAGTGGCTTTGCATGGCTTTGTGAATGCCAGTAATGATTGTGCGTCTGGCTGCACCACAAGGGTGACACTACTGAGATGTAAAATCAAAATAAATCTGCCATTATGTTTTTAAAACTCTTTCTTATGCTCAAAGCTTTCCATATGAAAATCTATGCTATAAGCAAGGGTTTTTGTACAGTAATATGCATTTACTAAGAACTGTACTAAAACTTTATCTTGCATCATTTAATGCTGAAATGCATTAAAGCAAACTTTGTGATAGGTATAGGGAATCTTCATAGCTTTTAACTCATAAAGAACATCCATAACAGCACGTACACTTAAATTTGCACTGCTAGAGAGGCGAACCTCAATTACCCTGAAAATGAAAATTTAGAGAGTAAAGTTCTTGAATTAGACTCAGGCAATAGTAATTCCTTGTGGCTGCATTCCAATCTATTATTATTGTGCTTACTTTTGCCCTCAGACAGAGACCCGCTCTATGCAAATCAGTCGTAGGGTCATATTCACTAACATTTTGCATCATGGTTGCACCATTTTTGTGGCACTTCCATAATGCAAAATGCTAATAAATATTTACAAAGCTGTGCCAGGGGCAATTTGCAAACCCTTGCATCACTTTGTAAAAAAAATGTAATGCAATGTAGTGGCTTGTGCTGCATTGCATTACATTTGATTCTGGGAGGCATTCCATGGGTGAAAATTGGGCATTCCCATGCATCCACCCATACAGGGATCTTCCTGTACACAAACAATCTTCCCCTGAATGCACCCTTGCTTTTGCGCTAGGCTACTAAACTTAGGGGCAGATTTATGTTAACTGGCGCATCCCCAGTGATGCGCCAGTTAACATGCGCCACAGTGCGCCACTGCTCCGCCACCCATGGTGCGCCGCATTTATGATGCGGCGCACCATGGGGCAAAAACGGCACAGATGCGTGACGCATCTGTGCCGTAAAGGTGGCGCAATGCTGGAGTTGCGTCGCAAGCGCGACGCAGCTCCAGCAGGGCTCGGGGGTGCCCATCTTAACAATGCTGCGTCAAGCCTTACGCCTGCTTCAAGCAGGCGCAGGCTTTTGACGCAGCATTGGCCTGAAAGTGACTGAGTGAAATCTCATAGATTTCACTCAGCCACTTTTGCGAGGCGCACCTGCCCCGGAACGCCCCCCCTTGCGCCGGAACGCCCACAAGCGGCGCAGGGCTTTACAACGTGACGCATCTGCCTAGATGCGTCACGTTGTAAATCGTTCGTAGGGATGCGCCACGTTTACGCCGCCTTGCGTGATGCAACAGCGGCGTAAACGTGGCGCAAGGGCCTCATAAATCTGCCCCTTAGTGCCAGCGTAGGAGGAAATGCAGGTCTGCACCATATTCTTGTAAATATGGTGCAGCCCTGCATTTCAGGAGTGGTGGAGCATGTCGTTAAGCCAAGGAAGCTAAGAAAACACTCTGCCACTTCTTTGTAAATATGGATATGGCCCAGAGTCCTTTCATTGTAAATATGGCCCTAAGTATTTATTTTGGTGGGCCTGACCCGGCCTACACAGAACTGCCAATCTATGTAAAATATAAGTCAAAATACTGCAAAATACAGGAGTCAGATTTACAAGCCCCTTGCACTGCCAGTGCATCACTTTTTGTGACACACCTGCAGCACATTTTTCTGCTCCATATTTACAAGGACAGGAAAAGGCACCCTTCGTGGCTTTTCCTGTCCTTTTAAATACAGACCCTTTACTCCCAGCACTTTTTGTGAATTTTTGTTTATGTGCAGGAAGGTAATCCTTCCTGCACATAAACTATCATCCCCGTGACTCAGGCATCCTTGCATCATGGTGCAAAGAAGCCTGCGTCGACACATTGCAGCAGTTTGTGCACCATTGCAGGGTGAAGCACAGAGATGTAACATATTGTTGTAAATATGTTGCATCCCTGTGCTTCGAAACTAACGCAGCGCAGAAAAATCACTTGATGCACTGTGCTGCATTAGTTTATTGTAAATCTACCCCAGGATTTGGAAGGAACTTGCCCAACAGCAGAAAGAGCAGCTCTCTTCATGAACCTTTTCCATTATGGGAGCAAGAAACCGATGAGCTAACTGCTCTTTCTTCCTCTGCATCTTTGTCAGTAGTCCTAGGACTGACAGCAACAAGACCATTGTTAGTTTGCCACCACCACAAAAACAATACTAGAAAAGTACGACAGATCAGCCAGTTGGGAGGAGCCACATGACAGTTAAAAACCTCAGGGCTTAGAAGAAAGAACACATACACCACGTCCATCATTAGTGTGAAGGCTGATTTTAAGCCTGCCTGCTATTTGCTTTATGGTCACTGGGTGGCAATGTTGCATTGATTTCACTTCAGGCAATTGCTTATTAAATGATAAACGTGTTGGAGAAAATAACATATGTCTTGTCGACTGTACATGACGCATATAGAAATAGGAACCAATTAAAGCATGCACTGCATGTATCAATGTTGAATGGTTCATCTGGTCACTCAGGGACTGAAATGGTGAGCACTGTTTATGTCTGCTGCTTCTGGTACCCTGTGATGTGATAAATGTAAGGAAAATGCTCGGGACCCGCGGAAATATTCGAGTTTTCATGGGCAGAGGAACCAAGGTGGTCGTAGGAGACTCATAATCCAGTAATTTTAATTTGGGGGAGACAGAAGACTTGTGAGACAACCAGTTTTTAGGCCTCATTATTACAGGTTCAGAGCTAAACTTCATTTCATGTAGAAACAATCATTTTCAGAATTCCAAGATGTGTGATAATTATCACACCCAGAGGCAGATTTACAAGAAATTGAAACATCAGTACAGAGGCCTCAGTTTCCCAGTGCCTCCATAACAAACCCTTGTGCCACCATGGATGTGTGCACCATGGCGCAAGGATTGACAGATGCGTCAGAAATTCTGAAGCATCTGTTGGAGCAAAAGTGATGCATTACTGGAGTTCCTCATGAAAGTGACGCAACTCAAGCAATGGGCCACAACAGATAGGTGAGTCCAATTCAAAAAGTCCTGCATCATTCCTTATGCCTGGTATTATCAGGCGTGGGGATTTAGACGCAGTGAAGGAATAGAGTGATGCAGTGAAATGTAAATTTCACAGGGTCAGTTCTACATGACTATTTGTGTGAGAACGCCCACCCTGCATACTTTTTACCTGACGCAGGTATAATGTGGCACAGTGCGTTACAAGGTGACGCATCTCCCTAGATGCATCACATTGTAAATTGGCTGCCACATGGGGCATTGTTTACACCGCTGCTGCGTCACAAAAAGTGATTTGTAAATATGCCCCCTACTATTTTCCCTTGACAGATTTTATCAGGTGAAATTAGCAACATTTATCAGGGCAAAAGGCCTGGAAAAACGTAAAGAATGCAAAATTAGGTGGCATATATAGAAGCCCCTACCGCCAACACAATATCATTTTTTGGGACATTGTGATGGTGATAGGAGTTTTGCCTTCTTTACAAGGCAGCGGGCTTAACACTGCCTTGTAAATAAGGCCCCCTTTCACACTACACTTAGCATGAAAGGGGCAGGCAATGGGTGTAGTGGTGGGTGTTCCACTGCAACACCCATTGATTTTGACGCTGCCCCCTATGTACAAGAGCAGCATAAATAGGAGGTGTTAGAAATGGGATTTCTGGTTGGCTAGGGCTTGCGCCTAAGCCAGGCAGAAACCTCCCCAGGGCAAGGGAGTAACACGCTGAAGATAACCCCTGCTCACCCCCTTGGTAGCTCGGCACGAGCAGTCAGGCTTATCCCAGAGGCAATGTGTAAAGCGTTTGCGCAACACACACACAGCAGCAACACACTAAGCACACCAGAAAAGAAACTCCACACAATGTTATATAAATATAACCTTTGTATTATCCAAAACACATTAGAATACTAATCACACAATATACACTGTGCCAACTGGCACTAGGCAATATTTACAGGGGATTATATACACAGGACAGGGCCAATCGGGCCACTGTCAGAACCTTTAGAAAGCACCAGTAACAAGTTGTAAATAACGCACAACCAGTAACTAAAGGTATGAAAATGACCTCAGCAAACACAACAACCAGTTACTACTGGTAAAATACTGTCGGCAACATAAACACATGATCCATAAATCCCATTCGATCTGGCATAATCATCAGCACAAACACAGTATGCAATAAATCACATTATGCAATAGGTATCACAAACATAGACACATTATGCAGTAATCATGGGGCATACCTCACTGAAACAGACCCCAGGCCAACTGGCCTTTCTCTGGGGCTCAAATGCCCAACGTCCAAAATGTCAGGACACAGCTGGAGATGCAGCAAAGCAAAGTGTGCAAAGCGCCGGGGAAGGGCAGGAGTGTGACTCACCTCTTTCTTCTCCTTATAAACGAAATGCCCCCAAAGAAAAGAATGGCGCTGGCACTACTGTGCCTCTGGAGTCCTCCCCTGGGACTCTTCCAAGCAAATGGCCCCCGCGTTGCAGCTGCCGCTAACTCGCAGTGCAGCTGTGAAAATAAATGCAGGCACTGGCACACACTGTGCCCCGAGGGCCCCACTGGGAACCTGAAAACCAAATGCGGCCAAATGTTGCAGCTGCTCGCGCTGGTGCGGTGCAGCTGTGGAAAAGGCCTGGCACCACTGTGCCGCTTGAGCCCCACTCCGGGACTCTTAAAAACAAAATTGTCCCCTTGGTGCAGGTGCCCGCAATGACGGTGCAGCTTTGAAGAATGTAGGCGGTACTGGCACCACTGTTCCTCAAGGAGCTCTGACAATGTGCAATGGAGGGGGCAGGCACCGGCAAAGTGCCTCGAACCACCCCCAGTCACTCACGCCGCGCTACCACTCACCAAGGTTCTCATGGACTCCTCCCGGCTTCTCCTCTGGTGGGCGAGCACGCAGGGTTCTCCTCCGGCCACGGGAGCCCCGCCTACAAGCACACACCAGCTCGCCTGACTTCCTGACGCTTGGGCTCATGGAGGCCCTGCTGGCACTTCCTCTCTGACGCAACTCTGCCCACAGTCAGGCGGACGTGCCTGACTTCCGGTTTCGCCAGACTCGTGGCTTCTGTCTTCGGGGAGAAGTGCGGGGTGGGCACCTGCTTAAAATAAAGGCAATTGCGTGGTGGGCACCCACTTTTCTAAACCCAGTAGTAAACACCAAATGTGGGGTGGGCACCTGCTCCAAAGCGGCATAAATGTGGGATGGGCACCCGCTTTCCTTCCGCGATGCCGGAGAATCCCCATGTCGGGATTCACTCTGTAGATGAAGCAGGTCAGAGCTGCAAAGGACCAGGATTCCCTTTTGGAATTAAAGATATAGCGCTCACAAGGCGCTATACCCAAAAAATGTCCAGGGCAAAGGCAGGGCCCAGGCAGGCCAGCACACAGGGCCCTCCAGTAGGGAGGCCGTCCCTTGTGTCTGTTCCTCCTGGGGCCCAGCAGCAGCAGATCCTCTGGAGGCACAAAAGCACAACATTGTCATGCGGTCATAGCCCCTATATTTATATCCCATATGTGCTTTGTTTACCCTGGCACAGGGCTTGGGGGAACCAGTCCCAACTGGTTCTGGGGGATTTTGGAGCACTCTGTTTACAAGGCTCCTCTTCCTCTTGGTCAGGTGGGGCCTCATTGATCAGACACATCACAGGGGGTGGAGCCACGCTTGTACAGGGACCAGGGACTTCTCCTCCTACTACTCCAAATGCAGATGTCCCATTCTGCCTAGAGCGGACTCACCCTGCCCCTCCTGAAGCCACACACACCTCACCAGCCCCTGTCACTCAAAAGCCAGACATGCAATTCACATCAGGGAGGCAGACACATAGCACACGGAAATGCCAACTTCTAAAAGTGATTCAGAAAAGGGGGTGGTGATGAACAGAGTGTCTGAATTAAGCAGACCACTCTTACCCAGTCCAAAGATCAGGGCTTGATCCATCACCGTTATTTATCTCACTGCCCCATCCCAGCTCAGAACCTGGCTATATGCAAATTAGTCTGTCCCTGGCCCAGTGCATCATGGGAACAGGGCAGACCAAACTACCAAGCCAATTCTTCACCAGAAAGGAGACAAGCTACCGGGGACCGGTTTCTGGCATTTCAGCCTCTTCGGCCCGGCTTGCTTGAATCCTGATGGAGCAGTGAGAAAGGGACTCATGTCTGAGTATACCCTGCCACACCTATAGTGGCCAAAAACGATTCAGAAAAGGGGGTGGTGATGAACAGAGTGTCTGAATTAAGCAGACCACTCTTACCCAGTCCAAAGATCAGGGCTTGATCCATCACCGTTATTTATCTCACTGCCCCATCCCAGCTCAGAACCTGGCTATATGCAAATTAGTCTGTCCCTGGCCCAGTGCATCATGGGAACAGGGCAGACCAAACTACCAAGCCAATTCTTCACCAGAAAGGAGACAAGCTACCGGGGACCGGTTTCTGGCATTTCAGCCTCTTCGGCCCGGCTTGCTTGAATCCTGATGGAGCAGTGAGAAAGGGACTCATGTCTGAGTATACCCTGCCACACCTATAGTGGCCAAAAACGATTCAGAAAAGGGGGTGGTGATGAACAGAGTGTCTGAATTAAGCAGACCACTCTTACCCAGTCCAAAGATCAGGGCTTGATCCATCACCGTTATTTATCTCACTGCCCCATCCCAGCTCAGAACCTGGCTATATGCAAATTAGTCTGTCCCTGGCCCAGTGCATCATGGGAACAGGGCAGACCAAACTACCAAGCCAATTCTTCACCAGAAAGGAGACAAGCTACCGGGGACCGGTTTCTGGCATTTCAGCCTCTTCGGCCCGGCTTGCTTGAATCCTGATGGAGCAGTGAGAAAGGGACTCATGTCTGAGTATACCCTGCCACACCTATAGTGGCCAAAAACGATTCAGAAAAGGGGGTGGTGATGAACAGAGTGTCTGAATTAAGCAGACCACTCTTACCCAGTCCAAAGATCAGGGCTTGATCCATCACCGTTATTTATCTCACTGCCCCATCCCAGCTCAGAACCTGGCTATATGCAAATTAGTCTGTCCCTGGCCCAGTGCATCATGGGAACAGGGCAGACCAAACTACCAAGCCAATTCTTCACCAGAAAGGAGACAAGCTACCGGGGACCCCTTGTTGTAAATAATTTTGTCCACCCTAAGCGTGGAAGGGTATACTCAGATGTGAGTCCCTTGCTCATTGCACCATCAGGATTCAAGCAAGCCGGGCCGAAGACGCCTGAAATGGCAGAAACCGGTCCCCGAAAGCTTGTTTCCTTCCCAGTGTAAGAATTGGCTTGTGTAGTCTGGTCTGCCCTGTTCCCATGATGCACTGGGCCAGGGACAGACTAATTTGCATACAGCCAGGTTCTGAAACTGGGATGGTGCAATGAGCTAAAAAACGGTGTTGGATCTAGCCCTGATCTCTTGACTGGGTGAGAGTACTCTGCTTAATTCAGAGACTCTGTCCATCACCACCCCTTGTTGTAAATAATTTTGTCCACCCTAAGCGTGGAAGGGTATACTCAGATGTGAGTCCCTTGCTCATTGCACCATCAGGATTCAAGCAAGCCGGGCCGAAGACGCCTGAAATGGCAGAAACCGGTCCCCGGAAGCTTGTTTCCTTCCCAGTGTAAGAATTGGCTTGTGTAGTCTGGTCTGCCCTGTTCCCATGATGCACTGGGCCAGGGACAGACTAATTTGCATACAGCCAGGTTCTGAAACTGGGATGGTGCAATGAGCTAAAAAACGGTGTTGGATCTAGCCCTGATCTCTTGACTGGGTGAGAGTACTCTGCTTAATTCAGAGACTCTGTCCATCACCACCCCTTGTTGTAAATAATTTTGTCCACCCTAAGCGTGGAAGGGTATACTCAGATGTGAGTCCCTTGCTCATTGCACCATCAGGATTCAAGCAAGCCGGGCCGAAGACGCCTGAAATGGCAGAAACCGGTCCCCGGAAGCTTGTTTCCTTCCCAGTGTAAGAATTGGCTTGTGTAGTCTGGTCTGCCCTGTTCCCATGATGCACTGGGCCAGGGACAGACTAATTTGCATACAGCCAGGTTCTGAAACTGGGATGGTGCAATGAGCTAAAAAACGGTGTTGGATCTAGCCCTGATCTCTTGACTGGGTGAGAGTACTCTGCTTAATTCAGAGACTCTGTCCATCACCACCCCTTGTTGTAAATAATTTTGTCCACCCTAAGCGTGGAAGGGTATACTCAGATGTGAGTCCCTTGCTCATTGCACCATCAGGATTCAAGCAAGCCGGGCGGAAGACGCCTGAAATGGCAGAAACCGGTCCCCGGAAGCTTGTTTCCTTCCCAGTGTAAGAATTGGCTTGTGTAGTCTGGTCTGCCCTGTTCCCATGATGCACTGGGCCAGGGACAGACTAATTTGCATACAGCCAGGTTCTGAAACTGGGATGGTGCAATGAGCTAAAAAACGGTGTTGGATCTAGCCCTGATCTCTTGACTGGGTGAGAGTACTCTGCTTAATTCAGAGACTCTGTCCATCACCACCCCTTGTTGTAAATAATTTTGTCCACCCTAAGCGTGGAAGGGTATACTCAGATGTGAGTCCCTTGCTCATTGCACCATCAGGATTCAAGCAAGCCGGGCGGAAGACGCCTGAAATGGCAGAAACCGGTCCCCGGAAGCTTGTTTCCTTCCCAGTGTAAGAATTGGCTTGTGTAGTCTGGTCTGCCCTGTTCCCATGATGCACTGGGCCAGGGACAGACTAATTTGCATACAGCCAGGTTCTGAAACTGGGATGGTGCAATGAGCTAAAAAACGGTGTTGGATCTAGCCCTGATCTCTTGACTGGGTGAGAGTACTCTGCTTAATTCAGAGACTCTGTCCATCACCACCCCTTGTTGTAAATAATTTTGTCCACCCTAAGCGTGGAAGGGTATACTCAGATGTGAGTCCCTTGCTCATTGCACCATCAGGATTCAAGCAAGCCGGGCCGAAGACGCCTGAAATGGCAGAAACCGGTCCCCGGAAGCTTGTTTCCTTCCCAGTGTAAGAATTGGCTTGTGTAGTCTGGTCTGCCCTGTTCCCATGATGCACTGGGCCAGGGACAGACTAATTTGCATACAGCCAGGTTCTGAAACTGGGATGGTGCAATGAGCTAAAAAACGGTGTTGGATCTAGCCCTGATCTCTTGACTGGGTGAGAGTACTCTGCTTAATTCAGAGACTCTGTCCATCACCACCCCTTGTTGTAAATAATTTTGTCCACCCTAAGCGTGGAAGGGTATACTCAGATGTGAGTCCCTTGCTCATTGCACCATCAGGATTCAAGCAAGCCGGGCCGAAGACGCCTGAAATGGCAGAAACCGGTCCCCGGAAGCTTGTTTCCTTCCCAGTGTAAGAATTGGCTTGTGTAGTCTGGTCTGCCCTGTTCCCATGATGCACTGGGCCAGGGACAGACTAATTTGCATACAGCCAGGTTCTGAAACTGGGATGGTGCAATGAGCTAAAAAACGGTGTTGGATCTAGCCCTGATCTCTTGACTGGGTGAGAGTACTCTGCTTAATTCAGAGACTCTGTCCATCACCACCCCTTGTTGTAAATAATTTTGTCCACCCTAAGCGTGGAAGGGTATACTCAGATGTGAGTCCCTTGCTCATTGCACCATCAGGATTCAAGCAAGCCGGGCCGAAGACGCCTGAAATGGCAGAAACCGGTCCCCGGAAGCTTGTTTCCTTCCCAGTGTAAGAATTGGCTTGTGTAGTCTGGTCTGCCCTGTTCCCATGATGCACTGGGCCAGGGACAGACTAATTTGCATACAGCCAGGTTCTGAAACTGGGATGGTGCAATGAGCTAAAAAACGGTGTTGGATCTAGCCCTGATCTCTTGACTGGGTGAGAGTACTCTGCTTAATTCAGAGACTCTGTCCATCACCACCCCTTGTTGTAAATAATTTTGTCCACCCTAAGCGTGGAAGGGTATACTCAGATGTGAGTCCCTTGCTCATTGCACCATCAGGATTCAAGCAAGCCGGGCCGAAGACGCCTGAAATGGCAGAAACCGGTCCCCGGAAGCTTGTTTCCTTCCCAGTGTAAGAATTGGCTTGTGTAGTCTGGTCTGCCCTGTTCCCATGATGCACTGGGCCAGGGACAGACTAATTTGCATACAGCCAGGTTCTGAAACTGGGATGGTGCAATGAGCTAAAAAACGGTGTTGGATCTAGCCCTGATCTCTTGACTGGGTGAGAGTACTCTGCTTAATTCAGAGACTCTGTCCATCACCACCCCTTGTTGTAAATAATTTTGTCCACCCTAAGCGTGGAAGGGTATACTCAGATGTGAGTCCCTTGCTCATTGCACCATCAGGATTCAAGCAAGCCGGGCCGAAGACGCCTGAAATGGCAGAAACCGGTCCCCGGAAGCTTGTTTCCTTCCCAGTGTAAGAATTGGCTTGTGTAGTCTGGTCTGCCCTGTTCCCATGATGCACTGGGCCAGGGACAGACTAATTTGCATACAGCCAGGTTCTGAAACTGGGATGGTGCAATGAGCTAAAAAACGGTGTTGGATCTAGCCCTGATCTCTTGACTGGGTGAGAGTACTCTGCTTAATTCAGAGACTCTGTCCATCACCACCCCTTGTTGTAAATAATTTTGTCCACCCTAAGCGTGGAAGGGTATACTCAGATGTGAGTCCCTTGCTCATTGCACCATCAGGATTCAAGCAAGCCGGGCCGAAGACGCCTGAAATGGCAGAAACCGGTCCCCGGAAGCTTGTTTCCTTCCCAGTGTAAGAATTGGCTTGTGTAGTCTGGTCTGCCCTGTTCCCATGATGCACTGGGCCAGGGACAGACTAATTTGCATACAGCCAGGTTCTGAAACTGGGATGGTGCAATGAGCTAAAAAACGGTGTTGGATCTAGCCCTGATCTCTTGACTGGGTGAGAGTACTCTGCTTAATTCAGAGACTCTGTCCATCACCACCCCTTGTTGTAAATAATTTTGTCCACCCTAAGCGTGGAAGGGTATACTCAGATGTGAGTCCCTTGCTCATTGCACCATCAGGATTCAAGCAAGCCAGGCCGAAGACGCCTGAAATGGCAGAAACCGGTCCCCGGAAGCTTGTTTCCTTCCCAGTGTAAGAATTGGCTTGTGTAGTCTGGTCTGCCCTGTTCCCATGATGCACTGGGCCAGGGACAGACTAATTTGCATACAGCCAGGTTCTGAAACTGGGATGGTGCAATGAGCTAAAAAACGGTGTTGGATCTAGCCCTGATCTCTTGACTGGGTGAGAGTACTCTGCTTAATTCAGAGACTCTGTCCATCACCACCCCTTGTTGTAAATAATTTTGTCCACCCTAAGCGTGGAAGGGTATACTCAGATGTGAGTCCCTTGCTCATTGCACCATCAGGATTCAAGCAAGCCGGGCCGAAGACGCCTGAAATGGCAGAAACCGGTCCCCGGAAGCTTGTTTCCTTCCCAGTGTAAGAATTGGCTTGTGTAGTCTGGTCTGCCCTGTTCCCATGATGCACTGGGCCAGGGACAGACTAATTTGCATACAGCCAGGTTCTGAAACTGGGATGGTGCAATGAGCTAAAAAACGGTGTTGGATCTAGCCCTGATCTCTTGACTGGGTGAGAGTACTCTGCTTAATTCAGAGACTCTGTCCATCACCACCCCTTGTTGTAAATAATTTTGTCCACCCTAAGCGTGGAAGGGTATACTCAGATGTGAGTCCCTTGCTCATTGCACCATCAGGATTCAAGCAAGCCGGGCCGAAGACGCCTGAAATGGCAGAAACCGGTCCCCGGAAGCTTGTTTCCTTCCCAGTGTAAGAATTGGCTTGTGTAGTCTGGTCTGCCCTGTTCCCATGATGCACTGGGCCAGGGACAGACTAATTTGCATACAGCCAGGTTCTGAAACTGGGATGGTGCAATGAGCTAAAAAACGGTGTTGGATCTAGCCCTGATCTCTTGACTGGGTGAGAGTACTCTGCTTAATTCAGAGACTCTGTCCATCACCACCCCTTGTTGTAAATAATTTTGTCCACCCTAAGCGTGGAAGGGTATACTCAGATGTGAGTCCCTTGCTCATTGCACCATCAGGATTCAAGCAAGCCGGGCCGAAGACGCCTGAAATGGCAGAAACCGGTCCCCGGAAGCTTGTTTCCTTCCCAGTGTAAGAATTGGCTTGTGTAGTCTGG
The DNA here is from genome assembly GCF_964261635.1 of Lissotriton helveticus. Classification (NCBI taxonomy): domain Eukaryota; kingdom Metazoa; phylum Chordata; class Amphibia; order Caudata; family Salamandridae; genus Lissotriton; species Lissotriton helveticus. The sequence continues at coordinate 884,126,011 of NC_136059.1, forward strand.
TCTGCCCTGTTCCCATGATGCACTGGGCGAGGGACAGACTAATTTGCATACAGCCAGGTTCTGAAACTGGGATGGTGCAATGAGCTAAAAAACGGTGTTGGATCTAGCCCTGATCTCTTGACTGGGTGAGAGTACTCTGCTTAATTCAGAGACTCTGTCCATCACCACCCCTTGTTGTAAATAATTTTGTCCACCCTAAGCGTGGAAGGGTATACTCAGATGTGAGTCCCTTGCTCATTGCACCATCAGGATTCAAGCAAGCCGGGCCGAAGACGCCTGAAATGGCAGAAACCGGTCCCCGGAAGCTTGTTTCCTTCCCAGTGTAAGAATTGGCTTGTGTAGTCTGGTCTGCCCTGTTCCCATGATGCACTGGGCCAGGGACAGACTAATTTGCATACAGCCAGGTTCTGAAACTGGGATGGTGCAATGAGCTAAAAAACGGTGTTGGATCTAGCCCTGATCTCTTGACTGGGTGAGAGTACTCTGCTTAATTCAGAGACTCTGTCCATCACCACCCCTTGTTGTAAATAATTTTGTCCACCCTAAGCGTGGAAGGGTATACTCAGATGTGAGTCCCTTGCTCATTGCACCATCAGGATTCAAGCAAGCCGGGCCGAAGACGCCTGAAATGGCAGAAACCGGTCCCCGGAAGCTTGTTTCCTTCCCAGTGTAAGAATTGGCTTGTGTAGTCTGGTCTGCCCTGTTCCCATGATGCACTGGGCCAGGGACAGACTAATTTGCATACAGCCAGGTTCTGAAACTGGGATGGTGCAATGAGCTAAAAAACGGTGTTGGATCTAGCCCTGATCTCTTGACTGGGTGAGAGTACTCTGCTTAATTCAGAGACTCTGTCCATCACCACCCCTTGTTGTAAATAATTTTGTCCACCCTAAGCGTGGAAGGGTATACTCAGATGTGAGTCCCTTGCTCATTGCACCATCAGGATTCAAGCAAGCCGGGCCGAAGACGCCTGAAATGGCAGAAACCGGTCCCCGGAAGCTTGTTTCCTTCCCAGTGTAAGAATTGGCTTGTGTAGTCTGGTCTGCCCTGTTCCCATGATGCACTGGGCCAGGGACAGACTAATTTGCATACAGCCAGGTTCTGAAACTGGGATGGTGCAATGAGCTAAAAAACGGTGTTGGATCTAGCCCTGATCTCTTGACTGGGTGAGAGTACTCTGCTTAATTCAGAGACTCTGTCCATCACCACCCCTTGTTGTAAATAACTTCTAAAAGTGGCATTTCTAAAATAGTTATAATAAATCTGCGCACACCATTGCATAGCATTTATTATCACTATTCCAAATATACCAAACTTGTCCATGCTGCTCATATCAGGAATTACCACTGAAACACTTATCAGGGAATCCCCAATGCATTCCTATGGGAGGGCAGCCTCACAGTAGTGAGAAACTAAAATGGCTCTTTGTCACCACCAGGACATGTCACTACAATGCACCCTGCCCATAGGGCTAGCTAGGGCCCACCTTAAGGTTGACTGACATTTAGTTAAAGGTGGGTCACAGACATGGCACACACTTTAGGTGCCTTGTCACATCGGCAGTAACACTGCGCGCACAGGCCCCTACAATGGCAGAGGTCTGGGATAGATTTGCAAGGCTACTTTGGTGGGTGGCGCAATCAGCGCTGCAAGCCCACCAGTAGCATTTAATTTACCAGCCCCGGGTATATGTGATACCAGTTTACAAGGGACTGACAGGTCTAGACCAATCTTACCATGTTTACCACTGAGAGCACACGCACTTTACACTGGATAGCAGTGCTAAAGTGCCCATAGTCCTAAAACCACCGACACCATGTCAGAAAAAAACTAGGAGAAAAGCAAAAAGTGTAGGGATGACCCTGCAAAAAGGGCCAAGTCCAACAGAAGGCATCGACAAAATTAAGACCAGGGAAAGCCTGGTCTTTAACAGGTGAAACAAGGAGAAATGCTTTATTTCTCCTAGTTTTTGCTGTCTCCATGTGTGATTCCTTGGGCAGCACACAAAGTAACAGAAAATTGCCAATGATTGTTTAGGTGCAGTAAGGTTCCCATTCCTGCACACAAACAATTATTTTTTTTTAAATTTAGTTTTGTAACTTCTATGTGTGCTGTATTAAGCAGCACACATAGAAGTTATAAAACGGCGTTTAAAGATTGTTTATGTGCAGGATGGGGGACCCTCCTTCCCATAAACAATCTTTCTTTCAACACAGGCACCCTTGCATTATGGTGCAAGGGTGCCTGCGTTGGCGCTAGTCAACGTAACTTAAGGCCAGTGCAGGACAAAACAGAGAGCTGCACCATATTCTAGGAAATATGGTTCAGCCTGCTTTCTAAAGTGACAAAGCGTGTTGTTAGCCTTCTTGGCTTAACAATACGCTTCGCATCTTTCTTGTAAATATGCCCCTGTGTGTTAAAAACAGGAGTTGGCAAAATTCACATAATTAGCTTTGACATAATTATGTTAACTTTCGGAAAAATTATGGACCAGATATGCTACCATATTGTGTCATGCACTACTTTTGTAGCACATCCATGAAGCAAAATGCTAATAAATATTTACACCATGGAAGGAGCAATTAGGGCACCTTGCATATCTTTGTACAAATAAATGTAACGCAATGCAGCGGCATGCGCTGCATTGCATCATTTTATTCTGGGACGCTTTCCATGGATGTAGCATGGATGTTAGCATGCATCCACCCATGAATTTCACGCAACCCCAGATTTATAAAGGTTTGTAAACCTTCCGTAAAATTGAAACGCGTCCCGAAAGAATGGCATAATGAGAAAAATCTTTTTAACTCCACGTTATTTCCTTTTTCTATGTGTGCTGCAATGTGCAGCACAAACATAAAGAGGAAAATGCCTTGAGAGATGGATTTTGTGCAGGAAGGTATTCCTTTCTGCACAAAAACAAGGGCACCTGCGTTGACTCTAGGCTGCCTGAAGTGCGATAGTGCTATGAGAGAACAGAAGTGCGCCATGCATTAGTAGATATGGCGCTTTTCTGCTCTCTCCCTTTAACACAACCGATCACAGCAAGTTACTCTACCACAGTGCGGTGTGTGAAAGTTTAGTAAATCTGGCCCTATGTGTATTATTAAGTGAAAAGTCACACAGGTATTTGCGTCTGTATTTTAGCATGAAATGTAGCCTTAGATCCTCTTTGGATGCAAGGATGCATTTCATTCTAATATTTGAGCAAAAGCACAGTACAGCGAACAACTGCCTCTAGTGTTCTGTTGTTCTCATCGTTCCCATGCATTTGCAATACATTTTTCCTCCGAATATTTTGTTCGCAGTAAAAAAAACTCTGCAGACAGTGTATAATTAAGTAATGTATCCTAATAGTATATTTTGGGGAATTTTGCATACCAAGGGGCAGATTTACAAGCCCCTTGCGCCGCTTTTACGCCACCGGTGCGTCACTTTTGTGACGCAGCGGCAGCGCAAAAGATGCACCATGGTGCGGGGTATTTACAACGACACATCTCCCAGATGCATCACGTTGTAAAGCCCTGCGCCAGAAGAGGCGTACCATCGCAGGGGAAGGCGTTCCTGCGCAGGAACGCCTCCCAAAAGTGGCTGAGTGAAATCTACAAGATGTTACTCAGTCACTTTTGGGCCCATGCTGCGTCAAAACCCTGCGCCTGCTTGAAGCAGGCATAAGGATTGACGCAGCATTGTACACATAGGGCCCTCCTCATCATTGCTGGAGCTGCATGGCGCTTGCGACGGAACTCCAGCAATGCGCCGCTTTTACGGCACAGATGCGTGACGCATCTGTGCCGTTTTTGCCCCATGGTGCGCCGCATTGTAAATGCGGCGCATCATGGGTGGCGGAGCTGCGGCGCACAATTACTGGCGCATCCTTGCCGATATGCAGGGATGCGCCAGTAATTGTAAATCTGCCCCCAAGTGTTACTCTAATTACTGCAATTACACTAGATTCCACCGGTTTATAGCAAATTTCACCCAGACCTGGTTAAAAAACAATTCTGCATGCTATGCCTTATTTCCAAATTTAAAACCGGGAAAAGGAGGCATTAACACACTAGTATAACCCCATGCCAGGGGTAATTGTATTTGCCTGCTGTAGTACAGATTCCACCTTTCTCTGCACTACCTTTAATCAGGGCCCATTGACTTAATTACAAGCTGACATGAATTCCAATCCCTGAACAAATATCAGTGGAAGCGGAGTTAGAATTCCAAGTCATCGCACTATGCTGTATACCCACAACAGATTTTGGCAGGTCAAACTTGCCTACATTTATCACGGGTAAGGGACTAGAAAAAAGATATAACATAAAAATCTTTAAATCAGTATTCTGCATTGTATATATCATTTTTATATTGAAATCTCGTAATTGAATGTATTCGTCAACCCAGGTATATAACTCACCCTGGCGTAATTATATGTACCAGGTTAATTATTGTTAGATTAATAATATTATCATTATGAATATCAAAGTTAATTATGATCAGTGATATAATAATAATAATAATAATAATAATAATAATAATAATAATAATAATAATACTAAGAAGAACAAAATGAAGAAGGAAAAGAAGAATTCTTACCTGCATGCTTCGGGCTTTCAGTGTTAATTACAATGGCTTTCTGTCCTGCCCTTTGGGGGATCCTAAGGGGAATATGTACAAAGAAGTGGCAAAATTAGGCATTAGCCATCCTGGCTTAACGCCTCACTCCGCAACTTCTGAAACTCAAGGCTACACCATATTTACAATGATATGGTGCAGCCTTGCGTTTCCCCCTGTGACGGCGTGTAGCACGAATGAAGGCACCATAGGACAAGGGTGTCTGCGTGCAGGGGAGGACTGTTTATATGTAGGAAATAATCCTGAAATGCCATGTTGTCACTATCATGTGTGCTGATTAATGCAGCACACATGAAAGTCACAAAATGTTTTTATTTTTTACAGATTATTTATGTACAGGAAGGGGGACCTCTCTGTACATAAACAATTCATGGCATTTTGCTTGTTTCACATGCACAAGGCAGCACACATGGAAAAAACAAAAACGAGGAGAAATAAATCATATCTCCTTGTTTCACCAACTTAAGACCAGGTTTTCCCTGGTCTAAATTTTGGCGCTGCCTCCAATGTACGCTGCCCTTGTACATAGGTGGAGCATCAAAATCAATGGGTGTTGCGGTGGAACGCCCACAGAAACACCCACTGCCCACCCCTTCCACGCTAACCATAGCGTGAAAGGGAGACTTATTTACAAGGTAGTGTTAAGCTACGTTAAGTGGCTTAACGCTGCCTTGTAAATAAGGCTAAGCTCCATTCACCACCCCAAACGTGGATAAAAGTGCTGATGTGGTGGCGATATGGGCTTGTACACATGCCCCTAAGTGTTATGGTCTGTGGGTTTTGATCAGCTGCCTACTTCTGGGCTCCTCCATCTTATTTTTTATTGAATGTGGCATGCTGCCAGTATTTTGACTGTTTGATGGAAATGTCATTTTACTCAATGCCTTAAATCTCATGTTGTGGAATGTAAAATTACCAAGTGGTCTGTGCATCAACCTGGAATTAACTGAGAATATAGCCAAAATGTAGCAAAAAAAATGTTAACATCGAACAAAAGAGTGCAGTCCATGAAAGTGAGTATTTTGTTATCTAAAAATGGCATAACACGAAAGGTTTGCTATATTAAGCATTATCCTTCAGGAACAGGCAAAGTTGTAAAAAATCATATTTGCTTAGGTTGTTTGCTATTTTCTAAGTGGTTATCAATATTTCCAATGTTTGAGGTTCCTACCTGCTTGCAATTTGATGGGAGAGATGTGTAACAATCATGCTTTAACCTGCAAAGCTGTACATTTCTGAAAAGCAGACAACATTGTGATTTGAAAGCTGTACATTTCTGAAATGCAGGCAAATTCTGAATTGAGCATAGGGTCACTGGTGTACATTTTTTAAATAGCTCATGCTTTTCTCAAAAGAAAACAGTAATTGAAATTGAAAGGTAATGAAAGTAAGTAGGAAATAATAGACATTGGTGACTGTTTTCATCTGTTTTTTAAGCGCTGATGGCCAATTTACAAAAGTGAAACACCATTAGGTCCATCAGTCTCTTGCAAGCAAAGAGACATACAGTGTTTGTTGGTTATTGTTTGAAATAGGGGTTCTGGTTGGCAGAGGTATGCACCCTGTCCAAGCAGGGACCACAATCCTAGTCAGAGTAAGTCAGATACACAAAAACATGAAGTGGGGGAGGGTCAAAAAGGGCAATTATTTAACGACCAAGGCTACTCAGGCCCTAATAATATCAAAACAGACAGAAGGAAGAAACCTGGTCAGAATCACTGTGAGTATGCTATGTTGAGTCTGAGACCATGAGTCCATTAATAGCACTGTAGTGATAACACTGGGCTAGAAAAAATTCCCATCAGCCCACCCATCTGGTGGAATTTCGTCACGTGGGAGATGTATCATAAATCCAATTCTAAAAGCACCTGGATTGATGCAAAGAAGGATTTTGAAGATTTTTAGACCACAGTGATTCACTCGTGATGCCAATGGAGTGCAGTGCGCGTGAAAAGTGAAAGTGAAAAATAAAATTGACTCAAAGGACCAAAAATCAGTTTATTAAGTATGGTTCTAAGGTCAAAACTAAAAACAATGCCCCAATAGTTTTAAATAATAACTATAGCGAGGCATGGTGTGTTATGGTCGACATGTTTCAGCTAGATGGACAACTGGTCCTAGCTTTCTTCAGGACCCGGTGAAATACTGCGACTGCAAGTTAACACAATTAGTAATGTAATTTCTAGTGTTGAATTTGTACAACAATAATGGATAAATCCTACCAGTTGTTCTGAGCCCAGATGTGTACTGGTGGACATCCAATCTTAACGTCTATCCTAAAGCAAGATAGAAAAATGTACAACTCAATAGTGTAGAAATGGACTCAAGGGTCAAACAAACAAACAACATACACAACCACAATACGGTAGAGAAATTCTCACCGTGACTCAGTAGTTACTTAAATACTACTGGATAAGTGTATAGGAATCACAGTAAGATGACAAAATGGCTGAACTCACCCAGCATTATGTGGGATAATGCCTCACCTCACCCGGTCACCCACTCGGGAATAGGGAGGCCCCGCTCTGTCAGAGAGGAAAAAATCAAAGGACCTCAGAGTGATATCAGAAGTCCTTAAGTGCAACAAATCACTATTTTTCTCTTTACTCTACTGACAAAACCTAGTTATAAAAAGGGAAATTCAACCTCAGAAGAACCATGGTAGTGACTATGCAAGGTAGCCATGATGGACTGGTAATAGCAGTGATCTTGTAGTGTAAGTCAAGAAAACCCCACACAAATAAGCATACATGTCTTAAAGAGGATTTGACAAGATCAAGGTAAAAAATAAAAATTAAAATAAAAACAGAATAGCTGACCAAGACCACCAGCGTCCTACCTGTCCGTCGGTACCTCTATGTTAGCATCCGAGAGGGAGTGGAGGTAAATGCCAGGTAGGCGCGTTTGTCTTTTTATGTCATGGTTAATTGGAAAATTAGTTTCAGCAGTGTGGTGTGACGCGCTGAACCTCGCGATAAAAGGGTGTGCTATACACCATACACATGCGCGCTACAGGAGGTATAAAAAGCGCTTGCGCAAGCCAATGTAGTCAATCTTGTACACATGCGCAGTTAGAAGCAAGCGGGAACACTGTATCACACGCGCATGCGTGATACGTGATCTCGCACCAGCCCAAGTGTTCAAGCGGCACGCATGCGCCGTTGACATCGGATATTGTTCGCATGCGCAATGGCACAAACAAGCGTCAGCACAACAGAGAAAAGCGAGAGCAGTAATCAGTATTGCATCCATGCTATTGTGCCGATGTGACATTCAGTTGGTATGGTATGAATGATCAGTGTCTGTTAGTAGAAGGATAACAAACAATCTAACTGTCACACAATGAGAGCGAGCTCATACAAGACAATGTTGTAGGTAACAAAAGGATACCAAACTGATGTAATGCAGTTGTCAGTTGGCTCAATATATTGGCTAACACATTGTCTATGATTGCTATGATAAAGACAGAATTACCATATAGAGTATATCGCTTATGATAATCAAGCAGAAAAATCATAAACATTATGAAATACTATGAACTGGTTATCAGTCGCATGAAATGATAATGTTCTCAAAGCTATGTGAACAAACCTGGACAGAGCTAGTTACAGTGATGTCCACGGTATATCATCGTTAAGTCCCTGGATATCGCTTTTAAGAAGGAAAATCCATTTCTGTTCTTTCCTAAATAGGAACTGAGATGTATCATTGATGTGAGGAGGGATGAATGGCTGCTGAAGGACAAGCCACTTCATTTCCTCAGCTGAGTGTCCTGCATCGAGGAAATGGTTCGTCAATTTAGTAGCCTGTTTTCGACATCTGATAGTGCTCTTATGTTCCCCAATTCTCAATTTAATCTTGCGGGTGGTGTAGCCAATGTATTTAAAGGAGCAAGGGCAGGTGATCATGTAGATGACAGGTTTCTTCCTTCTGTCTGTTTTGATATTATTAGGGCCTGAGTAGCCTTGGTCGTTAAATAATTGCCCTTTTTGACCCTCCCCCACTTCATGTTTTTCTGTATTTAGAGCAACCTCTGGTTGCGGGTCTTTTCATAGTAAACTACTCTCTTAAAGGATATTTCCCCCTTTTTTGCTCACCTAGTTAATTGCTTTTGGAGATTCCCTCTTGAACCATGGCAGACTTTGCCGGACTGGCATTTGATGACGACATGCTTAAAAAGATTCTAGATGAGAATCCTTATCTATTAGACTTACCATCAGATACCCCAAGTGTAGCCAAGGATGAGTGGGTTACGTTGCTCAATTTAAAAAAATCACATACACGCACCTCTATCCATGGCACTATCATGGCACAATACCTCAGAGGAAAGTGTGCCCCGATGGGCCTTATTGTTACAAATACTCCTAGGTTATTCTTAACTGATAAAGTCTTTCTACGTGACTGGTCCCTTATAGCGTGGCGTTGTACACGAGACTGGCTAATACTGATTATTAGCACGGCCAAGAGGATAGCTGATGCTATCCTCATTGATATCCAGATACTTGAGGGTCAGATCAAAGCCACTTGCAGCACTTTATTCAAGAAACATCTTGACGAAACAAACAAAGCTAATAAAGACTATAAAGACAACATCATAACCAGTAAAATGGATAAATTTAAGAAAGATTTAGATCGGTTTTCCCTAGTGAAGATATACCCTTACACCAGTGACGACTATGTAGCACCCAGCTTTAACAGCAAGGGTAGACAGTATGGCTCCAACTACTCATCTTCTGGCTCTGACTCTAGCGATTCAGGGTCATCCAGCCATACTGGTGCTGGCCCCAGGGGTGGTCAACAACAACGACCATTCAAACGAGGTGGCCGCCAGAGAGGCGGCATGTATAATCAACATCCGGGCAGCTACCAGAATCCGGGTCCTTGGTGGCCACCGGGCCCATGGGGTTTTCAACCACCACCACCATTTGCACAACAGCTGAATTCCTATCAATATCCCCAGTTCTTTCCGGACCAGTCTTTTTTAGGGCGTGGCCGAGGCCAGAATCGAGGCAGGAGAAGAGGACCCCAGACTGTACAGTGGGAGTCCGACCAGACATTCCCCAACACCCGGAGCAGGAGAGCTGCTCAACAGAGCACCAGTGGGGAGTCGAGCGGGACTTAATTGTCAACTTAAGTTCCCGAGTTTTGACAACTGTTGAACAGTCAGTCCTTAGAAAGGGTCTAGGCTTTGTGCCGACCAATCTAGGTGATCCATTCCTTATGAGAACTGAACTTGAGAAGTTCTTCCGCAAAGTACGTCTTTTCTTCTTTTTTAAAGACAGAACTGATGACTCTCAATCAGAGGATGCAATGCCAACCAATACAGGACTACGTCCGAAATCTACCTTTACTCCTCTGAGCCACCAAGTCCCTTCTCATGTTATTACTTTCGAACAGGCAGTCAGACATGAAATTGCACAAATGCAGGACACCGATCAACGTGTATTTCATAATTTCTCCAAACTGGAACAACAGGCCCTTAAGAGTCTATCTCAGGATCCGTCTATCATTATTAAACCTGCGGATAAAGGGGGAGCCACTGTGATTATGGACCTGACCCAATATCGACATGAATGTCTGAGACAATTAGACAATGATAAATTCTATCAACGTCTAACTGAAGACCCCACTCCACGTTTACTTGCTGAAATTAGAACCTTAGTGGATGAAGGGCATACCGAAGGATGGATCACACCTCAGGAAGCCAGATTTTTGGTGACAGAGAAACCTATCACCCCGGGCTTTTACTGTTTACCCAAAATTCATAAGGCCACTAGACCACCACCAGGACGTCCCATAATTTCAGGGATTGGTTCCCTTTTGGAACCTCTCTCCACTTTTGTCGATTTTTTTCTCAGACCTTTGGTCAAGAAAATGCCGACATACCTTGAGGACACAGCTGATGTCCTTAGACTTCTACCAACTATAGAATACAATGCGGAGACCGATCTGCTTGTGAGTTTTGATGTAGAATCACTCTACACCTGTATACCACAGCAGGATACACTTGATACCATCAGAGGTCTGTTATCAACAGAAGACCTTGACAGCATCACCCCTGTCAGTTTCATTCTAGCATGTGCAGAATTGGCTATGAGAAAAAAAAAATCAAATTTGAGGACCAACTGTTCCTTCAAATTTCTGGGACCTCAATGGGCAGCGTCTTCGCCCCGAGCCTCGCCAACCTCTACATGCACCAATTTGAGCAACATCACATCCTCAACCATAGCAACCCATTTTGTGACCACCTGGTGCTATGGAAGAGGTATATTGATGATGTTTTGGTGATTTGGCGGGGCTCTGTCGTAGAGATTCAGGCTTTCCATCTATGGCTTAATGGACAAAACGAATATCTGAATTTTACGCTAGAGTACAGTCACGAGAGACTCTCCTTTCTAGACTTATCCATCTTTCCAGAATCTGGTGGACTTCAGAGTGAGCTCTTCACGAGGAACTCACTTTTGCTCTTCGAGAGTCATCACCCACGTTCCCTTGTGGACAATCTCCCGGTGGGACAGTTTCTCCGACTCAGGAGGAACTGTTCCTCTAGAGATTTGTTCAATAAACATGCTAATGTGCTAGCCAATCAGTTACAGGATCGCCAATATCCTCGTAATCTTGTTAAGAGAGCATGGAAACGTGCATCAAACAACAATCGTGAGGCACTAATTGAGAAACGGCCACCAAAACCACCTATGGAACGACTCACGTTTGTTAGCACTTTTAATGCATTGTCCAATACTATGCAACGTACAGTTCGCAGACATTGGGGTATCCTTAACACCACTAGTGCCAATATCCCTAAACCTCTCTTCTCATTTAAAAGAGCACCTAGCCTGAGGGACACTCTTGTCCATACCAGGCCTCGTACTTCCATTTGTGATAATTCGGCTAACTTGTGGGACCTCCCACCGGTTACCGGTCACTATCCGTGTGGATCATGCAGTGCCTGTCCTCAGACGATTAAAACCAAAACAGTTGACATTGGTACAGGTAAAACTTGGATTCTCAAAAAACATACGAATTGCAACACTGATAATGTCATCTACATGATCACCTGCCCATGCTCCTTTAAATACATTGGCTACACCACCCGCAAGATTAAATTGAGAATTGGGGAACATAAGAGCACTATCAGATGTCGAAAACAGGCTACTAAATTGACGAACCATTTCCTAGATGCAGGACACTCAGCTGAGGAAATGAAGTGGCTTGTCCTTCAGCAGCCATTCATCCCTCCTCACATCAATGATACATCTCAGTTCCTATTTAGGAAAGAACAGAAATGGATTTTCCTTCTTAAAAGCCATATCCAGGGACTTAACGATGATATACCGTGGACATCACTGTAACTAGCTCTGTCCAGGTTTGTTCACATAGCTTTGAGAACATTATCATTTCATGCGACTGATAACCAGTTCATAGTATTTCATAATGTTTATGATTTTTCTGCTTGATTATCATAAGCGATATACTCTATATGGTAATTCTGTCTTTATCATAGCAATCATAGACAATGTGTTAGCCAATATATTGAGCCAACTGACAACTGCATTACATCAGTTTGGTATCCTTTTGTTACCTACAACATTGTCTTGTATGAGCTCGCTCTCATTGTGTGACAGTTAGATTGTTTGTTATCCTTCTACTAACAGACACTGATCATTCATACCATACCAACTCAATGTCACATCGGCACAATAGCATGGATGCAATACTGATTACTGCTCTCGCTTTTCTCTGTTGTGCTGACGCTTGTTTGTGCCATTGCGCATGCGAACAATATCCGATGTCAACGGCGCATGCTTGCCGCTTGAACACTTGGGCTGGTGCGAGATCACGTATCACGCATGCGCGTGTGATACAGTGTTCCCGCTTGCTTCTAACTGCGCATGTGTACAAGATTGACTACATTGGCTTGCGCAAGCGCTTTTTATACCTCCTGTAGCGCGCATGTGTATGGTGTATAGCACACCCTTTTATCGCGAGGTTCAGCGCGTCACACCACACTGCTGAAACTAATTTTCCAATTAACCATGACATAAAAAGACAAACGCGCCTACCTGGCATTTACCTCCACTCCCTCTCGGATGCTAACATAGAGGTACCGACGGACAGGTAGGACGCTGGTGGTCTTGGTCAGCTATTCTGTTTTTATTTTAATTTTTATTTTTTACCTTGATCTTGTCAAATCCTCTTTAAGACATGTATGCTTATTTGTGTGGGGTTTTCTTGACTTACACTACAAGATCACTGCTATTACCAGTCCATCATGGCTACCTTGCATAGTCACTACCATGGTTCTTCTGAGGTTGAATTTCCCTTTTTATAACTAGGTTTTGTCAGTAGAGTAAAGAGAAAAATAGTGATTTGTTGCACTTAAGGACTTCTGATATCACTCTGAGGTCCTTTGATTTTTTCCTCTCTGACAGAGCGGGGCCTCCCTATTCCCGAGTGGGTGACCGGGTGAGGTGAGGCATTATCCCACATAATGCTGGGTGAGTTCAGCCATTTTGTCATCTTACTGTGATTCCTATACACTTATCCAGTAGTATTTAAGTAACTACTGAGTCACGGTGAGAATTTCTCTACCGTATTGTGGTTGTGTATGTTGTTTGTTTGTTTGACCCTTGAGTCCATTTCTACACTATTGAGTTGTACATTTTTCTATCTTGCTTTAGGATAGACGTTAAGATTGGATGTCCACCAGTACACATCTGGGCTCAGAACAACTGGTAGGATTTATCCATTATTGTTGTACAAGTTCAACACTAGAAATTACATTACTAATTGTGTTAACTTGCAGTCGCAGTATTTCACCGGGTCCTGAAGAAAGCTAGGACCAGTTGTCCATCTAGCTGAAACATGTCGACCATAACACACCATGCCTCGCTATAGTTATTATTTAAAACTATTGGGGCATTGTTTTTAGTTTTGACCTTAGAACCATACTTAATAAACTGATTGTTGGTCCTTTGAGTCAATTTTATTTTTCACTTTCACTTTTCACGCGCACTGCACTTTATTGGCATCACGAGTGAATCACTGTGGTCTAAAAATCTTCAAAATCCTTCTTTGCATCAATCCAGGTGCTTTTAGAATTGGATTTATGATACATCTCCCACGTGACGAAATTCCACCAGATGGGTGGGCTGATGGGAATTTTTTCTAGCCCAGTGTTATCACTACAGTGCTATTAATGGACTCATGGTCTCAGACTCAACATAGCATACTCACAGTGATTCTGACCAGGTTTCTTCCTTCTGTCTGTTTTAAGTCAGATACACACCATAAACTAACCTGTGTTTACCCTCAGGTAGCTTGGAACAGAACATGCAGGTTTAACTTGAGACAATGTGTAAAGTATTTGTGCATCACTTAAAATAGTAACAGAGACAACACCACAAAAAGACTGCACAGTCTATAAATAGCTTATATTTGTATGAAAAAAACAAGACCAAACTGAAAGAAATTCGATAAGTATAACTGGAGGTATGAATTTTTAAGGAATAAATATAGTTCTTAAAAGCTTAAAGGAGCAACCTGGGACATCTGGTCGCGCTTGACTGGGTAAATCCAAACGTTCAGGCTGATTACAGTGAATCGTAGTTAAGATGCAGGGGCAAGCCCGGCCTGCAGAAGAGTACCTTGTTGCGTCGTCAACAGAGCTGAGAGGCAAGCAGCAAAAGGGGTGATGAATTGTCGTAGAGCTTTCCGCTAAAGGCGATGCATCAGTTCCGAGTTGTGCAAAGTCGGACATGCAGCAGAAAAACAGATGATGCATCACTCTGACGGTGAAGCGCTGTCCTCGGATCCGTCAGCACCCGTGATACATTGTGGTCAAGGGAGGTGCGCCGGTTCCAAGCAGCACAAAGATGGTGATGCATGGATTCTGGCAGTTGCAGCACTTTGTACTCACTTCTAAAGGCCCTGGGCTGGATTGGCACCACTTAGCACGGCAAGACTTGCAGCAAGCAAAGTCCAGGTGTGATTGCAGGTGAAAAGAAAATGTCTTTGATGTTCCAGAAACTTTAGAACAAGGGGCAACCTAACATGCCCATGAAATCACTTTGTAATATGGGTCCAGTCCTTCCTCAGTGGGGAAAAGGGTAGCAAACATCAGGGCAGCACAGTAGGGCAGAAAGCAGTTCTTCCAGAGTCTCAGTACAGCAGAGTGGTAGTCCTTGCTTGTAGTAGCACAGCAGTCCTTCCTCTTGGCAGAGTTATTCACAGGTGCAGTAGTGTCTGATTTGGTGGGATCAGATACCCAGTACCTATAAACAGTTGTGCCTTTAGAGTGATATACCGCAAACCTACTGCGGTGTACCACAGCACAATATATAACTACTTTTTTTAAAACATTACTTTTACACTACTTACAATATTCACACATACTACCATAAATTAATATTTCCAACTCATAAAGTATATTCCGGCCACATTACATCTACATCTGCTGTCAAACTTTCACGCTACTTTTCTTTCAATTAACACAATCCACTCTACTATATTTTGTATTTTGCATTTATTGTTAACTGTACAATTAATTAAAATCATTACAGTAAAAACAGTCATCATGTTACAATGTTACAGCTAAAACCGTGAGTCCCCAAAAAAACAGGTTTACATTTTTTTTTCTTATAAAAGAAGTTTGCCGCCCCTCCCCAGTTCTGCCACAATCAGCCTTCACCAGGATTTGTGGATGCGGAGGTAGGGCTTTATGGAAATCCAAAAGCCCACATTGTTCTATGGGGATGGATGACATTGTGCAACTGTGGCAGAGTTTTGTTTCGTTCATTTGCCTTTTTTAAGGCGAGCCTGATGCTGTAGATCAATTTCCCTAGTCTTGCTAGGGTCATTGTGCTAGACTTGGAAAAGCACATTGCTGACGCTTCGCTACAGGATTTTATTCCATAGATGTTGTAGATTGGGCACAATAGTCTTCTTCGATCGCCCTTGAGATTCGGGCAGCAGCATAAGAGGTGCAGCCACGATTCCTTCTTATGTGAACAAAGTCTGCAATTTGTGGCATCTCCCCTTCAGGCCCATGCCGGATTGAAATCCGCAATTCCTAGTGTGATTAATCTCATGGACAGTATTTTACTTCGGGTTGATAGAGTGAGAGCGTCACTTAGGTAAACCTGGGCTTTGCCTACCATGTAGGAGCTATTCAGCGGGTCTAGGTGTGGACTTGAGCGGAGGGATTTGGAATTGAGATCGAATGAAATTTTGCCCACTTGTTTATTTATAACTCTTTTCCAGGTGATTATTGGAATTTCCGGCCTCGATATGCTCTCTTCCACTATGTTCAGTGCCTTTATTGCTTTATGCCGGGCGATGTGCCAGAGCGTGCGTGGCTCTTCAAAGATAAATCTCAGTTGATGTTTTAATGAATTTGCTGGGGCCCTTAAAATCCTGAGATAAAGTTTTATAATGTCCCCCTGGCACATCAAATCGGGCCTTGCCAAGATAATTCCAGCCTTAGCCTTGCGTTCCTTGCTGACCTGGGAATTTGGAGCACCGTTTTATAAGCTTTAGATTGTATTGAATTTAAGCTAGCGTGCTGTGACCCGGGGAAAGCAAGGTGGCCATAACTGATTGCTGGTAGAAGTTTCGCTTTTAGAACTTTCAGTATTGGGCCGGCAGTCGGGCTGATCAGGTGGTGGTTTAATTGCTTGAGGAGATGTATCACCATGTTGGCCTTAGTACTCTGGTGTTTCAAGTGGGCCTTCGCGTTTGCCCATTCCGTCAGCCAGACCACCAGGTAGTTGTATGACTGCTGAATTGATATGCAAGTTGCCCATTTGCCATTGCACTTTCTTTTTCTGGTGGTAGGTCCCGAAGATGACGACCTTGGTCTTTCCTTGGTTTACTGTCAGGTTATTGATTCTGTTGACATGATTTAATGCGGTTAGGGCTCTTTGTAGGCCAACTTTTGTTTGGTTCATTATGGCTGTATCGTCGGCGTATTGAAGCACCGGCAACCTCAAGTTACCTAGTCTTGGTGCTACTAGGCAGGCTGCTTTTAGGGCATCCCCCAGATCTGCTGTGTATAGATTAAACAAAACGGGTGCTAGCACACACCCTTGCTTCTGCCTGTTCTCTTTAAATATTTTCGAGGACACTGTGCTGGTGCTGGTTTTGACTCTTACCCAGGTGTCCTCATAGATACTCCACAATACGCCATTCCACTGTATGCCACTATACTCTATGGGGCATATGCATCAAGCCGTTTTACGTTCACAAATGGGCCGATTCCAAGAATCGGACCCTTTGCGAATGGAAAAATACCTTTTCAGATGCATGTGCCTTTTGTCATTCGCAATTTGGTAATCGCAATTTGTGAATCCCTATTTGCCAATGCATGTAGAATTTTCGAAATACGTACTGTGCATTTAGGAAACGCTTATTACCATCATCTTCAAGTTGATGGTAATTTGTGAATGTTTTCAAGAATGCACAAAATGCATTTTTCAAAGTGCTGTGTAGCGTGTGCTTCACATGTGCACACTTACCTTATTTTGGGGGGTGATTCAGGGGAGCCTTAGGCCCCCGGGCACCCTTGGATTTGCATTTGCAATTTGCGAGTGCCAATTTGGTAATCGCAATTTGCGAATGCATTACCATTCATTCCTATGGCCCCGTAGACCCATAGGAATGAATGGAGTCACATTAGCTTATAGCGATTCGCAATTTCAGAATCTCTATTATCTAATGTTAAGGAATCGCAAATTGTATTGCAATTCCTACAAGCATAGGTATTTGTGATGGACCAAATACGGATTCCTTACAAAAATGCTATTTGGTCATCGCAAATGAGGAGTTTGATGCATGTGCCCTGATTTCAATGTCACTCCACTATCCACTGTACGCTATTAATGTATGCAATTCCACTCTGCAACACTATATTCTATGCTGTGCTATTTATGCCACTCCAATGTGCGCAACTTCAGTGAACTCCACTGCACTCTACGCTATTCCACTATATATCACTCCACTCTACACCACCCCTGTACGCCACTGCACTGTACACCATTCCATAACAATCCAGTGTATGCTATTATACCATAAGACACTACATTTTGCGCTACTCCACTATACGCCACACCACTCTATATCAATATGCTCTATGCCTCTACAGTCTACGCTATTCCACTGTATGACACTGCACTCTAAGACAGTCTACTCTACACTAATACACTGTTGGAAAAAGGCACTCTCTAATGGGTTGGGTCACCCCAAAATGTTGCCTTCCTCCTCCTCATTTTGCTGAATCTTTTTGTTGGTTTTTAACTCTAAGAACACTTTACCACTACTAACCAGTGCTAAAGTGTGTGTGCTCTCTCCCTTAAACATTTTATAATTGGTTTACACCTGTTCAGCATTACTAATTTCCTTAGAAGTCCCTTGTAAAGTGGTATACTATATACCCAGGCCCAGTAAATTAAATGCTACTAGTGGGCCTGCATCACTGATTGTGCCACACACACAAGTAGCCCTTTAAACAAGTCTCAGAGAAGAGCTTGTGTATGCAGTTTTATTGCTTCTTCAACTTGCTATTGAAAATCCTTTGCCAAGCCATAAATTCCCCTTTAAATATGTTGCTTGAATATGACTTCTCCTTGAAAAAATAAAAAGACAAGAGGTATTTGGCAAGCAGGAACAATTTGATTAATTAAACACAGAGGCCGGCAAACAGGCAACAGAGTTGTGGTCTAAAGACTGTCTCAAAGCACATTGGTTTCTGCCGTCATTTTATATATTACATGAGGTGTTATAAAACAGTTGTACATTCCATTGGAGACAGAAATCCGGGCCTAGTCACAGGACCATTAATCTGGTCTTTTGATATGAAGTGCAGATGGGCTATGTGCGGACATAATACGAGGCCAATGGGTACGTGTCCAGATGTACGGCATGGAGAGCACGTGATCACTGGGTATGATATGCATGCTATGTTCTGATTGGCTGTGTGTTTCTAACTTAGTGTGGCGTCTGACTTTATGGTGTTTTGGGGAACGTGAGCACCTCCAGCCAAACATATTTTATTGGGGCCAATCTGCTGAGATCATTGTTGTGTTGCTGCCTGTCTGTGGGATTGACCTGGAGTTTCCTGTTCACGCATTCTTCTAAGGGTTACGTGTCCCTCCTCCTGTGATCTGTCAATCAGTTGCTTCAGGCCTAGGTCGCAAGGCTTGCCTGCCCACATATTTCCGACTCTGGGTTGAGGGGGAGGTCATATCAGGTGAATTCAGCAACGGAGATGCAAGTTCGTTCTTGGATCCAGGATGATTTGGATCAGCTGGCCTCATCATGAATCAGGGAATCCTAAGCAGTGACACGCTACTCCCGCTGTTTTCGGACATGATCCAATGAGCAGGCTTTGGATGTTTGGAAGCATTAGGGGGCAGGAGGAGGCCGAATGTCTTGCTTACGATGGGAATCAGGTGCACAGCTGGGAGCTATCATGCTTCAACAAACAAACTGAAATGGCTGATTGCCATGGCAAATTTCTCTACTGACTTGGTGCCAAAATTGTGCATGGACTAATGAGTTCTATGGGAACATCATTATCTCACGTATGCCAAAAACCTGGCTACCAGGACTGGCACATTGCCTCGTTTTGGAGCTAAAAGAGGACCGCCACTAGCTGGCCTAAAAATGTTGAGAAATCTGGTCCTTTCAACCTAGTCATAGGAACCCGTCCCAATTGGTCATGGATGAGGGGACCTTGGTGTCCATTTTAATACACTGGTTTGGGAGGCGCCCTGCCCCTTTGTCAGACTGCCCTCCCCCTGGGGTGTGGCCAGTCAACCCCACCATGGGCGACTAGCAGCAAAGTTGGGCCTAGACCTATGCAGGCACCCAAGATGGCAGATTTTAGCATGGATTCCTGATAGACTGAACATATGTCAGTCCAGAGTTTTTCCTGAACGCAAGTAAAGGCTTGAGTTTTTTCCTAATGCTATGTCACTAGTCTTTATTGTTGTGGTGAGTTTTCTGAAGTAGGTATGAAGTGGCTGTAACATTTTGGGGGTTCGTATCACCTGAGTATTTGGATTGGTTGATTGTGTGAAGGCGTTGCCTCCCCAGATGGTCACCCTTCCCTGCTGTGGCCCTTGCTTGCTGGGCTGGGCTCTCTCCCTCCTGTGGTTGCCACGTGTTTGGCCACCCACCTAATACTTGTTGCAGAAGTATGTTTGCTCACTGATTTCCTTGTGGCTGAATGTGCTGTGTGCTCAGGTTGATCTGGGATTGGTTTTGGGGAGAGTGATTTTGTGGGACTGGCTCAGACCCATTGATCTTTGCTCATGATAAGCTTTCAGGTGGCATTGGTTGGCCATGTGGCCCAGCACAATAGTCTTTCAGTAGCAGCCTGGAGACAAGGATAGCATCAATTTACACTGAGAAAAAGGAGCAACTTGACAACTACAGGCCCTCCTTAGCCATGCACAAGCTGCACCTTATGCTCCAAGGTCCAATTTGTTTCCTAAAGTCTGAATTACACCCAGGGTCATGCATACCGGCTGTGTCATGCCCAGTGGTCCAAGCAAATAACACCTCTCACTTCTTTCAGATACTACCAGTATTAGGCAACCGATAGCACTAAGAAAACGCCTTCAAACTAGAAAATAAGATTGAGATGCTGGCTCTATGTCACACCCAGTGCCTATGAAAACCTTCTGTGTCACACCCAGTAGTCCAAGCATTGAGGCTCCTCCCCTCTATCACACCCAGGGATCAAGCGTACCCTCAGTGTCTCACCCAGTGCTCCAAGCGGTCCCTGTATAACACCCAGAGACAAGCATATGATCTGTATCTTGCCCAGTGGTCCAAGCGGTCCCTGTATCACACCCAGAGACTAGCGTACCCGCTGCATCATGCCCAGCGGTCCAATTGAGAAACAACACTCACCTTTCCTAGTTTGCCTTATGCCTAATGCTGGGACTAAGGGTCAGAGGTAGAATCTTACCCACTAACGGCAGCTTCAGGATGGACCTCTGTCCCACAGCTTCTAGCTTTTAGGTCCTGATGAATTGCGCGGTATCCCTCAGAACAAATGCATGAAACATGTTGACCAACCACTGTCCGACCACTTGGTAGAGTATACTTCTCTGGATCTTAGTACCAGGAAGTCATCTCTCCTCACTGTTTTTAATAAGGTAGATAGCCACACCATTAAAGACATGTAGTGGACTACTTAACCTTATTTAATCACCACCACTCCTTTGCATCTACACCTCCCACTAGGGCCCTCACAGCCACATGCACCAACTGGCAGGGACAGAAGATCTCCGTCAAAGAGCTCGTCTGGGTGTCCATCAGACATTGCACCGCCAGTTTGACGAGGAGCAAAACCCAGATGATGAAGCATGACACCTAGCTTGCTGGGTGTGTGAGGGTTTTAGTCTGGAAAGGGTAGATCCCCCTCCCCTTTCCTGTGTCTCCTTCCAACGTGGGCACCTGGCCCCCCTCTTCCACTCCTTTGGTATACTACTTTGGGGAACTGCGTCCCTTTCTTTGTTCACATATTCCTTGGGCCTGTACGCTGGACCCCGATAAAAATAGCCCAACCTGTCCCTCTCATTGTGAATTGTTTCTTATGTGGTGCTCTGCTGCTCTCTGAACCTGCTGAGGGAGAGCTGGACTTTGTCTTGCAACCAAAGTGATCTCCGAGGGCTTGTTGGCTTGCCTACTGTTGCTTGAGACTCCGGTATATCAAAGTCTCTACACCTGCTCCTGTGCCTGTTTCTCTGGAAGTGGATCCAAATACTTGGATTAGAGAAATAGATGCAACTTGATGTTGCAACCTAGGATCATAGGACACTGTTCCCTTGGTCTGCATGGCTCTTGTCCCTGGCCAGCGCTCTATCACGGTCAGCTTGAACTGTCAACTTTGTCCTGGTCCCGCATAACTAAATATACCCCATTGGTGCCTATTGCTTCTAAGTACTAGAACTCCTTTTATTCTGTAAACATTCTGATCTCAATATCTACTTATTAGATTGTTGTCATTTTGGTATTGATTTATTCATCAGTCTGGAATCTTTTTTTTGTTACTCTGTGTTGTTTTGCACAAATACTTTACACATTACCTCTTTAGATACGCTTGACTGCTCTGTGCGGAGTTACTAGAGGGTGAGCACAGGTTATCTTTTTGCCTGTATCTTGGTTACCCTGACTAGGATTTTGGTACCTGCTTGGACAGGGTGCGTACCTCTACGGACCGGAAATCTAATTCCTACCATTAGTGGCAGCAGTTGGAAAGGAAATGTGTTTGTGCAGTGCCAAACAGTGACTTAGTGTACACTACTGCTCCATATCTAAGACCATTATGAGTTTTAAATTGTCTTTTTTCCTTCAAGTTGTAATTTTTCTTAATTTGACTCCTGTTTCACCTTCATCAACTTGGGACTCTTTTTGCTGTAACGCTTGTGATACCTTATCAAAATGCCCATGGATCTCAAGTGCCTATCATACTGCACAGGGAGTGAGCTGAAGGAGTTCTGCAAGGTCTTGGGGTTAAATGTGGGCAGGAAAACTTCCAAAGTAGACCTACAGATACAGATTAAGAAGTCAGGAGGGTGCAAGCAACAACAAAGGAGCAGTACCCTGAGCTGAGGGAAGGATCCTCCTGCCTCCAGAAGGGGAAAAAGATACCCAGGAAGGGGCAGGGAGCAGTGTATCAACTAGGATAATGTCACATATGGATTTGGACATCAGCGCCATTGAGAGCTACATCATGGCTGAGCTTTCAAAGTTGTGCAAAGAGAGAGGGCTGAAGATCCCTAATGGTGATCCAAAGTTGGAGTATCAGCTGGCCCTTTAAGCCTTGAAGGAGTTCTGCAGAATGCAATCTGCACCACAGAAATAGGTTGAAGAGGACTACTTTGCTGCTCGAGAGAAAGCAGAACCCTGGAAATACCTGACTTCACCGTCAGGTTCCCAAGAGGGCAGTGGCACTAAGAAGGGGGGAGATGAGCAGAAAAATGACTGGACAAAGGCTTCGGAAGAGAGAGGAGATCCCACACAGAGGGATCTTATGTGGGAATCAGTGTCTCCTCCCAAGCCCTGTCTCCTGAGGAGTCAAAGGACAGACAGCCTGAGAGAGACCTGAGGCTGCAACTGGCTGCAGAGGAGAGGGAGGGCCTTGGAAGAGAAAATATCTTGCTGACTGAGGAACTAAGTCTCAAGGAGCTGGAGACAGAAATGGTGGCAGTAATACTACAGTGCCCAGTGGTGGAGAAAGGGTCCACATATCCATGCACTTGGTGCATGGCCTGAAGAAGTGGGATGACATAGACAGGTGGTTTGGTGCATTTGAGGTTACTCTAGAAGTGAACAGGATCCCTGAGGAGGATTGGCGAGCTGGCATGTGGAGGCATTTTTGTAGTGATGATAGGGAAGTCTTACTGCTGACCTAGCGAAGGGGAATAGGCTGATGTATCCATAAAGGAGTCCCTTGTCAGGAAGTATGGACTCACCCTAGAAGAGTGCAAGTTGAGATTCAGCAACAGTCAGAACCTGTCGTACCAGTCCTGGGAGAATTTTGTGGGTTGCTTCAGCAAGGCACTGCTTGGTTAGGGGAAGAATAGTATCATAAACACTTTTGAGGGGCAGTACAATTTGATTGCCAGCGAGCACACGTTCAGACACTGTTTTTCAGAACTACGCCAACACCTGGTTGATTGTAGGTTCACTGACCCTAGGGAGGTACCAAAGGAGGCAGACCTCTGGGTGAGTACCAGAGTGTCTGAGAAGGAATTTGGCAGTGATACCAAGGAGGGTGGATCAGGTTCCTCTTAATAGAGTGAGAGAGAGGTACAGAGTGACCCAGACAGAGCCCAGTATGGTAAGTGACTAAAGGGTCGCAAGTCCCTTTTAAGAGTAGGAGGAGAGGTGGGGTACCCTATTTCCAGTCCCAGGTCTTGAATTGTTCTCAAAAAGGGCACAAGCAGGGTAACCTGGCCTGTACCAAGATACCATCCACTGAGGAGAGCTCCACAATGTGAGGGGAGCTGGGGGGAGGGGGGCGGCAGCCGCAGGTTCCCTACCAGTTTAGTTTTATGGGGGTGTCGCTCCACAGCTGAGGGTGCAGAGCCCCAGATGGATGGGGCAGAGGTGGCAACAGTCTAAAGTGGGAGGACCAGTGGGTCAGGGGTTGTCAGCTCTGAGATCAAAACACCCCAAGAATAACCTTGGGGAGGACACTTTTGCCCTGTGGGGTCCATGCACTGTTAAAGGGACAGGGGCTGGGGACCTGCCTCAGACAGACTCTTGAACAACACATGCAGAATGTGTTTCCCTTGAATGGGTAGTTTGAAGGACCAGTCTCAGGATATCACCCCATAACTGGTGGAAGGTAGAGTAGAAAAAAATTGCAAACCACATGGGGCTACTCCCCCCACTCTGGGAATCCACAAACAACAGAGGCCCCTGGATGGCCTGGGCCCTGGCTCTTTACACTGACTGGGCCACATCACTTTGCCTGCCATTCTGATACTATATGCCTACTGGATGCATAGGTGAGCAAGTTAATGTTAAGTGCTGCACAGATAGGGTCCACAGGTGAGGAGAGGGGTTCCTCATCGTTTAGCTCAGGGGCCCTATTCCACTGTATACCACTCCAAGGAATCACATTGCACGCTACTCCACTCTACGACCCCAAACTGTATGACAGTACACTTTTCAACATTCTCCTCCACTCTACTTTACCGCACTCCACTTAATGACACTTCAGTCTACAACAGTAAACTACACTATTTGAATTAATTTGTATAATTTTTTTAAAAAAAACATTGAAATTCAATGACAAAAAGCTTAAGTCTAAGAGATTGGGTTCTTGGTTGGGGGGGGGTCAAACCTTTCTCAAGCTCGAACCACAAGTTTTCTGAGTGTAAATTCATAAGCAAACCCTAAATTAACCTGTGCTCAACCCTCGGGTAGCTTGGCACGGAGCAGTCAGTCTTAACTCAGAGGCAATGTGTAAAGGAGCCAACAATAGAGTTATATAACACGACAACACCAACAAAAGTCCATTAGCAGAACCGGAGATATTCAATTTTAAAGATTTTAGTGACAGTAATGCCAAAGAGGGTTCTAGTTCAGACAATCCGCCACCGCTTTGGTGTGTGTGCCATCTACAGATACCCAGTTAGGGACCAAGTTAGGCCCGCTGAATAGATTACCTTAAATCCTGGTATACGAGGATCCACGTTATGTTATGTTATGTTATAGGAGCTTTTAAAGCGCACTGATACCTAAAGGTGTTCTGGAGCTGAGCATTGACTCACAGACTTGAAGAGGATAATATATATACCGAGAATAACCATGTCTTCAGCCCCTTTCTAAAGGAAAGGAGCTGCGGAGCATTCCTGAAATGCAGCGGCAGACTGTTCCAGGCCTTCGCGGCACAGAAGGAAAAGCTGCTGCCACCCCAGCTAACCTTTTTCACTCGGGGAACAGTTACTATCTTTCCTTCGGAGAAGGGAAGCGCTCTTCCAGGAACATACCATTCAAAGCATCTGCTCAGAAATTCCGGCCCACAGCCCATCAAAGATTTGAAAACCGTGGACAATGCTTAGGTGCTTAGGTATAGCTGGATTCCAATAGCACTGGGAGCACAGGAACCAGGTTTGGGCATGCCCATCACACTTAAGGTGTCAACTGCAACAACAACATGGTGATGAATTGAAGGCTTGAATTAATCACAGCCACTGGCAATTGCTTGAGGCCACATCCAAATCCATCGTTGTTTGCCCCCATGCCACTTCAGTTTGGACCCAGCCATATGCAAATCGGTATGCATACTAAATATCGATATTTAAATATCGATATACAATTATATCGAAGTTTAAATATCGATGGGACAAAATATAGAAGGTAAGTAATATCGATAAATTAATTATCGATATTAGTAATATCGAAGTATTAAATATCGATGTCAGTAATATCGATGTTAATAATTTCGATGTTACTAATATCGATTTTTTTATTATTTTTGTGAATATTATCATGTATTTATTATGTATTTCATTTATTTTTATGTAATTTAATTAAAATTTGTATTTTAGTACAGTAGTGGGTTGTGGGTTTATGGGGGAATAGGGTGGGAAGTAATTTAATTATGTTAAATTAATTATTAATTAGTAGGAATTATAAAAAATAATATTTGTTAATTGGTAATAATTTTTAATTAATTGGTAATTAATTTTAATTAATTGATTAATTGATAAATATGTTCTGTAGCGGGTTGTGGGTTTATAGGGGAATAGGGTGGAAAGTAATTTAATTATGTTACATTAATTATTAATTAGTAGGAATTATAAATTAATATTTATTAATTGGTAATCATTTTTAATTAATTGGTAATTAATTTTAATTAATTGATTAATTGATAAATATGTTCTGTAGTGGGTTGTGGGTTTATAGGGGAATAGGGGGGGAAGTAATTTAATTATGTTACATTAATTATTAATTATTAGGTATTATAAATTAATATTTATTAATTGGTAAATATTTTTAAATAATTGCTAAATATTTTTAATGAATTCATTAATTGATAATTATGTTTTGTAGTGGGTTGTGGGTTTATAGGGGAATAGGGTGGGAAGTAATTTAAATGTAATTAAGTAATAATGTTCTTTAATTAATAGTTTGGTTAATTATCTAATTGTTAATTAATTATTAATTGTTAATTAAATATTATAAATTGGTATTTTTAATAATTTTTTAAATTACATATATTTTGTTCACATGTTTTTAATAATTATGTATTGGTATTTGTAAATGGTTTATATTTTTTTAATAGTTAATATTTTTAGTATTTAAAATAAAACATTTATTTATAAGTATGTTATTTTTACCCCTACGCTATCCAACAATTTCCCTAATGTTGCACTCTCTGGAGTGGGAATAGTAATTTTTACCCCTGCGCTATCCAACACTTTCGCTACTGTTGCGCTCTCTGGAGTTGGAATAGTAATTGTTACCCCTACGCTATCCAACTCTTTCCTTACTGTTGCACTCTCTGGAGTGGGAATAGTAATTGTTACCCCTACGCTATCTAACTCTTTCCCTACTGTTGCACTCTCAGGAGTGGGAATAGTAATTTTTACCCCTACGCTATCCAACTTTTTCCCTACTGTTGCACTCTCTGGAGTGGGAATAGTAATTTTTACAACTACGCTATCCAACACTTTCCCTACTGTTGCACTCTCTGGAGTGGGAAGAGTAATTTTTACCTCTACGCCATCCAACACTTTCCCTACTGTTGTGTTCTCTGGAGTTGGAATAGTAATTTTTACCCCTACTCTATCCAACACTTTCCCTACTGCTGCGCTCTCTGGAGTGGGAATAGTAATTGTTATCTCTACGCTATCCAACACTTTCCCTACTGTTGCACTCTCTGGAGTGGGAATAGTAATTTTTACCCCTACGCTATCCAACTTTTTCCCTACTGTTGCACCCACTGGATTGGGAATAGTCATTTTTACCCCTACGCTATCCAACGCTTTCCCTACTGTTGCACTCACTGGAGTGGGAATAGTAATTTTTACCCCTACGCTATCCAACACTTTCCCTACTGTTGCACTCACTGGAGTGGGAATAGTAATTTTAACCTCTACGCTATCCAACACTTTCCCTACTGTTGCACTGTCTGGAGTGGGAATAGTAATTTTTACCTCTACGCTATCCAACACTTTCCCTACTGTTGCGCTCTTTGGAGTTGGAATAGTAATTTTTACCCCTACGCTATCCAACACTTTCCCTACTGTTGCACTCTTTGGAGTGGGAATAGTAATTTTTACCTGTACGCTATCCAAAATTTAAATTTTAAATTAGTTTTACATTATTAATAATTGTTATGTACATTATTAATTTATGTATATAAATTTATTTGTAATTTATATTATTTTAATGTATTTATAAATTATCAAAATAAATATTTTAGAGTTAAAATAATTAAGTATATACTATGTATTATATTTTTATTATTATTAGTTTTTATTACATCATTTATTAATTTTAAATATTATAATATATTTTTAACTATGTTTATTATATTTATAAGTATTATTTTGTTAATATTACATTTTCTTTACATTTAAAAAAACGATATTTTCTAAAAAATGATATTTTTGACATCGCTATATTATTTTCGATATTTTTGTACTTACCTTTTTAGAGATAGGATCCCGATATTATTGTCCTCGATATTTTTGTTGCGATAGTTTTGTACCTCGATATTTTTGTGGTCGATATTATGTCATAGATTCATGCAAATCAGTCTAGATCCTGCTCCAATGGCAACAGTCCAGTCCCAACTGCCCAGCCAGGTCCTCCCTGACCTGGAACACAAGCAACCTAGAACCTATTTCAGCCCAGTCAGGGCTCTTCAGCCGGGTATAGCTTTGTTCCAGTGGCACAGTGAGCCCAGTACCCACATCTGGGCGTACCCAGCACGCTTAGGGAGGCAAATGCAAAAACACCAAGGTGATGGATAGAATGCAGAATTAATCCCAGCCACTGGCAGTCATTTGGGACGCATCCTAATTGATTATTTCTTGCCCACCATACCACCTAAGTTTGGACCCAGCCATATGCAAATCAGTTGTGACCCTGCCTCTCATGGAAACTGTCCAGCCTGATGTGTAGCAACGAAACACAAGTTGACTGTACTACCGTTATATCTCTGGAATGTATACTGCCTGTAAAAGTTTTCATTTGACTGATATGAGGATTCTGGATGAAACCCCTTTGGCCCGAACAAACTAAATGGATTAAAGTGGATTGTGATCTATCATTTTTGGACTTGAGACAGATTTCTAAAGTTGTTGAGTGCTCGGATCTGCCTGCTTGCCTGTTTGTCCTCCTTTTGGTGGACTTTATAGGGTTGCATGGTAACCAACTCTCTTTTCCTTGGAGCACCACACGTAGACAGTTGTGATCTATATTTCTCCATACACACCGCTGAGCGCCTCTTTGTTGCTTTTTGTCTCCTGGTCACCACTGTGTTGTTTAACAGGTATAGTTTGGATCCAGTGGCACAGTGAGCATGAGACCCATGTCTGGGCATACCCGGCACAATTAGGGCTATATTTTAAGCAGTGAGAACATGCATTTTAGCACTGGTTATCAACGGTATAGTGTCCAGAGTTCTACAGCCAATAAAAACGATTCAGCAAAAAGTAGGAGGAAGGCAAAATGTTTGGGCATGATCCTAAAGAAAGGGCAATTTCCAACAACTAGGTTGTGATGAGACACTACCTGTTTGGTCTATAAGCCTTAGTTATCATGGACGCAGAAATCAAGCAGTACATCTCCTTGTTGCTATTAAATAGAGTCGCAATTGATCTAGTATGAACATTGATCTAATATGTTGGTAAGTACGTGACTGGGACTGTAACATTCTACTCTGCTGCTAATTATTCTTATTCAATTATCCTTCAGCTCATATTATACAACAACGCCCTCAGGGTGCCAGCTCATTCAGCTGAGCTGAGCTGATGATGGGTGTATCAGCATGTTATGAAGTTAATCCTCTCATGGTTGGTAATGGATCAGATCAGCCATTTAGGGTGTGGTATTATTTCTTTATGCCATGTGTAATGCTGTGTTTCTGTATCTATGCAGGCTTTCATAACTGTGCCCTGTGGGGAAAACAACTTAATATACAAGAACTGGGTCATTGGGTAATCAAGAACAAGGATCATACATTTGAAGACATTTAAATCTGTAAACTCAATGAAGGCACACCACCACACAGGCCAGTGTGGCTTCTTTTTATTGATGGATACATCTTGAATCACACAACATGTACAAAGTATTAAGTCGCTGTGGGATGGTGGGGTAGTAATAAAAACCGAACAACATTCCATTAGTGATGCGTGTGATAGCGTGCGAGTGAAGAATGGTGTTTGCACCAAGCAAACTTGGAGCCAACTTGAATCTCCACTATGTCCACTGGGATTTATCTCGAAATGAGACTAATAATATACAGATTAGCAATATATCAATGACAGTAAAGTGGGATTTGCCCCCCAAGAACAGTTAAAAAAAACGACTTTGCAAACCATGAAGATTTACTAACAATTCAGTAAAGTTGCAATCTCAAATCGAATCAATTAAGCATAAATCGGTAGTCACAAGAATTCAGCATGATTGAATATAATCCAGGCATTTTATTTCGGCAAATGCAAGTACACATTATTAAATGAAGCTTGTAAAAATGTAGGAATAATTCCATTGCCAGAAAGGGAAACTTACTAATGCCACGCTTAGGTTGTGGCTAAGTCAGAAAATGTGAAGCAGCTGTTGTCAGCCCATATACCATCAAAAGTAGAAACAAATGCAGCTTCCAATCAAGAAAAGGAGAACTAGAGAAATGTACTTGCTTTAGAAAGTAAGTCTAGAACCAGAAATATATGGATCCTTGGGTCTCAAGACAGAAATGGAGGACGTCCTCCTGCATAGATGGACAGGTGTAAGTCTTGACCATCTAAATTCATCTTCACACAGGTAAAAGATGAGATTTTATCTAATAGATTTATTACACAGGTTTCAACCAGGTAAGGATCAATCAACATTCAATGTGCCAACTGTACTTAGTGTCGGCCTGCTTCTCATGGATACTACAATGCCAGATGCATTGACTCTGGTGCCTGAAACAGAAAGAGAGATATATACAGCAAGCAGAAATGCAATAGTTTCTTTTCAATATGAAGTCAAGTGCCTAATGCCTTTTGTTAGAAATGGGGGTCCCTAGTTGGCAGTAGTATGCATCATGTCCAAGTAGTGACCCGTCACTCTAGTCAGCATAAGGGAGTTACATTCCCAAGATAACCCCTGCTCATCTCCTTGTTAGCTTGGTACGAGCAGTCAGGCTTATCTCAGAGACAATGCGTAAAGTATTTGTACAGAGCACACACAGTAACAATGTGAAAACACTACAGATGGACACCACACCAGTTTAGAAAAATAAACAATCTTTATCTAAACCAAACATAACCAAAAAGACAACAATCCACCATACATAATTCACAATATCACCTTTTAAAGGTTTAAGCAATGCTGTCCTTAGAACTCTATGGATGTGGTGATTTTAGCACAAAGTGCCTTTGATGCATCGAAATCCCAAAAGAAAAAGTGCCGCAGAGCAGAGAAGCTTCAGAACTTATAGTGAGGCATTGGTTCTTGATTCCCTGGGGAAGTGATGCATCAGTTCTGGTGCACACAGGAGAAGTGTTGCGTCGGTTCCAGACTGTATGGAGAAGTGATGTATCAAAATCTGAAGGCAGTTCAGTTCTGTGGTTGATGTGGTGGAAAACCTTGTGCACAGGAGCGATGTGTGGAAATACATGTGCACTGGAGTCGATGCAGCAGCAATGAAACTGACTTTGTATTGATTCTTCCAGCCACAGTTGGGTAATAAGTCAATTCTTTTAGCCACACAGTAGGGCCTGCGCCAAAGTCACAGCAGGAGTCTCGGGCGTCAGAGACTTGGTGCTCTGCACTTGGGCTGCAATGGTTTCTCCAGCCACAGACAACAGCTGCGTTAATTTCTCCAGCTGCATGGCAGCGTTGCATCAAAACTTCTCCCGCACGATGGTGCTGTGTTGAAACAAAAGCAACTGGATGTATCAATGTGTCGAATTTTGAGTGTTTTGCAGCATGAACCACCTCCATGGGACCAGAAATAAAATTGGTACCATTTGACAGGTCAGAACCACCCTCAATGGAGTTCAGGGATTCAGCAGGTGAAATCTTTTATGGTCCTGAGACTTCTTAGCAAGAGGCAAGCACACGCAAGCCATTGGTGAATCTTCTCAAATAGGTTACAAACAGAAAAATTCAGTCTTTGTCCTCTCGAAGACAGAAGCTGTCACTGCAGTCCAACCCAGCAAAGCAAAACAGCAAAGGGGTAGTACTTCTCCTGACAGCACTCCAGCTCTTTTCTTGGCAGAATCTCCTCTTGATCCAGAAGTGTGGAATTATAGGTCCAAAATGTATTCCCCTTTTGGTCTTTGAAAAAGGTTTACTTCAAAGGAAAGTATTGTTGTCCATGAGATCCTGCCTTTTCCTCCATTGGCTCCTGACACAGTACAGGGTGGTGGAGACAGCACTCTGAGAGGCCAGGTACATCAGGTGTTAGTGACAACTCCTCCCACCACTCTAGCCCGGGAAGACCCATCAGCCTGGTGATGAGCCATCAGGATATGCAGGGCATACCTCAGCTCCCATTGTGTGACTATCTAGAGTGAATGCACAAACAAAACAGCTGAACCTAAACCAGATGTTGATTCCACCGGAAAGGCCACTTTCTAAAAGTAAAAGACACACAGTTGATGGACGGAATGCAGAACAAATCAAAACATTCACCTCCAGTCAAGAGATCTGGGTTAAATCCATCATTCTATTGCTCACCATGCCACCCCAGTTTAGACCTGGCCATATGCAAATCAGTCTTGACCCTGTGCCTCATGGAAACAGTCCAGCACGAACTGACAAGCCAGGTCCTCCGTGGACCGGAAACAAGCATCCTAGGACCGTTGTCGGGGTTTCACCCAAGAGCAGAGTTGTTCAAATGGGATAAGGGTGGCTTTCTGGAATAGTGCACCACCGTATCCACTCCCTCAGACTACCAGAGCTCCATCCCCTCTCTCTTAAGCAGCTCTCTGAAGGGGCGTATGGAGTTGATAAGGAACCCTGGTGTGTATGGCGTTAACGTTGGGGATAATCGTAGGCTTCTAATATAGCTAGCATGTACTATTATCAGGCACTTATTTGAGTGTGCTGGTAGATTGCCTGTTGATAGCAATAATTTGTGGACGGTTCGAGCAGCGCGGTCGAATGTATGGATGCCCACCTCAACAAAGTGATGTCCTGCTAGCCAATGAGCTGGTCACTGCAAATAGTAGTGCAAATCGTAGTACTTAAAGTTAGGGGCACCAAAACACCCTTTCTCGACCGGCAACTGAAGCTTCCACAGGGCACCGCACCGTCATTCTTTATTCCAAATGAAAGTCCTCAACATGCCAGGAAAGGTGCGGAATGCAGAGCTCGGAATGTGTACTGGCAGGTTGTGGAAATACTACAGGAGATGCGGAAGCATCACCATCTTGGACACTGAAACCCAGCCCTCCACCGTAAGCGGGAGTGTGCTAGAGAACGTCAGCTGTAGTCTGAAGGAATAAACAACTTAAAAAGATCTTAATTACTTAATTTACATAAATAATTATCAATTAAACAATTAATTATAATTAACTAACAGTACATTGACTATATTTAACTATCCCATCCTTTACCAGTACAAACCCAAGAACCAGCACCTGATACATAACTTTAAGAATATCTTGTACAATTGACATAATTATCAATTAGATACTTATTAGTAATTAACAGTAATTATTAATTATTATAATTAATTTCTGTCCCACACTTTACCCCTACAAAAACCAAAACCTGCCCAAAAATATAAATTAAAAATTAAAGTAATTACACAGTTAAGGACTCCTAAACTGAGAAAAATCCTAACTTTAAGACTTTCGGTATTCACAGAAGGCATTTAGGAGTCCTAAAGTTAGGACTCCTAACTTCTGTGAATACCGAAATGAGTAAGTGCCTTTTGTGAATACCAAAATGAGTAAGTGCCTTCTGTGAATACCAAAATGGCAGTAAGTTTAGGGTTTTGTCTTAAGTTAGTTCTGTGAATCGGGCCCAATATTTGTACATCATAATATTTGCAACTCAATAGTTCTGCATTTTGATATTTTGTCTGAACACCGTTCGGATGCGTGCATTTGCTTCCTGCTCTACCTAGGTGTGTGTGTTTTCCTTCTCCTACCTCACTGATTCCTAACAATAATGAAGTTGGCTAGGTCATTAGAGGGCCAGATCCAAAGTTTTAGTTTTCAGGAGAATTCTCAAATCAAATCAGGTGTTTGTTAAACGTGACTACTCACCTGTAAGGGTCTAAAGGTGGTTGGGGTGTGTGGGGGGGTGGAGGGGTTCGCAGGTTCCAGTCCATCAAGAAGGGGGTCTGTCGAAGAGCCAGGTTTTGAGGTTTCTTGTGACGATGGGGAGCGATGTTATCTGTCTGAGGTGGAGTGGAAGGTTGTTCCAGGCACTGGCCGCGTGCAAGGAGAAGGAGTGGTCTTCCGATCTGGTCTTTCTGGTGTGGTGGACCACGGCGTAGGAGAGCTGGCTGATCGTAGGGTCCATTGGGGTGCGTGGAGTTTGAGTCGGCTGTTCAGGTATGCTGGTCTGGTGTCGTGGAGGGCCTTGTGAGCGTGGGTTAGCATATTGAAGGTGACTCTAGCTTCGATGGGGAGCCAGTGGAGTCGGCGCAGGTGCTGGGAGATGTGGCAGTGGCTTGGCAGGTTGAGGACCAGTCTTGCTGTGGCATTTTGGATGTTCTGTAGCTTGCGGGAGAGGCTTGGTTTATTCCGGCATAGAGTGCATTGCCGTAGTCAAACCTGCTGGTGACCAGGGTGTGAGTGACGGTCTTTCTGTGTTCGAGGGGGATCCATTTGAAGGTCTTACGTAGGAGGCGGAGGGTGTAGAAGTAGTAGAACGAGACGGAGTTGATCTGGCGGTTCATTTTGAGCTCTCAGTCCAGGATGATTCCCAGGTTGCGTGCATGGTCTGAGGGGGTAGGCGGCGGGCCACCAGGTGTCATACCAGGCGTCTGAGTTTGGGCCCATGATGAGTACTTCCGTTTTGTTTGTGTTTAGTTATAGGCAGCTGTTTTTCATCCATTTGGCGATGGCTTCCATTCCTTCTCGAAAGTTGTGTCTGGCGGTGTTGGGTTCGGTGGATAGGGAGAGGATGAGTTGGGTGTGATCTGCGTATGACACAATGTTGAGTCCGTAAGTTATGACGAAGGGGGGAGCAGAGCCATGTAGACGTTGAAGAGCGTAGGGCTGAGAGAGGACCCCTGAGGGGCCTCTGAAGGTGGTAGGTGTAGGGTCTCAGAGGAAAGGGGGGAGTCTGACCTGCTGCGTTCTGCCAGAGAGGAAGGAGCGGATCCAGTCGAGGTTCTTGTATTGGATCCCTGCGCCATGAAGTCTGCGTATTAGGGTGCAGTGAGAGACAGTGTTGAACGCTGCTGAGAGGTCGTGGAGGATGAGGGCTGCTGTTTCTCCTTTGTCCAGTAAGGTACGGATGTCGTCTGTTGCGGCAAGGAGGGCGGTTTCCCTACTTTGGTTTTTTCTGAAGCCGGATTGGGAGGAGTCGAGGATGTTGTGCTCTTCGTTGAATGTGGCGAGTTGGCTGTTGATGGCTTTCTCGATGACTTGCGCTGGGAACAGGAGCAGGAAGATGTGCCTGTAGTTTCTGAAGTCGGTGGGGTCCGCCAAGGGTTTCTTCAGGAGGGGGTTGATCTCAGCATGTTTCCAGTCATCAGGGAATGAGGCGGTTGCCAGGGAGCAGTTGACGGTGTGGCAGAGCATGGGTGCGATGGTGTCGGTGGCTCTGTTGAAAATGTGGTGGGGGCAGGGGTCCGTGGGGGTACCGAAATGGATTGACTTCATCGTCTTCAGTGTGTTTTCGGTGGTGAGGGCTGACCAGTTGTCGATCGCAGGCTTCAGGGTGTCGGGGGTGGTTGGTGAGGGTTCAGTGTGTTGGTTGACTTTGTCGTAGATGCTTTTGATTTTGTGGTGGAAAAAGGTGCTGAGTTTGTCGCAGAGGTCTTGTGAGGGAGGGATGTCGGTGGACTCGCTGGTGGGTTGGGCAAACTACTTGATGATGTTGAAGAGTTCTTTGCTGTTGTGTGCATGAGTGAAGATTCTGTCTTCAATCGCTTTTTTCCTCGTTTTTCTGATGAGTTGGTGGTGGGCGTTGGAGACGGCTCTGAAGTTGTTGTGAGCTTCTGTGGATTTGGTGTTCCTCCAGGCCTTTTCGAGGTGGTGGCAAGTGCGTCTGGACTCTCAAAGTTTGATGGCGAACCATCTACCTTTCTTGGCGTGGGTGCTGTTCTTTTTCTTGAGGAGGGCTATGGTGTTGGTGCTGTTGGAGATCCAACTGTGCAGGGTTCGGGCTGCGGTCTTGGCGTCGTCATTTTCCCGATGGTTGGGGTGGAGTTGCTGAGTGATGAGGTTATTCTGGTCCAGTTTCTTCATGGGAGCAGGTGCTGGTGTCTGTGGATGGTGGGTGTTCCTTAGGTGAAGTGGACGCATCGATGGTCAGTCCATGGGAGTTTGGTGGTGTGGCTGAAGGTGATGGACTTTCCTGTTGTGAAGAGAGGGTCGAGGGAGTGTCCTGCTGAGTGCGTGAGTTCGGTCACGATCTGGCGAAGTTCAATGTTAAGGAGATTGTCCAGGAGGGATATGGTCCTGGGGTCTAGTTGGTTGTCGAGGTGGAAGTTGAGGTCTCTCTGTAGGGTGTAGTTGGTGGACGCGATGGCATGCGGGGAGATGATGTCCATGATGGAGTTGGCGAAAAGTCCGCTGAGCCCAGGGGGTCGGTTGATGAGGGTTCCACGGAGGGTGGAGGTAGGGCTGGCCAGTATCTTGAAGTGAAGGTGTTCCATCAGGTCTGTGGGCTCGTCGGATAGTGTGTACAGGGGGAGGGTGGATTTGTGGACGCTGGGGATTCCAGGGCAGGTGGGGCGGTCCTTTCTGGAGATCTTGTATCCTTGGGGAATGGCGATGGCGATGTCCGGTCCCAAGGTAGTGTTGGTCCAGGTTACGGTAAAGAATGTTAAGTCTAGGGTAGTGCTGTCGAGGAGGTCCCAGATTTTGGTGGCGTGTTTGTGGAGGGATCGGACATTGAGGAGGATGCATTGCAGGGTCCTCAGTTCAGTTGTGTTCTTGCGGGCGGATGCGTTGGGTCAGTGGTCTTGGCGGTGCTGCAGGTGTGCCGGTAGCGGTGACAGCAGAAGGGTCCGTGGGTGTCGGCTGGTTATGCTATCTTGCAGTTGTTGTTGCAGCCTGGGTTGGGAGCATGGAGTGCTGCTAGGTCATAGCATTGGTGGTGTAGAGATCCAGGGTTCCTGGCGCTGGATCGCAGTTGGGTCACGGACAGGAGCAGACGGGCTTGCTTTGGCGCCGTGGCCGCCATTAAGTAGGAGTTGGGGAGGGCTGGACAGCTGGGAGGCGGGAGCAGGGAAGGGGACCTGAATTGGGCCGGTCGCACTGGTTGTGCTGGGGGGGAGGGGCTGCGGGGGCAGCAGCGGCGGAGAAAAACGGGCTAAAAAAGGAACATGGCAAAAAGAGAGAGAAAAGTGCAAATATTGCAGCTAAAGTGCAAGAAAGAGTGAAGGAAAGACACAGAGGACACAGGAGAGTGAAAGGGGGAGATTGATATGAGGGTAAAAAACAAGTGAAAAACAGAGGAAAGACACAGGAGAGTGAAGAGGGAGCTTTAAGTGAGGGGAAAACGACAGAAAATGGAGGTTAAGACCCAGAAGTAAAGTGATGGGGGAGATAAAAGTGAGGGGAAAAAACGAGTAAAAAAGGAGAGAAAAAGCAGAGCAAGAGAATGGAGACAGAGGTCCACTGGACCACCAGGGATGAGGCGCATGTGAAACCTGCGGGTGGAGGAGGGCCTCAAACACCAACACTCGAGATTGCAAGGGCTCAGGGGAACGCCTCACTTAATGGTGGAGCTGCGAGGGAGGGAGAGCAATTTCACTTGCTCGCCTGTCCCTGCAGTGGCCGCCATTAAGTGGGGGTCGGGAGGGCTGGACAGCTGGGAGGCGGGAACGGGGAGAGGAGCTGGATTGGGCCGGTCTCAGTGGTCGTGCTGGGGGAGAGGGGCCGCGGGGGCAGCAGCGGCGGGGAAAAACAGGCTAAAAAAGGCAAAAGGAAAAAAGTAAAAAAAGAGAGAAAAGTGCAAATAAGGCAGCAAAAGTGCAAGAAAGAGTTTAGGAAAGACACAGAGGGCACAAAAGAGTGAAAGGGGGAGATTGAGATGAGAGTAAAAAACGAATGACAAATGGAGGAAAGACACAGGAGAGTGAAGGGGGAGCTTAAAATGAGGGGAAAACGACAGAAAATGGAGGTTAAGACCCAGAAGGAGAGGGAAGGGGGAGAGAGAAGTGAGGGAAAAAACGAGTAAAAAAGGAGAGAAAAAGCCCAGCAAGAGAATGGAGACAGAGTTCCACTGGACCAGCAGGGATGAGGCGCAGGTGAAACCTGCGGGTGAAGGAGGGCCTCGAACACCAACACTCGAGAGTGCAGGGGCTCGGGGGAAGGCCTCACTTAATGGTGGAGCTGCGAGGGAGGGAGAGCAATTTCACAGGCAATGAGTCAGTGGTCGTGCTCGCCTGTCCCCGCAGTGGCCACCATTAAGTAGGGGTCGGGGAGGGCTGGACAGCTGGGAGGCGGGAGTCAGTAGGGGAGCTGGATTGGGCTGGTCCCACTGGTCGTGCTGGGGGGAGGGGCCACAGGGGCAGCAGTGGCAGGGAAAATGGGCTAAAAGGGCAAACGGAAAAAGGCAAAGAGAGAGAGAAAAGTGCAAAAAAGGCAGCAAAAGTGCAAGAAATAGTGGAGAAAAGACACAGGACACAGGAGAGTGTAAGGGGGAGATTAAGATGAGGGTTAAAAAAGAGCGAAAAATGGAGGAAAGACACAGGGGAGTGAAGGGGGAGTTTGAAATGAGGGGAAAGGGACAGAAAATGGAGGTTAATACCCAGAAGGAGAGTGAAG
Organism: Lissotriton helveticus; assembly: GCF_964261635.1. Classification (NCBI taxonomy): domain Eukaryota; kingdom Metazoa; phylum Chordata; class Amphibia; order Caudata; family Salamandridae; genus Lissotriton; species Lissotriton helveticus. The sequence goes on from NC_136059.1 coordinate 884,164,290, forward strand.
TGAGAGATAGAAGCGAGGGAAAAACGAGTAAAAAAGGAGAGAAAAAGTGGAGCAAGAGAATTGAGACAGTAGTCCACTGGACCACCAGGGATGAGGTGCAGGTGAAACCTGTGGGTGGAGGAGGGCCTCGAACACCAACACTTGAAAGTGCAGGGGCTCGGGGGAAGGCCTCACTTAATGGTGGAGCTGCGAGGGAGGGAGAGCAATTTCGCTGACAATGAGTCAATGGTCTTGCTAGTAGTAGCTTCCATGCTTAGGCAGAAGCTGAACAGTTACATCGTTTCAGGCATTGGACTTCTCTTAAAGTGGTGTCATTTGACCAATTAAGCATATGAACATTACTGATTTTTGGCAGCGTTGTAGTGAAGTGCCGGTTTTTGAGATTAAGCATGAGCTTGGCCCCAGCAAGTTTGTGCACAATGAAAAGTGTTTTGCACTTGAGCTTGGACCCCCCTTCTAACCAGCAGAGAACCAACAAGACTACCTTGATAACATTGTTCTTCAACAAACAAATGGCTCAAAGAAACTGAAATATTTAAATTGGGCAACAGCTTACCTCAAGAATTATTTTCAACTCCTTTCAGGGTGAAGCCTCCAAGTCACTAAAGTAACCTGAGCTCAACCCTCTGGTAGCTCTGGCACAGATCAGGCAGGTTAACTTAGGGCAATGTGTTAAGTATTTATGCAGTATCAAAACAGTAGTAAAGATAAAAAGTCAAGCACTAAAAATCCCAGACTGGATTAGCACAATAGAGTACATTTGACACCAAAATGACAAAAATCCAAAAAGGGGAACCATAGATATGAATTTTAAAAAATTAAGGGAACATAGAGTCAAAAAATCACAAAGAGACAATAATAGTCTATGGGCTTGGTAGGCCAGGACATAGGCACAATTTCAGGCTGACTGCAATGGAGCACTGGTCAGACACACCAACCAGGTTCGACCCGGTCAAAAATGTTGCCTCCTAATTAAGGGTCTAATTTAGATCTTGGTGGATCAGCATGCCATGAAAGGTGCGGAATGCGGAGCTCGGAATGTGTACTGGTAGGTTTTGGAAATAGTGCCGGAGATGTGGAAGCATCACCATCTTGGGCACTGAAACCCGGTCCTGCACTGTAAGCAGGAGTGTGCTCCAGAACATCAGCTGTAGCCGCAAGGAGGCTATGGCTCATGTAAGGTTACCATCTACTACCTCTTGTGTGTATGATAGATACAAATGCCAAGATAAAGGAACGTGCATGGGTCCCTGCTCAAAAAGTGGGGTAATACCATCAGATGATGTGGAGGGCACTCTGGGCTCAGGGGGACAGACAAATCTTAGTCCAGTTCACACCCAGTCCTGAAGCATCCTGAAATTAATTTTGGGCCATCTCAACACTCCTGAGTCCTGTCTGATGTCCCAAATGTAAATGAGGATGTTGCCTGCATAGAGGGAGACAGCATGCAGTTCATCCCCCAAAAGAATGTCCCACTCCTCCCTATCTCATGGCAATCATTGAGCAAGTGGTTCCACCACCAGTGCGAAGAGGAGCTGGGACACTGTGCATCCTTGACGTGTGCCCCGGTTAATCACTATGGGGGCCGAGATCAAGTGGCCTATCTTAACTCAGACAGTAGGGGCTGTGTAAAGATGCAAATGAGTTGCAGTAAAAGACCAGGGATGCTGAACTTCGAGAGGGCTGTAAACATGTAAGTCCAATCCACTATTTCAAACGTCCTCTCCAAGTCGATCTCCAGACAAGCTGCACCCGACCAGTGTCGGCGCCAGCTCTATCACTCTATGAAGCCTACGGATATAGAGGGTGGTGGAGGGTTCAGGGATGAAACCATTCTGGTCTGTGTGTGAGAGGTGGGGCATGTGCTCCTGTAGGCGGCCTGCAATGACCTAACTAAGTAGGTTGTAGTCAGTCCCTAATATTTATACTGTCAATGGGTCTTTGTCATGTTTCAGTAAAGAAACTATGAGAGAGTCACGTATAATCGGAGGGAGTTTTCCCTCTTCCATCACTGCTTGGTACAAATCCAGCAATTTGGGGACCAGAAGGTTTTCATAAGTCTTATAAAACGCGACCAGGAAGCGATCTAATCTGGGAGTTTTACAAATAGCTTATCCCTAAATGGCTGCTCTGATCTCCTGTTCTGTTATGGGCAACTGCAGTCCGTGCGGGCTAATGGATCAACAGTGGGCAAAGAGAAGGCCCTCAAAGAAGGCCTATATACTAACAGTACAATCAATAATGGGGGAGATCGTGCAGTGATCTATAATAGGTGATAAAGGCAGAATATATGTCTAATTAACCAGTAACAGTACAAGTTGGAAATTGGCGAATCATGGTGACTGGCGCAGATATACTCACACTGCGGAGATTTGTCTCACTCTGCATGATATACTAGCTGGGCATGGTGGTCTTTGGCTGCCACGAGTCCGTGACAGGTTTCGAGGGTCCTGCGGGACTCTGCCTCCAGAGCACCCAGAGATAGTTCAAGTGCAGTCATCTCTCTGTGCAGATATACCCACACCCCCACCATAGTATTAATGGAGTGCCCAGGGAGCACCACTTGGAGTGGCTCCCATTCAATAGGTCTAGACGTGGCCCGGTCCCAGTTCCCTTCCATGTATAGAGATCACACAGCCAGGGTTGTATTCTGGAATGCAATGTCCTACAACACGGCAATCTGAAGGCACCAGGTAGGGATAGGAGGGCGAGGGAGCTCCTCAATTGAGGTGTAGGTGTAGCGTGTTATGGTCAGAAAAAGTTTGACCAAGGTTTTCCCCTTGTGTGACCTGCAAATGCATAGTTGAGAGGCAGAGAATACGGTTGAGCCGGACATGGGAATCATTGGGTGGAGAGTAGTAGGAGTAGCTAAGAATGTCTGGATGCAAAGTGCACCTACTGTTTAAGAGGGACCAATATATGAGATACTGTACAAGACCTGCTGCTGTTGACTCAACAGGGAAATTAGGAAATGGGGGGTGAGAATGATTGAGGGCAGGGTCCAGAATGCTATTAAAGTCCCCTCCAATGATCCACAAAATATGTTCCCACTTTGTGAGGGAAACCGTAAGACGGGCCAAGAATACCTATGTTCCTACGTTTGATGCGTATCTGTGCCCTAATAGTAGTGGACATCAATCCAATCAGCCCTCAGCCAATACATATAATCCCCTGGGGTCTATCTTCTGAGCAGGGTTCCTAAAAGGAACTGTGGAGCGCATCCAAATTAAAGCCCCTCAGGCAAACCCGGAATGGGTGATGCTCCATCACTGACTGCACCAGTGTATTTCTAAGAAAGCATCTTCACCACCCATCACATGTGTTTTTTGGAAGAATGATATTTGCGCGTTTCGCCTTTACAAGTATTGTTGGACCAGAGTTTACTTACGTGCTGTTCCAATCGCAAATCATGTGAGTATCTGCAGCTTAGCCTTGCTTATCTAGCAATGTGAGCATGTACACACCCCAGTGCCAGCATGTGGTGATTGACCTGCAAAACAGTCAAATGTAATCCCCAACTCCCCTCCCAGGGTAAGCTCTAGAACAGTGCATACCCAAACAGTGAACTAATTCACCCATAGTGTGGGAACTCTAATAGCGGAGCCTCATGGAGGCCTTCAGCCAAAAAGAACGTGTCTATTGCGAGAGCGACCAGAGTTGAGAGCCAACATCTGACCACAAGGCGAGTAGTGGAAAAGGAGAGGAAACTCAGGGCAAAAATGTCTCTAGGCCTATTCAACCCATTTTGAATACATGAAGTGAAGGATTCAATAAGTACCAGTTTTAGTGGAAATGAAGGTGACCTGTAAGGGACAGGAGAGTGGGGAAGCATCACAAATGACCACATAGTCACATTATTACAATCCTGCAGGTTTAGCCAAGTAGGTCTGCAGTCTGCGGGGTAACATCCGGTAGAGCTGTTGAAGAGTCGCTACTCAGTGAGGTGGCAGAACCAGTTTGAGTCATCTGTAAATTGGAATATAGGAGGGAGTCATGCTCCGACTTCAATTGTGTTACAGCTGTCAGTGTCTGTTGCTCATGCGCTTGTGCCAGGGAGGGAGCCCTCTTCACATGCGGTTCAGCGCCATCTTTGTTCCATTGCTGTCTTCATTGTCTCCCCCCTTCAGTGTCAGATCAGCACTGTGGGGTGGACGGGTTGGTGGATTCATAGCAGCATTGCTCCACCCAGTCCTAGGAATCCGAAGGTTCCATGAAAAAATATTGGTCTGTTTAGCTATCACCTTAAACTTTGCCGTAAACAGGACGGAGTAGTGAGGCCCACCTGTCTCAGTTGCTTCTTGACTTCTAAGAAGGATGCCTCCAGCGTTGCACCGTCAATGTAAATTCAGGAAACAGGTAGATACATGCATTATCATGTTGCAGTGGACCAGCAGCACAGACTGTTTTCAGAATCGTTTCCTTTTCTCTGAAATTTATGAGGTGGCCCACAACGGGGCAGGTGGGCGACCTCAAGACTGGTCTATGTGTCACAACTCTGTGCACCCACTCCATCTTTTATTGAGCAGAAAGTGGCAACAGAGCTATCACCTGTGCAAGGCATTTTGCAAAGAAAGCTCCCAAATCATGGCCCTCCATTCCTTCAGAGAATCCAACGACACTCTAGCTCTTTGACAGTAGACCACAGTTTGTCAAGTGTGCGCTCCGTCTGGGTGACCATCACCGTAAGTGTTTTGTGGCCTTACCGGAGTAGACCTACCTCTACTGCCACTGCATCAATACTGGTGCATAGATCCTGCCTGGTGTGAGCAATGGCCTTCAAAATGTTGACAAACTTGTCTATGGGGGAAGATTCCACCTCAATACATCCACCTACATCTTGGGATCACACTCGATCGTCCCACCGAATGAGTGGGGAGCCACCACGCTTCCCCGTGATTTGCAATAAAAAGGTCCTTGCTGGTGGAGGGGAGGAGAAGGTTGAACGGGCTGTCCCTCACTCAGTAAGGGCAATGGGACAGCCGCTCACTCGTGAAGACAGTCCAAATATACAGGTTGGGGACCCGCCTTACCTCTCGCAAAGACGAGGAGCAGAATGTACTCAATGTCACCTCATCTGTCTGCACTGCACACCAGAGAGCAAGCAGGGCCGGCACTAACTTTAAATAAGGTCTGCTTCCCAGGGGGGAAGATTCATCAGCTGCCTGAAAGTTGGGGGTAGGGTTCTAGACACAGGCTCCCCCATGCAGGGGGGCCCAATTCTCCCTGTGCACACTCAGATGCACTCACCATCACCGCCCAGGGTCTGGAACCTCTAAACAAGCACAAAATTCTGATGGCATCACAGTCTTTGGCGGGCACCACCCTGCGAGCAGTAGCCAAGGCAAAAGGCAGGGGCATCAGCAAACAACACCAGTCGAGTTCTGCAGGCGATTGCGGGGAGCCAATGGTATTTCTTTTGGCTACACTTCAGTGAGGTCACTGGGCAAGCTACACCATTAACCCCGCCCTCAATCACTCAAGTGCTGCAGAAGTAATCGACGGTGCCCCCAGGCATTCAGCACCCAACTGGTCAACTTATGTTGGTGGTATGTTGCCAATTGCTGGATAGATGGTACTGGATCGTTAGTTGAGGCAGGGAGCTCACTCAAAATACGTCCACCATCTTGCCGCTGTCTACCTTGCCCACAAGGTGTCTGATAAAAGGTGCACCCTGAGATAGACTGGTGGATTTCAGTATCATACACAAAATGTCAAGAACATAGGAATACAATAATAATTCATATACCGGAATGCATATGAAAACATACTGTGACAAAGTCCATGGAATACTTGGATACCTCCTGGAATCAGAGTGCCACTGGTGTACACATGCGCATTGGAAGATGAAGAAAGCACAAAACAACCAGGTCAGAAGTATCAGGAAAGGGCAGCCTGTCCTTAAGGGTGGAGTGACCATGCCTCACACCTTTTGGACATATAGAGTGTCTGTCAGGCTGAGAAAAGGTCAGCCTGACAGACACTCTCTATTTTCAGGTCAGGCAGCCAGGAGCTGAGCATGCGCTAAATGTGAAAGCTCCTGGCTGCCTGAACTGAACTCTGCTCATCTGAGCATGTCACAGGTCCTGTGGGAGTGACATCCTCAGCTCAGCAAAGGTATTTGAGGTCCTCCCCCTCATAATGATGGAGAGTTGTTATAGCCTTGTACCTGGGCACTTCAGTTGTAAGGCCTGACGTGCCCAAGGCTGAGTGTCTGTCGGTGACACCTTGTAACAGAGAGAGTGGGGTCAGCAGTCTCTTTGGCCCCGTCCTACTCTGTGACAAGGTAGGAATTGCTGCCTCCCCTCATTGGCTGACCTAAGGTCAGCTAATGATGGAATGATGGAAGGTAGCAGTACCAACCCTCCTAGCACCTCTGAGGCTTCCATCCCAGAGAGCTGCAGTAGGTAAGTGTCGTTTTGTATTGACTCTTTGGTGTGTGTGTATCAATGTATGTGCAGTTGAGAGTGAGTGTTGCGCCTCTCCGGTGTGAATACATGGGTTTAAATGAATGGCATGTGTGTTTGTAACCCTCCAGCTGCCCACCTCGCCGTTGTACTTAACGGCCAACACTGGGCTGGGAAGTAAGAAATTAAATAGACTGAAGAGGAAACCAAAATTACAAAGATACGCGAACGCAAAGCCGGTGAACAAACTGGAGTGAATAGCTCAAAGCACAACAAGCCAACTGCAATGTTGTCTCTTTATACTGTTATTGCCTCGTGTGAACTGGAAATGCTGTGTGACCTAAGTTTCCTAAAGTGTCAGGTGACCTGGATTGAAAAAACGTATTTGTCTTTTTTCTACTCACAATTAGCCTGTCCTCCAAAGATCCCACTCTTGTAAACCCAATAACCTTCTTACTGTTCTTTTGACGTGATAGGTTGGAATGCTTCCTGTTTTGCCCAAACATGAACCCGCCAGATTGATGGGCACACCAGAAAATATTTCCTTAGCCCCCAGGGGACCTTGCTTCTTGCACCCCCTTTAGAGAAATGGAAAATTAAGAGGTGGCTCTCACTCTTCTCTATAACGAGTTAGGCATGCCTAGATCCAGAGTGCTATGAGTCAGACAACCCTGACAGACACATGCAGCAGTTGGTGTTTTGTTTTGATATGTTATTTACTATGCGTAAATAAGATGAAAAATAGAAAAACCTAACCAATTTTATATCACATATCAATTTGATATCACACATTCCTACTTTTTGTGATAATTGGCCTAAACTCTACCTGTCACCTATATCTATATTATTTTTAATCTCATGGTTATGGAATCTTGGGAAATGATTAGTATTTTCCATTGCTATTTTATGCCATACCATGCACTACCCCACCTATTTATCAGAAGGCTCCCAGTCCTTCGGTTGGATAACTTCCTCTGCCCCAAGCAAGAGTAAGTGTGTGTGCCCCTCAAAAATATATATGTCTCTTTATACCTTTCTCTCAATGATTCCTTATGGAGAGGGGAGGGTTAGTTGCCGTGCAGTCTCCTGTATCTGCATCAATGATTCAACAGTGTCTCAGTTAGAGACAACATTGAAAGGCAAGCAATTGTAGCAAAGCATGTTTCCTTCCACATTATTCAATTATTTATTTAACATTTTTATACAGCACAATCATGACCCAAATATATTGGACACGAGCACCTGATTCACTGCCCAAGATCACATTAATTTTTTAGGCAAAGAAGTGAAGTGATGTATCGAGAAACACCAAACCCACTCCCCTAATTGTGTGCTAGGCCAGATGGCCTTGTACCGTTGCTCACAAAATGTAGCTCTCTGGACAGCAGAATGGATGTTTCTCTTCGCTGCATTTCTGTTATTTTTGTTAAAGTGCCTAATGTAAACCTGCACGTAAAATATCATAGCGATCTTGCATTCTGTTACCTATCATCACCATTGAAAGCATCAGTTTTCTAGGCCCTAAGACTTTTGCATATACACTTCAAATGGTTAGTGCATTCATGTTTGCCAAATTGTTGTGAACCATTTTAGGACACTATTGTAAATTTCCCGATTCATGTCCTTGTATAGGTGTAAATCACTATGTCCTTATATAGGCATATGAATCATAACCATATTTAGACATAGCTCATGCAGTCCAAATACGGCTGGGCTACTTCCACTAGTTCCGAAAATCTACAATGATTTCTTGGAAAAACTCAGCTTCAACAACTAGGGACTTCTCCTTGCTCGAATACTGACTTGTCCAAGAACTCATGGTGTTTTAAAAGAACTGAGAGTCTTTAATGACGTTATAATGTCCACCTTTACGTCAAACTCTGCAACTTCAAGATATAAATATGCCCACACTTGCCATAGCAAACACACGGTGGTTTGGAGCAGTTCGACTATCTAATTGCCCGACACACCCTGCTACTGCAAGTGCCGAAGGAAGCCGACCCTCCAGCAGACGCACTGAGAGAGACGCTGTCTTTTCTCCTGCCGAGAAATCCAGCTCCAGTGCATCCAAGCTACCCTTGCGGGTTGTTGGGAAATTGAGTCCTGAACCTGACCTTCTTCATTCCAAATTAAGGTACGGAGCTGATTAGACCCTAAGAGAACTCTATTTATTCTGCACCTCACTTACTTCTTTCCTCGTACTAAGATTAGGTTAGGTTCACCGGGGTAGGCATATTTTAGAAGCACCAGTTGAGTACTTTTAGCCTCTGTTATTCATGTATGTATTTATTTATGGTCTAGGAACCATACAATGCTCGTACAGTATTATTTTATTCTACTCTTTTTACTGTATGTATTATATTTAGCAACCAGTTTTACAATTGTAGCAGTTCATTTCTTATGCTTGAGAAAGAAGACTGTTCAATAAATGCTTTTATTGAAAACGCCCCTCTTTCTATTTTCTGTGCACCTCTGGTGAAAAGAAGCATGCACGATTGACTGAGTGAAATATCTATCTATTGTTTCCACGACTCTGAAGATCAGTTTTATCTTGGGGAAACAAAGTTGTCATGTTCATGCGGTTGTCAGAGACTATTCCCTTCTTGTGAATTCGAGAACGTTTCTAGTGGCCTCTGAGCTAGCAGGCACTCACAATTAAGTCTGATATATTCGATAGAGACCTAGTCGACCTAAGTCCTATGTCACATCTATAGGATATATTATTCCAATGCGCAGAGCCTATTGGGAGTATAGGAACTACACTACAATAATTAGGCCTGAGAGGTATTTAACATGCATGGTTCAGCAGAAAAGGCCTAACACTTATTTCAAGCCTTGTCTCTATTATGAGGTGAAAAAATCTCGTAATAATCTGAAATTCCAGCAAAATATCAACAATTTTGCGTACTTACACCAAATGGATTTCCATCATTTCACACTATATTTTATCATGAAATTCATTTTTTGTAGGGAAGATACATTTCACACAAAAAAGTTCATAACCTCAAAACACAGCAAACAACAGCCACCTGAATGGCGTATTCACTGCAAATTTGGAGAATTTTACTTAACAAGTGTAATGTGCAATTCCCAAAACTATATGATATATATATATATATATATATATATATATATATATATATATATATATATATATATATATATATATATATATATATATAATCTATATTTAAAAATATTAAACATTAAATATATTAACATGTAACTTAATTTAATCTAAATAAATATATTTAAATAATGAAATTATATATATAACTATTATACATATAGAACACACACACATATATATGCATGTGGGTATGTTTAGTTAGACATTTGCAATGTAAAACTATTATTAAAATAATAATAATAATTTATATTATAATTTACTATGTTTGGTAAACTTTCATAAAATAAATATATATATATATATATACACAATAATTAAAAACTGTAACAAATGAATTGGATTAAAATAAACATTTATTACACATAAAAAAGTAAGCAATTGCCCACTGTCTCTGGGAGTTACACTCCTTTGGACGCCGGCCTGCGACACAATCCAACAAAATCTGTTCTGGTCCCTCTACACATAACAAGAGATTGCTTCGACTGGCAATCCACAATACCCATCTGGCGGCAATCGTTTAAATACCTGGGAATCTGGGTCGCATTGCTCCCTGACCCCGCCTGGTCACTCAACATAACCCCATTAGTGAAGAGAGCTAGAGAAGACCTCCGCAAATGGCAGACGCTACGGCTTAACCCCCTAGGGAGAGTCACTCTTTTTAATATAATGATCCTCCCTAGATTCCTCTATACAATTCAAAACACCCCATTTCACTTTCCACAGACTTGGCTAGATAGCTTAGCTTAATTCCTTTGGGGTGGCTGGAGACATCGTATAGCTTTAGCCCAGTGACGAATTCCATCCTTTGACGGAAGCATGGGCATGACTGATCTATATTTCTACTACCTGGCAACTCGCCTACCTCCACAGCATGATTGGTTTAATGGGGGCTGGTCTGACCCGGTGTACACAGTTGAACTGAATGAACTAGGCACACCTAAGATCCAAACTATGATGTACAGGGTCCCATACCCAGAACTCTGCCTGTGGAGACGCTAGCAGTTCTCCTGGCCTGGCGGGCTACTCTGCGCATACCCACTGGATGAACAAATTGACCCAATGCACACCACTCTGGCAGGGCACCTCGGTCAGGGACATTATCAAATTAGAGTGATTCCGGGCATAGGAACCCATTGGTTTTTCTCAGCTTGGGGATGTGTGGACCGGTGACCACATGCACACTTTTCACTCCCTGCACTCATCACAATTCTACCGATAATTACAATTACACCACGCCATACACATATATCGGATGGCAGAACACAGCCAGAATACAGTCCTCCGGACATGCACACTTTTCAATCCCTGCACTCATCACAATTCTACCGATAATTACAATTACACCACGCCATACACATATATCGGATGGCAGAACACAGCCAGAATACAGTCCTCCGGAGGCAAAAACCATGATGGGAAATCTAGGGAAGGGAGGAATTTATCATTCCCCAACAACACTCCAACTACACTAGATCGGCTCAGGAGTCAATGGGAGAGCTGGGTGGGACCCCTTGAGGAGGAAGATTGGTGGGACGCACTGATGGCACCCAAAACAGTCACCACCTCAGCCAGGCTTGCCGGACCCGCTGCGCGGGTCCCGCTGCGTGCACAGCCGCTGTGGGGCTCTTTGAGGCGGACAGCTCACCCTCCTATCCCTAGTGTACCGGCAGGGCTGCGAGCGCTCTAGCAGGGACTCCATTGCCCAGGAGTCCCTGCGTGTTCCACCTGTGGACGCTCTCCCTGCCGGCCACGCCCCCTGACCCTGGACTGGCTAAAGCTGCACCTTCCACACTCGCCTGCGGGAAACTTTGGAAACGGACCCTGCCTGGAGGCACTCTCACCTTGCTGGTTGTTGTGTTGCTGAGATCACACCTTGCCGGACCCGCTGCGCGGGTCCCGCTGCGTGCACAGCCGCTGTGGGGCTCTTTGGGGCGGACAGCTCACCCTCCTATCCCTAGTGTACCGGCAGGGCTGCAAGCGCTCTAGCAGGGACTCCATTGCCCAGGAGTCCCTGCGTGTTCCACCTGTGGACGCTTTCCCTGCCGGCCACGCCCCCTGACCCTGGACTGGCTAAAGCTGCACCTTCCACACTCGCCTGCGGGAAACTTTGGAAACGGACCCTGCCTGGAGGCACTCTCACCTTGCTGGTTGTTGTGTTGCTGAGATCACAGCTTGCCGGACCCGCTGCGCGGGTCCCGCTGCGTGCACAGCCGCTGTGGGGCTCTTTGAGGCGGACAGCTCACCCTCCTATCCCTAGTGTACCGGCAGGGCTGCGAGCGCTCTAGCAGGGACTCCGATGCCCAGGAGTCCCTGCGTGTTCCACCTGTGGACGCTCTCCCTGCCAGCCACGCCCCCTGACATTTCCTGCCTATTTAAGAGGGTGGAGCCACCGCTGCGCGGTAGCGACCGGGGCGAAGACCGGGCAAAGAGCGGGCCATTTGAGGCCGTTCGAGGTCAAAGAGGTCTGGTCTGGGCCCCTTCTCCTTCGCCCTAGCTCTGTTTCTATTTAAATCTGTTTTGCCCCATCCCGCTGTTTATGAGGGATGTCTACACCATTACATATGTGCACACGAGCTAGCCGCAGCAGGGCTGCTAAGGGGGGGTTGGTACGCAATGGTCCCATGGATGATTTCATTACACGTACAAACATTGCCATAGACCAAGAGATTACCAAATTGCAAACCCGAGTGTCTCTTGACTTGGCGGCTGCTAGGAAATTGTCGCTAGAATTTGCTAACTCTAAGAAATCTTCCTTAGGGCACATAGCTTCAGCCATTACTCCGAAGCGTCTGAACAATCAGCACTGTGTAACAACGCTGGCGGATGTTCATGACTCTCCGGTCTTGCTTATTTCTCCACCACCCTTGTGTCCTCTACCTTTGTCCGGAAGCTCGTCTTCATCCGGGGATAGCCCTTGCCAACAACTTCTCCTTATTCCTCCTTCCCTGGACATCTCCGATGCATCCACCTGTTATGGCACACTCAACAGCATTACTGACAATCCCCTAAAAAGGAAGCGTACCCCATGGTCGGCTTCTTCTCGTAAGAAGGCCAAAAGTGTTGGGGCATATCTACCTAACGTTGCCAACATCTTTGTGAAGGGCGCTACAGGAGGGCATGCCACCTCGTTAGAGGCTTCTCGGTGCATCGATAAAGATGGCATAGCACCCGCAGCCTCTAAAGGTAACACCCCCGAGGAGAAAGCAGATTCCTATCTAAAGGACCAGGAGGGGAGGGAAGGGGAATTCATAGGAGTAGTCTGGGAATCCCTAAAAAGACTTCTCTCTCCCTTGGATTTAAGACTCTCTCGAATTGAGAACCATCTATTAGAGATGGAAAAAAGTATTATAGCCTTGGCTACTCTTGGCTTACGAGGGCTTGAAAACCAAGGTTTGATAGATACTAATGTAGGTCCACAAATTCTAAACCCTTCCCTCACAGCCCCGCAGAGCCTTACTTCTCACCTCTCTGTGGCAAGCCCCAAACAGCCTATCCCCAATCCGCGTACTAAGGGAGTTGTTATTAAAAACCCTGCACCCCAGTCTGGAGCTAACAACTCAAAGGCACCCACCTCACAAACCCACACTCGTACCAATATGGCAGCCCCCAGGAAGCAGAACACTAGCAGTATTCCTCACCGTCCTAACCAGGGCCCACAGACCAACTCTACCTCCCGTCCTACCTTGGGCTCCTATAACAAGAGCAATTTTCGAGGGGGTTACATTGATCTCCCTCCCGAAGCCAATGACTATGTGGTGGTATTGACGGGTGTGCCGGAGGCAGCGAATGGCCACCAGGAAAATGACTGGTCCTTAAGGAACAAGGTCATGCATTGGCTCAATACGCACCGACCGATTCCTAATGGCCGGATAAGTAGAGTCAAAATGGTACGCAGAGTTTCCTGGGTGGGTCCCTCACGAAAATGTATACCCGGTGACTGCATAGTCGTGACGTTTGAAGACGCCCATACGGCTAATTATATCTGTTCATGGGTCGCTGAGGATGAGGGTTTATCCATTGCACCGAGGCCTCTGTCCTTCTTTTATCCACCTCGAGACGTTCACTCCTACGGGGGTAATCGGTCTATGGTTCACCATCATCCCAGAAGGGGGTATCATACTAAAGAGCACTTCCCATCTAGAAGCTGGTTTGGGATACCAACCTCGAACAGGTTCGACTGTCTCGAGGATGTGGATTGACTGCCCAAACCCTCTGGTCTGGTATTCCCTTCTCCGATTTCGATTTCTCCACCCCAGGTGGAAGTCGGCTCTCTTCCCTTGTTGACTACAGTTGCTGGGACTAGCCCTGCCATCTCTACCGAACCTAGGGAGCAGGCTCTATCAGTAGAGGATGTACCGCATTCTCTTAATACCAATACTCTCAATGTATATGTGTGCGAGACAGTCCCTGCTCCGACGTCTCCTACAATTCCCCTCCAGCTGTCCCTGCCTGTCGGCTTTATCACTGATCCCCTTGTCCCTGCCCCTTCGTCCTGCCAGAGTTCCATAGATATTTCCTTATTGAAGATCTTAAGTTGGAATGTGGCAGGGCTCGCACGCAACTTCGATAAGACAGATTGGAATTCCTTTGTTGACCCGTTTGCTATCTGTCTCCTACAAGAAACTTGGTGCTTGGAGCCCCTTCACAGGGTAGGTTTCACGACCTACTATGTGCCAGCATCCAAACCACAGGGCAGTAAAGGCCGCCCATCTGGTGGCCTTCTCATTTGGGTCAGTATTGCATTGGGATTATCTATAAGGCACATAAACACCCAATCTCCTGACCTCTTGAGACTCACTATCCAGTGTCCCGGGGGCAGGAAGCTAGAAGTGTTTAACCTTTATCTTAGGGGGGCCAGGGGGGGAATTCATTGCTATCCTCAACTGGTGTAGAAGAGGAGCTCAGAGCCTGCGATATTGACTCCCTTGTTGTCCTGGCAGGAGACCTCAACTGTTGTTTTGAACCGTTGGCCAGTGAGGACATCCTGGATATTTGGGATGATGACGCTAAGAGAGGCATTCCTTTGCTCACCCTGGATCCAATAAAAAAATGGACCCAGAATGTCATTGATCTCAACGCACTCTGCCTAGAACATGATCTTAGAGCCACAAATGGTCGATCGAAGTCAGACGCTAGGGGAGCGCACACCTTTAACAGGGTGGCTCACACCTCCAGAATCGACTACATATTGTTAAACTACAATCTATGGCAGTACCTACGCGACATGGAAGTCCTGCAAACATCTGATAGCGACCATAATCCCTTGGTCCTAACCCTTACCCTACCGTGGGAAGATGGGAATCCATCTTCGTCTCGACCCATCTGGAAATCATCCCACGAAGTTGTTCCATCTAATTGTGGTAGGCGGTTAAAATGGGCTAAAGTTGTTGCGGACGAGGGGAGAATGGCTCAAGCTGAGATAATAATGTCAAATGTAAAGCAACGCCTAGGCGCATCGGACTTCTACAATGATGTCCTTTCAGCATTCACAGAGACTATCTCGGCCCTGAGTAACTTGTTCATAGTTCCACAGGGTAGGGCTAGGGCTTTTGGGAGAACAACAACCAATGGAAGAGACAATTGGTACTCTTCTGCTTGCCGCGCTGCTAAAAGTGAACTTATCCGGGCGGTTGAAATCAAAGATTCAGCTCAAATTAGACTCGCTAGGAGAGGTTACAATAAAATTCAAGCTGTGGCAAGGGAAGAACACGAAACCAAATTTTGGAGAGACCTAATGGACGCCAGTTCCAAAAAGGACTCGAAGGGTTTCTGGGATTTGCTCAGAGGTAGGGACAGGCCTGTTGATTCTCAACTGACTTGTAACATCACAGGGGAGGCTTGGTTTGCACATTTTTCCAACCTTTACTCCATTCCACCAGGGGTATCAGGTCGGAACAGGGGTCCAAGGCATAGAATGCTGGCCGCAAATTTAGATCATGGCCACACCTTTACAGCCAAGGAAGTTGAAGGAGCAATCAGGTGCCTTGTTGCCAATAAGGCTGCAGGTCCAGATGGTGTCCCGGGTGATCTGCTACGGGTCAACACAGAGGTGTGGAGCGCACTCATTGCCCTACTTTTGAATGAGGCCATGTCTGGCGGATGCCTCCCGGACTCCTGGATGGGTGCGGAAGTCGTCCCGATTTTTAAGAAAGGCTGTAGGGACGACCCTGCTAACTATCGTCCCATTAGCCTCCTCGATTCCACCCAGAAGGTAGCAGGCAAAGTTGTCCTGGGAAGGATTTTGCAGTGGGCCGAAGAAAATCAGGTCTTGTCTGACTTCCAGGCCGGTTTTCGGTCAGGGACGGGCACTATAGAACAGACTTTCCGATTTTTAATGCTTTATTGGAAAGTGGTCGTATTGGGTAAAGGCAGTCTATATCTCGCATTTATAGACCTGCGGACTGCCTTTGACCTAGTCCCACGTGATCTATTGTGGGCCGTCCTAGAGGGTTTGGGTATCCCCCCCTATCTGCTGGCTTTACTTATCAAGTTCCATGAAAGCAACTTTGCACAAATCAGATGGGGCGAACAGGGCCAAAAAACATCTCGTATCTCTGTAGATAGGGGTGTCCGCCAGGGGTGTGTGCTAGCCCCCACTCTGTTTTCACTCTACCTAAACGGAGTGGTGGAGCATCTTCTTAAACAACCATCAGACGCACCCTCCCTGGCGGGCAGGAAGATACCAACTCTCCTATTTGCAGATGATACCCTGCTGATTTCGAAATCACCAGTAGGCCTTCAAACGTTGCTTTCTAGGTTCCAAGGCTTTTGTGTCTCCAGGGGTTTAGCCATCAACATAAGTAAATCCAAATTCCTGGTCCTGAATCCCCCTAGGAAGTCAGTCCACCCTCCAACCCTAGACTCGGTCCCACTGGAAAGGGTAAGGGAATTTGACTACCTAGGCATTCGTCTCTGCGACTCTATGAGTTGGAAGGCTCACCATCAAAAAACCATTCTGACTCATAGGAGGGTTACAGGGGCATTGCTAAAAGAACATCGCGCCTCTTCCCTGAAACCAATTGGGGCGATATTGGATATTTACAGGGCAAAGGTGGTGTCTGCGGCGCTGTACGGGGCAGAACTGTGGGGTACGCAGAAATTTGATACCCTGACCTGTCTTGAGAACAAATTTCATAAAGATCTAATGAGGCTTCCTCACAGCACTCCCACGCTCCCTCTTCTAATCGACACAGGTACACGTCCCATATCCGAGCAAGCAAAGCTACGCCCTCTTTTATTGTGGGCTCGAATATGGAATGTTTCAGACCTCTCCAGCTACGCAGAAGCCCTGCGCGAACTTCTTTCTACCCCGGGCTGGCACAAGGTTGGTTGGCTGAGGGAAGTAAAGCGGCTCCTCTGCGAATTGGGCCTGGCAGACGCTTGGGCCAACAGAACATCTCCACCTAAACAAATGCTAAAGAAAATCTTCTGGTCTTGGGTGGATAAAGAGAGAGCGAGCAATCCCAAATTATGCAGATCTGCCGCTGAGTTCTTGCTAATTAAAGATCTCCCCCTTAGAGAACCTTACCTGGACATGATCTCCAACCCGATGGATCGGGCATTATATTTTAAATTTAGGGTGGGAGTTTTGCCTCTAGGCCAGTGGACAGCAAGCTGGGAACCACCTTGGCAAACTACACCGTCTTGCCTTTTTTGCACTAACAGGGTTGAGTCTATTGCCCATCTAATGTTTGAATGCCCAGCCTATGTAGCACCTCGCCGTAGATGGCTGAAACCTCTTTGTTTGAGTTTGGGCACTGGGTCACACTTGGAGGCCCTACAGATTTTAAGATCGGATGCCCGTCCTCTGTTTGCTTGCTGCCTGGCAAAATTCTTGGGCTGGGTATGGAGGATAAGAACTATGAGGAAATTGCTCCTCCAGTAAGGTTATCCCTTTAGACTCAATCTGGTTCAACCATCTGACGTTCCGTTTCCCCTCCCTTATCATTCTAAATATGACTGTATCTCACTGTATGTTTCCGTTCCCTTATTATTTTATCAAAGACTGTATCGCATTTTTTATTGTACAAAACGTTTAGAGGGCTGAGTTGCTTAATTGCTTTTATCATATCTGTTTTGTACTGTATTGCTTTTATGAAATGACAAATATTTCGAAATAAAGCTTTCAACAACAACAACAACATATAATATACATTTAAAATATATAAACAAAACTATATAATTGTTGGAATAATACATAGGCTATTCCCACTCCATTCTGCATACCAGTAGGGAAAGCATTGGATTCAGAAGGGGTAGAATTTACTATTCCCACTCCAGTAGGTGCAACATTGGGGAAAGCATTGTACTCAGGAGAAGTACAAATTATTATTTACACTCTAGTCGGTGCAACAGTAGGGAAAATTTTGGATTGCGGAGAGGTAAAATGTATTTGTCTAACTCCACTCTGTGCAACAATAAGGAAAGCTTTGGACTCAGGAGGGGTAAAAACTACTATGGGCCTTATCACAACTACGGCGGTCCATGTGATTGACGTAGTTATAGTGGCGGTCTGACCACCGCCACACTGCGGGCCGCCTGGAGTATAATAAGTGTGGCAGTCGGACCGCCATTGAACTGCTGCCACTTCCGTAGATGAAGGAACCTGCTGTGGTCTGGCAGTAGTTTGAGGCTAAAATATGCTGGTGGTGCTACAGTGGCACCACTGAGCTTATTTTGAGTTGCCTTACTGACACCCTTTCCATGGCAATCGCACCGCCATGAAAAAGGTGGCAGTGAGGCAACAAAGAGCGCAGTACAGGACTCAGATTGGCCTCTGTGCATGGGGCTGCATGCACGGGGGCACCTGTTGGGCCTCCCTGTAGTTATGCACCCGTTGTTCCTGCATGGGAAGGAATGAACGACATGGTGAATTCCTTCCAATACAGTGATGTGCACTGGCGGTCCTGTAGCGGTGCTGCTTAAGGCTCACAATGAACAGCACGGCCGCAGGTCCCCCACACCCCCTTCCCGCTAGACCACAAAATTACTTGTAATCTGGCGGGCAGCAGTGAGTTTTGGTGGTCCTGTAGCAGAGCAGTGGCATGCCACCCGCTCCAGGATCACTGAAACTCATAATAAGCCCTATTCCCACTCCACTCTGTGCAACAGTAAGGAAAGGGTTGGACTCAGGCGGGGTAACGATTACTATTTCCACTCCAGTTACTGCAACTGTAGGAAAAGTGTTGGATTGTGGAGATATCAAGTTTACTATTCCCACTCCAGTATGTCCAACAGTAGAAAAAGCGTTGAACTCAGGAGGGGTGAAAATTACTATACCCACTCCAGTCGGTGCAACAGTAGGGAAAGCATCCTACTAAGGAGAGGTAATAATGACTACTCCCACACCTGTTGGTGCAACAGAAGGGCAAGGATTGGACTCAGGAGAACTAACAATTACTGTTTGTACTCCAGTCTGGGCAACAGTAAGAAAAGCGTTGGACTCAGGAGGGGTATGAATTACTATTCCCATGCCAGTCACTGAAGCATTAGGAAAAGTGTTGGATTGTGGAGGGGTAACATATATTATTCCCACTCCAGTATTTGCAACAGTAGAAAAAGTGTTAGACTCAGGAGGGTATTCCTACCCCTATCGGTGCAACAGTAGGGAACGCATTCGGCTTAGGAGGGGTAAAAATTACTATTCCCACTCAGGTTGGTGCAACAGTAGGGAAAGGATCGGACTCAAGAGGGATAACAATTACTATTCGCACTCCAGGCTGTTCAACAGTAGGAAGAATGTTAGACTTAGGGGGGAATAAAATTACCATTCTGACTCCAGTCAGTTCAACAGTAGGGAAAGCGTTAGATTGTGGAGTGGTAAAGTTTACTATTTCCACTCCAGTCTGTGCAACAGTGGGAAAAAGGATGAACTCAGGAGGTATACAAATGTACTATTCCCACTCCAGATTGCGTAACAGTAGGGAAAGCGTTGGACTCAGGAGGGGTAAAAATGTCTACTCCCACTCAAGTCTGTGCAACTGTAGGGAAAGCGTTGGACTCTGGATGGGAAAAATTTACTATTCCCACTCCAGTCAGTGCAACAGCAGGGAAAGTGTTGGATTGCAGAGGGGTAAAATGTACTATTCCCACTCCAGTCTATTGAATAGTAGGGAAAGCGATGGATTTAGCAGTAGGTGGGGCAGTGAGCTCCACTCTGTTCACAGAGATTTACTGAGTTTTCTGCACTCTGAAGCGCACGTGGAGTTCCACATAGCGGAGCAGAATTTTTTTCTTCGCCCGCCAACGGGCGGTCATATTTCTCAATGCAGGCAGTCACTGATGGTCGCGTCCACTTGCGTTGAGAAACTACCGCTCAGGTAGAAAATCTACTCGAGCAGCAAGAAAAGAAGCAGTGCCCTTGTGCGCTGCGCATGGTATCATTCATGCTGATTTTCCAGCATGGGACAAACACCTGACGCTGAAAATCAAAACGTATGTCATGACCAAACACACTCCATCATTTGTAGAACTCCGCGTAGCACAGCAGAGTTTGTTGGTCTCCCTGCCAACTCTGCGCAGGCCTTCTCAGGAGGGGAGAAACGTACTATTCCCACTCCAGGCAGTGCAACAGTAGGGAAAGTGTTGGATTGCGGAGGAGTAAAAATTACTCTTCCCACTCTAGTCTGTGCAACAGCAGAGGAAGAGTAGCTCAATTGAAACAAATAACATATTTTAACAACTATATTAACTAACAAGAAATATACATTTTTACATATAAAAATTATATATAAGAATTTTAAAAACATGAAACAAATTACATATACTTTCAACATTTAATAACTATTATAAATTATAAATGAAAACAAATAATATTAATGTAATTAAAATACCACACTATATTCTCATAATCATAACAACCAACAAATATAATGTTATTGACAATTAATAATAATTAACTAATAGTAAATTGACTATATTTAATTAGTATCCCACCCTTTACCTCTACAAACCCAACAACCAGCACCTGATATATAACTTTAAAAATATCTTGTACAATTAACATATTTAATTATCTATTAGAAATGTATTAATAATTAATATTAATTATTAATTACTATAATTAATTTCTTTCCCACCCTTTACCACTACAAAAACCACAACCTGCCCAAAAATTATTAATGAAAAATTAAAGTAATTACAGCTTATCAATGAAATAACTAAGAATATTTAAACATTCATTATTAATTAATTATAATTGCATTTC
Source organism: Lissotriton helveticus (assembly GCF_964261635.1). Classification (NCBI taxonomy): domain Eukaryota; kingdom Metazoa; phylum Chordata; class Amphibia; order Caudata; family Salamandridae; genus Lissotriton; species Lissotriton helveticus. The sequence continues at coordinate 884,185,030 of NC_136059.1, forward strand.
TTCCCATCCAATACCCTAAAAATTCCACACCCACACCATAACTTAACTTAAAAATAATTATTCAAACAATTTGCATAATTAATTATCAAATAAATGATTAATATTAAGTAAAAATGATTTATTTATTATTTATAATAAACTTACTTCCCACCCTGTACCCCTATAGACCCACAACCCACTAGGGCATTACACTGACAATAAACTATTACATTAAATGTAATAACAACCAGAAATGTGCAAACTATATTAAAAAACATTAACAATAATTATACAAACATTTTATGACATACAATTCAAATATTTACTAAAATACACAAAGATAATTAAAAATGACAGTATTAACAACAATATTTTTGTAAAGAATATTAACAACATAGATATTTTTAACAGCGATATTAACAACATGGATATTTTTATAAACAAATTACCAGTATAGCTATTTGCAACATAGATATTACTTACCGTGGAAAATCGATATTCTGGTCAACAATATTTTTGCACATGATATTTGTACATCACAATATTTGCAACTCAATATTTCGGCATCTCAATATTTTCCCCGAACACCGGTCAGATGAGTGCATTTGCTTCCTGCTCTATCTTCGTGTGTGTATTTTCCTTCTTCTACCACACTGATTCCTAACAGTAATGAAGTTGGCTAGGTTATTAAAGGCCAGCTCTAAAGTTTAAGTTTTCAGGAGAATTCTGAACTGCTAGTAATCAGCTTCCATGCATAGGCAGGGGCTGAACAGCTCCATAGTTTCAGGCCTTGGACTTCTCTTAAAGTTGTGTCATTTGACCAATTAACCTATGAACATTAATGATTTTAGGCTGGATTGTCGTGATGTGCCAGTTTATGAGATTAAGCAGGAGCTTGGCCCCAGTATGTTTGAAAAGTGCTTTGTACTTGAGCTTGGACTCACCTTGTAGCCAGCAGAGAGCCAAAAAGGCTACCTTAATAACTTTGTTCTTCAACTGGTAAAGGCTAAAAGAAACTGAAATATTTAAAGTGGGCAACAGCTCACCTCAAGAAATATTTTCAACTCCTTTCAGGGTGAACCCTCAAAGTCACTGAAGTAACCTGAGTTCAACCATCGGGTAGCTCCAGCACAGATCAGGCAGGCCTAACTTTGGGCAATATGTAAAGCATGGACGCAGTATCAAAACAGTAGTAATGATAAAAAGACAAACACAAAAAATGCCAGACTGGATTAGAACAATAAAGTATATATTTTTTTAAATGACACCAAAATGACAGAAATCCGAAAAGGGGATCCAGAGATATGAGTTTTTAAAAATCACAGAGACAATGATAGTCTATGGTCATGGTAGACTAGGACATAGGCACAATTTCAGGCTGACTGCGATGGAGCACTGGTCAGACACACCAACCATGTTTGTCCCGGTCAAAATTGTATCTCCTGATTAAGGGCCTGATTTAGATCTTGTTGGATCTGGTCCTGTCATCACTTGTACATTGGTTTCCCCACCTGCATTCTAAGCGGTCTGCTGGCTTAATTTAGATGCTGCTGAGTATATGGATGATAGTCCATCTGAGTACTGCTGTCTCTGCCAGAATTTTCCACCCATGTCGACTGCACCAAAGGCAAAAGTGGCTGTCGGTCATGGAGGCCAAGATGGTGGTTGAGATTTAGCGAAACTCCAACCGCCTGATTTTTATCTACATCCATCCTGCCTGACACCGACTTCATGAACACCCCCCTTTGGGGCCAGTGAGCGGGCCCCTTGGTCCAGCGGGAGGAGTCCTGGTTCTGTGGCTGTGCCAGCATTGTCCCTGATGGTAGCTCACACCCCGCAGCGGCAGCGGTGACTGCGGAGGAGCATGTCTGGCCCTGGAACATAGAATGAATGAGACAGTGGGGAACCACACCTCTCCAGTGTAGGTAGGATGAATTCCATGGTTCAGAACTCACTGAGGGCCTTTTCCTGTCTGCCCAACCAACCAGGGGTGGTAAGGCAATGATGGCCCTGCCTCCCACATAGAACAGTGACCGCTCTCACCGTGCCACATCGCAGGCCTACTGATGAGCTTATAAGAGCCCGTGACGGAGGACCCTGTATTGCCCTGGAGGCCCACAGTGTTAATAGAGGAACTGGGTACTTGTTACTTGGAATACTGTGTACTGCAAACAGGGAGTTCCCCCAGAAATTTTACGGGGTGCACTCTGAACACAGGGTCCATCCACTGGTGTGAGTCTCCCACCTGGTGGTTGCGACCATTATTGATGCCCTGGAGGTGGGCGGACTCTCTGAGTGAGCCTTTTGGGGCACTTGTGGTGTGAGTCTTGAGGAAGAGGTGAGATTGGTTTACTGGAATGAGCTGCTGGGATCTATGGAGTTGTGCTGGTGGTCAGGAGTTGCCCAGTTCTTCCCGCTGTGAAAGCTAGTGGCTGGCCTTCTGCTAGAGATGGCAGCATGAACTCCTGTGCCTTTTGCCCTGTGATGCTGGAGTAGAGAACTGTAACAGACACCGCATGGGACTGTCTGGGGACCGTGAGGCCTGGCCTCCATGCGTGCTGAGCCCCACGCAAAGAACTCTATGGAGATGCTCAAAACACTGCCTGCCTGGTGACCATGCCCTATGTATAGGAACTATGTGCTATGGCATGAGGTCCTATGCCCTGTACCCACCCTTTCTTTCTCCCCACCAGGGGTGGGGTGCCTCAGACATTTGGACCACGCTCACTCCTCTCTGCACACTGATTGCCCTCTATCCAACTAAACTGGGCAGCACCCAATCGCTCTAATACCCTATATCAACTGGACCCTTTGAGGAAAGGACACTATGGCTGAATACCCGAACCACTGCTGATCCACCACCTCTGGGAGATTGAGCTGCTACCCAAATTGCCATGTTCCCACCTCTATGGTTCTGAATCGGGCACTGTCGACTGCACATGTTGCCTCTGGGCAAGCAGGTTGGTATGCTCGGACCCATGCACTGTGTGGGTTGGACCTGCTCCCCATTCCAGGGCCTGGCCATTGCGGTGGGATTGTTCTGGGCCCCCCCCCCAAGGGTGGGCTGCTCATGCAGCCTCATGGCAAGCCTACCTGACCCCACCGTTTTCACCTTCTGCTGCCCTTTACCAGAATCTATATGGTGATGGGGCTTACCGATGTCAGCCCTAACGTAATGGACCATACACAGTCCCCTGTAGGATAATAGAGAGATCGCAGAGGCACCCCCCCACCCACAGTTGCACCCTACTCCACAGCGGTCCTTAGCACGTTCCTCAAGGCAATTCAGGATTCACTGGAGTTATTAGATACCAAGGTCGACGACCTCCAGATAGACCTCTTGCTGCTGCAGCAAGACCTGCACAGGGTGACCAAAACAGAGACAATGATTTCCACGACTGAAGATAAAATGGCTAAGCTCAAGCGCCAAGTATCCAAGTAGGCATCGGTTGTGACCTTAGATGAAAGGGCAGAAGACGCTGAAAGCCACGTAACAATCTTCGCTTCATCAAACACTCTGAGACTTTGGAGAGCTTGAATCTGAATGAAACCCTCTAAACCTGCTTTTGATCCTGGGTCCCAACAGATAAACTCTCTAGCGTGATGCTTATTGAGGGAGCTCACCAGTACCTGACCAAAAAACCTCAGCCCGGAGCTCCGCCTCGGTCTTGATAGTACAGATCCTTAACTTTCACAACCACAAAACAATCCTACCTGAAGTGCGGAATCAGCTGAACCTCGGACATCTGAACTCCAGGGTCATGATTTTTCCAGATTACACCAAGGCGGTAAAATAGGAGCATGATCCTTTGAGGAGATGAAACAGAATCTCTGTGCCTTCAACCTCCTCTACATGCTTCTGTAGTGTGGGCTGGGCCTTGATGCGCACATTGTTAAGTTAGCATAGGCTTATTAGAAGTTAAAACGCCATTTTACCTTTTGCACATGACACTGCATATAATTGTTGTTGTAAGTTAGGCTGCGTGAAATGCTTCACATGAGACGAGCTTGTTTTCATCATCCCTAGACTTACAGTGTGACTCTAGTCTGCACACTGAGTTCTAAAGCCTACAAGGTCATCATAACAAAGTAGCTGTTATTCGAGCTGATCGGCTCACGTTCTAGCCATAACATATATGCAGCTGCAAGCCAACGTGATTCTGGCACCTTTAATATCACACTGTAAGCATGATTTCATACACTTGGAAGAAGCTCGTTTTTCCAGACAGACAAAGAGCTTTTGCAGATCCTGATGTGATTCACACCTGCTGATCTTAGAGGTATGGTGTCCCCCAAACAAGCCTAAGAGACCGTCTATATTTTATAAAACATAGTTCCTAGCTAGGGAGTGTGACTCACTAGGCGCTACAGGACCTATTTTCACCATCATTGTAATGTGATTTCTTCTTTTGTGTTTTATCGAATTGTAACAATGCTGATCATATTATTTTTAATCACATGTCTGCTTTTGTTAGCAAACATACTGCATCTTAGAGCACGTCGTTAAAATAAATATTTTACCTTACCCGTGTCTCTTTTTTACTCCTGTTGTAGACTGGTATGAGAGTATAATGAAAGAGTGTTCTTGCTTCCCACCATTCCTCAATATAGCCTAAGTCGCAGGTTCTGGGTTCTGGGTTGCCTAATCATTGGTTCCTTTGCTATAGGATGAAGAGCTAATGTGACACTGATGCTAGCTGGTTAGCGTTTCTAGGCACTGTGGTGAGTTTTTTGGTACACCACAATTCACTGAGGTCATGGGCGTCTGTGCACAGTTCTGTGTAGGAGCAGAATCCCTGCAACACTTCTTTTCACCAGCCCTCCTCAAGTTTATCTTTCCAGACTTCCACCTACTCCTTAGACACTCTGGAGCAGGCCTGGGAATCGGCCGCAGAAACATGATTGCTGCAGATCACCAAACTGGGAGAACACCGGGCATGGAGCTTGGTGGTCCGCGAGAAAGCGCTCTGGGTCTTGGAAGTCAAGGACTGGTTGACAGGAGATCGGCACGTTCTCAAGCCCACCCCTAGAAGAAGGGGCTTAGACAAAGGTGAAACCGGGCGAGACCCTCATGGACACCCTGAAGCTATTTAGATCCCTACATGATGTCCTGCGCTCGTAGGCGTGAACTTCCCGACTCACTTAATGGTGTCTAGCGAGAGAGTGGTGACCTTTGATGACATATGGCTGGCTGAGAACATTCGATGTGGCATTGTAGCACTCGGATCTTCTCATTTGCATGTTGGGAGGGGGGTCGGTTGGATTTATGTGTGATACATACAATCTTTTTTTTAATGTAAGTTGAGCACTACGACGATGTATGAATTATTTTCACGAGGAAATGCACATCTAGTTGATTATCTCAACGTTGCCAGGCATGAAATCCGTCTTATGGGTGTATACACTGCCATCTGATTTCCCTTGAGTTTTCTTCCTTGTTCTTGATTTATTTATTAGAAAGTATGTTTTGATTATGGACTGCTGATGCTTCACAGGAAGAAGTATGAGATGGGGGAGATCTATGTTGGAGATCGGAATGTTGTTTTGCCATAACTGTGTTGTTACTTTTCAGGTATTTACTCAGTGAGCTCTCCAATGCAATTTCACTGATTCTTTAGGTATGCTTGGGGTTGCCATGCATAGACGATCACTTCTCTCGATGAGTCCCCAAATGTCCTGCTGCATTTACATCATACACTCCTATGATTATGATGCTCTCTTGGAATGCTAGCAGTCTTTTAGATTGTATCAAGAGATCTGCTGAGTTGCGCTATATCAAGTGGTACACACCAGATGTAGTCCTTTATTGGTGACCCCATGTTCTCTGATTCTTGATATCTGGAGATTCTTCCTCTCTATAGCGAAGAACCAAGCCTTTAGATTAATGCTCATAAATCTGTATTGGTGGAGGAGAAGGGGGATGCCATAGGGGGAGGCTGGTGCCATACTATACCTCTTTGTTGGAACTCGTTAAAATATTTGGGGATTCACACGTCTCACCACCTGGACCTGGTCTAGACCCTTAACTTTCAAAACATGGCTGTAGCCTTTGATTGAGACCTACCCCGCATCTTGCCTCTTAACCCTATTGGGCATAGTGCACTCTTTAAGATGACGGTGTTTCCAGTCCCTGACCTCCAGACCTTCAAACTCACAACCTTTATATGGGCCGGTAAGTGCCGCAGAGTGGCATTCAACTTGACATCGAAATTGTCCATCGATGTGGGTCTTGAGGTGTTAGACATCTATATGTACTACCGGGCGGCACAGTTGGAGCCCATCAATTATTAATTTACAGGAGCATAATGTTTGGAACTGCACTTAGTGGGCTTTGAGGGACTCCTTGACTAGCTCTATGGGGGCTGCCTGCCCCTGGTGACGCCTTCATGTACTCGAGTTGTGGCTCATTGCTGGAGAACAGTGCTGCGCTTTATTTGGTGGGACTGCCGCTTGATGGTATTGACCCCCCTCTGGCAGGGCACATGTCTTCAGCAGCTTTCAACCATGAGGGCTTTGCCAAGTGGAACCTGATAAGAAGTACGTACCTAGAAGATTTCCACAAAATTTGTAATTTGATGTCCTTTCAAGAAATAAAAGGTCAGTACACTCTGTCTAACACAGTTTTCTTGCTTTCTTCAGCTCTGGCATACCCTGTGGACACCCCTGTCCCAGGATATCAAACTTCCTGACTATAACCCCCTTGAGGCCAAACTTTTCATGGTGTGCCTGGGAAAGGGAATGATAGCCAGGATTTACCATTCCCTGATTATCAATGTCTGTGATGGCTTTGATTCCTTATGGCAAAAGTGGGTGAGCTGGGTGGGCGAAATGGATGATAATGATTGGAGGGAGGCATGACTGGCCCCTAGGGAGCGAGGTGATATCCTCTCGCATGTGTATTGTCAGGGTTAATTTCTCGCACGTAACCTATCTTTCCCTGCGTCACATGCAGCGGATGTTCTCCACAGCCCAGGCTGCATGCATGTGCTGTGCACACCCTGCTGCCGAATTTCATCATGTGGCGTGGGACTGCTTGGCACTGCAATACTTCTGGGATGGGCTGGGCTGGAATATCTGAAAGGTTCTGGGCCACCCAATTGCTTTGAGCCCTCAGAATGCACTGCTGTGGCTTGTGGATGAATTAGGAGGTTCCCGCTCTTAAAGGAATTGTTATAGGGGTAGCCTGCCTGGTAACCAAAAAAGACATTACCAATCTGTGGAGGCAACCTACATCCCATTTGATCCAGCTGTGGCGAAAAGGAGTTAATTGGTGCACGCAGCAGGAAAAGCCAATTTATGAGGCACATGTCTATCCTCATGGACATTCACCATGAAGGGACGGCTTCCGACAGTACAATCTTATGAAATGCTATAATCCAGAAATGCTCAGCTCCTAAAAATGGCATTGCTTTGGATGTTGTTTGCTGTATAATTGTAATAAACTTATTGATAAAAAACCTCCACACCAGAGTTGGCAGTTTAGAAGAGATATGAGGTAGAAACGTACCTCGGGAGAGCTGGTATAGATCTGACTGCACAGGGTAAGAAAAATATACCACACTGGCTTTAAGCAGGGGGTTATTTGTGAAAGCTGGGGGGGTCAGCAAAGACACCTACGGGTACTCGGGTGCCTGTCTCTGTTGCTATTAAACCCCAAACCACCTGGACTAAACCCTGGACTAAACCCTGGACTAAATCCTATGCTAAGACCTATGCGAGAGCCTATGATAGACGGGCTAAAGTTAGAGCTAGAATTCAACCAATCTCTAGCTCTGCTGGCGGCATGGACCCCTCATAGCTGTGGCAACTGCAGCAGCAACAGTAGCGACACCAGCTACAACACAAGGATGGACTCAAAGACGGATTCAGACACAGCTGAGTGGACAGGCACAAGTCCAGGTGTTGGCTCGGGTAGAGATTCGGATATATGACATGGCTGACCTAGCGGGGGCTGTGGGACAAATATTAGAACAAATAAGTGAACAGATAATCAAACCAACCATTCACATAATGGACCCGGTAGCATCTGAAGCACCCAAAGAGTCTCCAAAAGTAGCTTTAGAGATACAAAACTCTAACAATGTCCAGAAAGCAAAGGACATGCAGCGACGACCAGAAACTAGAGGGTCCAAGGCTAAAGAGAGCAACGAGGAGAAAAATAGCGGTAACAGTATGGACAAACCTAAAAGCAAGGACCAAAATAAAAGTAAAAACACCGAGAAAAACACAGACAAGATCTCTGATAAGAAGCCAGAAAAGGACACGGACAAGGATAGAGTCAAGGATAAAATAAAAGGCAAAGAGAAGGCAAGCAAAAAGGACAAAGTAATGGCTACCGAAGAACACGATAATGACAACGATAACTTGGAGTTATTGGCCAAAAAGGCGAAGAGACTAAAGACTATTAAAAACCTGAAAGCGGCTGCAAAAATCACTGGACAACATGCAGATTCTCAGCCCCGGATTTCGAACATATTTATTCCAATATCCAAGGAAGGGCAGAAAAAACTACCAAAAAACGTAAAAGAGAAAGAGATCGAAAGCGCTACCTCACCTATAATTACATCCGAGGTAAGGGAATTCCGGCCTATACATCCAATTGAACCTCGGGGATCTGAACACCCTTCCTTCATGGTACACACATCCTCTCCGGGCAGAAAACCACCTCTAGAGTCCAAAATGTCCGCCGAAGAGTCTGACTGGGACATTTATGAGGCAGGAGTTTCTATCTCTAGCGCAACAAGCAACTCAAGCGAGGCAGGCGAGGAAGGTGATCCAAAGGAAAGAACCTCTAGCCATAAACTAGCAGTATCCGACATCACAGCCCCAGGGAAATCAGGGGCACCCTCTCTAAACATCACTCCAAAGAAAAAGCTGGAAGAAAAAAGAACAAGAGAAAGAAGACACCGTAAAATGTCATACGATGAAACCACGGATCCTGGAAGCAATGCGGAGCAAGCTAAAGAAAAATCTAACCATACATGGAACGACTCAATTTAAAAAAATACTAGAGATTCGGAATCATTCAGACGCAGCATGGAGGATTCAGAAGAAAAAACCTCACAACATAATGAAGACCACGGCGGCGGATTGGGAAATTCAACTGACCCATCACTGAGCAAAATACTAAATTCCATCACATTTTTTCATAAAGATGTTAAAATAAACAGCAATAGGAATCATGCTGCCATACAAAAACTTCAAGGCGCTGTTAAAAAAGTAGGCCAAACATGCTCTGAAATTTCTAATCGAATGGCATCCGTCGAAACTCGCACAGAAAGTCTCGAGTCTGATGTCACTAAGCTCCAAACTCAAGAAAAAGAGCACAAAGGTATTATCAAAGACCTGATGCAAAAAGTAGAAGATCTCGAAAACAGAGGCAGGAGTAATAACATGCGCTTTCTCGGGATCCCAGAAGGCGCGGAGGGAACTGATCCAAGGGGCTTCATGGGCAATCTCTAAAAAACAACATCTCCCGAACTTCAAGCCTGGGACTTGAGTAGCGAAATACAACGTGTGCATCGCTTCCCTTTGGCTTCCTCTAAACGCACTCATAAAACCCACAATACCCAAGAGCCATGTTGGTCAACTTTGGGAACTTCATCTTAAGGGAGACAATCTACGACATTGCCAGACCCACAAACAAGAAAGAATACAAAGGCAGAACGGAGGTGGAGAATGAGGCAACTGTTCACACCATTTGAGCAAATCGGAGCAACGGTGTTGTTACAAAATCCGGCCCGACTCAAAGTCATCTACAAGGGAACAACTAAAAGCTTTATAAGCAAAATCCAGGCTGAATCCTACCTGAAAGAAATCACAGAGATCGCCAAGCAAAACACCGGAAAATAATAAAAAGGCTTTAACAGAACAGAAAATTGACTGAAAGATCAAAGTATTACAAAAAAAAAGGAAAAATAAAGAAAGGGGGAAAAACAAAAAAAAAGAAGGAAACAAACATTCACGCCAGTGGACTAAGAGACCGGAGGTACAACGTTAAAAGACTTAACAAAGAGGGGAAAGTATTTTCTATATATTTGGGCTGGTTTATAACAAAGTGAACTAACTTTTCTTTATCCTATTTACCCAAGATGTACCTACTGATGATCAGGACACGGGGCAAGCTGAAACGTACTGTCTTTACTGACGCCTACACCTGGGTGCCCTATGACCCAGGACGTCTCAATGAGAGGTGTGGGGAGGGGGGCTCATGAGAGTGTGGGGGGAGAAATGGGTGGGGGGGCTCGTATAAAAAGTCAAAACAGAACCAGAACCAAGTCAAGAGCAACTTTTTCTATTCTATCAAGACTATTCTTAGAAAATAGTGTAATCAAGGCTAAGTCCGAACAAACACATTATGGAATACATTGTGAGTTGAGGATACAGGCACAATATGAGCTACGAAACACATCATCATGGAGAAGTTAACTATACGAACCTGGAACGTCTCAGGTCTCTTAGATAGAGATAAGCGCCAATGTCTGAGCGAGATAATATACCAAAATCCAGCAGATATTATCTGCCTCCAAGAGACACACCTGCCTTGGGATAAGAGGGAACTTCTTAAAGTTAGAGGATATAATGTACTAGCTTGTACCACACAAACGTCTAATGTTAGGGGGGTAGCTGTACTTGCTAAAACCTTCCTGGGACAACCTACCAATAAACTAGCTGATGCTCAGGGTAGATGGGTTATCATTAAATTAGGTCTTGGTATTACTATCTGCTCTATTTATGGATCTAACCAAGACAATCCTACTATATTTGAGACACTTGAGCTTGAACTTGCAACAATAGAGGGCCCACTAATATTATGTGGTGATTTAAACATCTCGTTAGGCCACCAATTTAATAGCCAGACACAATCACATTTGGGATCTTAAAAACTACCCTGACCCCGGCTACACGTATTATTCTTGCCCTCACAGTAAGTATGTCAGGATTGACTATTTATTTACAACAAATGATCTGGCCAATCATGCCACAATTATTAAAGAACCTAAAATCATTTCTGATCACAACGCGTTAACCCTCACAGTCAATACTACAACTGCTAAGAGAGAACGTAGAAGCTGGACCTTTGATAGGAAGCTGCTAGCCAACAACGAATATATTAGGTACATCACTAGCTAGGCTCAAGAGTTTTTATACATAAATAGATACAGTGCTTCTAGGAATACTGTGTGGGACTGCTTTAAATCAGCTCTAAGAGGTGAAATAACGAGCTACCAAGCTAGAGTACGGAAGCAAAATAGTATGGGATACCATTAGAAACTGTGTGAACTGGCCAGAGCTGAGGAAGAACACATCGCGAAAATAGGGCAAGGTGAAGATGGGAAGCTTGCTATGTATCGAGTGCTGGTTTTAAAAACCGAGCTTAATTCTGGACTGACTCAGAAAGCAGCAGAAATGTATAAAACACATTGGAAAGAAGTATATGAAAATGGGAAAAAGGTCGGTAAGCAACTCGCTGTACATACACGCAAGAAAATTACATATAATACCATCACAAACATACAAGCAGGAGGGCAGACGTTTACACAAGCACCTGATATAATTAACACTTTCCAGCAATACTACCAGACCCTGTATCAGGATGATAATAGAACCAGTAGTGCAGAATCAGATGTGTTTTTGAGTAATGTTCTTGATCATCCTGAGGCAAGTAATATTCTCGAAGATAACATCAGGGACGATCTAGAGAAAGAGATTACACTCACAGAAGTTCAGTTTGCCCTGTCCTCACTGGCCTCCGGGAAGGCTGCAGGCCCGGATTGAATTCCCCTCGAATTGTATAAAATCCTTAGCCATACACTGGGTCTGCTTTTATAGGATCTGTTCTTAGGAATCCAATGGAGCGGTACTCCTCCTTTGTCATGGAGAGAAACAAACATAATTATATTTCCAAAAAAGGGGAAACCTCAGGATCAGCTTTCATCCTATCGCCCAATTTCCCTAATTATTTCTGACTCCAAATTATAAGCCAAAATAATGGCCATCCGCCTCGGTAGGGTCATCGAACAGCTGGTCTCCCCATGGCAGCATGGGTTTGTCCCAGGCAAAGGCACGACTGACCACACTCGAAGAGCCATCTCCCTTTTTGATATAATGTCTGCAACGGGGTGCCAGATGTCGATGATTCTTCTGGATGCCGAGAAGGACTTCGACCGCGTGTCCTGGAATTTTCTATGGGCAGTATTGACCCGGTATAATTTCAGCCCCAAATTTGTAAAATCCATAACTGCTATGTATATTGATCCTAAAGCTAAACTACAAATAATGGGCTCTGAGTCCAGTATAATTAAAGTATCCAGAGGCACACGACAAGGATGTCCCTGTTCTCCAATATTATTTGCCCTTTATATAAATCCTTTCATTTTGAAACTTCTAGAAAACCCGCTAATTACACCTATAGTGGTTAATTATTTTGAAACTAAGGTACTGGCCTATGCCGATGACATTGCGGTATTAACACCGAACCCCTCCGAGGCATTTTTTGAAATAGAGGTGGTAGCTCAGGTTTACGGCCGTTACTCTGGGTATTCGTTAAATAAAGAAAAAACTATTGTGCTGTGCACGGATAATGTCATCTGCAACGATCGCAGGAAAGCCAATAAAGCTACTTACCTCAATGTCAGCATAAGCCCTGATGTTACACAAATCCCAAAACTCAATTATGAGCCCTTACTAAACACTATAAGTAGAGACCTAGAAGGAGTAAATAGCTTACATTTATCTATAATTGGCAGGGGAAATTTCTTAAAGATGAACATCCTCCCTTGGGTGCTCTATCTCTTTCGAGCTATCCCCTTGATTCCTGATGAGAAAGTCTTCAAAAACACTAGGGGGCATATTATCAAGGGGGTTAATCTCCGCTTTTTTGGCTTTAAAAGCCAAGAAAGCAGAGATAAAATTATCTCCCTATTACCTAGCTGTCCCTAACACCAGTTAGCGACAGCTAGTAGGAGATAGCGACCATCTTGGGCCCCACTTTGCATGTCAGTGATATTTATCACTAACGACATGCAAAGTGGGCGTGCCAAGATGTTAGCGACTGGAAACAGTCGCTAACATCGCTATCTCCTATTACCAACTTTTGGAGATATTCGCGCTAAGCGCGAATATCTCCAAAAGCTAACACCTGAGCCCTGAGCAGTTCTTAGCCATGTTATCCAATGGGAGGTGGATAACATGGCTAAGAGCATTAGCTCGGTGATGCATGAATATCACTGACTTTTCAGCGATATTCATGCATTGCGGCCGTTTTTTATCGCATTTGCGATAAACCTTGGTAATACCAAGGTTTATCTGCGATAAAAATCGCCGCAGCTCAGCGGTAAATTTTTGTCTCTAACCAAGCAATAGCGATAATTATCGCTATTGCTTGGTAATATGCCAACCGAATCTTTCATGTCTAAATTTATGTGGCAACAGGGTAAAATTAAAAGATCGTTGAAGCTACTGTCACTCCCCCATAATAGAGGAGGATTGGCAGCTCCCAATCTGATCTTTTACTTCTGGGCTTCATTTCTCCAACAGATGGCTCCGCTGCTCTATTCTAATTCTATTTCGGAAGATATCGAGGCTGTATCACTCCCTTCCATTTATGAGCTATCCCTAGGTCAGAAGGCTAAAGGTCTCTTTCTGAGGGAAGTGGAGGGAGGTTATTGGTTAAGAACAGCTAAATATATGCACATTCCAAAGCTCAATAGATATACTCCCTTATGGCACTCTAACTTACTCCCCGAGCAAGGGAAAGATGCCATTAACTCAATAGGAGACCTTATGGGGGACATTTTTGCTATGACTTTTGAAGAACTACAACAAAAATTTCACCTTCCGAATGGGCATTACCTCAAATTCATTCAGATACTTTATATGCTTAAACTTAAGGCCCCCAACATCAACCTGGGAAGAAATGAAATTAGCGATACTATAGCTAAAAAGAACACAAGAATAGGTATTATTTATGGCCTACTGCTGGATAAACTACAAGATGACATAGAACATACAGAAAGTGCCTGGGCAGACAAACTCGACAACCCCAACGTAGATATCGATATGTGTCTACATCTATCATCAAGATTACTTATGTCAGCTAGTTTAAAGGCCCAGACCTACAAAACTATTTTTAACTTGTATTTTACCCCTGCTAAGCTACATACTTGGGGAAAAAGGGAAAATGATCACTGCCCCAGATGCCGTAAGGGCCCGGCAACATTAATACACATGTTCTGTGAGTGTGACCAATTAACATTAATTAAAAAAATGATTTGTCAATTCTGGGAAGAAGTCTTTGGTCATAAGATACCTGACTCCCCCACTCTGTTTCTGTTAGGTACTGATAATACACTCAGTCTGACCCGAGATGAAGGGGCTATGCTCTTCATAGGCTCTGCAGTTCTCAGGGTAATACTAGCAGCACGGTGGAAAGACTCAAATCCACCGAGTTTTCAAATGTGGTTAGCCCGCCTCCTTGCTGTCTTCAATCAGGAAAGCGCTATTTATGCTGCTAGAGGGATTAAATCTGCTAGACGTGGCAAGGCGATCTGGCAGCCGATCACCAACTGGAGGAGTGGGCTTTGTTCAGGGAAATGAATTATAGCCTGCTTTCCTTCTTGTTCATACTATGTCATTCTTTTCAGTGAACTCCCTATCCGATTTTTCTTTTTTCTTTTTTTTTCTCTACCCTTCCAAAAATGTGAGAATTTATCATATATGAATGTGTTTCTTTATTGTGCGATATTATTGTATTTCGACTCTTGTCTGTACTGGTTCCGAATAAAAACTGTTAAAAAAAGAAAAAGGAAAGAAACTTACCTTTTTTTCTTTTTACACTTCAGTTTCTGTCATGAACCCGATCGTCCAAGTACTTTCTTTGCTGCTGCTACTTGATCACGAAACAAATCAACCCTGTTATTTCCAGAAACTTCTTTTTTACTTATTTACTTTATGTCTGCTCACATTTGCTCTGGACTCATTCATTTTTAAATCACTCCTACAAGCAATATTTTTCTAATTTGTAATGCATATGAGTGTTGCATTATTGTTTAAGAAATTTAACGAAACACACATGTATTATATGTAATTATCAAATGTGGTGCTTGCTGCCTGCATGATAATGGACACCTACACAACAAATGACATTAATCAAAATTCATAATGTGTTCATACAGGTGTGCCTAATTAATTAGTTATATAATAAATATAAAAGCAATGTTAGTTGTAATTTAAATCATGTTATATCTTCTGCATTCTAATCAAAATGGTTAATATCTAGGAAAAATATGAGGTAAGAAGCAACAGACATTTACTTAAGGAGACCCATAAATGAAATGTGTTACTAGGTGAAAAAACACTTACAAGCACCATTACATCATGTGTTATTTAATAGTTATTGAAACCTGTAATCTTAAATTCAACAAAATACATCCAAAAAACAAGGCAAAAGAAAAAATAAAGAACATAGAGAAAAATCCCATATATTGACTAAATATATAAAAAATTAGTAAAACAAGAGAAACAACAATAATGCTACAAATTTCCTAAGATATAGGAAAAATAAATTATACATAGGTTTATATGTTTAAAAAAAGATGCACAACACATTTGCAACAGCTAAATTAAAAGCAAAAATTACATTTAAGTTTAGTGACACATTCTAAAATATAACTTGCCAGTCTCCACTTCACCAGTGATTCCTGTCAAGCCTTCAGGATGTAGGATATGCAAGACCTTCTCCTCCCAAGGGAAAAAATTGTAAGAGGATTTGGGAGAACCACCACCAGTCCTCTGGGCCTCCAGGTGATGCTTGGAAGCCAAAGAATGCACTCTCCCCTGCGGGTCATTCCACCTCTTCCTTATTGCCTCCTGTGTGCAAAGGTTGCTTTCTACAGCATTCACTCTGTCAGCAATTGTGCCCCACATTTACCTTTTCTGAGATATAGTTGTATTTTATAATTGGGATCCATATAGTTGTGGCTCTACTCTAATAATTTAATCCACCATGACTGACAAATCTCACTCAATAAAACTAGGATTTTTCCTCCCTGCCATATGACAAAATAAACCTAAATTAATGTATTAACCCACAAAATAAATATAAATGTACAAAATTAAGAAGAAACAGGGAAAACAAAAATCACTGACTTCACTGAAAAGTTTCTCATGAACAATTTTCTGCTGCAGTGGAATGGCTAAAGATCATGGTATGAAATGAAGTGTGTTTTATACTGAGGTGTGCAGGTGAAATACTTAGCCTTAATAAATCAGGTATGTCATGCTAGCATCCATCCAAAAGTGACAGGAATTTTTACAATGTTGAATGCGTCTCATGACGGAAACTCTCTATCGGCAACCCGCCACTAGGACAATGCCAGCACAACTGTGAAATCTAAATAGGCTTGACTTAATCCCGCCACCCTGACGGCAATGGAGTAATGTTAGCCAGCAGAGGTGTTCACTGCGTCGACAGCGGTGAGCCGTTTATGCGATGGAAAACACTCTGTCAACGTGGATGGAGCATCAGCCAGCCCACATCTAAAACCAATGTGTGGGAATCTGTCAGCTTGACGGAGTACTTGTAAATGCCACCACAAAGGGACGACCGGGGTTGTGCCAAGATCTAAATCAGACCCTTAGCCTTTTAAGTCTCAAGAAACCACAATTACACTTCTAAAGCCCACCGGGACCTCAAACAACACACTGAGACTAACAAGGTGTCAGGCAGAGGCCAGCAGAAGGGTCCAATCAAGGTCCAGTTGCCACTGGTCAGCTAGGTACTTCAGTATAAGGCCTCTTAAAGCTTGCTGTCTCCCTGTAGCCACAAATGAGTTCAGTCAGCTGACCCTTGGAGTACACTTCTTTGTCCTGGGGACAAGTGGGACCAGGTCAAGCTCTTTCAGACTCCTCTCAGGTCCCATAAAGCACGTACACTACTCCTTTTATCTTCTACAGGTTGCACAGATACAGAAAGTGTTCTGAAGTGGGTGCCTGAAAGTGCCACATTTATGCCTGTTACCAGCATGTGGGTCTGGGGGACTCCTGAGCACTCCCTAGCTAATGGGATAAAAGCTCCCAAAGTCAACCCTATCCACTTTTTCAGTATTTCCTGTCTGCCTTACTGTAAACATGCCCAAGATGCTATGTGTCGGAGCATTTTCAAGATGGCTAAAGTCTTTGGCTACGCTAAACTTGTGCACTGAGGTCTGGAGGTGTGAGGTGGAGTGTCATATGGAAATCACTAGTGTCCTCCTACAGCTAAACCTAATATCCTGTTTGAAGCATGTACTGTAGCCATGTACTGTAGCAACAAAAGCAACGAGATACAAAAGTCTGAAAGGACAAAAACAGGGTCTTTCAGCAACCGGACAGAGTATTCACAAACAATGTCTTGGCATCTTGTTCTCCCCATTTCAAGTGTGCCTTAAGATTTTCATGTGGCTCAACAGACCCGTAAAACAAGATTTGACGGTGTGGTTTCTCAGAATGCCCAAAGCCCCCACTCTGAATATTCTGTGGAGTTCAGAGGAGTCATCTCTGACAATTCAGGTCAGTCTATTGCTTGTTCCTTGGAAGCATTGCCTCATTCACAAGGATTGAAGGCCTGAGCACAGGCTAAGAGCTGGTAGAGGCTTATACAGAGCACTCTGACAGTTCAGGTAAATAAAGGGTAACTTTCTATCTGTTACTTTTTTTTAAATATTCATAAAATATCTGACTTTACCATTGAATTGGTTTTGTAATGACGAATACAAATAGTGATTTAGTTATTTTTCTAGCTGTTTCCTTTCCTGAGTTATCAGTATTAGTGTTTTAATATGTACTCAGATTTTTCCAGAGGACAGCTAGACCTGCCACAGTGAAAATAGATTTCAGGACCTTATCCCTGTAGGGACGTGATAACATTACTTTTCTACATGTCCAACTTTTAAATACCATGTACTCACCCGTGTGGGCTACAAGGCCGGCATAGTAGTGACTTACTAATACTGAACAAGGAGGGTTTTACCTCTCAAAAGGGTTATTTTAATGTGATTTTAATGTGATGCAAGTGTACACTGCAACAGTTATTCTATACAGAGTTGACCTGAAGTCATGTTTGCACTGCCACTATAGTGAATGGCACAATAGGTGCTTCCATCCACAAGTTATATTTAACTTCTAGGCCCTGGGTGCCCTTTCTACAACATATGCTAGGGATCTATAGGCAAATTGAATGTGGCAATTGTGAATACGTCGATTTTATCATGTTTAAACGGGGAGCACATGCACTTAACTCCTGTTTAGCAGGGGTAAAGTGCATAGAGTTCTAAAGGCAGAAAGAATATTGGGTACAGAAAAAGGTCCAAAAAAGGTGGGGTTACCTTGCATAAAAAGACATATTTCCTACAAAGGCATAGACTGGCTGCGATACAAAGATGTCTATTCTAATGTCTGCCAGTGCTGATTCTGCATCTTGAAGTGGTCTGAATCCAGAGATAGAATGTTTACCCCCAGGTCCCTCTTGTCCTCGTCCCCTTCATTTTAACAAGTGACATAATCCTATCTCACCAACAGAAAAAAAGAATGAAAAATGCTGGTATTACCCCCCCTCCTTCTGGGAGTACATAACCATACCCTACCCAGCATTCCTCCTGTTCTTTTTTTCTGTCTACCGACAGTGTGAAGGACAAGCAGGAGCCTGGGATGCTCCTGCATTCTTACCGTCTTCTACTGCTGAGCGGCAGGTATGTCGCTGGTGTTCTTGACTACCTCCCTGCTGGGCTTGGGGTGAGTCATGCTGGCCCCTCATGTCGTGGTGGGACGTTGTTTTTTTCTTCATTGTCGGTGAGAGGTCTGTGCCGGGCCTCCCGGGTTGCCGGGAATGTCGGGCGCAGCGGTTCCTGATTTGACTTTGGTTTGACCTGGTGGCCCTTGGGTAGTGGGGCATTTACGGGGCAGCGTTGCCTGACTTTGGTGACGAGGTCTCAGGAAGTCAGGCATTATGGAGGCATATGGCTGGGGGCTTGAGAGAGGGTAAATATGCTGGCCAGCCCGTAAGTACTGCATAGTGGTTTGTTTTGGGAATTCAGACTTGTGGGTTTCTGGATGTGACTGTGCACTCCTGGGCTCAGGGATTGGATCCTTTAACAGCTGCTGGCGAACTGATGCCTGGGCTTCTTCTAAGGAGTGTGCCTATGACTGTATTCCACGGTACAGGCTTCTGCTGAGAGTTGTTTCCCCTTTAATTACTGGCTCTATTGGTTCATTACTAAGGCCCTGCGGTGACTCAGTCACTACTTCTTTCACTCAGTGTGTCTTGCCAGAAGGGGGTTGGTACGCCTGATTTTCTGGTTGCTCCCTGATAATTTCTCCTGCTCTTCCTACCTGTGGACATGGGCAAACATTCCAAAAAGAGCAGGCATGTGGAACGTTCCTCCTCTTCCTCGTCTGAGTCTTCTTCATCGCCCTCTCCTGCGCGCTCCAAATGACGCAAGGAGGGTGATGATGCCAGGATTAAGAGTTTGATTAAAGAGAACTTGTAGAAGATAAGAAGTGGACCTGGTCCAAAAGCTCTGTGCGTGTTCCACTTTCTCATTCTCCTGACTCTGACGAGGATTAGATGAGAGGTAAGGAGCTTAAGGGCAAGTACCTTGACAAGGGTATGTTGCCAGACTTGCTGAAGCATGTCAAGTGCAATACGGGGTTTCCTTGCGATGATGCTCCTGGTACTTCTGGGGGTTCCTTGCTTCGTCAATTTTAGAGCTCTGCTGCGGTGGATGTTCTGGTCCATCAATAAATCCATGAGGTTCTTCAGAGGGAGTGGAAAGACCCTGATCGCATCGAGCTTCCCAGGTTCATGGCTAAGCTCTTCCCTCTTCAGGATATGTCCAAGGAATTGCCTGACTCCATTCCTATTGATTCTATTGTAGCCAGCCTGGTGGGTCAAACGTCATTGACCGAGGATGTGGTTGTCAGGGATCCCGTGGGCAAGAAGGTGGATGCTTCCCTTCGGAAAGTTTATTCTGGTTCCCGTCTAGCACTCAGAGCAGGCATTTATGGGACCTATGTTGCTCAGCTCCTTATTTCAGATATCAAGTCTCTTTATGGGTCTATGGATGATTCTTCACACTGTTCGAGACTTCTGGAACATATTTAAAGGCAGGTGGGGTTCCTTTCTGACATTTCCTTTGACATGGTGAGGGTGTCAGCCCTTTCTGGGGGGGGGCTTGTGTGTTTCAGCCCCCTGCAATTTGATTCTGAAGGACTGGAAGACGGATTCTGCTCAGATGTTTTCAGCCCTTCGGTTGCCCTTTCAGGGTACCGTGATGTTTGGTGAGAAGATGGAGGGAAAACTGCATAGGCTTTTTAAGGAAAAGAAGCATTCCTCCTCTTTAAGCATTCATCCTCTGCTGTAGCTCCTTCTAAGCCTAAGTCCTTCTTCCACCCCCCACCTCTAGAAGGCAGTTTTCTCATGGCCATGGGAGGTTTTCTTCTGGTAGGGTCCGGGATAAGAAGGCTAAGTATCCTCCTGCGAAGCATTGTTCCTGACTATCTGGATTCTTGGTCAGAGGTCAGCTTCAGTACTTTCTACCAGCTTGGGTGCAATCCTGTTCATATATGAGGGTCCTGGACATTGTGATACTGGGTTATCTCATTGACTTCTCGGAGCCTCCTCCGGACTCTGTCGTCTGTCCGACTCTCTGGCCGTCTTGTCTGACCAAGAGTTCGGAGCTTTGCTGGGGATGCAGGCTTCATTGGACAAGGGGGCGGAGCAGGAGGTTCCTCCTCTGGAGATGGGGAAGGGGTTTTACTCCTTGATTATCCTGGTGCCCAAAGTGACAGGGGAGTTCTGTCTTGTCCTGGATTTGAAGGCCCTGAACACATTTGTGTTATTTCTACCTTTCAAGATGGAGACTCTCCAACGCATGATTCTCCTGGGTCATTTCATGTACTTATTATCACCCCAGTTCTCGCAGGTTCCTGAAGTTTTGTCTTCGGGGGTAGTGTTATCAGTTTCAGGTTCTTCCTTTCAGCCTGAGGTCAGCCCAAGGGTATTCACCAAGGTTGTGGCGCCATTGGTGGCTTCATTCCATTTTCAGGGTGTCCTGATATGCCCTTACTTGAACGACTAGCTGATCAATGCTCCTTCCCGGGATCAGTTGATGCGGGATCAGGAGTTGGTGTGTTCGGCGTTGAGGGACCATGGGTTTCTGCTGAATCTCCCCAAGTGTCAATTGGTGCCTTCCCAGGACTTGCAGTTCATAGGAGCTCGTTTCCGCACCGATCTGATTTGGGTTTTCCTACCTTTGTTTCAGTCAGTGACATTGTGTTCCCTTGCTCATAATTTTCTGGAGTGGCGTTTCTTCCCAATCCATTTCTGGTTGCGGCTTCTGGGTTAGCAGCGCCTTGGGCGCGGTTTTATCTGCGGCTTCTTTGGTCACACCTGTTGCCTCGTTCAGAACCTTTACACCACAATTTGAACCTCTTGGTTCCGGTGTCTCTGTGTGTCCTCTCTGCCCTGCGCTGGTGGAGGGTGTCGGACAGTCTCGCCAGTGGTCTGCCTCTGCAACCCTCTCCTCCAGTTGTCCTCACAATGGATACCAGTGCTTTGGGGTGCGGGGCAACATTTGGGAGGGCATCCCTTCAGGGTCGCTTGTCCCTTCTGGAAGGGAGGAGGTCTTTGAATTGGTGTGAGTTATCAGCCGTGTTCCTGGCTGCCACGCTGTTCCAGGATCGGTTGTTGAATCACTATGTGGTTGTTCGTTCGGACAACATGGTGTCGGTGGCCTACCTGAATCACCAGGTGGGTATACAGTCCAAGTCCAAGTCCCTGAATGCAGGGGTGTTCCAGTTGTTTTGTTGGGCAGAGGGGCACCTCCTGTCTCTATCGGCTGTTCAAATATGGGGGGTGGACAATGGGATGGCGGAATCCCTCAGTCCTTATGTCCCTGCCTCCCAGGACTTGTCTCTCACTTCAGCAGCCTTTCATCTAGTTTGCGAGAGGTTTGGACTTCCTTTTCTCAATCTCTTTGCTTCCCGGCACAATGCTCAGCTGCTCAGCTTCCCCGCTTCTGCTCCCGAGTCTATCAGGTAGGGGCTTGGAGGGTGGATGCTCTGACCATTCCATGACCATCTCGCCTGCTGTATGCCTTTCTACCTCCTGCTCTGAACCCAAGGTTTCTGTCTTATCTGTTGTTGGAGGATCGGGAGACGGTGGTGGTTGTGCCCTTTTGGCACTGCGATCCTGGTTTATCACTCTTTAGGTATTGGCTGTTCAGAGTCCTTGGTTATTTCCGTTCCTTCTGTCTCCCTGGCTGTCATCGCTGATGTTGTCTCTCCAGTGGCTCCGTCTGTTGGTATGAAAGTTGGGAGGCAGGGGTGGAGGTGTCAGGGTCCCCCCGAGCATTTAGCTTTAGCCATTTAGAAGTCCAGGAAGCCTTCTACTCTCAAATCCCACTGTCGTCATTGGGGTACTTTTCAGCATTGGTATCAGGTTCTGGCAGTGTAACCTCTGGTTTGTCCCCTTCCTGATGTCCTTCAATTTCTCTGGTAGTGGTTTGAGAAGGGGTCGTCTCTCTCCACTTTGCGTGCTCAGTAGGCTGCTATAAGGGCTTTTGGTTCCACTTGGGGGAATTTGTCTGATGTGATCTATTTGGTTTCTCGATTGCTGTGCAGTTTTTCCTTATCCCGTCCCTTTGGTGTTGTAGGCTTTGGTGGCTTCTCCTTTTGAGCCTTTGTTGGACGTTGATATGAAATTTGTTACTTTCAAAGTGGTCTTTTTGGTGGCCATTACTTCGGCCAGGTGCCTTGGAGAGCTGGGGGCCTTGATGGCTTGTGAGCCTTTTTTGTCCTTTTCTGACAATGGGGTGGTCCTGTGGTTGGATTCTTCCTTTGTTTCCAAGGGTCTGTCTCAGTTCCATCGCTCCCTGGAGCTGGTGCTTCCTGCTTTGTGCTCGGAGAAGTTAGTGGGAGATGATCTTCCTTGGGCTTTGCTGGATGTTTGCCGGGCATTGCGGAACTATTTGGAGTGCACACGCCCTTTTCGCAAGTCTGACTCCCTGTTTGTGTCTTTCGGAGTTTCCTCTTGTGGGAGTCAGTCTTCTTCTTATTCCATTGGTCGCTGGCTGAAGCAGGTTATCATGTAGGCCTATTCCTTTTCTGGCTCCCTTCCTATGGCTGGGGTTCAGGAGCATTCTACTCGTGGGATGGCGCCATCGTGAGCTGAAGTCCGTGGGGTGTCCCTTTCTGGGATCTGTAGGACTGCTACCTGGGCTGCTTCTAATACCTTTGTGAGGCATTATCCGATTCAGAATGTTCTTGGGAATGATGCTAATTTTGGTTTGGGGGTCCTTCAGGCTGTTTGCTCCTGATTTCCCTTTTGTTTTCTGTTCCGTGTTTCAATAAATACCTGGGTTTGCTGTTTGTCCTGAGACCTGGTGGTTTAATGTGGGGTAATGGCCGGTCGCTGCATGGGTATTATCACTTGTTAAAATGAAGGGGACGAGGACAGGAGAGACCTGGGGGTAATGTCCTATTACTTACCGGCAATCTTCATTACTCCTAGTCCCGTTGTCCTTGTCCCCTTCATTGCATCCCTCCCTCCCAGACTTACCGGCCCTCATCTGGGGCTTGGTGGTGCAGGAGGAATGCTGGGTAGGGGATGGTTATGTACTTCCAGAGGCAGGGGGAGGGGTAGTACCAGCATTCCTTTGTTCTTTTTTTCTGTTGGTGAGATAGGATTATCTCACTTTTTAAAATGAAGGGGACAAGGCCAACGCAACCAGGAGTAATGAAGATTACGTTAAGTAATAGGACATTTATAATGGTGTTATGCAAGATAAGGAAGCTAAGGTCCCAATGTAAAAAAAAGCAAATCAAGCGTGGAAGTTTACATGTTGGCCTACATAAACATTTTGCTTACCTTAAAGTTCTGCGTATGTTGATCGATAGCTCGGGCGAATTGTGCTGTCTATAGTGTTCTTGACTGGGGGAATGTTGATCTTCACTTACTTTAATACTCTACTGTTATGCATACCTGACCCATGAGTCACACAGACTTTTTAGCTTTTGTTACAGTGCTGTAGCATGGGGCACACCGGGGACTCGGTGGGGGGAGGAGTTTGCATTTTCTTTTATTGGTTGCTTTATTGTTGCAGAAGGCCTTCCTGGAAATTAATCCGTGTTGCACCATACCTCCACCACATATCACATGTTTTGAATGTGCTTATTGATGTATCGTAAAATATTTTGTATTACTGTCCCTCATTGGAAGTGAGGAAAGTAGGCGGAGCACTGCTTTGTGGCCATTGTGGTTTCTGAAGCCCAGGTGTCTCTTTGATATTGGTTTTGAATGAGGTTTTTTTGAAAAATCTAATAAAAATATATTTAAAAAAAAATGAAAATAAACATTTTGCTTCATTGCACAAACATTCCCAGAAGTATGCCGAGAAATGTGCACAGGCACAGGTTCCAAGGCATACTATTGGGAATGTCAAGTGATATCTCCCTCAGTCTCCTATTCCCCCATTTGAACATCTGTGTAGCATGGTTTTCAGCAAGGGGTATTGAGGACGCTATTCAAATGCACAATTTTGTCATCTTTTTTCTGCAAGGAAAACACTTTACCTCATGAAGAAAGTCCTTCCTCTACACTCTAAATGAATTTGGAGGTGATCCCTTCCCTTTCCCATTCTGGAATGGGAGTTACTCCAGTCCATAGTTGGAATCATTTTCAGATCATTCCCAGGGTGGAAAGGGTTCGGTTTTTTGAAAGCCTTTGACGTGTGTTGGTGTTCACAAATTTTAAAGGCAAACCGCGCCTTCTAATGCCTACTTCTTACCCTTGAATGGGATTTTAAACTGCCACACCTATGGTGGAGAAATTCACAGTTGTAAATCCATTGATGCCATTTGTCCTTTTGTGCCTTTGTGAATTCCTGGAAGGCATTTATGAGGAACATTTAGCTTTTAGCCGTGCACATACTCAAGTGACCAAAAATGCCTTCGTGAATATGGCCCCAAGGCCTTAACGTGCTACTAGAGATAAGAAAACGTTTCTCGAGAAGACCGCTAGCCATCTTTCTATTGGGAGGTTGGAGGCTTTCATTTTCTTTTTAGTTTCACCTATCCCTTTGAAAATAGTGGAAAGGAGGAGGGGTGGAGAGGAACGGAGGAGGAATCAATGGTTATGAAGGTGAATGAGTTGGTTTTTTTTGGTGGATTTATAGATAATAGAAATTATACACTGAATTCCAAAATATCTTAACAATGGTGCTGAGATAAGTGGGGTAAAGTTTTCAGAATTTCAAATTTCTTTAATTCTTGACAACTATTTAAAAAGCACCTTTCTTCATTTTGGAGACTCATGAATGTGTTTGGCAAGGTAAGGTCACTTGTGTGCTGAACCGCAGTGGTATCACCTCCTTTAAATCGTGCAGCTGAGGTTCTCTTTTTTGACAAAGATGCCCACCATTTGGCCTCCAAGTTTTCGGTTAATTTCTGCCAGTTAGTACACAGTATTGTACTAATTGTGGGTCGGAGACTTGTGTCTTTGATTGGTGTGAGAGACCCAAATTGCAGCTGCACAGATAATAATTCAGGTAAAATGAGAGTGAACAGGTGGTCTAGGGTGTGCTCATAGTGTGGGTAGGGCTACGTGCCAATTCATTAAAAGTTCAGGTTGTCATTCTTTTCTGAGGTCGGTTTACATTGTTGAAAAGAAGACTATTTTTTCAAGTTCATGTAGAGATAGCAGAGGCAAACTGCAGACAAGAAAGAATTTAGTTGGAGGCTATTCATAAGAAATCATCTCTTATTTTTGTGAATGGAGCATGCATTGCTTCCCTTTGCTTCCCTTTGTCCTAACCCATTGTCCATTCCAGGGCTGGCTTTAGCACTGGTGGCGCCCAGTGCGACAATCATTTTTGGCATCCCCACCCCCATAATCTCCTCCTCAGATTCTTTCACTACCACCTGGCAAAAGTGCTTCTCAGCTCTCCAATCATAAGTTATTGCTAAACACATTGCACCCCCTGAGGTAAGCGCCCCCTTCACAGGTCAGCGCCCAGTGCGGCCGCACCAGCCGCACTGCCCTAAAGCTGGCCCTGGTCCATTCAGTCATAGGGTGTAGGTTCCCAAAGGGTGCCTTTAGGCGGCGTAACAAAGAAAGCTCTGACAACGTATTCTCTTCTAAAAAATGTAAGAATTGTAATGCTGCCAAACTTAGATCGATTTTAAGAGGTGTTTTCAATCGCATTTCGGCGATTTCATTCGTAATATACAGTTAAATTTCCAATCACTTGACTTTCAGTAAAAACAACGAAGACAATAAATACCTCACAAATTCAACTGCTTATTTAGTTCTTTTTGTGGTGGATGGCAGCTCTAGAGTTTGATGCCACCGGTGTATTGCTCAGGCAAAGTAATGCCTGCCAGGCATGAAGCAATCTAGTAAAACTTTCAGAATAGAATGAATGTCCTGTCTAGACTGAATCTGTATTCTCTTTCATACCTGTCCAACTGACTTGATGGGCTTTTCATATTGAGAGTAAAGTAATTTCAAATAGATACATTTTATAGATGTAGAATTTGGAAAATGTCATGTCAGCCTAAATATTTTCACATTTGTCTCACTCTCAAATGAGAGGAAGTAAAGGTCCTGAAAGGCTGCTAATTGTGTATTAAATTGACTCCATTCAATGTTGTTAATTTTTTTACGGATATGATCTAAACGTTTCCAAGTGACATGAAACTCTATTGAGTTATTAGGTTATTCAGATTAAATGTTCACTAATATTATTTACCCTCTGTGTTGTACATGGCACCTTATGTATTCGTGTGTTTCTTTCAATGACTGCAGGTTTTACTATTTTTCCAGGTACATTATTAATATATTCGATAGCATATTTATGCAAATGATAAAATGTAATTTGTTGAGATAAAATGTATCTAAAGGGTGTTAAATTAGATGCTGCAACTGCTAAAGAATCATTCTTGCATGTGTACTCCTTCACGCCTCTAACAAGACATCCTAGGGATGTATGAAGATTCTATTACCAGATGAAAGTTTCTTGTAAAATACGATTATTGCCCTTCATGTAGTTTGTGGAGTTTCCTACTTTTCCTCCAGCCCTAGCGTAACATTTTCCGGCCACTTATATCTCTGACTTTAATATTCTGCACACATAATAGCCGAAACTCTTACTCTTTAAGAACATATTTGTTGCCTTTTTCCTTGCCTACTTTAACTTTAATGGATATATAATAGATGGGTGACTGCAATCTCTATCTAAAAGTACTTCTATCATTTCCTTATAACAAATGGTAGCCTGCTATACATTTATAAAAGCCTGTCTCAAATTTCCTTAATGCACGTGACTTGTGACATCTGTCATCACCTAATTATATAGAAATTACTAAGTTGTTCTATTGTAATAAGTAGTTACAGTCGAGTTCTGATGTTTCCAAGATATTGATGATACACAAATCTACTTCAAAATGTCCCGTGCCTCAGACATCTAACGCCTCAAACACTTCTTGCACATTATTCAGACTAGGATGTCTAGCTCGTACCTGAACCTCACAAATCCCAGACCCAATTCCTGTTTTTTGCAAAGAACAACTAATAAGATACAGTGCCAACCATGAACAATGACACGAACATTGATAGCCTTGAACCTCAACTTTTACCAAATGCCAAGTTACTTGGAATGACCCTCAAGGAATACTTTGCCAAAAAAACAAAGACAACCTGGTACCAGCTCTCTCTTTTAAAGAAAGTCAAACCATTTGTTCCAGAAAGCAACTTCAGAACTGCCATTTAAATGTTCATACTCTTGAATCTGGATGGTGTTAATGCTTTACTGTATCACCGCTCATACTCTACACTGGTACCCATTAGGAGGCATCCTACAAGCCACAGCACATGTCATCCAGGCCCTGAAGAAATATATTCACATCAATCCCCACCTGATGGAACTCAGTTAGCTCCCAGTGCTACTACGCACTATCTTCAAAACCAGCGGGGAACAGCGTTTACTACGCAACTTTTACAACGCTGTGCCTTTTCGACGCAACTTTTACAATGCAAGTCGTTACAACGACTTGCGCTGGGGGCCGCTCCAGGATAGGGAATAGATTAATTCACTATCCAACTCCTTCCCTACTATCCACGGGGACTGGAGTTGGAATAGTAAATTAAACTATTCACTATCCAGCGCCCCCCAACACAAGTCGTTGTAACGACTTGCGTTGTAAAAGTTGCATCGTAAAGGCATGCATTGTAAATGCATGCGTAGTAACGACATACATCCAAAACCAGCTGCATCATTTACAAAGCCATCATGACCAGTATGTTTCATATCTTGCAGACAAGCTCACCATTTCCAGTGGTTCTGCGCACACCTACAGACGGCACATAACCAGACTCCAGATAAAAGACGTGGAAAAAAGAAAAAACAACAGGGCAGCAGACCTTTTCCATCCACGATCTAAAGCATCATCTCAGCGTCCATTAGAACCACAACTAAACTGTGCAAATTGTGGAACGAGTTGAAGACTAAATTCTTTAAAGAACACTACACCACAATGCATTAACAGTCCACACTTCAGGTTTCTCTTTTATTACTCATTGGTGTTGTGCTTGTTTTTGAATATGTACAGCTCTCCGCTTTCTTTTGGCTAGGTTTGCGATATAGAAATTCTTTATTTATACATACATACACATTCAGCCACCCAAAAAAAACCTCGCCCTCCATACAGAATAAAGATTTCCACCTATGTGTGGTCCTCAAAATATAAGGTATAGATGGATCACAGCACTACATACCAGTAAGTGGCAAATCCATTGAAGGACAGTGCCAGTAGTGATTGTGGCTGGTGAGAAATGAGAATATGTAAATCCCTTTCTTAGAACCGTGATAATTGTGCTCTCCTACATCCTACCTCACACTCACAACACCTCCTTCAAGCTAGGTCTTGAATGCTAGTCCACAGCTACTTGGGTGCCCTGGTAATAGAGAACCACTGCAATCAAGAGTTTTATATTGCTAGGTTGCCCCTGCGACTGAAAACCAATGATTAGTTAAAAACATGGCATTCCCTTAATTAATGTATCTACTGTATATCAGGGAAACCTAGCACTAGCATGCCAACTAAGCACTTCTCTTAGAAGGAGAACCTTAACATTAGCTCGCTCCCTTGCCACTCGTTTCTCACCACTCCCCCCACTAAGTTCCTTGCAACATTGGTGAAACACCTGCACTTTCGTGCCCATTCCTACTTTGATTCCATGCTTACAGTGCTTACAAGACTATTGAAGATCAACCACCTCTCACTGCTCATATAGTATCTTTTTTGTTTGCATGGGATGTGCACCGGGCACATATTGGCACTGGGCTGGATGTTATCCGGCATACACAGTCACAGATCACTGACAGAATATCGAGGAGCAAAATATCGACCTGCCAAAATATTGAGGAAAAAATATAGAATGCCAGAATATCAAATTCCTATCTACAAACAGGTAAGTACAAAAATATTGAATCTAAAATATCGTTGTAAATAATATAGTTTGTTAAAATATCGAATTTTTAAAATGTCTTAAAAGTGATGTAAAATTAATGAAATAATAAATATAATTAACTAAAACGTACTTAAAAAAATTCTTAAATAACCTTAAAATAATAAATAATTAATGTAAGTAAAAACAAAATAAAAAAGCATTTTTATTTTTTAATACATATATATATATATATATTAACTTACTATTATTAAAAAATATTCAATATTTTTTGCGTAGGATAGTGGGAGGGTAATAATTACTATTCCCACTCCAGTGAGTGCAACAGTAGGGAAAGCGCTGGATAGCGGGAGGGTAAAAATTACTATTCCCACTCCAGTGAGTGTAACAGTAGGGAAAGCGTCGGATAGAAGAAGAGTAAAAATTACTATTCCTACTCTAGTTTGTGCAACAGTAGGGAAAGTGTTGGATAGCAGGAGGGTAAAAATTACTATTCCCACTCCAGTGAGTGCAACAGTATGGAAAGCGTTGGATAGCGGGAGGGTAAAAATTACTATCCCCACTCCAGTGAGTGCAACAGTAGGGAAAGCATTGGATAGTGGGAGGGTAAATATTACTATTCACACTCCAGTGAGTGCAACAGTAGTGAAAGAGTTGGATAGCCTAGGGGGTGAAAATTACTATTCTCACTCCAGTGAGTGCAACAGTAGCGAAAGCGTTGGATAGAGTAGGGGTAAAAATTACTATTCCCTCTCCAGAGAGTGCAACAGTAGGGAAAGCGTTGGATAGCGTAGGGGTAAAAATTACTATTCCCACTTGAGTGAGTGCAACAGTAGGGAAAGTGTTGGATTGCGTAGGGGTAAAAATTTCTATTCCCACTCCAGTGAGTAGAACTGTAGGGAAACTGTTGGATAGCGTGGGGGTAAAAATGAAAGTAATGATGTAATATTTAAATACAAATTAATGTATTATCAATACCAATAAAAAACTAAAAGTAATTACAATTACAAAATATTTCATAACTAAGCAATTATTAATAACAATAAATATTATGAATTACAAATTAATTTCCTTTTAATAGTTAATTAACAACCAATTAATTTTCAATATCAAAAATAAATAAGTAATAAACAAATTAGCAATTAATATTTAACAGTAAATTAATTATCAATATACAAAAATAATTTCAATAATTACTTAATTACAATTAAATTACTTCCCACCCTGTTCCCCTATAAACCCACAACCAGCTCAGAATAATAGATTAATATATTTAATATTATTATCAATTAATCAACAAAAGTGAATTACCAATTCATAGAAATTAATTACCAATTAATAACAATTAATTACCAATTAATAATTAGGTAACAATAAATCAATTATCAATAACAATAAATAAAAATAAATACAAATATATAATTACTTAATAACAAATACATTATTTCCCACCCTATTCTCCTATAAACCCACAACCCGCTACTGAACCAACACGCAAAATTAAATTAAAAATAATTAATAATTCCCAAAAATTAATATTTAATTTACCATAATTAAATTACTTCCCACCCTATTCCCCTATGAACCCACAACCCGCTACGAAATTAAATTACGCAAAAATTAAATAACATAAAATTCATTACTTTAAAAAAATTCACAAGAATAAAAAAGAAGGGAGGTCCCTAACTCATCCAATCTGGGACAAGGGGAATTACAGGTAGAAATAAAAGGGTCCCAAGTATACAAAAACCTGTTAGGTTTACCTTTCCAAGACCTATATATACACAATTATTGGTACAACACTAAGTAAACATAAGAATCATTAAGACTAATCGTTCTCTTCAAGCACTCAGATATTGACGTGAATTTCACAAATCTAAGACTAATATCAAGGCACCATTTATAAGATAGTCACAAAGTTTTGCAAGATAAATTCATACAAGTTTATTGAGTACAAAGTTTTCAATCAACATTTTCAATCAACATTTTGTGTTTTAAGCAATCTAAAATCACAACAGAAATATATAAAACCAGTATAACAATACAATAAATACAAATAACAAATAAAAGTTAAAAAAGAAACAATTTGTCGACGCAGCGTTTCGTTTTTTTTGGAGTTAAAAACACCTTCTTCAGGACAGTTTCTTTAGTTTAGCAGCACACTGGGGACCTTTCCATTCTCCCTCATGCGTATACTTCACCAACTCTATGTACCACCTTACTCAGTGTGGGTACCGTGTTAGAATTTGCCTTTATTTTCAGTGTCATTCCACTTAACAAACTACAGAGGAGCCACCGTTTTCAACTTTGGGTACTCTATCTTGGAGCTGATTCAATGCACAGGCGTGGTTGATATATGACCATAATACTAGTTTAGTCTTGATCCAACTTTTATCGTGGATTGCCTTCAAAGGGGGAGCCTCCTGGATTAGTCTCTTTTCAATTGGGACCAGTCTCCGGGTAAAAGGATACGGCCTCCCTGCTCCGTCTGTAGATGCAATCGCGGCTGACGTCACTGTTCGCCAATTCGAATATCGTGAAGGCAATCCACGATAAAAATTGGTGTTACAGCAATAGCAATCCAGGAACTAGTTTCATTAGGTAATTTTACAGTGGACTTTACAGGGTTCTTTGTGGCACCACCACACAACGCAAACCCATGGTCTAGTCCCTATTTATGGTTTCACTGTTTATAAACTTTTTACTTTCTCCATTCATGATCATTTACCTCTCCCTCGCTCTTCCCTGTTTCTCGCTTCCCAGATTCGCTTTTCACCCTTTTATTTTTATTTAACCTAATTTCTGTTTTTGTCTTTGATCTAACAATTTTTGCCTAATTTTTTTGTATTTTACCCTGTTTGAAACTCTGCTGTTTCCAATATGTTGTAAAGCGCTCTGATACTCTTGGGTCCAGCCGCGGTATATAAAACCCTGTAAATAAATGAAAAAATAAAAGGTTGAATACTTTTGAAAAATCAGGAAAAATGTTGGACACCACTAGCAGCATTTTACTTTGAAGTTCAAGACTGCTTGAGAAAATGAGGTATGGAGCCTTTTGAAACCTTGCTTTGTTGTAGCTTGCAGTTTTGTGTGACTGGAGATTTTTGGAC
This sequence comes from Lissotriton helveticus, assembly GCF_964261635.1. Lineage (NCBI taxonomy): Eukaryota > Metazoa > Chordata > Amphibia > Caudata > Salamandridae > Lissotriton > Lissotriton helveticus. The sequence continues at coordinate 884,217,622 of NC_136059.1, forward strand.
ATGTAGAAATGTTTGTAAGTTCTAAGGTAAAACCTTTGACTTAGATAAACCCCCAATCATATGCCCACTGTGCTCCCTCTCTGGTTGGTCAAAAGAACTTTGGGGGTCGATTGTGATGGTGGGAAGTCCGCCACCGCCGGGCCGGCAGTGAGCACCGCCAGCCCGGTGGTGGCGGACTTCCCGCCATCACCCTGAATATTCCCACCGCCAAATGGGAAAATACAGCGGCAGACGAAAAGACCGTCCTCCGTGGTCCAGCAAGGCGGGCCTTTTCCGCCCGCCCTGCGGTGACAAGGTACAATGGAGCTATGGCGGTGTTGCCGTGCAGGCACCGCCGTGGGCATTAGGATGCCTGTCGTTTTTGGTGGCTATGACGCCGCAAAAAGACAGATGGTGAATGCCTTTGGGAGCCCGTTGCGGGCCCCCAGGGGTATGGGGGGGTGGGATGCTGCAGGTGGGGGGTACCTATGGTACCCCACTACATATGCATGTACAAGGTGGTAGGCACCGCACAGTGCCTGTCACGTTGTACAAAAATATGCAAAACATGTCTTTTTACATTGTGGCGGGTGCTGCCACCCGCCACAATGTACAAATATGGGATGCGCCAGCCAGTGCGGCGGGTGCATCGTAATTTGTATTGCGGGACCACTGCACCTATGTCGGGCGGTCCCTTTTGACTATGTGATGGCGGGTGGACTTTTTCCGCCCCCCATCGTAATCGGCCCCTAAGTAAGGCTATTTGTAATCAAAATATTCTGGCTGGACACTGTTTCCATAACCATTGATTGCTGGTGGTTTGAGATTCAGTTCAAACACTTTACTTTGGTCCCTAGGACCATAAGCATAAAGCAGTATGCAGGAATTACTCGCATGCCTTCCCATACAATATAATGTGCATATCCTACAGATCATCACAGGTCAACCATATTAATAACGTGCTAGTGCAATGAATGGACCAACATTAAAACAAAATGAAAGGCATAGGGCCAGTAAAATATAATCACAGCAATTTGCGTCGAATCAGGAGATACATAAGCATAGTAAGCCCCGTTATCCTGGGCTCATCTTGCCCTTCCAGCCCGGGATGGTAAAGGTCTGCAGGTTTACTTGATGCCACATGACAAGAGCGCACATCTACTAGAAAAAGAGGCCCAAATATTTCCTTGTCAGTCTCAATGCTAGTAACAATCAACTCAAGCAAAAAACCTTTAACCTGTTCATAGCAGAACTAAGTATACGGAAGGTAGGGGGGTAATGCCAGAACCCTAGATTCCAGTACTAGGGTTTCAGCCACTTATTTCTGGTACAGTGGTCAACTAAACAAAACATGTTCAACACCTAATCCGGACAAACAATACAATATTTGTGCCTGGGCATATCCCATTCCATTTCCATGTGCAGCTTGCATACCAATCTGAAACTTAATGAAGAGTGTTCTGGCCCACTTTGGGTTAACCTCAGCAAGGTATGCTTCAAACTGTGGGTGGGGTTACCTAATTAAAAACATGCCAGTAAAGCTATTACTATGTGAAGCCCATTGATATTCAGCTTTGATAACCCCCAGGAATAGTTTCTTCAGGGATGCTTTTGATGAACGATTAATAGAAGAAAGGTTGGACCACATGGCTTCCACACCCAGAATGTGAAGCCATTTTTTAATGTGCAACAGCCAGGGGACAGTCAGATTCCTATCCTGCTGCACCTGTCTAAAGGTTCCTAGTTCCAGCATAGAACAAATCCTGATCCAATAGACCTGGGATCTCAGTACTGCCAAATCACTAATCTGGTTTTAGGCCAGATCAAAGTATACAGGGATGAGCGAGGTGGACTGGGGTAGAGAAAATAATAACCGTATGAAATGATTATCTCTGGCAATAAGAGAATCTAAAGAAGCTAAACCCCTAAACGTCAGCCCCGTAAAATGAAGCTGACTCAGCTGTAACCCTATTCACTTCAATAACAGGGAGAATGCACACTGGTAGGTGGCCCTGCACATCCTTCCAAAAGCCGCTGTTTTGTGGACAATAATGGCCCTGCCCTCCTTAATATGGGCAGACCATGTTAGAGTGCTGCCAACTCTAACTCTCACGTAATCAAAGTGGTTCATTTCATTAAGTAAAATACCCCTGAGTGACAAATTCCTGTGGAGCGATCTATGGAGTCATGAGGTCATGCATTTTGTTTTCTGGGCATTCATCTCAAGCCCCCTTAAATTTACACAAATCTTGGAATTTGTTTAATAAGTTCTGAATTACAATGGGGGTACTTGGGATAAGCAGAGTACCATCTGCAAACAGCAACCAGGGTATAGAGACTCTGCCAAGTTTGGGGGTGTCGTGAGGGATATCATTAAGGTGATTAAATACATCATTTACGTACAGAGAAAAAAACGTAGGTGTCAGGATGCATACTTGCAGAACCCTTCGTGTGATGCTTATCTCGGTTAGTGCCCCATCCTTGCCCCACCATACTTGTGCTTAGTTATTCTCTTGGAGCATCTCTAAAATCCCTACTGGGGGGGGGGTGCCCCCATCGACGTGAGAGAATCCCTGAGACAAGATCTAGTGACCAGATCGAAAGCAGATCTAAGGCTAATGAAGGATACATAAAGATGGTCCGTCAGGATATCAATGTATTTCCAAATTCTCACCATGAACCTAAAGACTTGGTCATCTGTCCTGATCCTCAATTTAAACCCTGCCTGAAAGGGTGATAGAATGTTCCATTTGAGAACCCACTCTTGGAGTTTAGCCAAAACCTGTCAACACCATTCCCTTTGGAGGATATCAATTAAACTAACGGGCCTGTAGATGCTAGGGTCAGATCTAGCTCCCTTTACAAAATTTGGTACAATTACAGCATCCCTCCTGGACTCAGGAAGAGGAGCTCCTGCCATAATGGCATTCAAAAGGATATTTCTGCACAGAGCCCAAATTTCAATTCCAGAATGGTACGAATCAGCTGGGATATGATCCAAACCCAGGGCTTTCCCAGGTTTCAGAGATACTATTGCATCCTTACTGTCGGCCAGGGAGAAGAAGTCTAAAGCTAGCTGCAGGGAGTTGTTGTCAACCGGCAAACACCTCTCAATACCACTGGGATATTGATCTTGGTAAGATGAAGAATATAACTTAGCAAGGATTTAGGCCCATATCTGCTGTTGAATATGATGTGCAGTCATAGTGCGAGCAGTCAAGGTGCCAATGGTAATTAAGTGCAAAATGGAGAAATTATCTTTCCTTATGGAGGTTTCTAACAGGTCCTGCCAGTTCTGATCCTCTGAGCTCTTTTTTGCTGGCTACTTGCACCTCCTTGTAATGCCATCTAGCCTCTCAAATCAATCTAGGGTTTAGAGATCTTGTAGCTACTATCAAACACGCTTTAGCTTGTCTGCAATCCTTGGTAAACCAGGAAGTCAGCTTGGTAGCAGCTATTTTCAGGTTGCCAGTTACCTTCTCTACCTGAAATAGGCAACTGAAGGAGTCAAACAACTGTTCATAAATTATAGAAATAGAGATAGCATGCACATCAGCATCCTCATTTGGTGATAAGGTAGTGGCAAAGAGATCATAAGTCGTTCTTGACAAGTGCGAACTTTGGGACACTTTAAGACCTTCCCAGAGATCCCAACTGTGACATCCCTGTAGACTCTGTATTGAATAGTAGAATCAAACAAACCTGCCTTAAGTGTTAGGTACAGAGTGTTATGGCCACTCTCTGTTCCTTCGGTTAAATGAAATATCCTATATCCTGCCAATCTCATAAATTAAGATACATCATTACATTGTCAATTCTGCTCTTTGTGGAGCCTCTACAAAGGCCTGCCCATATCAGATGATGTCCTGCCTTTACACGTCTGCACTCCATGAGTAATGCTTATCAGAGCTAAATGAATTGGCAGAGCAGAACAAGATTTTAAGGGTGGGACACTCATTTCCGGAATAGCCAAAGCTTCTCTTCAGATTCAGTGATTAACATAGTAACATCTAAAGGCTCGTAAGTAGTATTAAAGTAGCTGGCTAGAATAAGCTTAGGTTTAAGCTTAGGTTTATAGCACAGGGACTCGTTGATTGTCAAGAATAGTTAAAGTTGGGGAAGCACTATTTTAGACCCCACTAAGGTTGCAGATGTTGTAAATATTGATTATAGACCCATCGCAAACCTTGATAGATAACCACAGAACATCAAGAGACCCCATGGATTTTAACCCATATCAAAAGGCCCCCAAAGGGGCGTTGAGACAATGAGGTAGTGCCTTCACTGAGTAAGAGACAAACCCCGACCTGGCTCTAAGGCCCAAGTCTCCTAAAAGAGGCAGAGTGGAAAGGATTCAATATAATGGCCCCAATGTGGGTCGGCCAACTATCTGCATAACCCAGGAAGATTGTTCAATCAAAGTACCCTTCAATTGATCACTACACCTGGAAACTATTAGCCCCTGTCTATCATTGGGGTACTTGGTCCACAACAACAACTTCATTTGAAACAGACATAAGGAGACCAGGAGCAGGTATGGTCTGCAGTCAATCAACACCATTCAGACACCGAGCGATCCTTTAATTATCTACGCCTGCTCTAGAACCGCGACCCTGTCCGGTCCTCATGCACAAGGTGAGTTACTGTACCACCTGTCCCCTTTGCAGTGGCCGAAGTTATCTATTGCTTGTAAATTCACTGGGGAGTACCATGTTGTGGTGATCAGGTCTATCAAAAACACTTCTAAGAACCTGCCTTGCAGGTACCCCCTCTGTCTAACCGGGGGTCTACTAGGTTGGCGAAAAGTTTCTGAATGAACTAGTGAAGACCCCCAAATATCAGAAAGTTCCCTGATGTATTTGGTCAAGGAATACCCGAATTTGGGGAATGGATGGCAATGGTGGGGTAGCACTAACCCTGCTCCCCGTGATCCAATGATCTGCGCTAAGAGCTGAGTAACTGCAATTAATTTGGATTTTAAAGATTCCACCACCCCTTTTAGATCAGCTATTGTTTAGCGCAGAGCTAGAATAGTCTCATGCAGATTAGTTGTTGCTTCATGAGATCGGACAATAATACTGGCCGCTTCTCCCCTACAAACTGGAGGTAGTGGTTCTGTCTTTGCAGTTCCCAGCAATGGAGTGTACCTGTTAGAAGAGACCACTGCATGTTCAAGTGGCAGGGAAGGTCGCACTGAGGGAGCATAAATAATAATCTATTCAAAACTACAAGTTGATCAGACCCAGGGCTCGGAGAAGACTTGCTTGTACTTGCTCGAGCTTGAACAGGTTTCTTGCTATAAAATATGGGGTAATAGAGTTTTTGCGGGCTTCAGCTGGCCCTGCGTCGAATAAGGCAGGGAAGGATTCAGTATTGCCTCAAACTCCTAAATCAGATTGTTGATTTGTCTGAAAGTACTCGAAACCCTAACATTCCTGGTGTACATCTTAAGTTTATTAAGGAACATGACAGCATCATCAGACTTCAATTAGGAATGTATAAGAACGAAGATACAAGAATAGTTACGCAATATGTCTGAATGACGAACAATACAAAAACTGTAGGGATGCACACTGTTTGTTTTTACATGCTAGAGAATCTCAATAAAAAGTGTGTTAAAAAAATAAATATACTGACTTTCAGAAGACAAGCACAACAGGCCTCTAGTGTATGTAAGCCTATGGAACAGGAATCTGCAGCTGATGAGTTGATGTTGGATACTAAATACCTAGAAACTACAACTCCCACAACCCACTGCGGAATAAGTCTAATGGACGACACAAAAGTGGAATCTGCTCTCAGGTACTGTGAGCAGAGAGTGCAGCTCTTAAATTAAATGCCCGTAGCACTGATGTGTGAGTGAAATAGAGGGGGTCTTAACGTTCTTCAGCAATTCCTTCTGTAATCATGCAGCCAGAAACAACAGCTCCACAGAAGCACTGCGAAGAGGAATTGCGATTCTTCTATTAACATGACCAGAGAATCTGGATTTCATTAAAGACACGGAGGCTATCATTATGCATACAACTTTTAATGCAGTCCAAGCATAGCATATGTCACAAAGCAATAGCTCCAACTTAGAATACATATGAACCAACAATAGTAACAAGCACTAGGCAATCAGCCTCTTTTAAATGTGGTGACAGGAAGAAAGGAAAAGTCCAATAAAACTCCAATGAAACATCAAACTTGAAGAAATATAAATGAAGATCCACAGGTATGGAATCACGAAGAGAAGTTCAAGAGAGATTATCTGCAAAGGAAAAAAAGGTTGTAAATAATTCCAATCCAAAATATTAAAGAACTGTCCTAAAAAGATAAATTGAATAATACATAATCATATGACCAACAGACCTGAAAAGGAAAGAATGTCATTAAAATACTCAAATATGCATATAAATACTTAGAATCAACCACCCAGGGAAAGGGTGGGAGGGATAATGATAGCCTCCGTGTCTTTAATGAAATCCAGATTCTCTGGTCATGTTAATAGGAGAATCGCAATTTCATTACAAGACCGGAGGCTACCATTATGTATTTTGGTAGCCATGTAAAACAACATCAGACATATGAGAAACAGGTTTAAAATAATGATGAGCAAAGGTCCTAGAATTAGACCAATCAGCAGCCTTAAGAATATCATCTAACTTACCACCTGACCAGAATGATTTACTGGCCATTGCGCCTCTGATAGAATGTGGTTTAAAAAGACTTAGATGGATTCCTTCAAGGTTCATCACCGTTTTAACCCATCTAGCAATAGAGGACGAAGAAATCCCTTTGTGAGGTTTAACAAAAGAGATGAGTAATTGAGTCACACCCAAAGGACGAAGAGAGTACATTCTCATATCATATTCTTTTATACATTGAACAACACAGAGTTTAGTACAACTGTCAAAACGTGGGTAGAAAAAAGAATCTGACATAGTCTTGGTTCTTTTATGCAGTTCGAAATTAACACCAAACATATCATAAGATCTATAAGAAATATCTAGAGCTTTAACATCAGATACTCTCCTGCAAGAAATTAAGCAAAGAAGAGTAGCTAGTTTGATAGAAAGATTCTTCCTGCTCAGAAGAGAATTAACTGGCCAAGAGCAGAAAAGATCTAGAATTAAATTAACATCCCATAGAGATTGATATCTAGGTTGAGGAGGTCTTCTAAGTCTGATACTCTTAAGTATTCTACAAATAATAGGATTTTTACCTACCGTTTTATTATTAATTAAAGAATGTCCAGCGGAAATAGCAGATCTATAACAATTGAGAGATCTGTAACTTAGACCTCTGTCAAATTGTTCTCCAAGAAAATTAACTATAGGTGCCTCCACGGGATCCAAGTCCCTTTCCAAGCACCAACGAGACCAGACTTTCCAAATGTTGTTGTACTGGTAATGTGTCCCAGGGGCCCAGGACTCTCCAAGGAGAGTTGAAGCTGTTGACGAAAGTCTTGCGAGATCGTTGGATCTCCTGACACCTTCCAAGCAAGAAGGTTCGAATTCCCTGTTTGAACAAGAGGGTGAATTTGACCGTCTGCGTCTGTGAGAAGGAGGAATTAGGAAGGGAAAATTGTAGGTTAGTTCCAGAGCGGTAGGAAACCACGCTTGGGACGGCCAAAACGGGGTTAACAGGACAATTGAAGAGCGTTGGTGTCTCACTTTCTGAAGGACTCTCTGGATCATTGCGAATGGAGGGAAGGCATAAGCGTTGATCCCTTCCCAAGACTGGAGAAAGGCATTCACTGCTAGAGCACCAGGGTCAGGCATCCAGCTGAAATAAGATTCCAATTGGGAAGTCAGTCTGCTCGCAAATAGGTCTATTTGAAATGGCCCCCAGAAATGATTGAGGGAGTTGAAAACAGAGGTGTTGAGTTTCCAGTCGCTGTAGTCCAGGATGAATCGCAAGTTCCAATCTGCATAAAGGTTGGACTTCCCGGGGAGATATTCTGCTCTGAGAAAGATTTTGTGTTCTAGACAGAAAACCCAAAGTATATTTCCTAGGTTGGAGAGGTCTTCTGACTTTGTCCCGCCTAAACGGTTTATGTAAGCGACAGCAGACATGTTGTCCATTTTTAAAACAACTGATCTGCCTTGAAGAAATCGTTTGAAGCTCATCAGAGCATAAAGCCCTGCAGTTAATTCCAGGTAATTGATGTGGTGGAGAGATTCTTCCTGCGACCAAATTCCTCCAGTGTTCTGATTTTGGAGACAAGCACCCCAGCCATGAAGGCTGGCATCCGATTCTAGCATAAAATCTGGTGCTGAACCAAAGATCGCTCTTCCATTCCATGCATCCAGATTGTCTAACCACCATGTTAGTGCTGAGATGGCTTCTGGGTTCAAAGAGATGCGATCTCCGTACCAAAGGCCTGACCTCAAAGCCCTTGCTTTTATTCTTTGAAGGGCTCGATAATTCAGTGGACCCGAAAAAATGGCCTGAATAGAAGAAGATAGAAGGCCTAAAAGTCTTGCTAGTTCTCTTAGAGAGAGATTTCATTGTTTCAATACATGTCTTATCTCCTTTCTGATTTTGGCAATCTTCTTGGGAGGAAGAAGGAGAAGACAGTTTGTAGTGTCGACTGTAAAACCCAGAAACTCCATGTTTTTTGAGGGAATTAGAATGGATTTTTCCTTGTTTATGATAAATCCCAGACTTTCTAAAAGTTCTATAACTGTCTTGAGATCTTGGATAATTTAAACATAATCTTGAGAAAGAATAAGGATATCGTCTAAATAAATCATGAGACGAATATTGTTTTCTCTTAGACAAGAAGTGACTGCTCTCAATACCTTGTTGAAACACCATGGGGCAGAGGAGAGGCCGAAGGTAAGAGCCTGAAATTGGAAAAGATAATTTTTCCAAATAAACTGAAGAAAGGGTTGATGTTCCTTTGCCATGGGAATGGTAAAGTAGGCGTCCTTCAGATCCAGCTTGACTAGCCAGTCTCCTTCCAGTAAGAGGTCTATGAGAAGATGGATGCCCTCCATCTTGAAATGTCGGTAGACAAGGAATTAGTTGAGTTCCCTGAGATTTATAACAGGTCTCCAACCCTTGTCTTTCTTTTCCACAAGGAAGAGTGTACTTATGAATCTCATAAATTCCATCGGAACCTCTATAATTGCTCCTTTTTTCAGCATTGAGGAAATTTCTTCCTCTATGATTTTTTCCTGATCTAGTGTAAGGGAATCGGCCTCGGAAGTGAATTTTGAATTGGAGTTTGGATGAAATCTATCGAAAAACCGACTACGGTGTTTAGAACCCAGGGATCTTGGGTGATAATTTTCCAGTTGTGGTAAAAGAATTTCAGTCTCCCTCCCACTTTTGCATTCGAAGAAAGGGAAGGGGGAGGAATACTCACTTTGAGTGGTGGATTCGGTGGAAGCTCCCCTCGTTCTGAATCCTCTCGAGCGGAAACCTCTTCCTCTCGGTGGGTAGAACTGAGGCTGGTTGGGTGGCTGGTATCCACTACCACCATAACCTCTTGACCTTGAAAAGGGCCGTCGGTTGAACCGGACGGAAGACTGGCCCCTTCTCCCGGCCCTTCCAAAAAGATTGTTGTTATAGTTGAAAACCTTCTTCATGTTCTGGTGCGCTTTATCTAAAGCGGTAAAGGTATAGACATATTTTCCCAGGTTTTTAATTAGCTCCTCTCCGAAGAGTAAACCTTTAGGATTAAGTGAAGTCTCTTTGTCAGCTAGGTCATTTAGTTTAGGGCTAATTTTTGTCAAAACCACTCACCTTCTTTCAGAATTAAGTCCTGCATTAGCATTGCCTAGGAGGACAAGGGCCCTTTGGCTCCAGCCCCGAATGGAATTGGTATCGAGAGGGCAGCCATTAAGGTAACTTTTCTCTGCTGCGTCGATAATCTTGGTTAGTGGGCCTAGGATGTCAAGAACTTTATCTTGGCAGATCTTAAGGGATCTTTCCAAGCCTTTATGAGGGTCTCTTCCGAATTTAAAAAGGTAAGTAATGAGTTCGGGGTCGAGGTTTGGAGTCTGACAAACTTTACCCTCAATTGAAGGCCTGGAGCACTAGGCTCATAAAAGATTGCGAGTCTCCCTTTCTAAAAGATTTCTAAGCCATTTTGTTATGAATTTACATACGTGCTCATGTGGAGTCCACTCTGAGCTCCTAGGGTGTCTTATATTGAAAGGGGAGGACATCTCCTCGCCCAAAGGGTCCAAAATACTGTCTTTAGATGAGCAAGGAACATTACTATCGTTTAAGAGAAGGGAATCAATAGCTTGATCGTCCTCATCGAGATCAAGAATATATTCGTCTGGGAATTCTGAGCCATCGTCATTATCAATAGGATCATTATCTAGAGCACTTTGGTGTATTGTGTCGCGAGGAACACCCATTAAAGGACACCTTTCGATTTTGTGCCGCAAGGGACACCTGAGACAAATGAGGTGCGAGGACCTCCTGTAAATCTTGAGGTGCTAGGACCTCCTGTGCTCTCTGAGTTATAATCCATATTTTAAATTTTTTAATGCCTCTTACCCCTTGTTTCAGTGAGTTCATTTCCTTCTGTTATGTCAAGATCTGAAAGATCATCCTCTTCATGAAGGAAGGATCTTTTAGAAGACATAACTTGAGAAAGAGTAGAGAACATACATGATCTCATTTCTTGATGAATTAATTTTTTGATGGCTTCGTTAGGGAAATCACATTCTACTGCATTAGCATGATCTCAATCTGAATCTGAGTCAGACATGATGAATTAAATAAATAATTGTCTGCTCTTTTTTTAAAATATCAATATATATTTTAGTAAATTCATTTTTTTTTAATAAACTCACCTTTCTATATATATATCTTATTTCTAAATCCATATTTAATTACCTACATATTTTTAACAAACTTGTAAATATACAAGTGCTGGGTGGGAGAGTTCAAGTTCATTATATTTGGCAAGATATTAAATATGCAAGAGGGTCTCTAAGGCTCAATTCCGATCCTAGCGCCGAAGGAAACAGCTGATGCGAGGCTCGAGCAAGGTATAAGTCCGTTGCTCGGTTGTCAAACAGCTGATGCGATCGAAAACAAGCTGAGAAAGGCTCCTTGGCAGCCCTTTTACGCAACGCTGGTGTTGCCAAGGTGCCTTCCTCGAATCTGCGTTGTCGGAGAAACTCCGAAAATGAGGGCGCGTTTAAATACGGTTATCGATTCCCAAAAGTTATAATCTCAATCAAAAATCCATGTAAAGGTGATAACCTGTAAGGAAATGTCAATTGCGGTGATGTGCGTGATGCAGTGAAGCGCGCGATGTTAAAATCATGTAAAATACGCGCTTTTCAGTAAAACATGCGGCGAAAAGAAGACGGAAGCCAACCTCTGTAAATTAGAGGTCGGAGAACCGAGACGAGGCAAAACTAGGTGGTGTTTTAAGCCTAAATTAGCCATTTAAAAATAAAACGCTGTTTAGGAATAAATAAAGGTTAGAAACATATATACTCTAAACAATGATAAATAGTAATACAGTAAAAACTCAATTATTTCATTAAATAACATAAGAAACAATACGTTTGAGGAGGTAAAATGAAGATGACTCATCTGCTTGGAGCCGTATTTAAAAGAGGCTGATTGCCTAGTGCTTGTTACTATTGTTGGTTCATATGTATTCTAAGTTGGAACTATTGCTTTGTGACATATGCGGCTATGCTTGGACTGCATTAAAAGTTGTATGCATTATGGTAGCCTCCGGTCTTGTAATGAAATCTGCGTTTCCAAGTTATCACAGAAACAATCAGAGCCAGTGCTGGGAGGAGGCTTCCACCTCTAGGCTTAATGGCTCGCTCAGGCTTTGTGCTACCGGAGACACTGTTTTAAAAGAAGCGTTCAGAATTTCTCCTTAATATACTGCAGCATGGTAAAGAAAGACCTGTGGTGATCCTGAAAAAAAGAAAAAAACGACCCTGGTGGACCCAGAGGTTTCCTGTTGCCCTCACAACCCGCTAACCCCACTGAGCCCCTCTAGGAAGGGAGAATATAGACAGCAATAAGCTTTGGACAAAATATAAAACAAGTATACACCTAAAATATGATTTTAAATAACAATAAACAAAAACATCTAATTACATCTCTAACGAAAGTTCCGATGTATCTTACATATAAGCTACATAAGGCTACAAGGCCTACAATAGTTCAATGCTTGATCCCTCAATAAATCCGGTACAGGGCTAAGGTCTCTTTATAAGTTACTGTGCAAAGCTAATCTAATTGTAGCAAACACACTAATGATATAACTGTCTCAATTGGCGAACAGCCAACTATCTTGATCAAAATAAGAAGTTTCAGCCTCAATTAAATAAGAGTAGGCAGTGCAACCAAGTCCTAAATTCCTTCTCCAAATACGTGCAGCTGGGATGCAAAATTTCACTCCAAGGGGAAACACAAGGAGCAATAGAACAGCGTGCACAATAAGTGGCAGCACTTTACTTGATGAGTTGGGGTGACAGGGGTCACAAATGCAACCTCAGGAAAAGAGGTGGGGATAATCCCAGCCGATGACGGATGCAGGATTGGCCCACCCTTGGCCCCGTCATTTCCCGGGTGCGTCCCACGCAGCAGGAGAGTCAGCATCACTATAAGGGCTGGGGGTTAAGGCTTCTCCCCCTTTTCGACGTTGGAGCCTCCAGAAGCTGTGATCAATGGAGATGTGAATCCCCAGTGAGTGTAGGTGCCTGTGTTGGCGTACCATACAGCGGGAGAATCAGCAGCGCTATGAGCATAGGGGGTTAAAATTGCTCCCCCTTTCCAATGTTGGTGCCTCCTTGTGGCGCAGTGATCAATGGGGATTGGAGTAGGGGATTTGAGTCACAGGTCAGTACCAGTGCCTGTGTTGGCATCCCACATAGCAGGAGAGTCAGCAGTGCTATGATCGCTGGGTGTTGAGATTCCTCCCTCTTTCTTACATTGGCGCCTCCAGGTGCAGTGACCCATAGGGATTGGAGTCTCAGAGAGTGACGGTGCTTGTGTTGGCATCCTCTTTGAGATTATTTTTATCATGTCTGTTTTTAGAAAAGGCTCCACATCTTTGCTGATCGGAAGGCCTAATGATTAGGGACAAGCAGAATTATAATTACACCCGTTAATTTGGCAACTCTGCACTATGGGCTTCATATGATGTTAGGTGAATGTGACACCGTTGTGGGATCGGGACTAACCATCCTATTAGTATATCCACCGGACTTAGGGGCCGATTATGATAGCGGTTTTCCTGCATCCTCCGGGCCGGCGGAAGCAACCGCAGGCCCGGAGGATGCGGGAAAACCGCTGCGGAGCCTCAAAAGACCCACCGCCATATTAGGATGGCGTTGGGTCTTATAATCCGTCCGCAGCTTTTCCGCCGCGGTCGCCTTCCGACCGTGGCGGAAAAGCTCTTACATGGCTGGCGGTGTCTATCAGACACCGCCAGCCATATTAGGATGGAGGAAATCATATGCTTTTCCACAGAGGCTTTTCCGCTGTGGAAAAGCATACAGACATTCACTTCGGGGGCCCGTTGCGGGCCCCCTTAGTGAAGGGGGGGTGCACATGGGGGGTACCTATGGTACCCCCTGCATTTGCGTGCACAAAGCAGCAGGCACCCCGCAGTGCCTGCCGCTTTGTGCATGCAAATGCGATTCATGCATTTTTAACATTGCGGCGGGTGCAGCTTGAAGCTGCACCCGCCGCAATGTTAAAGACAGAGGATGTGACCGCCACCCTGGCGGTCACATCCTAATCTGCATGGAGGGAACGCCGCAGCCCATGCGGACGTTCTTTCCTCCTCTGGGGTCGCAGACGGACTCAAGTCCGTCCGCAATCCTAATCGACGCCATGGTTCGGTCGCACACTCCCATTCCTCTATGGAGCTTGTGCTGCGGTTGCAGCACAATCTCCTATAAAGAAATGGGAATTTTTGTTAATGGCAGGCACTGTGTGGTGCCTGCAATGCGGTGCAGGGATTGACAGGGGGCACCAAATGTGCCCCGTAAGCCCCCAACTAAAGGCCTCTATTGCAAGGCGACCAGGCTAGGGGCTCCCAAAGTCGCCTTCTGACAAGCCTTTTATGTCAGAAACCCCAACATGAAACATCGTCCTTAAGGGTTATGTGCTGGATCTGACTGGCCGACGGGTTCCTTGAGCCTGTCGGAAGCCAGCCGGAATGACCGTCAGGTTGCACTTCCAACTGCTGTCATTGTAATCACTTTCCGACCGACCTCAAAATGAGAACCTAAGTTTCTAATGCAGAGTTCCTGCAAAATTCCTCCTTCTGACACATGGCGGGTGTTGGAAAATGGCCCTCTTTGAAAGGCCACCCCAAACATTTTGCTTTCCTCCTCCTATTTTTCTGACCTTCCTTTTGTTGACCTTAGGCCTCTGAGCACTTTAACACTGCTAACCAGTGGTAATGTGCATGTGCTTTTCTCCTAAACATGGTTACATTGACATATCCACAATTGGTATATTCAATTTACTTGTAAGTCCCTAGTAGAGTGCACTACCTGTGCCCAGGGCCTCCAAAAGTAATGCTGCTAGTAGGCCTGCCAGGGAGCTCGGGTTGGCATTCACAGCAAGAACTCGAAGGAGACGGTCGCTCTTCTCAACACACTCGAGTAAGTTTTGCGGACCATGCTCTGTATGTGAAGGACCTGCCTTGAAGTCGCATGTTAGTTTTTTAAAATCACCATGTTATTTTAGAAACACCGCATCTCCCTGTCTCACCGCACGGCATTTAAAATCACCGGGTCAACTTTAGAAACACCGCGGTAACCTTTTTTCAATAGATACTACAACACCATGTCTTCTGTAAGAAGTAATTACTTAGCTTTGTTTTCCAAATAACTACTTTTAATACCGCTTCTCCTTTAATTGGTATAGATACTTTGAAACATCAAATGTAAACACTGCATGTAATCAATCCCCTTTAAAAACCACTGAGTTGGGTTGTTTCCATCTGACGAACACGGTAGGCAGCCCGGAGGTCCATAGCCTCGTCCACATTAAAGTTTTAAACCCGGCTGAATCTGTACACAACCATCACAAGACGTCACCCGTCAACCTAACTCTCACATCGCGTTTCAAGGCAAGCTTCAAGAGAGATCGAAGGATTATCGTTAGGCCTCAATTCTTTTATTTGGGCATTACCACACGTTAATTTCACTATTTGCCAATTCTCCTAAAAACAATCACTAATTTCACCATATACTGCCATCCACAGACAAAGTGCGGGGCCAGACAGAACAGTACACGATGCACATAGTATGAATGTGATAAGTACTAACGCGCAGAGATTAATTCACCAACATCTCCTGCTGTTAAGTAATAACCCTTTCACATGCATCAATCCATGACAAGACTAAGACCCAACCCATCACCCCTGTAGGTTATCGCCAAGGCGTCCCAGACCCGTAGATCTTCCCACCGGCTGGTGTAGAAGAATCAACATAAGAAGGTATGATGAGACTCTCAGTAGAATTAGTATTACATCACCTGAATTAAGTATGCACTAAGGTTTTCACCATATATTAATTATAGAACCTGTGAACCTACAGCATCCCATGGGTTTGTCAGCTGACAAGCACCAGAAGCAGTAAAAGAACAGAGGAATCATACACCTAACATTAAGGTGAGCACATTACTGGTGCTCCTCACCTTTTGTTTTTTCACTGACCCACACAAGGCCCTGACCTTCTGTTATTTTTATTCATAGGCTGTCCAACCCATTATCAGTCCTGATGAAGACCCGCCCCAGATGCACATAGTCAGTGCATCGCCACTAGGGTCGAAACGTCGATGTACTCTGCTATATATTCGACTGCACAAAGACCAATAGGAACAAAAGAAATCATTTATTTCTGAAAAACAATTGTGGTCACAGTTGATAGCTTGAAAAATTTTATTTTTATGTATACATGTTGTGTAACCTGTAATTGTCAATCACAAACCACGATCAACACCACTTGTTGTATTCACTGTATATGTCTTTTGTTCATTGGACAGCATACCTAATGCTTTGTTTAGTCAAAATCTATGAGAAAGTTGAATACTAAAGATTTACTTTCTCATCATTTGGGTCAGTGTTCATTTATTTGTACCCCCCTGGGACATATAAGTACATTGAAGTATTTATTACCATGTCAAATTGAACTGTTCCTCCAGACAGACAATTATCGTTTGTTTAATTACCCGCCCAGGTTCTGAGGGTTATAGGGTTACCCCATTGGTATAAAGCAGGAATATCGACGGGATAATATCGACTAGCATAAATATCGAGGTAAGAATATCGAATTTAAAAAATATCGTTGAAGTAAATATCGTTGTTGTAAATATCGATTTTGTATAATGACAAAAATATCGTCAAAATAAAATATCGTTGTATAGAATATCGTTTAGAGAAATATCGTTGAATATAATATCGACAAAATAATTGAATGTGTTATATAAGTGTAGAAAAATTTGTTTTATGTTTAAATATTATTAATTAAATGTCTATTTTTATTATTATAGGGATCAAAATGTAAAAAAAAATTAAATGTTTGTAAATATTTTAGGAGCGGGTTATTGGTATTATAGGGGATAAGGGTGGGTAGTAATTTAAAAAAGTAGTGTAAATAATATGTATAGAATGGTAAATAATTCGAAAATTTTAATTTATTTTTTATTTTGAATTGCGAAATTTGAAATTTAATTTAAATAACAGAATTATTTATTTAATGGGTTTTTAAAAAGATTTAGTAGCGGGTTGTTGGTGATATAGGGGATAAGGGTGGGTAGTATATTAAAATATGTTTCATAAAATTTAAATTTAATTAAAAAAAATTATAAATTGAAATACGAAAAAATATTATATTTAATTGAAATTGAATGTATTATATAATAATTTTGTAATTAAGTGTGGGTTTTATTTATATAGTGTTTAATAAAAAATGCAATTGCTATGAAAATACGAAATTTGAAATTTCAATATTTAAATTTGAAATTTGAAATTTGAATTTAGAAATTTGATTTTTAAATTATATTAAAATAAGTCAAGTGTGTAATATTTTATGTTTGTGTATTTGTTATAATATATGCTAAAAATGATTCGAAAAACACAAAAACAACCTTTCGGTTAAAAATTATAAAATTGTGAAAATTATGTAAAAATTTTAAAAATATTCGAAATTTGAAATTTCAATATTTAATTTTGAAATTTTAAATTTGAAATTAGAACATTAATTTTTAAATTATATTAAATTAAGTGAAGTGTGTAATATTTTATGTTTGTGTATTTCTTATAATATATGCTAAGAATGATTCGAAAAAATTAAAAACAAAGTTTGGGTTAAAAATTATAAAATTGTGAAAATTATGTAAAAATTTATAAAAAATTCGAAATTTGAAATTTAAATCTTGGTTAAAAAATTTGTTATTGTTATGTTCAAAAAACATATTTTGTGATTGTAATTTAATAGTCTATTTTGTAGTATAATAGATAAGAGTTGTTATTAATATATATAAAGTGATGTTTATGTGTTATAATATCACAAATATTATGGTTTACTGTCCAGCAGTTTCCCTGACTTATGTAGGATTGGAGTTAGAATAGTTATTTATTATGGTTTCCTGTCCAGCACTTTATCTGACTTATGTATGATTGGAGTTAAAATAGTTATTTATTGTTGCTTACTGTTAAGTATTTTCTATGAGTTATGTTTTATATTCTTTTATTTATAAAAAAAATTTAATATTTTTTTTTAATTTTTAGAATTATTATTATATATAATGTTGTAATATTATTTTTATAAATAAAAAAATATGAATATTTTCTACATTTTTACATACATATCACAAGTGTCAACATTTATTAAGTACAATAGTAATACAGTTTTGTACACATTTTTTTTATTCATACTTTCATTTGTTGATGCAAACATTTACATAATTTTCATACACCTTTTTCAATTATTTGTTTACATTTTACATTGCAATTTTAGTCATATATACATTGTTATATTACATTAATTAGTATATTAAATTTTAATTTTTCTTTTTTTAAATTTAATATGTTAATTAATTGACATGTAATTGTATTTTTCTAAAGTATGTACATAAAATAGTGCTCAGTTTTATACATATAAAAAATATTTTTTAACAATCAAATACATATTTTTAATATACAATAATTAATTAATATATAAATATATTATATTTATTATTGTATATTTTACATTAATCATATGTTTATTTACAAACAATAAGTAAATTATTACAAAACATGGAAAATAAATTGCTATTCATCTCTATTGTTTATTTTTAATAATGGGGATTTAGTCCTATTTTTATTTTTATTGTGCTGCCATTTTGTTTTTCGAACTTCACTTTTTAGTCTATCTACATCGTTGTTTGGGTCATTTCAGAAAACGGAACCTCGCGGTTGGGAGCTGCTTCGTGTTGGTGAATGTAAGTTTATTTTACATTAATTTTAACTACATTTTAATACATTATAGAGCTAGTTGTAGTGTGTATGTGTTGCTATGTGTTGTACTTTACAGTTTATGTGAAAAATACGTGTTATTTAAGGTCGTTATTGATAATGTACTTTCTTAGATATTTCTTATGAAATTAAGGTTTATGTATTGTGTAAATGAATTAGTTCAGGTGTTTTCCTATGTTTTATATGTTATGTTTAGGCTTTCTGGCTTTCGTATTTATTGTGGGTGGGTTTTGTTTGTATTTATTTACAGGTGTTCGTTTTGGTGAGCAGATGGATTTTATCTCGTATTTTTTGTAAAATACAAGTAAATGTTTCACTACATTTCTTGATTTTTCGGGATTTTGGAGAGTTTTTATCGTGATTATTTTTCGGGTTTTTTATGGTTCCGTTCTCCAGAGTCTTGCTACTGGGACCCTTATAAAACAGTTGTATATTTGGCATTTTGTGGGGATTTTTTTAAAACATGTGGATTGATTTTGGTTCTAATCGTTTTGAAACCATGTTCTTGGAACACATTCTACAGCTGCAGAACAGTAAAGTTATTATTATATTTTTGTTTGGGGTGGATTGTGCTATATTGTGCAATTTTTTTAAATGTCGTTTTATTATGTCTTGTAATAATAGATTACATTTATTTTTACATGACATAATTTAACTACATTAAAAAAAAATTTGTTTTATTTATTGTTTGAAATGTTTTTATGTGTTGCTTGTTAAAGGATAGATTTGGCTATTAGTTCTAAGTATTCAAGACCTTCGATACTTGGGTACATTCTTATTTTTTGCTGTAGGTATTCGTACATATTTAATGTTTGTTTACTTAGTTTAGGGCCAATTTTAGATAGAGATTGCTCTATTCTTAGTTCTTGGTAACTTTGCTCTTTTTTGATGCTTTGGATTAGTTTATGAAGTGTGGGTTGTGTTCTTCCTATTGTGGCTTGGAAGGCATTATGCCATCCTTCGACCGCGTTGTTAGTTTTGGCTTTCTGTGCCATAGTACTAGCATAAACATTCCACCATGGAATTTGGAATTTAGGTTGTCTGCGGTGGCCAGAACGATGTAATCTTCCCACCCAGGTATCTTCAAAATAGTCTAAGAAGGGAGTTAATTTTTTCTCATTGGTGTGGTAGAAAGGGCTGTCAAGTAGTACATTTTAATAGTTAGCAACTTCTGTTGTTGGTACAAATGCCAATGCTATTAACTTTTTAATCTGATAAGCAAAGTTACTGTTTGTTGAATATTCAATGCTTAAAGTAGATTTTTGTAAGTGCCTTTATATACTTTGGTTGTAGTGATAATAACACCCTTGTATAGATGTGTGAGGATATATTTTAAGTATAGCTTGAATCATGGCTATTTCAAAGTCTATTATTATTCTTTGTGGATAGTAATTATCAGTAAAATCTTTGATAGTTGTTAACATTTCTACGTAGGTAGCATTTGTTTTATTTGGCAGCACTGTATAAATTAAAGGGATATTTGTTTCTTGGTATTCACCATGGATGGTGTAAAGTTGATAGAAAGGTTTGGGACATACTTTAAAAGTTCCGTCCATCATCCAGGTTTCACACGATTTTAGTTTTTGCAAATTGCTATTTGTTGCAAAAAGTAAAATTCTTTTATCATGACTGTGGTTATCATACATTAAGAATTTATCTTCATTGTGTGTAATAGTATATTCAGGATATATTTTAATGTCTTGAAAAGTTTCAGGTGCTGGTGGAGTTGGATCAGAATCTCGTTTTGTTTTAGCAATTAATCTTTTCAAGTTGGGTATTGAAGGTAACTGTCCTGTGACATGTTCTGGCACCTTGCTTAAAACATTTTTCAAAATAGTGGTGCTTGTTTCTTGTGAGCCTGTACTAGCTTCTCTCAATGTCTCTAGTGCTTCTCTTACTTCGACTTCTGTTACATTGGGTGGGTGGTTATGCTCATGTACATTTACAACATTGTTATCAACAGGCTGTGCTCTACCATAGCATGCAGTTGAGTAATATTTACTACATTTCCAGTAAGTTTTATTCCCTTTTATTCTTTCTTGGGTGTAGGTGTAACCCATGTAGCTCAGCATTATTTTCCCTTTTTGAGAAGTAATAAAAGTAGCTCCTGTTGCCATGTCTAAGGTAGATCTGTGAAGACATATATATGTTTTTTTAGTAAAAGTGAAAAACATTTCTTGAGATGTGTACGTTAAAAGGAAAAAGTGCAAAAACATACTTACAATGTTGTTTTCCTGCTCATTTTATGTTTTCTGTTCTTATATGTAGATTTTCACTCTTTAATGTTCTGTAGTTGTGGTAAAGAATAGTACAAAAAAATGATTTAGTTTTATAGTTGTTTATTTTGTCTTTCTCATTATTAATAGACACAGTGGGTATACTTACTTAATGTAGTAGAAGATGTTGTTAGTTTAGTTGTAGATTGGTAGATGAAGTTTGTATATTCTGTAAAAGAAAGTTAATTTGTGTTATTTATTGTATTAGGATATATTAGTAGGTAATAACATATCAAGTCTTTTGCAACTTTACTTTGCAACCTTTTAAAATTATTTAAAAGTTTTCTAAGTAGACATGGATAAGGCAGTTCATAATTTCATTTAATTATTATCTTGTGGTGGTTGTTGATAGGATGTTGTAGTTATATTTAAACAAATATAAAGACCATGTTTTTAGTTTAGGGAGTTTAGCTACATTTCGACAGGTTTGTATGATAAATGAAATGGGACTTGACTTACTTGAGTTGTAGTATGCTGTGTTGTAGTCGTTGTAGTAGGTGTGTATTCTCTTCTTTTCAGCAAGGTAACCGTTTCCCTCCAAGTTTGGCCAAAAAATGGTAATTTAAGTTAAGTTTGTAATTGTATTTATAGTAGTGAGTTAATTAATGGTTATATTTGATTGGTTCAATTAAATATAATTTAAATTCATTGGCTGACAACATTAGTTTGAATTTGAAAGCCATTATTTTGTAAAGAGTTAGTAGCATCAATAAAAGTTTTCGATATTTATTACCAAATGTATTATATGTGTTTTATTTTAATGGTAAATATTTATTACAATGTTAAAATTAGTGAAATGTGATTTAAAGTAATCCGATAAGAGTGTATGATAGTGTTTGGTAATGTTTATATTGGTATACAACCTTTACAACGCAACTTTTACAACTTACTACCATTACAACCAAACTTTTACAATGCAAAAACCATTACAATGCATGTATTTACAAGGCATGTTTTTACAACGTAGGTACCTTTACAACGCATATCATTACAACGTAAGTATTGGTAATTATATTTAAAATTTAATATGTTTGGGGTTTTTTAAGGGATATTTTAAGGGTTCAGGGTCAGTTTTGGCTTTTAGGGTAAAGGGGTATTTTTAGGGTTCAGGGTCAGTTTTGTGTTTTTGGGAAAAGGGGTATTTTTAGGGTTCAGGGTCCGTTTTCAGTTTTTGGGTAAAGGGGTATTTTTAGGGTTCAGGGTCAGTTTTCAGTTTTTGGGTAAAGGGGTATTTTTAGGGTTCAGGGTCAGTTTTCAGTTTTTGGGTAAAGGGGTATTTTTAGGGTTCAGGGTGAGTTTTACGTTTTTGGATAAAGGGGTATTTTTAGGGTTCAGGATCAGTTTTCAGTTTTTGGGTAAAGGGGTATTTTTAGAGTTCAGGGTCAGTTTTCAGTTTTTGGTTAAAGGGGAATTTTTAGAGTTCAGGGTCAGTTTTTAGTTTTTGGGTAAAGGGGTATTTTTAGGGTTCAGGGTCAGTTTTCAGTTTTTGGGTAAAGGGGTATTTTTAGGGTTCAGGGTCAGTTTTCAGTTTTTGGGTAAAGGGGTATTTTTAGGGTTCAGGGTGAGTTTTATGTTTTTGGGTAAAGAGGTATTTTTAGGGTTCAGGATCAGTTTTCAGTTTTTGGGTAAAGGGGTATTTTTAGAGTTCAGGGTCAGTTTTCAGTTTTTGGGTAAAGGGGAATTTTTAGAGTTCAGGGTCAGTTTTCAGTTTTTGGGTAAAGGGGTATTTTTAGGGTTCAGGGTCAGTTTTCAGTTTTTGGGTAAAGGGGTATTTTTAGGGTTCAGGGTCAGTTTTCAGTTTTTAGGTAAAGGGGTATTTTTAGGGTTCAGGGTCAGTTTTCAGTTTTTGGGTAAAGGGGTATTTGTAGGGTTCAGGGTCCGTTTTCAGTTTTTGGGTAGAGGAGTATTTTTAGGGTTCAGGGTCAGTTTTGTGTTTTTGGGAAAAGGGGTATTGTTAGGGTTCAGGGTCCGTTTTCAGTTTTTGGGTAAAGGGGAATTTTTAGGGTTCAGGGTCAGTTTTTGGGTAAAGGGGTATTTTTAGGGTTCAGGGTCAGTTTTAATTTTTGGGTAAAGGGGTATTTTAAGGGGTCAGGGTCAGTTTTTAGTTTTTGGGTAAAGGGGTATTTTTATTGTTCAGGCTCAGATTTGTGTTTTTGGGGTACAGGGTAAATTTTTTTTTTTAATATATTAATTAAATAAATTAAATTAAATTAAATGAAATTAAATTAAATTTAATTAAAATCTATTCATTTTAATTAATTTATATTAAAAAAATTATTATATATTTACTAATACTTACGTTGTAATGGTATGCGTTGTAAAGGTACCTGTGTTGTAAAAATATGCGTTGTAAATACATGCGTTGTAATGGTTTTTGCGTTGTAAAAATTTCGTTGTAAAGGTATGCGTTGTAAAAGTATGTGTTGTAACGTCATACATAGTTTATATTACTAATTTATTTTTTCTTATTATATATAAATAAATAATACATATTGTATATACATATATGTTAGAAAAGCTTTTTTTGAATTTAAATAACTATGAAAAAGTGAATAACAGAAAGATAATGTGTATATAAGGTTATAAAGAAAATGACGATATTTTATTTATATTAATATGAGTAGAAAGGTAGTCGATATTAGTGTTGTCGATATTAGTGTAGAAGGTAATGTTATTTTAAATATTGTCGATAATGTAGTAGTCGATATTTATGTAGTCGATATAATTGTTAACGATATTAGAGTAGTCTATAAAAAAATATCGATATTTGTGTAAATCCTTGTTTAAGTATATGGTTACGATATTTTTGTAGATGATGTATTTGTGGCGATATTTTTGTAGGTCGATGTTTTAGTAATCGATATTTCATCATGCAACCACCCCATTATACTCAATGGCTAGTGGGCCTGCAGCACTGATTGTGCCACCCACACAAGTGGCCCTTTAACCATGTTTCAGGCCTGTAACTGCAAAGCCTGTGAATGCAGTTTTAGTACCCTGTCAACTTGGCATTTAAAGCCCCTTGCCATGCATTAAACTCCTTTTTTATTACACAGAAGTCACCCTATAGCATGGCCTACATAGCCCATAGGGCAGGTTGCTGTGTAAGTAAAAGGTAAGACATGTACTTTTAAGATTTGTATGTCCTGGTAGTGAAAAACACCTAAATCCGTTTTCAATGCGGTGAGGCCCACTCCTCTCCTAGGTTAACATTGGGAGTTCTTTATTAGACTTTTATGCTCTACTTCCCCACTGAGAAGGAGTAGCTCTGTCATATTTTATATCATTGGAAATTAATGATAAATCCTCTTTGCTGGTAAAGTTGAATTTAACGTTACTATTTTAGAAATACCACTTTTAGAAAGTTGCCATTTCTCTGCTCTAAAAGCTCTGTGTGTCTTCAGCCTTACTCCAATTCACATCTGGGTGGGTGACAATTTGACTTTGTGCATTCCCTCTAGACAACCACACACAAAGGAAGGTTAGGCGTGTCTGAGTGCCCATCTGCATGCTGATGGCTCATCCTGGACAGGATGGGACAGAGAAACTGACACTTAAACCTGAATGAACAGTGTCCTGTTCCCACACAAAGGACTGATTACCACCCTGCATTGAGTCTGGAGACAAGATTAGGAAGAAAGGACCTCTGTGCACTTCAAAGACCCTTTTTTGAAGTTACTCCAACTTCCAAGGTGCAACTGGGTATAAGCATTGGGGCTCTGACCCCACCAAATCAGACACTTCAGGACATGTGTAAAGAAACTCTGTCAGGAAGAAGGAGTGCTGTACTGGTACACAAGACTGTCACTTGGGTGGACTGCTGCTCTGGAAGAACAGCTTTTCTGCTGTTCTGCCCTGCTGCCTGCGACTCTCTGCCTCTGCTGAGTAAAAACTGCACTCTGTTTAAACCCAGAGTGATCTCCAAGGGCATGTTGGCTTGTCTCCTGTTTTTGAGACTCAGGGATATCAAAGTATTACCACCTGCTCCAGTACCTGGGCCATTGGAAGTGGATGCATTTTGCTTACTCCAGTCAAATCGACATATCTCCTGTTTGCCGGAAGCAGAACTGATGCATTTTTGCTGTTACAGGAACAGAATCGGCTCATCGTACTCAGAACCAGAACATCACTTTAAAGAACCGAAGCATTGGAACAACTGCATCTATGGCACTGCAGTGTGGGAATCAATGCATCCCCTCGACTGCATGGAGAAATGCAGTGCATCGTCTATGGCACTAACGCCTCTTGGCTTGATGCACCCTCTTCGGAATCGGTGCTTCGCCACCACTGTGTGAAGGAAATCAATGCATCACCTCAACTGTGGGATCAACACCAACGGCACACTAAGCTACTCCCTTCATCTTGCTGTTGCAATCGATATGAAAGTACTTTGTTCAGAGGGCCTTGCATGGCTCCTGTACGGTGTCCATGCACAAACTCTATGGTCTATACTCTTCACTTTGCCCCCATCCAGCCAGATTGTGCTGAGCTACCAGAGGGTGAGCACAGGCTAGTTTGAAGTGTTTTTCTGTCTCACCCTTAGTAGGATCGTGGTTCCTGGTTAGACAGGGTGCATACCTCTGGCAACCAGAAATCCAGTTTCTAACAGCGGGATTATAATTCCATTGGCAATCCAGACATATTTTAGATGGTACTGCCAAGTGCAATGCGATTTTCGGGTTGCAAGCATGCACAAATTTGCCACCCACTAGTGCTGGTTTTGGTTGCCTTCTGGTGTCATTTTAATGACACTGGCAAGTGTGAGCTTCCATGTCTGCTTCCCCAATAGAGAATCTTCTCGAGAAGTAGATTCTCTACTCAAGAAGCAGCTAAATCAACTCGAAAACAAGTTTTTGAGTGAATATTCTACTCCACAGGACCCTTCAGGTTGTTTTCAAGTGTTTTTTTTATTTTACTTTATTTTCAACAAGAAGAAAGTGCCCAAGAGGCTCCAACTCCTCTTTCTGTCCAGCAGGCTCCTCTGAGTGCTTTGTTTATCTCCTGGTCACATTTCATTTGATTTCAAGATGGAAGGCTCAGTCTCTTTGTCTGCAATTCCTGCTGTATGTATACCATTGAATTTTAAGGACTTTGTTTTTGTAATATCACAATTAAGTTCAAAAGCCTTTGCATAAGGGTATTGTTTGGTTGATAGATGGCAGACATCAGTATTTATTTGTACTTTTATTTGAATTTTAAATTTGATTGTGGTGGGTGGGCTGGAGTTTCAGTAGGGGCCTAGTTATTATTATTTTTGCATATCTTTCTTTATCTTTTGTAAGGGAAAAAAAGATGCACAGTTCAGGACATTTTCTACATGTTTCTTAAATGTTCAATATTTGTTTAATTTTCTACGTGGCCTAGTCTGCCCATGGGCCATCCAGCCGTACTAGACATTGGGTACAAGAAATAACTTTTTCACTGGTGTGTGTTGTTTTAAAACATCATTTAGGTCAAGGATGGCATTGGATTGCACAAAAAATGTGGGGTTTCAACAGTAATTCATATATTGGGCCAATTCTCTGTCTTTGTCCAACAGCCTCAATTAAAGGAATCTTCACCAAAGGTTCAGCATTGGTCATCTTTTTAGCTGGATAATCCCGAACCTGCAGCTTCTTAAAAAAATCTACCCTCGGTCAATCAAAGAATTCCTGCAATTCAGTAAAAGAATAGAGGTGGATATCACCCCTATTGTAGGAAATACCTTTCTGTACCATTCTTCCATCACAGCCCCTTGAAAGATAAACGGCAGTGAGGCTGACACAGATGTTGGTGTGTAAAAATTAATCTTACTAAACTCTAAGCGTATCTTGACCTTAGTCCACACAATGAACACTTCATTTAGCACTTTAAATGTAGTTTTTTTTATATTAACTTGGTTCTATGGGGCATATGTAGGTAGGCATTTGCGAATCGCAAACGCCCATTTGGTATGTAGGTGGCACTTAGCAAAATAAGGAATCGCTAAATTTGCGATTCCTTATTTTGCTTATAGCATTTAAGGAATCGCAATTTTGCGATTCCTTAAATGCTATGTAGGGGTGCCTTAAAAATTGAGATTTTGGCATAAGGAATCGCAATAAAACACCTACTTCAAGTAGATGGTATTGTGCTGAGCTACTGGAGGGTGAGCACAGGTTAGTTTGAAGTGTTTTTCTGACTCACCCTTAGTAGGATCGTGGTTCCTGGTTAGACAGGGTGCATACCTCTGGCAACCAGAAATCCAGTTTCTAACAGCGGGATTATAATTCTATTGGCACTCCAGACATATTTTAGATGGTACTGCCAAGTGAAATGCGATTTTCAGGTTGCAAGCATGCACACATTTGCCACCCACTAGTGCTGGTTCTGGTTGCCATGAAGCCTTCTGGTGTCTTTTTAATGACACTGGCAAGTGTGAGCTTCCATGTCTGCTTCCCCAATAGAGAATCTTCTCGAGAAGTAGATTCTCTGCTCAAGAAGCGGCTAAATCAACTCGAAAACAAGTTTTTGAGTGAATATTCTACTCCACAGGACCCTTCAGGTTGTTTTCGAGTGTTTTTAATTTTTTTTATTTTACTTTATTTTCAACAAGAAGAAAGTGCCCCAGAGGCTCCAACTTCTTCATCCTGTCCAGCAGACTCCTCTGAGTGCTTTGTTTATCTCCTGTTCACATTTAATTTGATTTCAAGATGGAAGGCTCAGTCTCTTTGTCTGCAATTCCTGCTGTATGTATACCATTGGATTTTAAGGACTTTGTTTTTGTAATATCACAATTAATTGAAAAGCCTTTGCATAAGGGTATCGTTTGGTTGATAGAGGGCAGACATCAGTATTTATTTGTACTTTTATTTGAATTTTAAATTTGATTGTGGTGGGTGGGCTGGAGTTTCAGTAGGGGCCTAGTTATTATTATTTTTGCATATCTTTCTTTATCTTTTGTAAGGGAAAAAAAGATGCACAGTTCAGGACATTTTCTACATGTTTGTTAAATGTTCAATATTTGTTTCATTTTCTACGTGGCCTAGTCTGCCCATGGGCCATCCAGCCAGTACTAGACATTGGGTACAAGAAATAACTTTTTCACTGGTGTATGTTGTTTTAAGTATCAACAATAGGAGAGAGAGGGAAATTCGGGACACTCTCAGTCCCCCAGGTAAATCTTTTCAAACAACAAAAGAGTGTCATATGTAGTAAGTGTGTAAGCACAAATACAAAGGAAAAATAAACCTTAGTAAATCACATTGGAATTTTTAAGGAAGCCCTCACTCACCACCCTGGGTGGTGACATGCTTCATCATATGGCCCACCAGGAGAAGCCGAATGCCTCCCTGGTGTGCTACAATGCCAGGATACTGCGGAGCTGGTTTTTTCGTGACAGTGATGTGAAAAATTGTGAGTTTAAAAATGTCAAGGTACTGTACCATGCAAAAACTTTATTCAGTGGTCAACCTGACATGGTTAAAAACATGTGTTGGGAAATTATCAAATAATGTTTTGGGTATTTCCACTTAAAGTGGGGTCGACATGTTTCTGCCCATTATGTGTAATTTACTGGGCTTTCTTCAGGACCGTGAGTAGTGTACCCCGGCGGTGTGGGCGCGCTAAGGCCCACCCTTACCAGAGGACGTGATAGTTAAAATCCAGTGTAAAAATTAAAAGGTGCAAAAAACAAACCAAAAAGTTGTGGGATTTACCTCAAATTGAGAGGAACCTTTATAGTCTGGAGAGAGAAGACATACACACAAGTAAAAAGACAAACACTTAGTTAGTAGGATCTGTCTATTGAGTTTTCTGCAAGACCGATCTCTGAGTAAATGTGCTTCGGGCTAGTCAATATGCGTGACCACAGTGTCATAGGAGGTACATTTGTGCAGGAAAACACTAGTCTGGATACCAGACAGACGAGTGGACATGCACTATGACAAGAAAGTGTGGCCGGTTGTTCAAGCGGCTTGTAGAACAGCACTCGTGGTTAGCGATCAATGGGCCAAAAATGCAGGGCCAGTGGTGATGTGTTTACATCGAAACTTCTAAATGAGTCTAGCAGATTTTATGACATTTAGTAAGAATTTCTCACTTGTTAGGTAAAAGATCCACACCCCATAGGTCTCGGGAGGGGGGTGGAGGCGACAATGGCACACCCTGTAAGGTGGACAGTAAATCACAAATGCGGCATAAGTGGTTTTGAAAATGATGCCAGCGTGATCGCAAAGTATTTAACTGAATATTGATGGGAGAGAAGAATCTTACGCCCGCAACGCCTGGCACCCGCTCAGCACCTGGGAACTCCCTCAACTGGACCTCGTGGATTGCGCCCATTGTATGGAGAACGCTAAAGTAGAGAGCCGGTGAGGGAGGTTCCTTGCTATGGTCCGGTGGCCAATCAGAACACAGCAATGAGAGTGAGGCTTGGAACTCAAGCTTCCTTGCGCTGTGTCGTAGGCAGGGGAATCTCCAATCACCTCGCGAGGTGAAATTGAGGCTTGAGACCCAGACTTAGTTGGGCTCGAGTGAGATGATAATCATAAAACCTTATTAGTTTCATAAATAAAAGGAACGGGAAACACTCGGTTGAGAGTGGGAAACACTCGATTAAGAGCAAATGCTGCAGTTGTTATCAGAATGGACCGAAAAGGATTTGGGAAAAAGGACATTATGAAAACTGACTTCATAAACGTGTATATACATAAGTATATACACAAAAGTTTGATTAATAGTCTTCCTAGGCAGGGGTGTTGAAATGACTGTTAGTCACATAGCACAAGAGTATGGCTAGCAGAACAAGGGATGTTCTATAGGGAGCGGAACAGGAGATGTTCTATGAGAGTTGATATGGCAGCATTGCTCCAACAGACCTAGCCAACGTCAGTGTATTTAACGATTTAGTACTGATGACCAAGGGATCAGATCGTTTAAACCATTGAGATGTGCCCCAATCTGTACACCCAGCGTTGTTCTTTTTCAACCCCCGGTCAATCAAAGAATTCCTGCAATTCAGTAAAAGAATAGAGGTGGATATCCCCATAGAAATCCCCTATTATAGGAAATACCTTTCTGTACCATACTTCCATCGCAGCCCATTGAAAGATAAACGGCAGTGAGGCTGACACAGATGTTGGTGTGTAAGAATTAATCTTACTAAACTCTAAGCGTAGCTTGACCTTAGTCCACGCAATAAACACTTCATTTAGCACTTTAAATTTAGTTTTTTTTATATTAACTTGGCTCTATTGGGCATATGGTGGTAGGCATTTGCGAATCGCAAACGCCCATTTGGTATGTAGGTGGCACTTAGAAAAATAAGGAATCGCTAAAATTGCGATTCCTTATTTTGCTTATAGCATTTAAGGAATCGCAATTTTGCGATTCCTTAAATGCTATGTAGGGGTGCCTTAAAAATTGCGATTTTGGCATGAGGAATCGCAGAATACCACCTACTTCAAGTAGATGGTATTTTGCGATTTCCTTTAAAAATGCATTTTTTTTTTAATTCAAAGTTCTATGTGCGCCTCATGTACTTACAGGCACATTCCAGGGGTGCAACAGGTGTCCTTTGGACACCCTGGCACCCTTGGAATTGTGATTCTTAAATTGCGATTTTCTCACAGAAAATCGCAATTTGAGAATGTATCCCCATTCATTCCTATGGGCCTTTTGGCCCATAGGAATGAATGGGACACTCATTCCTTAATTGCGATTCGCAATTTGCTAATCGCAAATAAGGAATGTTAGAGATTCGCAAAAAAATTGCGAAATATTACCTACATTCCATTTTGCTAGTCTCAAATAGCGATTCCTTAAAAATCGCTATTTGAGAATTGCAAAATAGAAATTACCTACATATGCCCCAATGTTCTTAATCAAACATCTTTCAGCTTCCTTTCCTAAGAGCATTTCGTATATTGTTGGGGTCTCAGCCAAATCTTCTTCTTGAGATCCCCCAGTTATTAGGATTGTCATATTTTGCAAAACACAGGAACAATAATACAAGGTGAAGTTATGAACTGATAACCCTCCTAGATAAGCCTAGAAGGATGATCTAGAGTTTCAGAATGATAGATGGAATATGAGGTTGGGACTTGAAGGCACATATCGTCAAGAGTCTTTAACTTTATCTGATAAGATCATTTTAACTACAAGCTTGAAGACCCAGCATTTTAAGACAGCTTTTATATTATACCCAGGCAAAAATTTTAAAGTGGGGGTGGGGAGGTTCCGATGGTAAGTGTAAATGATGTGGCTGAGAACAGTTAGATATTATACATATGTTCTATGCATTTGTGGTGCAAGAGATAGGTGGGATTTTAAGTTCTGTTATCAAGGAACCAATCATAGTTACCCCATTAATGATGATGCTAGGAGTGCTCAGGGACAGTGAGGGCAAATATAAATCTTCAAGAAAGATGTCTTTAATATTTATGGCCATTGCAGTTGCAGGACTTTGTATAGCCTCAGATTGACTGAAACTAGATGCTCCCACTTTTAGTATGTGGAGATGTAGATATATTACTGTTTATAACATGGACATATCCCTATCCAAGCTTAAGGGTCCACTGGTATTTCGGCAGGGGGAAATGATTTGGTCCTTGTTAACAGAATGGATGGAGAATTAGTATGTTTGGGATCCGAGAGGGCGAAGTGAAAAATTGAAGTAATGGATGCTCCCTTTACGCGATTACTTTTCCATAAAGATAAATACATATTGATGATCTATAAATATGTACCACGGACAGAAGGATTCTAAGGAAATGGATATATCATGGACTATTTCTAATATATCTGATTTTATTCTCACTATAAGATCAATTAACCCTTGCACTTTTTTGAGCTTTCTGATTGTTGGGCATTGCTTGTAGGGATTGTTAATCTACAGGAACGTATGCTGCTACCAGGAATAACATATAAGTACTTTTTAGCATATTATAATTATGTATTTATATATGACAGCAATTGAACATGTCGAGTGTAAATAAGTAATTTAACTCTTGATTTAGGGATTATTTATAAGAACTAGAACCCTGTTTCATTTTTTATCCTGTCTTGAAATGCAAAATAATGTTTCAGAAAATCAATAATAATTTTTTTTTTTTTAAATAAATATGTTTTTTTTTTATTTGTGGGTATTTCATGTTTTCTTCTGCAAAATGTGTATTTTGGTAGGGTAAAATTTGATGCCTTGGGTGAATGTGTCTTGTAAAATTTGTACAGCTCACTTAAGTTTCGTTTTTGGCACTGCTGAATTAATGGTAGTGTTTTCTTCATTGTTCACCATGCCCCTTTTGTCTGGCAAGTGTGCGTGTGTTTGCCATAGGACCCCATTTGTCTTTGTTTTTCATGCCATGTGGCCGCGGGCCATTTTGTGTTTTCAGCGTCCATAGCACTGCATGTGTGGTTTGTTGTCCTAGCCTCCTTGTTTGTTGGTTGACCATGTGGCCGGCAGCCATTTTGATTAGCCAGATAGTGTGCTTTTGCCATAGGTCTGCATGTGTTCTTTGCTATGTCCATGCCTCCTTGCTTGTTAGTTGGCCATGTGACTGGCAGCCTTTTGTGTAGCCAGACACTGTGTGTTTGCTATAGGCCTGCATGTGTAATTTATTGTCCATGCCTCCTTGCTAGTTGTTTGACCAAGTGGCCGGCGGCCATTTTGTGCAGCCAGCAAATCCTTTTTTCCAGTTTTCAAAGCCATTTTCTAGGGAGATTGATAGGAGAGCGCTATGTATTTTTCTTTTGCTTCATTTTTTAAAACCTTTTCACAATATAACTTTAATATGTTTGTAAACTAGGATTTTATTTTTTAATTTATTTATCTTCATTTTTCTTTCTTTGTTTATTTCTACCTGTTTTATCATTTCTCTTTTGATTTTATTTTATACTTTTCCTCCACCCCGTGCCTGCCCATAGTCACCTGCCGCACACCAGCATGAATTTTTCCAGGATTGTCATTACTGCTTTTCTCCTGGACCCACTGCCTGCCATAGGCACACACCAGCATTCATTTTTTAAGCAGTATTACATTTTTCCCTGCACAGCTCTGCCTGTCACAGGTTTCTCCCCTTAGGTGTACATAAGCAAACAGTTACATCTTTATTTTGTTATCCTGATTGAAATATTATGTTATGGTGGTGTGGTGTGACTTTGGAAGAGATATACTGTTGTTGTTAATTATTTGGGATAACATCACTAAATTACATTGTCTGAAATATGAATAATTCACACTGCTAAAATGCCACGTTTGACTAAATGTTTTTCATGCTTGTTTGATTCTCGGAGCACAAGTGACTTCATCCACAGTACTGCCAGACAGCCAGGACCCATGGGCGTAACTGCAGTGTTTAAATAAGTGTAGACATATTTAAACATTGCCAGTTTAATAAAATAATTGTGAAAAATTCTGAGGGGGCCTGATGATTTCTTTTTTCCCACTTGGGGGGTTGCGACATTAAAAAGTTTGAAGACCACTGTCATAGAGTCACAATATTCAGTGATCAAACATCAGTACTTCCTAGAGTCTATAGCGATTGCAGCCTCTCTTAGATTAATCCATTTTAGATCATGTTCACTTCTGCTTTCATGGAGTTTGCATTGTGTTTTTAGCTGCCTAAGGCAGTCGATTTCATGCTGTCAAACCAAGAAACTAACAAATGCTGTGTTCTTATCAGTAAGTTGATTTCCTGATTTATTGCCTTAAATGAGTAATTGCACTTTTTCGGCAATTGGGGATCATCGGGTCTAGAGCTTAGTTAATGAAACTCTTATATACGGGGACCGAAGAAAATAATAGAATCACCTCAAACAAGTCCAACCTGATCAGCAAAACTCCCTGGATCTTAAAACTTACGGCAACCAGAAATTACCATTAAACTTATTAAAGCCAATTTTGCCCAATTGACGGATCCCAGAGTCTTTCTCCTGAAGACCAAAGGCCATAGATGTAGTAACTAATCTATGATCACTCATATCAGATGGAAAAACAGAGAGTTTCTCACAAACCCAAAACATATGAAAGGAGACTACCACATAATCAAATAGGCTCTGAGTGGAAGAAGCATGAAAGGTATATGTAGTGGCTTCACTCACAGTAGATCTCCTATTTATTATAATCAGGCCAAATTTTCAAAGAGTCTCAAGTAGTAGAAATCCCCGTTTGTCTGTTCTAATTTTATCAGGAAACATATTAACAGAATGGATCATATCTCTTCTTAGTCTGCATTGGCAAAGATTGCAGAAGCAGAATTGGACACCTTGGCATTTAGATCTCCTGTGATTATAACCTGGGGCCATTTTCCATAATATAAATATCGTGAACAAAAGAAAATAAGTTAACTCACCAGGAAATCTAATGGTTTCCCTTTATTAATGAGGATCAGTAGAGGGATAGAGATTATGTAAATGGTGTTAGCTAGAACTACACAGAGCACACTGTTACTGTGTGTTGGTTCTAAAAGGGTATGCACAAACATAAGTTCTCCAATAAAAAGAAGGATGGACCACTATTGTCTCTCAGATAGGCCATCTTTGGGGATGAATATAGACTACATGATTCCAGTTAACGGTGCCAGATTAGCCCCACACACTATCATGACCCCTTTCATTACAGGAGAATACAAAATAACAACTGCAATCGAACTTTGTGCATGACCAGGCACATGATAAGGGGATTGAAAAATTTCAGAAGTTTTAATTTTTCCTCATCTTGACCCAACCTGGACATATTCCATGACACGAATAGGCCATCCATGCTACCTCAAGGGCTTAATAATCCTGGGTAAGGGGTGGGCAATGTTCAGAGCACCCACCACCTAGCTCAACTGGAAAAGATCATCATTCAAATCAGTATCCCGTGGACGGATTCCACGACACTCCACCAGGTAATTACTCAACCCCCTTGCCCAAGTGAAATAGATATGTCTTTGAGATTCCCATGTATAAAATCAGAGTCAGGCTCCACTGCATCAAACACCTTTGACTGTAAAACTTTTCAATCTCCCTGAAGGAATTAAGAATAGAGCTTCTATTTCCGGGAAAGATTCATTGTTAAATAACAGACTGAAATCCCAAACAAATGACATAGTGCTCTGCTCCACACAAGTCCTTTATAGTTTCCCCAACCCTCAGAAAAAAGTAAAGATTTTTGCCACACAATTATGCAAAGGACGAGGGTGCGGACTGGTGCTACATTGGAACCATGATCTGCATTTCTCGTACTCGATAAATAAGACACCTGATACCCCTTGTTTGTCCCTCCTAAGTGGGGGTTTATCCCATAAGACCCACAACTGGATTACTAAAATCCTAAACCCTAACTCTGGCAGGGGAAGAAGAGCTCCATTTCCCATTCCTCCTACCACTCCATGAGGCTCACACAGAGTGTTCAATGTGGGAAGCAAGGCCCCCTGAAGGGTTGGGGGTGGGGTGGAACTAGTTGACGCTGCTCTGGTTTTCACCTCTATCCCAGCAAGATCATCATACTGGAGATTCTGCATAATAGGTGCAGTTGAGGCATTGCCTTCAATAGGAATGTTCGTCAAATCCCCCCACCCTCACATCAATATCTTTAGAGAAATTCGTTTTTTTGTTTTCCATTTAGGGAATCTACTTATTTTTTTATTTTTCCTTTTCTTCGTCTTACCCTTCTGAATCATTGCAGAAGGCTCTGCCTTACCCTCCATTAAAGCCCTGCGTAACGTACCACTTGACTTAGGCACAGAATGATACAATGCAGTCGATGTACTAGCAATTGCTAACTCCCCTTCCAGCCCAACACCCAACGCCAATGTTGATTCATTTGCTTTCCCCGTTTTTGTGTGCATTTTATGACCCCTTTACTG
Organism: Lissotriton helveticus; assembly: GCF_964261635.1. Lineage (NCBI taxonomy): Eukaryota > Metazoa > Chordata > Amphibia > Caudata > Salamandridae > Lissotriton > Lissotriton helveticus. The sequence goes on from NC_136059.1 coordinate 884,253,153, forward strand.
TCCTTAATTTGTAAAATATGAAGTGCCCTTGCTCTGACCAGGAGGCCACTGCAGCTTGCACCACCTATCGCCCTTGTCATTGTTTCCAAAACAACTACTAACCATCTCTCTTGCATGTAAATGCGACAGTTCAGATTATTCCAGGTCCCCAAAGCTAAAGGGATGACTGGAGAGGCAGGCATTAGCAATTTTAATGTATATTGTATTCCTAAACAACTGTTGTTCTGCTCATCTCTAAAGTAGATGAGAGGCAGAAGAACCGGGTTTTCAAGTACCCAGCGGCGTCAGGGACACGCCCAGAGTCCTCTAGGTTCCCTTGCCTTGGTATACAGAGACACGGAATACTTCTTGGTGGCGTCAGAGATTATATTTATTAGCTGCAGCTAGTAGCAGAAATCCCAGTAATACAGCACGATGTACAACTCAAGAAACTGCTCAATTTTACTAAGGCGAGACATCCCTATTTATACACAAAAAGGTACATTTAAAATGCACACCCCTGCACCAAAATTCAACCAATAGAAAGTACATGACATCACACAGCATCATACAGTAAAGCTCATTTTACAGTGTCCCAACCCAAAAGTTAATATTTAGGCATATCTAAAATATTAATCTGAAAAGCCCACACAAACCTTTAATTGAAAGCGTAACCCATGAAATGAAGGAACAATAAAAAAGTAGTTTCAGATAATATGCAAGATTAACAAAGACGTAAAGAAATTTAAAAGTTAACAAATGTCTTGAATAGTGATTGGAAAAAGTAAATAACGATCTTGCAGGGAAATTGGCTTGGCAGGGTCAATTCCTAGGTGAAAGGCCAACTTCTAAAATTAACTCCAGCGCACGAAGAAAATCCCTGGTTAATGTGTACATGTGATTCACAACAGGTCAGATTGCTTGGCTCACAAACTAACTTCTGAAGCCTACATAGAAAGCAACACTAGATGGCAGTCACGACACATAGCAAAAACCCAAGTTTCAGAAGAGAAAGTCTTTGAGGAAAGAATACATTTAGATGTTGTTTAAGATAACACATGCGCAAGGAAACTTAATGGTTAACAAGGTCCTAATTAGTAATTGGAAAACTCAGTCAACCATCAGCTAGTGAAATTAGTTTTACAAAAAGGTCAGTTCCAGGGAAAAAAAAAGGTTACTCTCTGCAGTTCATTCAGAGACAGAGAAACCCAAATTAATATATGCACGAAAAGCCACTTGTTCGCTGGGCCCACAGCACTGGCCTACGTAAGGGCAAGATTAAAATGCAGACAGGTTTGAGAATTTCAGAACCACAGACCCTCCTTTTGCCATTACATAGGCAATAACCTAAACTCATGTCAATCTGAATCTAGGTCTATATCTATTCTCATCAGTTCATCAAGGTGTTGCTGTAACATCATCTTATTATCCTTCACTTCTCTCGGAACTGGTCTTCTCACACAGATCATAGCACAAAGACTACAAATGGCGGGAACACACTGGATGCATAAACAACACGAGAAAAGGATAGCTAACGCCATACCAAGGAACGTCAGAATCTTCCATCCCCATTTGGACAACGACTCCCATAACCATCCCATCAATGACCAGTCTCCTTCGTCCACATGAATAGACTCAGAGATCTTATGTAGTCTAGAGATGGCTTGGTACACTGTCGGGGCATTATCTGGTATGAAAATGCAGCAACTAGATCTAATCAATTTGCATACCCCACCTCTATCTGCAAGTATAATATCTAAAACAAAATGGTTCTGTAATGTCATAAGGCGATCTGCTTGAAGCTCAGCTGTAATATTGCTAAGGGCACCTGCAGTCTCATTTATAGTGGCCTCAACCACTCTCGTAAGCTGACGAATATTCCTACTATTAGCCATAGGACCCTAAAAGGGTAGGAAACCCTTAAAGAAGTCTCCAGCTTCTTGTGCGACAGTATCTTTCGCATCGATTACACCTCTACCATATCTTGTCTTATGGTAGTCGAAAACAGCAGTGTATGTAGGGGGAAGCAAAAATGCCACATAACATGTGCCAGAAAAATCAGATGGCAACCATGTGTATGCTCTATCATGACAAACAAAATACGTGCCTTTAGCTGGCACGTACCGGAGGGGATTTCTGGGACGTATAAACGTATGTGTGAACACACACACTCTTACCAAGCTGAGCTCTCGGATTCTGACCATTACCTTGCAAACAAAGATGACCTCGGTGGGGTAAAATCCAAATAGGAGGGGACCTTCGCTGTCTTTCTTTCTCCGTCAAGCTAGCACTATATGTCGTCTTATTCCAACCAACATATGCTCGTACCTCATCTCTAGGGATAGCGTTATACGCATCGATATCTCTAATCATATCAACTATTCCCCGTATCAAGGCATTATTACTTGCATTGTCTTTGACGGAACGTACAGGAGAGGCTTCATTCGCATGGATAAACATTGATTGGAGTGCCCAAACTGACCCGTTAGGCGAAAAAGGCAAAACCAAATATGGCATTCCCTTATCTGTAGTATGTGGCATAAGACCACACACCCAACAATTCGTGGTATTTATGACTAGCTGATGCTGATGCAACATCTGTATAAACGAATTGTTCACAAATTCTGATCTTCGTGTCTGTTCATGTTCAGGTAACGTATGAAACTCATGTGAAGAAACAGTAGAAAAAGAAAGAGTAGGTTGAGCAGTTGGTGCAGACGTCAATTGTGTAGGAGAAACAAACCAGAATATAGTAGCTAATAGAATACATAAAAGTATTAAAATAGATAAAGCTATACCACACTTAGAGAACAACATTCTGTAATATCGGTTTTTCATCTCTTGCTTTTTATCGTCATTCCTCAATACAATCTCCATTTTCTAATGTCGCTCACGCAATCTTGATAGAGTACTTCAGCTGTGATTATTAGCAGGTCATAGGGACACTGCAAGTCCTGCAGACCTACTGCCACTACTCAGGTCACAAACTGAACCGTTGGTACTCCTACGTGACCCTGCAACTGGCAAATGGTAACCAATCAAAAATTTAACAGAAAACCATAATACAATTTCAGAAAAAGCAAGAGAAAAAGAAAAACAAAAGTCAAATGCTAAATACTTGAAGAAATTGTCTCTTTTTGGTCTCAGTGTGGGAAAAAATAAAATAAATGTAATGTTCAAAGTCCCTTTATTTATTTCGAGATCGGAGGTTGTAACGTGATTTAGTCGGCACACTTTGGTCGGTAAACAAAAGTTCAGGTTCGGTAGTGTCCAATCTCAAACGTGGAGGAACAGCTTCTTGCAGCACATTGTCATCCTCGCGTTCTGACCGTGTCCATGTCAAATGAGCATCACTAAAAGGAAGAAACCTAGGAGTTTTTTCACATTCAGAATCGGCTATACCTTCCCTCACCCACTTGTCATATGGTAAGGGCAATGGAACCTTTTTTGTATGGGTGGCATGCACCCAGTTTTTCTTGCCAGCTACTCTAACAGCAGTTCGAGTCACTAACAAAACTAAATGCGGTCCAGTCCACCTCGGCTCCAAATTCTTTGTTCGTTGAAAATTCTTCGTAAGAATGTAGTCGCCGGGTTGAATTGTGTGTCCTGGATCCGCAGTTGCTGTCGGTAGACTGTCATAGACCTGTTGGTGGAGAACACGTAATTTAGCAGTCAAGTCATGTAAGTAATCCACCAACATAGGGTACTCAATACTGCTGTATTCTTTAGGACGAGGCACACCCCAAACATTCGCAGGACGACCAAACACAATTTCATACGGACTAAGTCCCACTCGAGAATGTACAGTCGTCCTTGTTGACAAAAGAGCCAACGGCAAGGCATCCGGCCATGTAAGGCCAGTGCTTGCTTGAACCTTAGCTAATTTCAGCTTCAAGGTACCATTGTAACATTCAACAAGTCCAGCAGACTGGGGGTGATTCGCTGCATGGAACTTCTGATTTATTCCTAATCCAGAACATACTTTCTTCATAATTTGACCCACAAATTCACTCCCATTGTCCGACCATACGATTCTCGGCAAACGATACCTAGGGAAGTACTCTCTCAGCAAAACCTTGGCTGTAGACAAGGCAGTATTATCCTTTAGGGGGTAGGCCTCTATCCACCTGGAAAAGGCACAAACAACCACAAGGACATACTTCAAATTGTTGCATCTCTCCATATGTATATAATCTAGCTGTATCACCTCAAACGGATACGTAGGAGGAGCAAAATGACCAGCTGGAGTTGGAGTTCCCTTACCAGGATTATACTTCAAACAAATCATACAATGTTTCACCACGTTCTCTGCACATTTCGGGGTTCCAGCATTCTGCCAAACTGGAGCCAACAACTTGCATATTCCCTTCGAACTTATGTGGGCCATTCCATGAGCCATTGTAACCACTGGGAGCACATACACATCTGGCAACAGCCATCGCTGGTGTTCTGACAACTCAATCCAACAACCTGTTGAATCCAACATACCCGTAGTTTCTCTCCAAACACTCACTTCTTTCTCAGTCGCTTCAGCCTGAATCATTTTCACACTTTCTATTGTGTCTTCACACATTCCACCAGCCATAACCCAATTAGCTGGGCCTGCAACATACATACGGCTCATCATGTCTTTCGCCGTTTCCTTCGCAACTTCATCCGCAAACGCATTCCATCGACCAACATCGTCCACAACTTTCTTATGCGCACTACACTTCACAATTGCAATCTGCTTCGGGAGAGTGAGAGATTCCAAAAGTTCATTCACCAACTGCCCATGCTGTATTTTGGTTCTGTGCGAAGTAAGGAACCCACGCTCTCTCCACAAACGCCCAAAACAATGGGCAACTCCAAACGCGTACTGGCTGTCGGTGTAAACATTCACTCGCTTTCCTTCTGACAACACACACGCTCTAGTCAAGGCAAGTAATTCTGCTGCTTGCGCAGAATTCTGTGGTATGCGTGCTGTCTCAACAACTGTATGTAAAGTTGTAATAGCATACGCTGCAGTCGTTTCACCATTCAGAAGCTTAAAACACGAACTATCCACCCATAGGGTACCATCAACATTCGTAAGGGGAGTATCCCTTAGGTCAACTCTAGCTTTCGTTTCTTCCTCTGTACGAAGAAAACAATCATGCTTTTCTTGAGGATCCGTCTCTGTAGAGATCGGTAACAACATGGCTGGATTCAGCACATTACATCGTTTGATGTGAACATGGCTAGCCAACAGTGTCAGCTCGTAACCTGAAAGACGTGCACTAGTAAGGTGCTGTGTCTTAGTCCTGTTTAATAAGGTATCCACTGCATGTGGGACCATTACAATCAACGTATTGTCCAATACCAAACCAGCAGACTGTCGGATAGAAACAGCCGCTGCAGCTGTAGCTCTCAGACAACTCGGCAACGCCTTAGCAACTGGGTCTAACGTAGAGGAGAAATACGCACATGGACGTTGCTTGTCCCCAAACGTCTGTGTCAACACTGACAACGCACAACCTTCTCTCTCGTGCACGTACAACGTGAAAGGCTTACTATAGTCTGGAGTACCCAACACAGGAGCCGAACACAATGCATCACGTAGTTCAGAAAAACTTTTCTGACATTCGTCAGACCAAGGAAGAGGATGCGGAGTATCTTTCAGAGTCAATGCTAACAAAGGTTTCGCCAACAGTGAAAAATTGGGGATCCACTGTCTACAATACGATGTAATACCTAAAAAGGCACGCACTTCTATCTGTGTGGATGGTACATTCATTTGCACAATCGCTTGAATTCGTTCTGGGGTCAATCTCCGTCCCTCCTTCGACAAGAGATGACCTAAGTAGGTCACTTCTTGGCGACAATACTGTAACTTTGAAGGTGACACTTTATGATGAAGGTCAGACAAATACCGCAACAAAGAAAGAGTAGCCTCTTTACAAATCTGTTCATCATCAGCAGTAACCAACAAGTCATCAACGTACTGAATAAGAGTAGCACCAACAGGTAACACAAAACCATCAAGCTGAGTTTTCAACGCCTGACTATAGATGGAGGGACTTTCACAATAACCTTGAGGAGCTCTCTTAAACCGGAAGCTTCGGCCTCCTAATGAGAAGCCAAAAATATCCCTGCTCTCCTCAGCAATAGGAATACTGAAGAAAGCATTCTTCAAATCGATGACAGAAAACCAAGCTGCCGAAGCAGGAATCAAAGTCAACAAAGCAGTGATATCAGGTACCACAGGAAACTGTGGCACGACTATCTTGTTTACCTCTCGAAGGTCAATCACAAACCGATACACAGGTGGCTGAGAAGCATCAGTACGTTTAAGGATAGGCAAAACAGGACTGTTACAAACATTACCTCTTGTTTCCTCAACTACACCCTTCTCAACCAGATCATAAACAATCGCTAAAAGAGCTCTCTCACCATCACTCGTGATCTTGTATTGGGGAATACGAGGTAGCCTAGCATTCGATTTAAGTGTGACAATATAAGGTGGAATTTGCAAAAGACCAACATCATTTGGACCTGTAGCCCAAAGTGTATCAGGAAGCGAACGTAATTCCAGTGGCAAACAATCCTTAGACAAATACATTGGAGAAATCACTTTCCTACCAAGGGTAAGTTGTACTCCTGAAGGAGAACAATGTAATGTCGCATACAATCTTTTCAGCAAGTCCAAACCCAACAGGTTCTCACCACAACCAGTCGTTAAAATAAGTGGAGCTTCCAATTCACAAGGGCCAATCGAAAGGGACAATGGACTAGAAACCGGATTACGAACTGGGGCGCCTGAAAATCCTACTGAAACATTGGTCAAGCCAGACAAAGGTGCGCCAGGAAGTTTAGAGTGCATAATAGAACTCTTCATCGCACCAGTATCCAAAAGAAAAGGTTCAACCACACCTGATGTATTCACTTCAACATAAGGTCCACTCTGGTCTACTGGAACTGACACTACTCCCTCACTTTGTCCTTGGCTGTCCTAGTTATCATTATAACCAGAACTCTCACCTTTGACATAGTAATCCTCAACATAATACTGGGCAGACTGACCACTCGGAACATTCTGTCTGTCAAAATATTTCGCAGAATTCTGTAGGGAAGAGGAACGCTCAGTCTGAGAGATCACACCACGTCCCCTACCCCTAGGAGCTTGCTGAAAACTACCACGACCTCTTTGACCAGATACACTATTCGCACGCTGTAACAAAGCCGGGCAACTATTCTTGTAATGACCTTCCTCTCTGCAATAAGCACACTGATTAGGGCCAGGAAAGAATCGCTGTACATAAGGCTCGGGCTTCTGTAACAATCTCTGAAATTGTGGAGGTTGCTGAAACTGAGGCTGATTCTGACGAGGCGGATAAGCTTGCTGCAAAAGAACTTTTGTCTTTAACTCTTTAGTTTTTTTCTCCACTTTATCCTTCTCATCTTTATCCCTATTCTCGTAATATTGTGCAGTAGCCAATATCTGGGCCGAAGAAGAGACAGCCCATGAACTCTCAGAGTCCTTTAACTTATTAGAAAGTTCAGGAAGCAAATTAAAGACAAATTTATCCACAAACATCCTTTGACCACCCTCCGTACTCATATCCTGACCACTATGATCAATAAACGTCTCTTCAAACCTAGTGAAGAAATCAGATACACTCTTGTCTTTCTTCTGCTTACATGCTGCTAACTTATCCCAATTCACTCGTAAAGCGGGCATCATCGTTTTCATCAGATTAATAATTCTACCTGGTAATTCTGAAACTAGAGGTTCAAGTTTAGCACCTCCCTCCTGTCTACCATCTGCAGCAACAATATTCGCCCAGGTATCACCTAATTCAGCAGCATGATTCTCATGACGAATCTTCGCCCACAAGGGTTGAGGGACTACATTACCCATCAACATATCGATGTCAGCTAAATTCATAATACACGCTTCAACTGTCTGGGACAACTCCTTGTAATAACCAGCAGGATTCTTACGAGGGTCAAGTAAGGTCTGCTTAAGAGCCAAGACCTCTGCTCTCTTCCAAGGGACATGTACCCATACTCGCTGAAAATGAGCCGGAGCGGCAACAATACCCTGATTTACATTAGCCTGAACTGCTTCTTTCCATACTGGAGGAACTTCTCTCATGGGATACTGTTTCACTTTTCTCCTAATAGAGGAATCAGGTTCATACAATGTCTGAGGCGGAAGTCTAGATCTGAAAGCAAGTATTGTCTCTATGGCATCTGTAACATCAGATTCCACTATCATCCCTGTGGCAAAATCTGACTGAACATCGAGCACATCCTGCGGAATCGGACCCAACTCATTATCTTCCCATTCCTGACGCAGAAAAGTACACATTACATCAAAAACATACCGTTACTTAGGCGGTTCCCACTGAAAGAAAACATCCATAACTGCTGGCAAATTATACCTCGAAGCATTTAAAATCCACCTACGAGCCAACAAATCCAACACTGTCCGTTCTTCAGAACTAGGAAGCTGACTACGACTCTGCTTACGTTCCGAAACAGGGGTCATATTCAGTGACCCGAACAATGGTGACAACAAATTAGAAACAGTCTCTGTCATTCGTTTTCGAACAGAAGGAGAAGAAGCAGACATAAGAACAGGAGAATAAGTATTCTGAGGCAAGGAAGGTGTAGGGACAAGAACAGTAGAAATGGAAGATGCAGAAGCAGAAGGCAAAGGAGTTCGAGGCAAAGCTGATAACAAAACTGGCGACCCTAGAATGGGTTGCGCAGGAGGAGGCAAAACCATCTGTGGAGCACCGGGTGGCTGAACAACAGCAGGAGGTTGAACAACAAAGGGTGGAACAACCTGGGGTAATTGAGGCGCAGTAGCACCCTGCACATAGGGAGGAGGCAATCTCAGTAAATGAGAGATCAAAGGATCTTTTTCAGGGTCTTCCATCACTTTCGGAGGAGAAGACGGCAAGGCCGGATAACATTTATCTATGGCCATGCAACGCTGTCTATCTAAGACTTCACTCGCACGCTCTTCTCCATCTTCCTTAAACTGTCTAGCAGCTTGTAGTACTGACATATTTTTATCTTTCCTATCTCTCTTTGCTTGCTTAATTTCTCTCTGTTTGGCTTCCTTACGCCAAAGGCGGAAAGAGTCAAACATTGCCGGCCGGGCTTTCTTCTTAAATAGCTTAATTTCTAGATTGTCTAAAATCTCTGTTTCAAAACTACCATGTGGGGGCCATTGTAAAACACCATCTTTTTTAGTGTAGCGGACCCATACTTCATTATAAGTAATAGGGCCTACTCCATGTTTTGAATACAATTCATAAGTCGGAGTTCCAACCGGAGGTATCGGACATGAATCCTCCAATCGGGAATCCCTGTTACTACCACAAACAAACCAATTACCAATTTTACCAAAACTAGGCATCTTGCTCACTAGTCTGGTTTCAAACTTCAAAGGGAATCAAAAAAAATGATATACTTTGTAAATATACAAGCCCTTTGGCTTTGGATACTGCAGCAGCCAAATCAAAACCAATCAAATCAAAACCAAGTAACCAGACAAAGTCGTGGGAGTGACCCCCTTATACTTAACTAAATATCTGTCATGCCACCAGAAGACTGTCTATCGTCTCGCTTTACAGACATCAATCGGAGGGTCCAAGACAAGGCGACAGTCAGGGCAGCAGTCCTTCGCAGCCGTTGGAAAGCGGGAAGCCTCGCAGAAAAGTCCTTTGGTCCACGCCGACATGCAGGGGTCGATGAAGTGGGGGCCCTCCTCCAGAATTTCCTCACGTGGCTCCTCGCAAACTTCGGGCTTGGACCGGTACCACTGAAGTCGGCCCGCGTTGGTCGCGCCAACTGAAGAACCGGGTTTTCAAGTACCCAGCAGCGTCAGGGACACGCCCAGAGTCCTCTAGGTTCCCTTGCCTTGGTATACAGAGACACGGAATACTTCTTGGTGGCGTCAGAGATTATATTTATTAGCTGCAGCTAGTAGCAGAAATCCCAGTAATACAGCATGATGTACAACTCAAGAAACTGCTCAATTTTACTAAGGCGAGACATCCCTATTTATACACAAAAAGGTACATTTAAAATGCACACCCCTGCACCAAAATTCAACCAATAGAAAGTACATGACATCACACAGCATCATACAGTAAAGCTCATTTTACAGTGTCCCAACCCACAAGTTAATATTTAGGCATATCTAAAATATTAATCTGAAAAGCCCACACAAACCTTTAATTGAAAGCGTAACCCATGAAATGAAGGAACAATAAAAAAGTAGTTTCAGATAATATGCAAGATTAACAAAGACATAAAGAAATTTAAAAGTTAACAAATGTCTTGAATAGTGATTGGAAAAAGTAAATAACGATCTTGCAGGGAAATTGGCTTGGCAGGGTCAATTCCTAGGTGAAAGGCCAACTTCTAAAATTAACTCCAGCGCACGAAGAAAATCCCTGGTTAATGTGTACATGTGATTCACAACAGGTCAGATTGCTTGGCTCACAAACTAACTTCTGAAGCCTACATAGAAAGCAACACTAGATGGCAGTCACGACACATAGCAAAAACCCAAGTTTCAGAAGAGAAAGTCTTTGAGGAAAGAATACATTTAGATGTTGTTTAAGATAACACATGCGCAAGGAAACTTAATGGTTAACAAGGTCCTAATTAGTAATTGAAAAACTCAGTCAACCATCAGCTAGTGAAATTAGTTTTACAAAAAGGTCAGTTCCAGGGAAAAAAAAAATGGTTACTCTCTGCAGTTCATTCAGAGACAGAGAAACCCAAATTAATATATGCACGAAAAGCCACTTGTTCGCTGGGCCCACAGCACTGGCCTACGTAAGGGCAAGATTAAAATGCAGACAGGTTTGAGAATTTCAGAACCACAAGGCGCCACCATGTGGTAGACTGCTCTAATTATGGTGTTGACAATTTGGTGGTGGGGCCGTGCACCGGAAACCAATTAAGTGCCGGTGCTGAGCACCGGAAAGCACCAGCTCAAATTAAGCACTTCCCCCGTATAAACATTGGTAATCTCTCTATCTTAGCTTTACCCAAGGAGGTACACTGATCCGGATCTCCAAACAACATGCTTAAGCAGAACTCATTTTTGGGGACCATAGAATTTTGTTTCACAATGCTATCCTTAGATGGATTTACTGCTGACTTTGACTAGGCAGTAATACTTGCCAAAATTATTGTTCAAGAAATAAAATAAGACGGTTCAACATCCTCTCCCACACTGACCACACAATTTATGCTCTCCATCTTGAGCATGACCCCGAACACAAGAAACAAGTTCACCACCAGCATTACTGAGGTCATTAACTAGATGAAAGTCAACTGTCTAAAGCTCAATATCAACAAGACAAAAGTAGGGATCTTTAGCAAAAACACCTCACCATGTGACTCCAACTGATGGCCTACCAAATTTTAACCCGCACCAAGAACTCACCCCAGGAACCTCGGAATAATAATCTGCAGCAAACTGGACATAACCGCACAAGTCAAAACCATCACTATATCCTGCTTCCACACACTAAAGATGCTGCAAAAGTTCTTCAAATGCCTCTTAAGCAACACTATAAAAACTGTCACTAATGATCTAGTCACCAACATATTTGACTGCGGTAACATCAAGGATTACCAAGAAACTCAGTAGAAGACTGCAAGCCATCCAGAACTTGGCAGCCAGACTCATCCTCAATCTCCCGCACAGAACTCACACCACACCTCAGAGAGTACCACTGGTTCCTAAAACAAAAAACACATTCAATTCAACCTCCTCACACACTTTCAAGGCCCCACTTACCTAAACATTCACATCCCCTTCCACTCAGACACTTCCGCTCTGTAGGACTCCTACTCACACATATCCCACACATACACAAAACCAAATCAGGAGGATGGGCGTTCATTGCTCCTAAAGCATGGAAAGACCTCCCACTCCTCATCAGAGCCTCCTGCCTCTCTCCCCCTGAATTCCGCAAGAAGCTGGAGGCCTGACTTTTCAATTTACCAGCCTACCATAGGCAAGACTTGACATATACACCTGCTCAGCACCAGTTTACCCTTGAGGGAGATAGCACGTTTTACAATATAACATAACATAGCATACCTCACACAACACTGTCAGAATCCTCATCAGTCATGGCGATATAGACTAGTGATGACAGGAAATACAGTGCAGATCGCATAAGAAATAATCTTTCCATAGTCTGTAACGAAGGGATTCTTTATTAGAGGTTGCTAGCTGACAACTATGTTGTTTACAATGCTTATATTGATTTCTTAAAATGTCATTACAGATTAATGTTATTTAATGCATACACCAGATGTGTTAGGTCTATATCAATCCTGATGAGAAATACATCTGTTTAGGTCATTCGGATCTTTAAATTACCATTAGTTACATAATTCAATAATTTTTTTCATAGAGATTTCCTTATTTGCCAGCACGAGGTTAGAGGTGTTGGCCTGTCCCTAATAGACCGAGCATTTGGAATGTGTGAATAGCCTCAGAAGTAAAGAAGTTCTGTCTAATCTTTGGTTTCATCAATCTTTCATCCTATGAATAAAATGTGTTATTGTGGCCATGTGTTAATGTCTTCATCATGGCTGATTCACCTCACTGCTTTCAATTGCACTCATCTCATCATAGACTCAGTAAAATCTCTCGGGTTCACCGTGGACAAGCAACTGAATATGAAAAATCATATCAGCTATGTATGTAAGGGAGCAGATTACTTGTTGAGGTCACTCAGAAATATCAAACCTTTCCTTCCACTAAATGATTTTAGGCAGGTAGGTCCAAGTGCTTGTCTTGCTGAGGCTAGACTACGGCAGTGCTACCCTCTGTGGCCTTTCCAAATACGCCTTGGCTCCACTAAGGTCATCACTGGACGCGGCGGCTAGACTGGGCACAGGCACCAAATAATACAAACATATATCCCTAGTCCTAAAATCTCTCAAATGGCTGCCCTATGAAGCACAAATACAGTTAAAGATTGCCGTTCTGGCGCACAAAGCCCGTCATTCAATACTCCCAGTTACCATGCGCAAAAACTTGAAATACCCTGTGGTTTAAGAACCGCAAGAAGCACCACTACCTTCCTCTTGAAACCACTCATCCTTAACAAAAAAAGAACTTGTCACCGAGCTTTCTCTAGCGCTGCCCCAAAGATATGGAATTCTCTTCCACTGGAAGTACACAGAATCTCTTCAACAAAGGCTTTCAAATAGGAAGCTAAACGATTTCTTATGAACAAATTCTTACTCTAAGAGGGATAGGCTCACTTGCCCATTGACATTGTTCCCAATATCATGGTATCTCCATTTGTAACGGCTCTTCTTTAATGCACACTGTGACCCCCCCCTCATTGCCCGTGTACACCTGCTTATTGTATTACCCTCCTGGGCGCAATTGTCCCACATTCTGCGACCATTCCAGTCTTTTTTTTCTCTGTCTCTACCGGAGGTTGCTATTGAAGTTATGTTCTTCCTCCCATCATATTGTAAAGCGCTCTGATATCCTTCGGGATTTTGTTTGCACTATATAAAACTTTATAAATAAATAAAAAATAAATAAAAATCATGATCAAAGTCAATGTCTAATCGTGAAGTGTCATTCCAATTCGTACCACTAAGTTGAGACAAAGTAAACACAACAATCTTGTCACAAACTGCCTTTTGTCTATATACCAGTCTACCACCAGGCCTATGAGTGTTGCTTTGAGGATGTCAAAACATCTCCTTTTGATACTGTGCATCTTCTTGTGCTGCAGCCGTATCATGTAATAGTCGAGTCTCATCATGTAAACCTGGCCATTTATGTGAGGAGTGCAGGACATATAAGCTGTATGTCAACAGATATTTAATCGCATAAGGTTCCTATATCCATGTGTTTAGTCGATAACCACCCGCATGTTTTGACAGTACACACCACTACTAAAACATTGTTTAATGATACTGTGATGGAAAATGTTGGAATCATCTGTACTCCTTTGGAGCCTAGCTGCAGCACCTTTGAAGCAGTACTTTGCATCACAGATTGTCTGCACACTGTTAAAGTGTGCATGGGCCCCTCTCCCTTTAAGTGAGTCCCTTTTCTGAAGGGAGGGGGGCACAAATGGTTTATATACAGAAAATGTATAGGACCATTAATGTGTGGAATGTTGTCTATTTGCAAGCTTCACTTGTTGCATGGTAAGGCCTGGTTTGTGGAGCCCACTGTGTTACGGTCTAGACTTCCCCTAAAACATTTGGAAATGCAGATAATATTTTTGTGAAACGCTAGCTAGTGCTGCAAATGTGCTCTGAAAGGAGCCTGTGGACAGTAGATATTGCAAATATGTTCGTGTGTTGGTATTGCATGGTACCTTATTGTTGTGGCTTAACAAACAATGCCTCTTCTTCAAGGAGCTTTAATATTCTTTAACTGAGCCTATCTATTCCTTTGTTTGTTTAGTTGTGGTAACACGGTAACAGAAACAGCCACTGTCACTCACATTTATTTTCCATATGCAGCATTCCCTTTGGTGAACTTCTTTCCAATTCCATAAGTTTCTGTCTGTATTTGTCTCCGACGAACAGTGCTTTAACTGGGTAGGTTCAGTCCATATCTGAGGACCTGCACTTCTTTAATTTGAAACAGAGTAACTGCATTTCTCAGCACTGCTGCAATATATACAAGCATCAGCATTGCCTTTGGGACCTTATAAGTGTTGATGTTGTTGCACCAAAGATATTGTACTGCATAACTAAATACTTTTGAGGTTCCAAAGGCGAGACGCATTGGCTATGCCAATGCTTGTTCTTTCTGCCCAGGCGATGTCCTTGTCAATTCCACTTAGGGCTGGCCCTGTCCCCACCTATCTGGTGAAGATCTTTGTGCCTTTAGAGGAACTGCTGCCACTGGGGCGATGCTGAAGGCAATGTAGTTTACCAAGCAGTTGCCATGTTTCATGCCACCGCTCAGCAGAGTTTTTTGTTTTTCAAAAACAAACTCCTTTCTTTAAAACAGCAAGTAATGGCCCCCTTGACACACTGTGAGTGACCCAGGATGTGGAGGTAATTTTAATTTTTTTCAGTTTGGAAGCACTTGGATTTTCCTGGAGGTCACGAACAGGAAAGAAAGTGTATCGAAACATTCACCTTAAATAGGGCAGGTAGTGCGAGGTATTTAGACTGGCTGCTCAATATACGTGAGGCTTGTTTGTGGTCTACTGTTTTTCCGGCAGAAACACAGCGCTCTGATTCCAAATAGAGTTTTGAATAGACAGTGTGGAGAGCAATGTAGCCTCTCCGCCAATCTGTAAATAAGGTGGTTAGTTATTTGCTGCACTTCCATGCTCATTTTATATCCACACCCTACAAAACGTCAGTTATATTTAGTTATCTTGTCTAAAGCTATTGTAAAATTCCACTACAATGAATATTTACAAAACACAAGCGATCCCAGCATCCTTCTTGGTTCAGGACTTTTGAGTCAATTAAGGACAAATGACTTGTTGAAATAAATATAGACCCAGACGACAACTCTCCTGGTGTCGTTGTACTTGGGGAATTTGGGGTTTAATTTAATTTTAGGTGTTTAGCTCGTGTTCTACTAATGTACCATTTTTGTGTGTGATACCAGTGTGATTCACATATTTTAAGTGAACACATTAATATTTTGCTCATTGTTAGGGATGTCTGGCTCTTGCCTTATCCGATCCCTTTTATTGAAATTGATACAAGTGAACTATGGGTACAGCCACAATTTATCACGAATATTACCATACGTATTGTTCTGAAATGTAGAGTCCACTTGAATTAAATTCCTAATTTTTATTTTCTTATGCTTATGTGTTCAAAGCAGGTTTTTCCCAGGATTAAGAGCTGGAGGAGCCTGGCACACAACAATAATACAAATAAATAAACGGACATGTGCATGTCGCTCAAAGATCACTTTTCAACAAAGTGACTAATTTCCGAGGCCTGCTCTGTCGTTTACCACTTGAGAAGCTGTGGGCAAACCCGATTAAGTGAAGTCGACATACTCATTGGGAGTGGCTCATTTGCGTAGTTTTTATAGTATTGCTTTTCTGGGCTTTAGATTTTAAAAGGGTCCTCAATATTAACATGCAAAGCCTGCACCGTACGGCAAGCCGTACCCAGCTTTCTCATTAAGCCTCGCTCAGGTAGGATTAGTGATATATTTTCATCGGGTTAATATGCCGTGGCGTGGCTGGCACCGTTTTGTTCTGACAGATCAGGGCCGCGCCCCATTAACATCGTAAGTAGTTTTATAGCAAACATAGTTCTTTCTCTTTGTGGCCAGGCAATGTAGAGTGTAGAAGGGAGTTTTAAAGACCCTGCAGCCCGGACAGAGATATCGCTTGCTCACAATAACAAGAGCTCGCGCCTCGTGCTGAAGGTAAAAAAAAGAGACGAGGAGAGGAGGAGGCAGCAGGGTGAGAGGAGAGAGGAGGGGTCCTGGGCCTGTTTCCCTTGCGGGAGCGAGTAGGAACCATCTGTTTGCAAGTTAATTACAAACAGATGTTTGAAAGCTCGCTCCCCGCAAGGGAGTTGTCAAACATGCACGCGTTGCCATTCAAAGCAATGCAATGCGTGCACGTTTTTGGCAGCAAAACTGAATCGATTTCTGAAGGTCTTTTTCTAGTAGCGCATGTGCGCTGCGTAGGCGAGACCTAATAAAGGGCGAGTATCAGGAGCAAATAAGTACACACATTTCCATATTTCTAGTTAAATCATTGATGAGGAGCTCCTCTGTAGTTCAATGATGTAAAGGTGACGAAGTTTCAGCGTTCCTTTAATATGTGTTTTGGGCTGTTTTCATTTGGGGAAAACCTTTGGTGGTATGTGCGTCCTTGCTAATGATTTTACTGGTTTTGCCTTGGACCTAATTGTTAGGGGGGTGGAGTTCGACTCTTAGTGGATTTGCAAAATGTGTCTCTAGCATGATGTTTATGGGTCTTAGATTAGCAGCAGCAACAGAGATCAAGTCCTTAGCACAGAGTAGCTATCATCTAAAATATAGCCTAAACAAGCCTCGTTTTTTAATTGCCAGCGTCTCAATGTAAAACAGCTTTTCAAACCACATGTCCCTTTATCCTTTGATGTGGCAGCCTTTGCTGTCAGAAGAAATGCTCTAAAATTAACTGTCATGACTTTAATTACAAAATGCATTTTCTAACTAAATATAACCTTGCTACATGTACTACTGTTTGATTTATTTAAATGTAACTGCTTTGAAAATAAAGTACATGGTTTTGTTTTTAATTAAATGCAGTTTTTCCCGAAAAGTTAAGGAGTATTATCAAAACGTATTAATTTAATTTTACATTATTCACACTTTGAAGCCTGAAAACGTAAAAAATATTTTGAAAACATGTACTTGAAGAAGATCAGTTTCCATTACAGTTAAAAAATTGTGAAGATATGTGTTTAATTAGTCCTCTTTTTTCTATTGGTAACTTTTAATTTAAACATGTGGCTAGATTCAATAGGCTAATGTCTACATTTGAAGAAAGTTCTGATTTTTTAGGACCAACCTTTCTTAATAATTCCAGAAGTTCTTCTGGAATCTTGCAACTGCCAGGGAAGTTTATAAATAAGGTAATCCAAATCTGTCCACCCGTGCTTTTTTTCTGATTATCTCCACAATAGACTAATGGTGTGTCATACTTTAAGTACCCTCCGTGGAGAGGACTACAGTTATAGGGGACTATAGTAGTAGCTCCTTTGAGCCTGTGACATTGACGCTAGCATTCCTTTTGACAGTGCTGTATCATCATGTAGTCTTCAACCTACTGGCACGGCTTGTTAGAGGACTTGTAGAATATACTATTGACTGGGGCACTGCCATGCTTGAATCACTTCAGTGTACTTCAAGATTTCTGGCAGGCAGCTGTGGCCACTGTAGGTATGAGCGGTGTGGCGATGGGGCCGGCTTGAGGGGGATTTCGAGAGACGACCACAAGGGAAAATTAAATATTTATTTAATTTTCCCTCTCGACACCCCCCTCCCCCCCAGCTGGCCCCACCGCTCTCACCTGCAGCGGCCGTGGCTGCTGGTATGTGATTACAGCCTCAAGTCATCCCTTCAAAAACACTCCGGTGGGAAGGCAAGCTTGCATTTGGTAAAAAATTAGGTTTTGTGATTGCTTCAGCTAATTTGTGGAGTGACTTGCTGTTTCACCTGAAGAAACAAAGCCAGCAAACCCAGACAGATATCCACCATGTTAGGTTGTCCTCTTTTCCTAAGGACCTAGCTGTAAATGTAAAATGTAAATTGATACTTGTATAGCGCACTACTCACCCGCAAGGGTCTCAAGGCACTTGTACGAATACCGCTGTGGAACCCATCCTGGCTTTCCCTGTGAGGTCTCCACTCCTGGGCACCCCCAAGGTGGAGGCCAGGCATCCTTAGCCTTGTGGGGGCTGTTGTGGAGATTAAGCAAGCTATTGCCCAGAGTTGCAGAGTGGGACTCCATGATTGGAATAGGCACTGAGGCAAGAATTATCAGGTCCGTTGAATTTTTGAGCCCAAGACCCGCCGAGGCGGGGAATTGAACCCTGGTCCCGGGCTAGACCTCTGCATCAGGGTCTGCCGCTCTAACCATTGAGCCACACTTCTCCACTTGCTCACCTTGTCACAAACATGAGGCCATCACAGAAGGTCCTCACCTCTAGTATGAACTGTTCTCATGTCCAACAGCGCACTTGCATTAGTGGGTTGAGAGATCTTTGGCACCAACGTGTGCCAAAGGTGATGGCTGTGAAAGGTTAGTGGCTACCTTCAAACTTAAAAGAACTTCAAAGGAAGACTCACCAGATGCTCTCCAAGAAAGGGTTTAAGAAGAGCGAGTTGAGAAGATTAGGCATATGTTTAGGAACTTTCTGGAAGATGACTTGATACATTTTTGAGAACTAAAAAGATGTTTGAGGATTTGGCATATTTCATCAGTTTCAAATTTGTCACTGATGGTTCTTCTTCTTCCTGATGTCATATCTGGCATCTTCTTCAGGCAGTGGAAGCAGCTCGACAAAACGGAGATGCCTAGATTCTTCTTTTAGGAAGGAATTTTGCAGGGATATTTTTCTTGGTATTCTGTGTCACGAAAAATTAACTTTGAAGAAAAAGCCTACATCAGAAACCTACATCAGACCCTGTGGTCCGATGCATTGAAAACTCACTGATGAGGTTGAACATACCTTTATGCCAAACACTCAACATGACAATGGCATAGTACCCTTATTTTGCTAGAGTCAAGGGAATCATCATGACACTGGTTCTGTTCCCATGTCTTTTATAGAGATTTTAAAGCTCCATAACTTGAGACACCAAACAAAAGCAAAGGTTAACTCCGTGTTTTTAAATAACTTTGCAAAGGCCACAAGGGATAGTCAAAGCTCAACTTAGAAGGTGAGGCAGATTTCCTGAATATAGGTGCATGGAGCATTTCAAGAGTGCAACAGTAGGTTAACAATTTAAATAAATGTCCTTGTAAATATGCCTCCACTCTAAGACATTCTAATCCACTCTATAACAGTCTACTTCACTCTATCACAGTGTACAAAACTACAGCACATCATGTATGACACTCCACTCTACTACACTCTCAATTGTACTCCATGCCACTCCCTCTACAATACTCCAGTCTATGTCACTCCACTCTATAGCACTTTACTCCCTCTATGAAACCACACTCAATGACACTCCACTCAACGACAGTTTACTCGATGAAACTCAACTTGACGACACACCACTCAACGACACTGCTGTATACGACACTACACTCTCAAACCCTCCACTCCATTTTACACAACTCCATATATGACAGTGTACTCCACTCCAAATAGAGTCACATACCACTGAGGTAGTGTATTATTAGCATGTAGTATGAAGCCACCATTTGGGACACACATTTAACTTAGCTTACACTTACCTTTTATCTCTATATGAATTACAATCTTGTATTTCCGATATCAAAAAAATATATAGTTACTACTGGCACATGCTCTTTACTTTCTGAGATATTTGGCTAGTTCTAAAAATAATGTTTGTAGTTTTTTCTACACTATATTCTGTAAGTTTTTTTTTCTTAATGGGTCAACATAAACAACCAAGAAAAAAAATATGAACAGGAGAATAATAAAGGGGGTAAAAAAATGAAGGATGTTGCGGAGGACACACATTAGGTATGACAAGCTCACAGTGTATGATGAGATCTCTCTAGCCCACAATCACTGTCTGACACAGGAGACAGTATCTAGCAGTACTTTCATACTGCTCCACAATTTGTTTATTCCGCTTCAATAACTCGAATGGCATTGTGGTACCAGGAGGAAAAGGAATGAGGCTGAAGGGCCATTTCCTCTATAATGTTATGGAACCCTGACGTGACTTCTAATATCTTTATCATGACTAGCAGAGGATACTTTATTCCTTATACTACATGGTCACACCAGCATCTTTCCCACAAACCACTTTAATCCTTGGTGTGTAGCTTGAGAGAACATGCTTTCAAATACGAAGAATATAAATTGAATCTCTATTGCAAAATTAAACACCTTAAAAAGCTGTTAGATTTCTTTTGCGAGATTAATGATATTAGAAGAAATATAATACAAGTTAGTTTTTGTAAAACAGGTCAGTAGAAACAAGAAGTAAGATTCTAACTTTTCTTAAATTACCCAAGGAGTGGGAAAAATAAATAGGTTGCCATAAATACAGTAGCGGTCGGCAGTAAGAGTTACTGCAGGGCGGTGATGTGGGCAGGGGGAGGGGCAGGGTGGGGGTAGTAATGTATGGATTACGGAGTTTTACAGGTAAGTAAGCATTTAAATAAATAAAACGAATTTCGTTGCGCGCACTGCATCACATTTGGTGATGCAGTGCGCGCAACGAAATTCGTTTTATTTATTAAAATGTTTACTTACCTGTAAAACTCCGTAATCCATACATTACTACCCCCCCATCCTGCCCCTCCCCCTGCCCACGTCACCGCCCTGCAGTAACTCCTACTGCCGACCACCACTGCATAAATATCTCCTTTCTTCTTGCCAATGTTCTGCTAGAAAACAGAGCATAAGAAAGAAAAGCAACATTCTGTATTTTGAACTTTGAACTGCTGCTCTAATAATATCGTGTGACTTGACCTGTCTTTCCCCCAGGGGTGTAACATAAGACCCCGCAGCCCCCGCAGTGATGGGGTGCCTGAGCTCCAGGGGGCCCCCTCAGCAAAAGTGTTAGGCAGTGGGCCAGGGAGGGGTACCCCGCCATGTACTTTTCATTGGGGCCCTCAAGTTTCGTTACACCGCTGCTTTCCCTTTGGTTGCTGGCTCTGGCAGTGGGTAAGGTGACATCAGAACTCAACCGTAATAAGTTATTACAGTTGAGTTTTGATGTCATTTCCTTAAAATATGCAACTGGGTACATCACATTTTGATGATTATAAAGAGATTAGAGGTGCGTTTTTACACATGGATTGCAGAGTCCCAGGTATTACATGCTGATCCAGTCTTACATATGTTGGCATTCTTGATGATGATGGTGGCAGAAGAAATGAATGGCACATTAATGAAATGGCTTTTGCATTTTTTGCTGCAATCTGGATTGTTTTGTACGGTATATTGGTGTATACACATTTTGCAATAATTCACCCTGTAGTGTTTCGTACGGGAATCATGGCAAAACATCCTCCCAAATACATAGGGGGACATATACAAGGAAGTGGAGGAGAGAGGCGTTAGCCTTCCTGGCTTAAAGCCTCTCCCCTCCACTTCTGAAAGGCAAGGCTGCACCATATGTACAAGAATGTGGGTGGAGCCTTGCGTTTCCCCCTGCGACGGCGCTAAGTTTAGCAACTTGGCGCCAACGCGGGCACCCTTGCACTAGAGTGCAAGGGTGCCTGCGTGCAGGGGAGGATTGTTTATGTTTAGGAAGGTGTTCCTTCCTGCATGTAAACAGTCCTAAAATGCCATCCTGTCACTTTCATGCATGCTGCTTCATGCAGCACAGATGAAAGTGAGGAAATTGCATTTTTTTTTAAAGTTTGTTTATGTACAGGAAGGGACACCTTCCTGTACATAAACAAACCATGGCATTTTGCTTTTTCCATGTGGACAATGCAAAAACAAGGAGAAATAATGCATTTCTCCTAGTTTCGCCAACATAAGACCAGTTTTTATCTGGTCTTTATTTTGGCGCTGCCTCCTGTGTACCCCACCCTTGTACATAGGGGAAAGCATCAAAATGAATAGGTCTTGTGGTGGAACACCCACCGCAACACCCACTGCCCACCCCTTTCACACTAACCATGTCGTGAAAGGGGGCCTTATGTACAAGGCAGCTTTAAGCCATCTTTAGTGGCTTAACGCTGCCTTGTACATAAGGAGCAGCCCCTGTCGCCACCACAACAACACTATAGGTGACGTTGGGGTGGCGTTAGGGGCTTTTACATATCCCCCTATTTCTTTTTTACCATGTATGGAGATTTCTAATATGAACCAAAAGGTTGTGGTGACGATATTCATGATATGACTTTGTGGTAGTTGAAACATTCCATCTAATTGCGTTGTAATGTTTTTGGATTGCACCATAGCCTGTAGCTGACAGGTGGTAGTCACTTCTGTGGGCAAGTCGGTGAAATAAAATCTCTCATCTGCGAGGAGTTATATGCTTCATCATCGCCCATATAATATGTTTATTTCCCTCGAGATAAACCCTATACATGGCATAAACGTGTTTTGTTCCACATCAGCTTAATGTGGTCTTTACCATGGGATTATGCTTTGTCCTCGCCCAGTAGATGCATGGACTGGGGCCTCCTGACTACCAATGACTAATCTGCCATTTTGTAATACACACATTGAAACATATGCTTTCAAGTGTAAGTGTTTCTCTTCCATCTTTATAATCCGTCAACAAGCTTTTAACTTCATCTTGCTGTGCTCGCGCAGTTGGCAGATGTTTTTTGGAAGGTAATTGGCGTTTTTATCCCCTTCTCACCTGCAGTGAAACGGTTCCCACTTGATTGTTTTTAAGACCAATTGCTGGATCAAGTTAGAGACCGAGGTGACCTTAAAGTGATTGCTGTTCACCTCTGATTCATTCGGGCAATAACTGTGCTACGGGAAATACGTGGTATTATTTCAAGTTCTGCTGGTTATCTTTATTCGAGCTGATGCTTGATTTGAGCATTAGTTGCATTGCCTGGCACCTGAATGATCTTTGAAAATGATGGAGTATAGATCGCAGCATGGCACTC
The DNA here is from genome assembly GCF_964261635.1 of Lissotriton helveticus. Classification (NCBI taxonomy): domain Eukaryota; kingdom Metazoa; phylum Chordata; class Amphibia; order Caudata; family Salamandridae; genus Lissotriton; species Lissotriton helveticus. The sequence goes on from NC_136059.1 coordinate 884,276,390, forward strand.
CGTGTGCGAGATAGCCAGATCCATTCTTACTCCCTAGTAATGTAATTGTGAGCACAACTTTTAAAAATACGAGAGCCATCATTTAGAAGCATTTCTGAGAAGATGGCCATGAAGTATTTAAAATAATTATTGGTTTAGCAACAAGCCTACTCTTCAACAGAAATGCAGGCATCAGGCAGGAGAGCTTTCATCCCAAAGAGGCCATTTTTTTCCAGAAAAAGGAAGCAAATATATATTTTAAAAAACTAACAGGGAAATTATATAAAACGCACATTTTGGTGTATGGTCTTTAAAATTCAATGCTAACAACGAATCCAATCAAATATGAATAACATGGGTGCCCACTGTGCATGTAGTTTCGCCAACTAGACTAGGGCTCCTCCTTGTGCCTGTACTGGCGACCACACTTTGAACAGAATCAAATCTGTGCACTGTGGTAAAATTGATGTGCAGATATAATCAGGGGGATTAGATGGCACGTGTGTCTTCATTCTCATTCATTCTTTGTACTCATTCGAGACTGGAAATAGGAACACCAACCATGGCCCAGCTGTCATGGTGGTTTGCATAGAGCAGAACAGAAGAGGATGTGTGTAACAGTTACAGTACCAGAAGAAAATAGTTGCAGTAGATTGAGAAAAAGGCCATACAGTGATCTCATCAGATTTAATCGTATGCTAAGAGCCACAACATTTCCTGGTGCCCTTTCAATGTTGACGCTTCGATTTTTTTAGGAACATTGAGCTCTACACAAAATTCTAATAAAATAATTTATTACAACTAATCAAATAAAATGTTCAAGGCAGATGGTTCCAGATGAAGTGTCCTGGAGAGGATGAGTTTGAAATCTGATAAGCCTTTCATCCGACAAGACGGATGTCCTCATCCTCTTCTCCAACCCTTCAGCCTGGGACGAGCCCTGGTGGCGTCGGCACTGGGGGCAGCCCCGACACCAACCGACAACGCACGAAACCTGGGAATCATCCTCGACTCAATGCTCTCAATGACCAAGCAAGTCAACGCCGTCTCCTCCTCCTGCTTCAACACCCTCCGCATGCTCCGCAAGAACTACAGATGGATCCCGACAGATACAAGAAAGACAGTCACCCAGGCCCTCGTCAGTAGCAGTCTCGACTACGGAAACACCCCCTACGTGGGAGCCCCGACCAAGCTCATCAAACGACTATGGTACAAAGGGAAAGGGGTCCCAGGATACTATAGAGTGCACAGTAGAAATGGCTTAGTGACAAGATAAAGAACACATAAAATCAACGGAGATGTACGCATATAAACTTGCGCACACAGCATATGTTTACATGATAACAAATATTACTGCCCAAAAAGGGGGAAGTGAGAGTGGTACAATACAGGTCAAGCGTCCTTATTCAAACCCTACTAAAAAACTGGCTTCAAACAAGAGCCAGGAAAAAACTACAATAGATGATCAAAAATGTAGGGTACCATGCTTCTAAAAAATAGCAGTACAAAAGGGGGTGGTGATGCCATGCCTTCCATGGACCGGAAACAAGCTTCCGAGGACCGGTTTCTGGCATTACCGCCGTCTTCAGCCCGGCCTGCTTGAATCCAGTGGCAAAGTGAGCAAGGGACACACGTCTGAGTATACCCTGCCACACTTATGGTGGCCAAAGCTGTACAAAAGGGGGTGGTGATGGACGGAGCATCTGAACCAATCAAACACTCACACCCAGTCAAAAGATCTGGGTTTGATCCATTACCGTTCTTTAGCCCACTCTGCCACCCCAGTTCAGACATGGCTATATGCAAATCAGTCTGAACCTGTGCCTCATGGGAACAGTCCAGCCCGAACTGCCAAGCCATGCCTTCCCTGGACCGGAAACAAGCTTCCGAGGACCGGTTTCTGGCATTACAGCCGTCTTCAGCCCGGCTTGCTTGAATCCAGTGGCAAAGTGAGCAAGGGACTCACATCTGAGCATACCCTGCCACACTTATGGTGGCCAAAGCGGTACAAAAAGGGGTGGTGATGGACGGAGCATCTGAACCAATCAAACACTCACACCCAGTCAAAAGATCTGGGTTTGATCCATCACCGTTCTTTAGCCCACTCTGCCACCCCAGTTCAGACATGGCTATATGCAAATCAGTCTGACCCTGTGCCTCATGGGAACAGTCCAGCCCGAACTGCCAAGCCATGCCTTCCCTGGACCGGAAACAAGCTTCTGAGGACCGGTTTCTGGCATTAAAGCCGTCTTCAGCCCAGCTGGCTTGAATCCAGTGGCAAAGTGAGCAAGGGACTAACGTCTGAGCATACCCTGCCACACTTATGGCGGCCAAAGCGGTACAAAAGGGGGTGGTGATGAACGGAACATTTGAACCAATCAAACACTCACACCCAGTCAAAAGATCTGGGTTTGATCCATCACCGTTCTTTAGCCCACTCTGCCGCCCCAGTTCAGACATGGCTATATGCAAATCAGTCTGACCCTGTGCCTCATGGGAACAGTCCAGCCCGAACTGCCAAGCCATGCCTTCCCTGGACCGGAAACAAGCTTCCGAGGACCGGTTTCTGGCATTACAGCCGTCTTCAGCCCGGCTTGCTTGAATCCAGTGGCAAAGTGAGCAAGGGACTCACGTCTGAGCATACCCTGCCACACTTATGGCGGCCAAAGCGGTACAAAAGGCGGTGGTGATGGACGGAGCATCTGAAACATTCAAACACTCACACCCAGTCAAAAGATCTGGGTTTGATCCATCACCATTCTTTAGCCCACTCTGCCACCCCAGTTCAGACATGGCTATATGCAAATCAGTCTGACCCTGTGCCTCATGGGAACAGTCCAGCCCGAACTGCCAAGCCATGCCTTCCCTGGTCCGGAAACAAGCTTCCGAGGACCGGTTTTTGGCATTACAGCCGTCTTCAGCCCGGCTTGCTTGAATCCAGTGGCAAAGTGAGCAAGAGACTCACGTCTGAGCATACCCTGACACACTTATGGTGGCCAAAGCGGTACAAAAGGGGGTGGTGATGGACGGAGCATCTGAACCAATCAAACACTCACACCCAGTCAAAAGATCTGGGTTTGATCCATCACCGTTCTCTAGCCCACTCTGCCACCCCAGTTCAGACATGGCTATATGCAAATCAGTCTGACCCTGTGCCTCATGGGAACAGTCCAGCCCGAACTGCCAAGCCATGCCTTCCCTGGACCGGAAACAAGCATCCAGGGACCGGTTTCAGGGCATCACCCTTCTTCAGCCAGGCTAGCTTGAATCCACTGGTGTAGTGAGCAAATGACCCAAGTCTAGGCATACTCTTCCCCCTTAGGATGACATATGCAAAAGAAACAATTGATGCACGGAATGCTGGACAATGCAAACATTCCCCCCCAGTCACAAGGATCTGGGTCAAATCCATCATTCTTTTGCTCACCACATCACCGCAGTTTGGACCCAGCCATATGCAAATCAGTCTTGACCCAGTTCTTTGGGGGAATAGTCCAGCCCGGTCCTCCCTGGACCAGAAACAAGCATCCTGGGACCAGTTTCAGGGCATCACCCTTCATCAGCCAGGCTAGCTTGAATCCAGCGAGTATAGTGAGCAAGGGACCCACGTCTGGGCATACCCTTCCCATTTAGGGCAACATATGCAAAAGAAACAATTGATGGACGCAATGCTGGACAATGCAAACATTCCCCCCAGTCACAAGGATTTGGGTCAAATCCATCATTCTTTTTCTCACCACATCACCCAAGTATGGACTCAGCCGTATGCAAATCAGTATTGAACCTGTTCCTTGGAGGAACATTGCAGCCAGAACTGCAAACCAGGTACTCCCTGAACCGGAAACAAGTAGCCTGGGACTGGTTTCAGGGCATCACCCTTTATCAGCCAGGCTAGCTTGAATCCAGTGGTGTAGTGAGCAAGGGACCCACGTCTGGGTATACACTTCCCACTTAGGGCGACATATACAAAAGAAACAATTGATGGACGGAATGCTGGACAATGCAAAAATTCACCCCCAGTCACAAGGATCTGAGTTTAATCCATCATTCTTTTGATCACCACACCGCCCCAGTTTGGACCCAGCCATATGCAAATCGGTCTTGACCCTGTTCCTGGTAGGTACAGTGCAGCCAGAACTGCCAAGCTAGGTCCTCCCTGGACCGTAAACAAGCATCCTGGGACCGGTTTCAGGGCATCACCCATCATCAGCCAGGCTAGCTTGAATCCAGTGGTGTAGTGAGCAAGGGACTCACTTCTGGGCATACCCTTCCCAGTAAATGCGACATAGGCAAAAGAAACAATTGATGGACGGCAGTTCGAGCTGGAGAGGTCCAATTGGGCATAGCATCAAGACTGATTTGTATATGGCTGGGTACAAACTGGAATGACATGGGGAGCAAAAAACAATGAATTCAGACCCAGATCCCTGTATTGGGGTGAATGTATGACATTGTTCTGCATTCTGTTCACCAATTGTTCTTTTTGTAATATGTATACCCAGACATGGGTGCCGTGCTCTCCATGCCACTGTAGCAAAGATATCCTGACTGATGAGGGGTGAAACCCAAACCCAGTCCTAGGATGCTAGTTTCCAATCCAGGGAGGACCTGGCCTTGTGGTTTGGGCTGGACTGTTCCCATTGGGCGCAGGGTCAAGACTGGTTTGCATATGGCTGGATTCAAACTGGCATGGCATGGGGAGCAAAAAACAATGGATTTAGGCCCAGATTTCTTTGTTGGGGTAAAAGTGTTACATTGTTATACATTCTGTACATCAATTGTTCTTTTTGTACTAGAAACTGCAGCACTTATTGTGCCACCCACTTAAGCAGTCATTTCAAGGTGCCTTAGGCCTTCTATTGCAGCCTGTGTGTGCAGTTCTAAACTGCCATTTCGACCTGACAAAATAAACCTTTTATTGGAAAATGCAAAGAGATGACCTCTCTGTGCTGGTGGATGCACTGTTATCGATACCTGAAGGTATTAATCCAATTTATTTTTTAAATAAATCCAATATTTACTATAAGTTAATTCAAATATCAAGCGTCTTTTTTCGTATTGTACATATATCATGTTGTGCAATTCCACAACATCGTATATGAATTCCAATTCAGATTCAAATTATAGTGCAAACCCAATGCATTTCGGGTCGATCTTCGACCCTTCGTCAGGGGTCGTATTTCACAACTATAAAGCAAGCGGAAACAGGAGGCTTTTAAATAAATATGCTAACTCATAAAACAAATGTGAGAAGTGAAAGTGCTCATGCCTGAATACATTCGTGGTTCACGGTAAAAGCTGGCTGATATGAAATGCGGTTCATTAGAAGAAATTTGTGATAGTACTGTTGGTGAAAAAATGGATGTGAAGTCAAGACTGTTTTGCGGTGGTTACTATGTTAGTTATAAAAAAGTGTGCAATGACGCTTCAAGAGTTGTCCTCAAATCCGGCAATTTTATTATGCGGGTCTAACAAGTGTGTTAGTCATATATATGCCGTAAACAAACTAGCTATGTATCCGATTTATAAAGGACTTACGGGAAGACGCTGCGTCCGATGACTTCTCTCCTTCCTAACTCCCGCCAAAAGTTCCGCGGTGATGGCCGTGTGACGTTGATGCGTATTGCGTTATTTTTAAGTGACGGCGTCTTAAATGCGCCCATGTTTGTTAGTGTGCTCAATCTCTAGTTATGTTAAACTAATGTGAAAAAAACATGAAAGAAATGTCCGACCACGCTTAATAAAGTTAGTGTTTACATTTTTTTTAGTAATGGTGTGTGTTCTGAAAAACAAACGGATATGTACATTTTTGCTGACTGTGAAAAATGTATGAACCTTAGTTAGATGCATGAAGCAAAAGACTGAAAAATGTTCAAATAATCTGAACAATAAAAGGAATTAAAACATATTACGTGTAACCAATTTCAGCAATTTTCAGTTTGTGGCAAAAAAGAGATTACCTGTCAGAGAAAATGTTTAAAGACACCATCAGTCAATATAGTCTATTATAATAAACAATGATATTCAATTCGGTCATTCATCCCTTCTGGTTGTAAAGCATTCAGTTTTTTTGTCCAAAAGAATTCAGATCTTCTTAATATTTTAGACGGATCAGTGTCTTGTCTTGAAATTACTGCTTCAAGAATGGTGAACCTCAATTGAGCAATGTTGTGTCCAGCTTCAAGCCAATGGGATGCCACTGTTGATTATATGTTGCGGTTTCTTATATTGCTTTTATTTTCCCCAATGCGTATTTTCACCTTCCGTTCAGTTTTTCCAACGTACATTTTTCCGCAGGGGCATTTCAATGCGTAGATGACATGTGATGAATCGCATGTGCTTGAATGTTTCAATTCAATGGTGTAACCTTGTGTAGGGTGAAGAAATTTGTTGCTTGTCATTACATTGTTACAATGTATGCACTTCATGCATTTTTGCATGCCTTTTTATTCTTCTTTTCTTGTGTAATCTTTCCCTTTTTTCAAAAGTTCTTGAAGATTAGGGGAACGTTGCATTGCGAAGGTTGGATGTATAGGGAACAGATCTTTAAAATCAGGTTCTGTGTGGATAATGGACCAGTGTTTCATTATTATGGATTTGATTTGGTTAGATTGTGTGGAAAATTTTAAAACACAAACTATCTTCTTCGATGTTTTTTGTGTTGTTTTTTGCAATAATTGTGCTCTGTCCAATGTTTCCACTTTTCTTGTTGCTTTTTTCAAGTATCTCATCAGGGCATCCCCTTTGTTTGAATTTGTCTCTGAATTTTTTGGTTATCATGTTTGTTTCTGTCGAGTCTGAAGTGATGCGTTTCAATCTTATGAATTGAGAATATGGAAGATGATGCTTTAATGATTTCTGATAAAAACTGCAAAAATGTAAAGTATTGTTTCTGTCCGTTTTCTTTGTGTATACACTCGTTCTGATTTGACCTGGTTCAATCTGAATGAACACATCCAGAAAAGCAATATTGTTACTTTCAATTTGGTGAGTGAATTTAACTCGATCATGGATGTTGTTTAGTGCATGGATATTGTCTTCCAAGATAGTGATGTCGCCTTTCCATATTATTAGTATATCGTCTATAAACCTTTTGTATCGAACTAGATGTTCAGTTCATTTAACGTTATTGAGAATGTGATCTCTTTCTAGTTTGGCCATGAAAATATTTGCGTACGAAGGCGCACCGACAAAACCCATGGAGGTGCCATTGTTTTGTGAGTAAAATGTGTTGTCCCATTCAAAATAGCTGTGTAGGAATGAAAACTGTAAGAGTTCCAATAAAAAAACTTTTTCAGCATTTGATGTCTCATGCTCAAGTAACGCCCATTCCATAGCTTCCATACTATCCTTGTGAGGTATTGACGTATAAAGGGCAGTGACGACGACAGTACATAGTAGCCAATTTGCCCGTTGATCTGTATCAAGATCCTGTAATATTTTCAGAAGTGCTGTGGTGTATTGAATTTCACTGGTTTGTTGTTGGACTATGGGTTGTAGAAAACAATCTAATTATCTCCCTATTTGCTCCAAAAGTGATCCTCATGCTGATACGATTGGCCGAAAGGGTTTTTTTTCCAGATCCTTGTGGATTTTTGAGAGCATGTATAGCTTTGGATGTCTTGGATAAGTGGTGTATAGGTATTTCTTTGTGTTTTCGTCAATCCATCCTATTTCCAGTTCCTTTGTTGAAGTACTTTTTATAGATTAATGTTGGGTTTGGTCTAGTTTAGAATATGTATCATTGTCTTGAAGGTGATTCAATACACTTTGTGTGTAAAAATCTGAATCCATCACAACTAATGCACCTCCTTTGTCTGCTCTTTGAAATTCAAGTCGGAAGTCTAATGCCAATTGTTTTAAAGTTCTCCATTCATTTCTGGAGAAGTTTGCTTTTTCTTTCGTTTTGAAATTGATTGACTTAAATTCTGCTTTCACCAAACGTTCAAATGCATCAATTGATTTGTGAGAAATTGGTGAACAAAATGTACTTTTGGCTCTAAAGATTTTGGATATTGGCTCATCTGATGTAGTTGTTGTAGGCTCCATGATGTTAAAAAAGTGCTTCAATCTCAAAATTCTGGTGAATTTAAAGAATACGATTTCTGTTGCTGCTAGATTACTATGATATGTTGGAACTTGGGATTTCCCTGGATACTGTTGACAGTTCTTTTCAATTTGACATTGTTGCTTTACTCTTTAACTTGGGTTCCCAGTTGGTTCTTTGTGTTATAATCATAACTTACATTGGCCTTCTTGATTCTGGGAGTTGGCAGACCATCATTCTGGCCTCTCTGTTTTTTGGCTGGTGTTCTGGCTGGTATCTGGGGGTGTTCGGCTGTGGTGTAATGCCATCCTTGCCACAGTTCTCTGGCTCTCTGATGAGGGGTTTAAACTGATCCCTGCAGGTCCACACCTCAATCAGTCTTTTATTTGTTTTTGACTCTATGTTCTGGGATACAAAATTGTTTGTGAAACTTTTCCTTTGTTGGTTGTCTGACTTGACTGTATTCCTTTGACTTTATCTAAGGTATGGCTTTGCACTTATGTGCTGTTTTTTTCTGATCTTGCAGCTATCTCTGTCTGCTTCATTTTGTGGTCTCAATTGTGGTCCCTACATCACGGATCACTTCAAGTAGGGGTTCGGTGGGTTAGTTTAGCCTGGGCTGAAATGTGGAAGGTAGACAAGGGGTAATGTAACAATGATATACTACTAATCTTTATGACTTTTAGTCCTAGTTCTCCCTTGTTCAAGTCCTCTTAGCACCATCCCTCCAGTTTATTTTCCTCCTTTGGGCATCCTTCTGGACCTCAATGGTGTTTCTTTTGTTTGGTACCTTGGATGAGCACAGACAGGATGAGCTGCTGTTACAGAGGAACACTGGTGGGTTTTTTTAAACTAAAAGGGGGAGAAAGCTTTTTTACAGGAAGTAATACATAAACAGCCTTCTTCCTAGCTATATTAAACTAAAGTATCTGTATTTTAGGGAGGCTCCACATCCACCTGAGCCATAATATTGTGGAGTAAATTCAGCCTCTTAATCCTACTCTGTATTTAAAGTTTCCTTCAGATATGAGAGGATTTTCAATTTCCTCCAAACTCTAAATAAGGCCCAAAGACTCAAAGTCTGATTCACAAAGGTAATTTACACTTCTAAATAAGTTCACTACTTTTTGCTATTGTAAATTATATGTCTACATCCCCTGGGTATAGCAGTTGGCTGACTATTTTGGGTGGATGACATCCCTTCCTAAACACCTGCCTGACCCTCCCTAAAGCCCACTTACTACTCTTTAAGCCCATCCCCTTTTGGAAGGAGTCTGACCCTTTTTTAAGCTACTCTCCTGTGTCTGTCCCATATTTATTATTAAAACGTATACTTATGTGAGCAGAGACTTTGAAGTCAGGTGGGGAAGTCTGCACTCAAAAGAATAAGTAATGTGGAGGTGTAAACTCTGCACTTAGTTTATGAATAGCAAAACATACTGTAAAGTAGGATTTGTGAATCAGGGCCTTGGAGTACTGACATTTCTAAGAAGTAATACGAATATTATTAATGATTTGTCAGCTTCTTGTGTCTACATAGGTGGAGGTTTGCCTTTGACAGAGATGACCAAGGTTATCTCAGCTGAGGCATGAAGTATAAATGTATTCTTGCCTCCTCTGGATACCCATCTCCAAAATTTGGGTGTTCCACCTACATCTGATGACATATGCAAATGACCTTGTCATCCTTATACGGGGCCCCTTTAACAGAATGTACTAAGGTTGTACAAAAAGAATAACTATCTACAGATAAATTAGTAAAATAATAAACAAAGGAAACCATAGTTAACTAAATATATTGATGGCCATCGATTATTTAAGGTGCCTGACTGGTCCTACTGAAATTTAATATTATATACTGACACTTAGTTTTATAGCAACCATTATTGCAGGTAGAGCTTGCATTGCTACTGTTGGAAGCTCCTGCAAGGGATGACTAAGTATGGGTGAAATTTGCGAACTCGCAGTACAAGAATTAGCGCGAAAGCGAATGTGCGGTCTGCAAAATCTGCGATTTTTTACATTTGCGTGTTCACTGGGTTTTATTCAGCACGGCTACCGTGAAGTTACCCATGCGCTCGCACATGGGCGCGGCCATCTTGTTTGCGTTGCGTATTTCCATTTCCAGGCACTAGTTGCATGCTCGCGTTGTGCGCGGGGCGCGATTGCGTGTTCGCATCAGTTTTTGCGTGCTCGCGCAAGCTTACCCACGTGATCGCAATGGGCGCTGCCATCTTGTTTTTCCTTCATTGATATGGTTCTGGGCATGCTTTTTCAATCCTCCTTTAATCTTTGTAATCCTTTGTTTGTTTGAACTTTTTTAAATCTTTTTTACTCATTATCTATCTCTTTATTTTTGTACATCTATATTTTGTGTTCTTTTCTACTTTTGGTTACTTTAAAACTACTTTTTTTAACTCTCTTTTCTTTTTCTTATTTTCTCTATTCTTTCCTATTTTATTTACTGTCCAGGACCATGGCAAAGGGAGCTGGCAAAAACCTGAAGGGGAAGGGTCCCGCACCCCGTAGCCGGCTCCCTTGCGGGTGCTTAAGGGGGGAAGCAGTAACTGCCCGGGAGATCTTCAGCGCGGTGGAGGTGGTCGCACTGGTTTTCTTTGTCCAGCGCCACCTCCCCAAGACCGTCGCGGCAGGCGGCAGTCCCGGTACTGGGTACCGTCGCCAGCTATGGGTGAAGGTGTGCCGGGCCATGTATCGGGAGTCTGGGGTCCGACGCACCTACATCCAGGCGACGCACCGGTGGTCCGACATCCTGGACCGGGAACAAGACCTGCTCGACTTGCTTGGCATCGAGATCCCTGGGCTTGGTGAGTAGTAGTAGCTATTTAATATCTACTTTGTTTTGCCCTGCTCTGTGTTATGATATTGCAAATATTCGTTTTTTCCGAAGAGCAAGAATGCTGCCGATTACATTGCAGGTAAATTATGTTTCAAAAGCTTCTGTGATTGCAGGTGCTCGCCTACTCACTGGCGGTGCTACTATGCTTACTTGTTTTCAATTTTGTGCTCATTTGGCCTGAGTGATTATGTATGAGTTAACTTTACAGAACTGCGTAATGCTAGACACTAGAGACTCAAGTCCAGTCCTTCCTTTGTAATCCTGCCACTAAGAAGAGATAGTGGTGGTGGATTGATAGTTTGAGTATATTATGACTGGTTATTTAGTAGGAAACTTTTTAGTGGCCTGCAATCATGACGGACTGTGTCTGTCACTTTGCGTTTTGCGGAGTGCTGCCTGACAGTCCTAGTAGAACCTTTTTGTAGTTGGTTTAGTGAGTTACATAACTTTCCAAGTAGACGGTCCGCGAATCCAGCAATACTAATAGCCTAGTAGACCACATAAGATAGGTCAATAAATTTAGTGCAATTGTTGTCTATTTCCCCGAAATAATTTGTTATTGTTTTTATGAAATGTTTGATTTGGTTAACAACAATCATCCATGTTTGTGTCTTTCTTTCATGTTGTACATCAGCTCCCCCCAGGGGCAAGAGGACAGGTAGCGGCGCCGGCGGAGTAGGAACAACAGGAAGGCCAGGATGGGTCCGCCGAGGGCTCCTCTGCTGGCCCCAGTAAGTTTTCCTGTTAATATTATTAATTATACTTCCCTATCTTTTCCAGCACCTATTTATTCCAAACGTTTCTCATAATTCTTTTTTTCCTAAATCGTCTTTGATCTTCTTGTTTCTAAATTCTTATCCTGCCTCTACTATGACTCTCTGTGCTACTACTAGATTATTATTAGTCTGTCTGTGTAGCTAGCTAAGCTTGCACAGTTGGCAAAAGGTGTACTGTTAAACAAAACTCCTATTCAGCAATAGCTCTAGGCACTGAGTGCAGTCCTCTGGGTTGTCCATAATGTCTCTTGAAGTCTTCTAAATGTTTATGCTTTGAGAATTCCCAACAATAAAATGTCAATTGCCACCAAGAATAAGATACTATTTTACTTTTTGATTGGATAGGAGGACATACTACTACTGTTGCTGGGACTATTCTGCACATACAGAACTATGGACAAGAAATAGGGCATTGGTGATAATAGGCACAGTTAGACATTCCACATACCTCAGTCATAACAGAAGTTGAACCCCCAATCTCCTTACTGACTAGCTAGTGTGTCAGAGTCATTATTTAGCTCCCGAATGCAGCGATGAACCCCAATGATTATACAACCCAGAACATAAGACTACGGGTTCAGAGTCCCGACATCTCAGACTCACGGACTCATGCTTGCAAATTGCAAACGCTTTCACACACTCACTCATGACAAAAACCACAGAGTCTATGTACGTTTTAAAGCTTTATTAAAAGTAAAACATCTAGCTCTGTATGTATTCTGTAAAATTTTTAATTGTGCATTATATAAAAACATTTATTAAAATCAATATCATATAAGATAAACGGTGAACGACTGAAAAGTGGCTGATTTCACACATTAATTGTGGGAGAGCTCACACCTGGTTGGAACTTAAAGGCTTGGTGGGGATGAATCGTTGACGACTCCGACTAACATATGATGATGATCTTGCTCTTGTTCGTAGAAGGGAAGCTTCTGTCTGTTATGAGAAAAATGGTGTGTGTTAAAAAGCAAGCATTCATCAGTTGTGTCAAAAAGTGTATCATCACATGTTATGGCTAAGCATAAATGAAAAACACCCTTTCCTGAAGAAAGATAATTTTTTAGTTTAGACTAGAGAGTCACAAATTATTAAATTTGTTTATGTAGTACTAGTAACTTTTTTTCATTCCTAGACAAAATAGGGAGTGGTGTATATGGCATCTAAAAATATGAAATGTTTTTTCTAGGCGTAACACCATCTGCACAGCCAACCACCAGTGCCGGGGCCAGCGCAGAGGTGGGCACTCCAGGGTTGGATGCGGTGCCACAGCCAGCAGGAACTGCTGTGGGCCATGCCACGGTAGTAGTGGGCAGTGGTAAGCTATTATATTCCTTACTTATTGAGATTGCAGAGTGGGCTCTCTGCAGGGGTGTATATGTTGTACAGTACAAGTACACTTTACTGTTAAGAAGACTTACAAATTTAGAACTAAGTTTTTGTCAACCAGGTAGAAGACAGTCACCCATGACTTCTCATTAGCAATAGCGGCGGGAGTTGACGAGTAACCAATGGCGTCCTCTAAATTTTACTTCAACTCAGCTGTGAAAGTTTTATCGAGAAGCCAAGTCAGATCAGAGATGAACTTGATGGATGGGATGAACGAAAAGGGAAAGAAGGGTGTAAGGAAGGACGTGTGAGTGAAAATTAATGACTGGCAAAGAATGCTACTTGTTTTTGAATGCTGGCCAAGGTGGCTGGGAATCTGATGCATGGCCGGTTGAAGAATGAAGCAAGGATGGGTGGAAGGAGAAAGAAAAGAGGACTGCCTGGGTGGGTGAAACAGAAACTGTATGTGTGTGCAATATATCCTTTGGTTCAAATTCAAAGGCAAGTCAAACACGGATGCATGGCTGGCATTTTACAAAATAAAATAAAAAGGTTGTTTTTCGTAGAGAAAAAGTAAGGTTTGTCCAGTTGAGAGTCAGACATTAAGAAGAATGATTGACATTTACTTTGAATGGATGGATGCCTGCCTGGATGGTATCTTCCTCATAGTTAGCATAGGTATATGTAGACAGAGTAGACGGTCACTGGATGAAGAGTGTTACTTTGAAGAGCATGTAACACTGCACGTCCGTGCCAGAGTAGCAAAGTCGAGAAAAGTAGAAGTTGTAATTTATCAGAATACTACCATGACTAGTAACAGTAGTTTGCAAGCACAGCATATATCCGGCGATTACGGTGACCACTCACTCACTATCTCTGTTAATAATTTTTTTACAACTCCGTCATTCATGTGTGGCCTATCGGTGTTCGCTCAATCAAAAACAAAGCACCTAAATGTCATCCCATATGTAAGCAAATATCCTGTGAAGGGATAGATGATCATATTATTTATCTTCTTCCTTTTCCTTTTGTTGTAGTCAGGGGCAGGGCAGGGTGAAAGTTAAATTAATTAAGCAGTAGCCCTTGTAACGCAGTATGGCCAGTGCCACCCATAATAGAAAAGTAAGAGCTTCACCACCTGCATGTGCTGGACTGGTAACAGTAACGAAAGTCTGTGTCATCATGGCTTGTGTCTGTTTTTTTCGAGTGCAAGTTGACTGTGCTGTCATTATGCCGGCTTCCACAAGTTTACGTACCAATTTGGCTAAACAGGAGAGAAGAAGAAGACTGGTGTATTGTCTGAGTCTGATGTAGTGAGTCCTTATAGTTCTAGTAGAACTCCTGAAACTCCCACTAATGTTAGAGCAGGGGGTGACGAAGTGGGAGGTTAGATAGATACATGCCACAAATGGTATGTACTGTGCTTGCAAATTGCTAGTGATACTGTGACACAACTTTCTGCTGAATTATTTTGTGTTAATCTTAAAGAGCATTGGTTACAGTATGTTTTTCTTTCTTCATATAGATACTCCTTCCAAACTAACAAGGAAGGAGTTGGCTAGACGGGCCCGGCAACGGAAGCTGGAGGCAATTGTTGCCGAATATCGGCGGCTGGTGGCCCAGGAGGAGGAGGAATCACAGTCGACATCAACAACAGCTGCATGCTCCTCCGCTGCCCCTGGGTCATACGGTCAGCGCAATCCTCCAGCGGTACAGAGCCGCGGTCTGGCAGCCACCCGCCATCGCCGAGCAGCAAAAACAACTGCTGCCTCCCACAGTACCTGCAAGTGCAAGGGTCGTGTGCACCGCTTGACCCTGAGAGTGTCCAACCTTGGGCAGGAGGTGGCTAGGCTGAACGCCCTGCTCAAGGACCTCCGGAGAGAGCAGTGTGACCACCTGACCAAAGGACACCGCTGGCGGAAGTAGAGAGACTGTCCCTTGCCCCTTTTTTAAAGACTTTTGGGGGGTGGGAATTTGGCGTTGGGGTTTTTGGACTGGGGACATTTATTTCATGGACATTGGTTGGTGTTAGGGAGGGGGGTGGGTAGGGTCTTCTTGTGGGATAGTTTATTTTTGTTAGGGTTAAAATAATTATTTATTTCAACTTAAAGATAGCATCCGCGGTTTTTTACTGTTTGTGGGGGAGGCAGGGGTGGGTTAAATGTACGCTTGTTTTCCTGAAACTTAACTGGCTGGTTGATTCAAATTGTCTAATAGCCCAAATTTGTACAAAAGTGCCACTGACAGAGTTAGTGAATTCAATTGTCCTACTACTTTACTAGTACTACCATCAGTCTCTCCTCTCCTCCTACTCCATTATTCTTCCTCCCCAAAATGCTTATCTTACCTGTGATTCGTGTTTGAGAATAGGGCTAGGCACAGGGCTGGCTGCTTGGCAAATGCCGATTAAGGTGTGCTGTGGAATCCTGGACGGATGTCATCGTTGTGGTGGTAGTAGTAGTGGTACACACTGGCAGTAGCAGCATATAAAAAAAAGGAAATGAAACATTGAGTGGCCTGAGCGTAGTATTAGAACAGTATGATAGATAGAAAGTACACAAGAACAGTGCCATAAATTATAGCCTAAGCAATTCTAAAGCATTCAAAATATAAGTACTAGTTGCGTGGAGTATGGCTACTACAAGAAATAGTACTGAAAGTGAAGTAGCAGCGTAAGGATTCGTCACGTGTAGGAGGAGGATGTTGTTGATGATCAATCCACTTGATGGCGCACATGAAATTCTGATATGATTTGCAAATACTCATGGGTGTGTGTCAAGCAGAATAAGAATAAGAATATTTCCTATTCCTCGGATTCCTTCACCTGCCTTGAAATTGATTTTCTGTTGCTTTGACCTTATCCTCCCCAGCAAGTGTGTGGAATTGTTGTTGTCATTTAGTCACACCTCAATGAAAACCACACAGCCCGGGGGAAGAGGGTTAGGGTTTGAAAATTGGATGGGAATGGGGGTTTTTGTGAACATTTTGTGGAGAGAGGAAAAAAAACACAGCATGGACAAACAACAAATGAAGAAAAACAAATCTTTGGATACGAAGATATCCATAAATCTTTTAAGGGATATAAAGGAAGTGCACTACTGCATGCATGTAGTTGTTTGCTAAATAAATGATTAGGTTACTGAAAAGTAGTACTTACTACAACTTACTAACTATGAAGAAACAATTTAACAGTACAGGGCTGCAGTAATTACGCAATGTCACTTCCCCATCTGCCCTCAGAGAGAATAAATACTTATTAGTACATTAAATTAGTTTTAAAAGTAGCAAAGAAACGTATCAAATAGCTGGAGGGATGAATTTGAAGCAGAGAGCAAACAAACGCACAGAGTCACACTCATAGAAGTTCACAACAATAACATTATTTGAAAGATAAGGAGAGGTGAAGAGGATACTGTAACTGTATATTGTAGTTGTCCTGTTCAATTTGGGAAGTTGCATGCATCCAGCCATTCCTCTTATTCGCGATACTCCTCCATTCCATCTGACGCTCCGTCGATCAATCTTGGTGACCAGACACACTGTCCACTGCCTGCCTGGCGGATGCAGAATTGCGGATCGCTTATGGTAAGCCTGAGTTAATCGATTTTCCCATCGCACAGGGTAAAAGCCAGCCTGTAATTGTTGATGGAAAAACAGGAAGTGATATTAAAATACCATGAATAAAAAAAAATAGGTATGGTGTGTAGTGCAAAAATAACACTTTCAGTTTCAGAGGCGATAGTATTACATACAAGCATCATTTCTAAAGTGTGTACTCTTAGTCTCCTTCTCAAGGATAGTAATTAGCACACAGCAGGCCAGGGCCATGCAGACGGTCAAGGCAAGCACCACTGAGTGAAGCAACCTGATGTAGCATAGCTCTTTGACACAGACAGACAAAGCATATCTAATTGTATGCAGCAAGCCACATAGCCACAATTTTACATGAACTGCTGCGTGGACTCTGGCATAACAACACTACACTGGCTCGACCACTCCATACCACGACTAGACAGACATGTAGTTATGCTGTAGTTGTTGTTAACTTGTTAACCTGTTTGCCACGCACGAAATGGCCATAGTTCTTCCGTAAACCGACGATGATGATCCATCCATCCCAGTGAGTGACTGTAAAGACAAAAAATATTATGTAACTTTGATCATCAAGACTCATCATCATCATGGTATTTATTTATTTGTGGGTTTATATCGCGCTTGAATCCACTCCCGAAGGAGTATCTCTGCGCCCAAGAGAAACACAAGTAGCAAATGGAGGGAGAGCAGCCTATCCAAAAGAGAGGATCCTAGTAAGAGAATTCAAGCCATGCTAAACCTGAAAGAGGAAGGTTTTCAACCTTTTTCTGAAGGTCAGATGGTCCGAGCATTGCCTAAACAGAAGAGGGAGCTTATTCCACAGTGCAGGGCCAACCACTGACAGGGCTTTGCCGCCCTGCCTAGCCTTTCTGATCGTAGGCACTCGCAGGAGCAGCTGATTACTCGACCTAAGGGTGCGGGCAGGAACATACGAGATGAATTTCACTGCCAGATAAGGGGGTCCTAATCCATGTAAACCCTTGTGGACCACACAACAAGTCTTAAACTTCACCCTTTGGCGGACTGACAACCAGTGAAGTTTTTCCAAGAGGGGTTTTGAGGGAGATCTGGGAGGTGCATTGAGGACCAATCTAGCAGCGGTGTTTTGCACTACTTGGAGTTTGCCCAGTACTTCATCATTAACGGATGCCAACAGTCCATTACAATAGTCGAGCCGGCTGAGCACCAGAGCCTGCACCAAAGTTTTTCTTGTGAAGTCAGGGAGTAGCGGAAATACTTTGCAGAGGAGTCCTATCACATGGAAACAGGATCCTACTGTACTGTTTCTACTGTACTGGCAAACTCCTACTGTACTGGCAAACTCAATGTTGTTCATGCAGTCGCAGTCTACACACACAGTGAGTCCAAGGGCATTTTGCATATTCAAAAATGCAACGTAGTAGCCCCTGCAGTAGAAGTACAATTTGAATTAAACAAGGTAAAAACAGAGTAGACTTGAGTTACATTTAGTGTGTAAAAGATTACATTATAACAGAAGACATATGATTCATTTCATGCACAACAAACAAACAGCAATTGCTTTCATCAGAGCCAGACAGCCAGTGCTGTCCACTGCATGCCATCTCATTATTCATTACCTGTTCCACTTTTTGTCCGCATCTTGTTCTTAAAGTGAAGGCCCACAGGGCAGCCTCTCGTGTCTTAAAGTGAAGGCCCACATGGCAGCCTCTCGTGTCAATTTCAAAAGTAACTGTCAGCAATCAGCATATAGTCAGTAATTCTAGTCCCACTTCTTTTGAGGGGACTCATCTACGAAGCAACAGTTTCTTGATTCTGCGTAATCCAGCCATCTGCATTGAGGGAAATGGATAGGTGGAGGAGGAGGATACAGGAGCATGACTGAGTTGTGAACTTTAGGAATGCAGACAGCGGCACCTTCAATAAGGAAATAAGACAAAGACAGTGCTGCTGATGGATTTATTGTGATTAGAGTTTTGTTGTGGTAAAAGTTGCAAAACAAAGAAAGACACACAGGAATAAAAGTGAATAAGGATGAAAAAAAAGGAAGTCAGTTTTAGGCCTAGGTGTCAGAGAAGTAGAGCTCATCCTCAAACTCTGTGAATTGAAACGGGAGTAGGTTAGCTAACAGAGAAGAACTTCCATCACCTAAGTCGGTGTCCTCTTCTTCCTGCGTGTATTCACGTATTTTGTAATCTGGTGGAATGAAGTGCTGATTCATCTTGATCATTGTTAAACTCTCCATATTTTTGGGCGCGAGGCGGGTCCTTTTTGAAGTTACAATTGCACCAACAGCACTGAAAACACGTTCAGAAGACACGCTTGCGAGTGGGCAAGACAAATAATTTAGAGCCAGCTTGGTGATCAGTGGCCATTGAACCCTTTTCCCATACCAATACAGCAATGGGTTGTGATCAATGAAGACCTCTGTTGGGTCATCCAGATAGGCCTGCACCATCCACTCAAGGCCATCCAGGGGTGCTCCACTTTGCGTACCATCTGTGGCCTTTGCATCAACACTGGAACGAGCAAATCCTTGATGAGTTATCCAATCCGCTTCCAGCAATATTATGGCTGGGCCTGGTGCAGGTGAGGATGATGATGATACCGTTGCTGGTGTCGGTAATGGCTGTGAGGGAAAGTGACTGCCTTCGGCCACAGAAGTGGACCTTGACGCCGGATGGCCTGCTGATTCAGTAGTACTTCTGCCGGTTCCTTCCATTTCCTGCCGCTCTTTTTCGAACCGAGTGGCTGACAGAGCTAGCCAATGTTTGTACTTTGAAACATCTGCTTCTTTAAAAGGAATGAATGTATTGCTGGCCAGTGCCTTTTTGTACCGTGGATCCAGAATAGTGCACAAATGTAATGTTGTTTACAATGTATTCCTTTAAGCCTTGCATTATCAAGTAGGCAGGTTAATAAGCTCTCTGCCAACTGATATGAGTCTTGCTTGTCAGTATCATCTTTGAACATTGAAGACACCGCCTTCAGTTGGTGCTCTAGCATGTGCAACAATGGGATAGCTTTGTCCAAAGTACGGTCCTCCCTGCTGACTTCACGCGTGAAGACCACAAAAGGACGAAGCATGTCTGTCAGGCTATTTAACTAGGTCCCATTCCTCCACCTCTAGCCTCATGTCTTTCATAGAAGAACCCCGTGCAAAGACATACACATTGATTACCAAGCACTGCTCAAACAGACGCTCAAGCATGTAGAAGGTTGAGTTCCAATGTGTTGCCACCTCCTGGATGAGTCCTCTGACTGGTAGTCTACGGACACGTTGAATGATCCTCAGCTGTTTCCGGGCCTTAAAAGAATGGCTGAAATGTGTACAGATTCTTCGGCAGGTGGTCAGTAACTTGCTGACTTTGTTTTCTTTTTTCAAGAAATCTACAATAATGTTAATACTGTGCGCCAAACACGGCACTCTGAAATAGCCACCATCATTCATGGCCCTAACTATATTACTGCCATTATCCGTGGAAACATAATCAATCATGCACTTTCTTGGATGCAGCCATTTAAAGACCTTACTGTTAAACTCCTCCAAAATGTTTACTGTAGTATGTGATTTCTCCATGGCAAACATGACTACTGTTGCATGTTTCCGACTAGCTTGAAAAATTGTGGCACTGTCAACACCTGCAGATATCTTTTCTCTAACCCCTGCAAAAGAGACCCAGTGTGCAGTGATGCACATGTAATCAAGGGCTTGGCAACTAGTCCACATGTCTGTTGTCAGGCGGATAGTGTGAACAGCACTCTTCTGCAAAGCTGCCCCAATCACCTCCAGCACATCTTGATGTAGTGTTGGAACCGCAACTCTGGCAAAATAGGACCGGCTAGGAACCTTCCATTTGGGGCAGACTGTTGCCACAAATTCTAGAAAAACCCACCCCGTCCACGAAAGAAAAACGGAGA
Source organism: Lissotriton helveticus (assembly GCF_964261635.1). NCBI lineage: Eukaryota > Metazoa > Chordata > Amphibia > Caudata > Salamandridae > Lissotriton > Lissotriton helveticus. The sequence goes on from NC_136059.1 coordinate 884,296,872, forward strand.
AGGTCCAGCGCTAACATTTTAGCCAGCATCGCATTAGAAAGACGTGCCATTGGGTGGTTGCGTTCAAATGGCACCTCCGACCAAAACATGCTTTTAATGGTGGGCTGGACCGTTTTCATATGTGATGAGGAGGATCCAGACCTCTTCAAGCCAGTTAGGCTCATTGATGTACTTTTTCGCATTGGTGTCTCTACCAGACTACTGTGCCTCCTTGATGTTGTTGGGGTAGAGTAGGGTGTGGGTGCTACCAGTGCAGTGCGGCTGCCAGGGGTACTGTGTGTACCAAAGAAAATGTCTCTCGGCTGTTCACCTCCCCCCTGCACAATCATCTCCTCTTCGTCATCAGATGAAATATCAATCTTTACATTTGGATTTGTACTTTTGGCTTTCTGGATGTTACTTAGGTGCCCCTCCCACTGGATAACATGGTGTTTTTTTAGATGACCTCTCTGGTCTCCAGTACCATATTTGATACCAAGCTTACCCCGGCTAACTACTCGTTTACAAATCGAACAAATGACTAGGTTTTCCACCTTTTTGCTAATACTAAAGAAGTCCCAAACTGGGGACTGGAGATTTCTGGTGGTGGTGGAGGTGCTAGTTTCAATGCCAGATGAAGTGGAGGATGGGCTTGGCTGAATTTGACTCTGTTGTGCACTTACAGCACCGCTACTTGAGGTAATGGAGGTCGAGCTGGATGGAGGTCCCTGCCGGCTCTTCTGACGAGAAAATATGGAAGCTGTAGGTCGTGTTGGTGTAGTAGTTACCTGTGTTGGTGGTGGTACCAGTGCCACGCCGCCCACATCCTGCACAGCAGCATTTCGGGATAGGGTAAAAATGTCTGTCTGCTGCATGCTCGCTTGGGCTGGAGTGACGACTGTGATGACTGGGTCGTCATTGTCAGACTGTTTATCATCAGCAGAATACACCACTTCTACTTCTTGTTCGTCATCATCACCCATAAGTGAAAGCCTTGCGGGAACCTTCCTTTTAACTACCTTTGTCGGCTCATGGCGTGCCTCCCTCTCAGACTGCATTGGTGGGTTCCAATCAAAATCTAGATCTTCAGAAGGAAGGGGGCTTGAAGAAGAACTTGTACTCGCCCTCCTTGACCTTTTTCTTGATGGGGATCTGGAAGACAATGGATTATCAGGAGGAGTGGCTTGCTCGGATGATACCTCGGCTTGAACCTCGATTTCCTGATGTGCCCCTACTTCTAGAGGAACAAGCATTGTGGGAAGTTGTGCCTCTCCATGCACCTCTCCATGCGCCTCTACTTGCGCCTCTCCATGCGCCTCTACTTGCGCCTCTATTTGCGCCTCTCCTTGCGCCACTCCTTGTGCCACTCCTTGCACCACTCCTTGCGCCACTCCTTGCGCCTCTCCTTGCGCCACTCCTTGCGCCTCTCCTTGCGCCTCTCCTTGCGCCTCTCCTTGCGCCTCTCCTTGTCTGGTGGTTGTCTTTGCAGCTGTGGTTGAACACTCGTCAGATGAGTTACACCCTGCGTTGATTGGATGCTACTTTGCGATGAGGCAACGCCAACATAATAATAATAATAAACCATTTATTGAGCGCATGGTTACACATAAAACAGTGTGTCCCCGCGCTAATTGCTGCTACGATTTCCAGAGACAGATTGATGGTAGAGCCATAAAAGGGGAGAGTTACGCACTGGGAAACAGGAATGTCTTAAGTTTACCTCGGAATCTCGTTTCCGAAGGTTCCATGCGAAGATTTAGCGGGAGTTCATTCCACTGTTTAGGGGCCAAATATCTGAATGAGCGGCCGCCCATCCTGGCCCTCTTGATTCGGGGAAGTTTGAACAGCATCGTGCCGGAAGATCTTAAATTCCGGGTGGGACGGTGTATACTAAGAAGATTCTTAAGATAATCTGGGCCTGTGCCTTGTGCGATGCGATGTACAAAACAGAGTACTTTATATTTGATACGTTCCCTGACTGGGAGCCAATGAAGCTTTGCCAGTGCGTTCTTCCCAGAGGCTCTTCGAGGAAGCCCAAGCACAAGACGTGCGGCGGCATTCTGGACGCACTGAAGTTGGTGGAGGCCTTTCACACTCAGGCCTACTAGCAGGGCATTTCCATAATCAAGGTGGGGGGTCACCAAGGCATGGACAATAGTTTTTCTGGCACCTATTGGAAGGAGATCTAAAACCTTACGAAGGACCTTTAGCACGCTGAGACACCTCCCTGTCACCTTGTTGACGTGTGACTTGGAAGAGAGGTCCGAATCAAGCATAACGCCGAGATTTCTTACCGAATCCACAGGAGTGGGCGGGCTGCCCAGCTCTGTAGGCCACCACCTATGAGACCAGGCAGATACTGTTTTGCCCACCACTAATAGTTCTGTTTTTTCGCCATTAAGGCGCAGGCAGTTGTTGTTCATCCATGATGTTACTGATAACAGACAGTTGGAAAAATTAGTGGCATCCTCACTGTGGTCGGGCGTGAGCTTGAGTATTAGTTGGGTGTCATCAGCGTAACTGACAATGTCCACCCCAAAAGCCTCCACCACATGGGCCAGGGGTTCCATATAGATGTTAAACAAAGTAGGGCTCAAACTTGAGCCCTGAGGAACCCCATGGCTCACCTTTCTAATGGATGACCTGAAAGGTGGGCAGTGAATTTGGAAACTTCTATTTGCCAGAAAGGATCGTAACCACTCCAGTGCTGATCCTTCCACCCCCATGTCAGATAGTCGGTACAGCAGCGTTGTGTGCAGCACGGTGTCAAACGCTGCACTTAGATCTAATAACACCAACGCTGCTGTCTCCCCCTCATCTACTAGCTTTCTGAGGCACTCGGTGGAATAGAGAACGGCCGATTCCGTGGAGTAGCCAGGTCTAAATCCTGATTGAGAGGGGTGGAGGAGGACTTCCTCCTCAAGATATGCCATAAGTTGCTTATTCACAACCCTCTCTACAACTTTGGAGCAGAAAGGGAGGAGGGAGATGGGGCGGAGATTTTGGAGCTGGGAAATATGGATGTTTGGTTTCTTTTTAAGAGGAATCACCTGAGCCGTTTTCCACGCTTCAGGTACACAACATTCCTGAAAGGACAGTGTCACCATCTGGCTAATGTGGTCAATTAGCATACTTTCCATAACCTCTTTGCAACGTGCCGGAGGGCAAACGTCGATGGGAGAGCCGGATTGTATGTTATTGATGACATCTAATAGGACATGTCTTTCTGGAGTTGTGAAGCATGTGAGATGGGATTTCTTGATGGAGCTAGAACTGTCTCTCGTGCCTCTTTGGTGGCCTAGAGGATCGACACTGGGTATAAAAGTGGCATGAATTTTATCGACTTTTTCTAAAAAGAAATCCGCAATAGAATCGCATATCTCATTAGAAAATGTATCTTGAGCTTCCAGTCTAGTAGGAACCGTGAGCTCCTTATAAATGACAAAAAGTTCTTTAGTGGGGTTATCTTCCAGCTCAATCCTGTTTTTGAGATATGTACTTTTCTCAGATCTTACCAGTTTTTGATATTTTTTTAATTCCAACTTGTAAAGAGCTTTATGTTCTGGAGCATAGTTCTTTCTCCAGCTCCGTTCCATGGTTTTACATTTGGTTTTAGCCAATTTCAGTTTTTCGGAGAACCATGGTGCAGTTTTGGATTGCCTTGCCGGGGGTTTGGTAGTCCAGGGTGCTACTTTATCCAAGGCATTAGACATCCATCTTTCATAATTGCTCCATACCTCGTGGAGGGTATCACCCGAAGGTGGGGGATGTTCTAATAGGGCATTTCCAAACATTTCTGGGGTAAATTTCTTCCATTGCCTGCGTTTCTGAGAAAAAAGTGTCCTAGGTCTAGTTTCTAGGGGCACGTTCTTAATTTCGAATGGGACGATGCTATGGTCCGACCAAGTCGTTTCAATTGGGGGTAGGACTTTAACATCCTCCCAGTTGGCAAAAATAGGGTCCAACAGATGTCCAAGTTGATGTGTAGGGGCTGTGGACACCAAATTAACCCCCAAGGGTTTCAATGCCATAACCATAGCTTGCGCCTCTCTACAATCTATATCATCAAAGTGGATGTTTAGATCACCCAAGATGAGCCACTTTTTGTATCTTAGCACTGATTGAGTTGTTAATTCTAGAAGTTGGTTTCCAAAGTTGGCCGCATTTCCTGGCGGGCGGTATATCAAAAGTCCATTAATGATATTCTTAGGTCCAGCTCTTATAGTAAAAAACCCACTCTCACTATTAAGTAGTGAGGTCCTAACTAGGGTGCATGCCAAATGTGATTTGTAGATAAGGGCTAGCCCCCCTCCACGTTGTTTTTCTCTATCCAGCCTAAGTAGACTGTACCCAGGGGGGATAGCTTCGATGGCATCTGGAGATGAAGCATCATCCATCCAGGTCTCTGTGAGAAACAATGCTTCCGGACTTCTGTCTCTTAGTAACTCATAAATCTCAATTTTATGCTTAACCATGGATCTACAGTTTAGTAATATCATATTTAATTTAGTTTCTTTTATCACGTCCCTTTGCAGAGACGGTAAAGTCTGGCTACACGTCTCGCAATAGAGGGGCAGTGTATCAGCCCGAAAAGTATGGTGGCAACTATTACTTGGACTCTGACGCAAGGAAAGCAAATCCTGCTTGGAGTAGTAATACAAATTATTGCAGTGTGTACCTGTAGGGGTCATAGGCGTAATAAGACCAGAGGTAACCGCCCTGCGCCCCGGTCGATCGCGGACGGGCGCAGACGGGCAGGACTCTGGCTTGACTCCGGCGCGAATCCGGCGCTCCCGCTGTACGCGTCCGCTGCGCGGAGTCATAGCCATATGTTTATATACCGGCGCCTCGAGGAGATCCCTATCGAAGATGGCCGCCACCGAAATCTCGGCCCGAGCCCCCAGGGATGCCGACCTTGCAGTCAGCCGGTCGGTAAGGGTCCAGGCAAGCAAGTAAATCTGCCGCCACTGACCTAATTGTGCCAAAAAGTATTTTTAAAATAAGCTGCTTGCTGCACCCTGAAATCGGTGTCTAATCAGCAGCGTTTAAGTAATGCCTCGAGCATCAAGCGCTAATGCCAAGGGTAGTTGCAAGGGGGGAAAGGACACAAGGGAAAGGAACACAATAGTATTAAAAGACAGTTAAAAATAAGTAACCACCCGGCCGATGGTGAAAGAGCAATTATAGAGGCTGCCTCTGCGGCAATCATGGACTTGGGACTACCTTGGCGTGGTGGCACCAAGACCAATGAAGCGGAGGTGCTGCTCCCCGCTTGGTCCCCGGCGGACACTGCTGCTGCAGGCATAGTTTTTTTTTCCCAAAAAAAGTGTCTGTCGGCACACTAGTCTCCTTGGTAAATGTCGCCACTTGCTTCTTCTGCTCCTTCTTACTGGCAGTGGCACTGGCAACTTTCTTGGTCGAGGAACTACAGCCACCTTTCTTTGGGCCCATCTTCTTTAGATGTCAGAACAGAAGGACGCTGTTGCACGAGTTGCAGAGTCGTTTTTGGCCACCACACGTGACGTCACGTGACGTTGTGCACACACCGCAGCAGGACTTCTTCCTGGCACTAAAGCGAGTGATGAGGATGATTTTGTCAGTCTTTGTGCACTAAAGCAAAGGAAGCCAGAGGAACATCAGTTAAATAAATGTTGCATATGTCGTGCTTCAATTAATATGTGCAGCTAGGCATTTATTATTATTAACACAACACACCCAAAACCGGAAGGAACCAAAATAAAAATTGCAATTCTAATCCAAAATGTATGTTTAAATTAATAGAAGAGAGATAGACCACAGAAAGAGAGTTGTTTCATGCACCACTGAGTACCCCCGGCATAATGGATAAAAACAAGGCAGACTGGTTGCAAGCCTATGGCACAAAGCACACTGCCTGGCTTCAAAATGTCCCCTAGATCCTCACCCACATGGGCAGGCCCTGTACCAGGCTTCAAAATGGCCCCCACCCACATGGCCAGGCCCTGGACCAGGCCCCAACAACACCCAAAATATCGAAATACACACAAAAAATCACTCCAATCCAATGGCATCCATGCCCTAAATGATATTTAAAATCAAGAGAACTCACAGAAAGACTTGGTCCATGCACCACTGACCACCCCTGCGCATAATGGATGAAAGCGAGGCAGACTGGTTGCAGGCCTTTGGCGCAAAGCACACTGCCTGGCTGCAAAATGGCCCCTAGACACCCACCCACATGGCCAGGCCCTGGACCAGGCCTCAAAATGGCCCCCACCCACATGGCAGGCCCAGGGCCAGGCGCCAAAAACACACAAAAAATCAAAATACACACAAAAAATCACCCCAATCCAATGGCATCCATGCCCTAAATGATGTTTAAAATCAAGAGAACACACAGAAAGACTTGGCCCATGCACCGCTGACTACCCCTGGGCATAATGGATGAAAGCAAGGCAGACTGGTAGCAGGCCTATGGCACAAAACACACTGCCTGGCTTCAAAATGGCCCCTAGACCCAGACCCACATGGCCAGGCCCTGGACCAGGCCCGAACAACACCCAAAAAATCAAAATACACACAAAAATGACCCTAATCCAATGGCATCCATGCCCTAAATGAGGTTTAAAATCAAAAGAACACACAGAAAGACTTGGTCCATGTACCACTGACTACCCCTGGGCATAATGGATGAAGCAAGGCAGACTGGTTGCAGGCCTATGGCACAAAGCACACTGCCTGTTTTCAAAATGCCCCCTACACCCCCACCCACATGGCCAGGCCCTGGACCAGGCCTCAAAATGGCCCCCACCCACATGGCCAGGCCATGGACCAGGCCCCAACAACAGCCAACAAATCGAAATACACACACAAAACACCCCAATCCAATGGCATCCATGCCCTAAATGATTTTTAAAATAAAGAGAATACACAGATGACTTGGCCCATTCACCACTGACTACCCCTGGGCATAATGGATAAAAGCAAGGCAGACTGGTTGCAGGCCTATGGCACAAAGCACACTGCCTGGCTTCAAAATGGCCCCCAGATCTCCACCCACATGGCCAGACCCTTGACCAGGCCTCAAAATGGCCCCCACCCACATGGCCAGGCACTGGACCAGGCCCCGACAACACCCAAAAAATCGAAATACACACAAAATTCACTCCAATCCAATGGCATCCATGCCCTAAATGATGTTTAAATTCAAGAGACCCCACAGAAAGACATGGCCCATGCACCACTGACTACCCCTGGGCCTACTGGCTAGTGTGGCTTTAACACGCACCTCAAAATTACAAAAAACATCCACATAGATACAATAACAGTCAGCTATTCAATTCCATGCCATCCATGGCGTAAATTATATTTAAGTTCAACAAAACTCACAGAAACAGTTGTATCATGCACCCATGACTCACTCTGGGCCTACTAGATACTGTGGCTACACACAATATATTTGAATTATTTTTTTAAAAGTTGTGAAAAAGTTTATAAATTGTATTTGCAGCAACTGCAATGCCCCAAACAAACAACACCAACTTACTTGTAAAATATCAACTCCAATAGTGATCCAAACAAAAAGTCCTCAAATACAAATATCCAGCAGCAGCCACAAAGAGTAATCCTTCCAGCTCCAGATCCAAATGAAAAATGACCAGGACATGGACAAAGCACTGGGAGGAGCTTGCTGGACAGGAACAGGAAGTTGGACACTCTGGGGCACTTCTTTTCTCGCAAACCCACAAAAATGCACTCCTTTCACAAAAAAGTGCAGCCAATGTCAATCTGAGGAGTTATTCTGATCCACATCATCAATTTCAGAAGGTTTATGCTGCCAGCGATAGATTTCTGGTGCAGAATTGCAATTTTTGCTATTTCGGGAAAGCGAGAAGTTCAAATCTCCCGCCGGAAGTCAGCTGCGCAGCGCATCTACGTGTTCGCAATTGTTTACTCTCGCGATGCATGATCGCGGGCCCTTATGACGTATTCGCATTCTGAGCATCTCGCAGTGCAAGATGGCGGGACGCTATGACGTACTCGCAGTCGCAAAGTCTCGTGCGATCATGCAATGACGTACTCGCGGTCGAAAAGTCTCGCGGGATCACGCAGCAAGATCGAAAATGGCGCAGTGCACGCAAACCGGGAGGAAAACAACTCGGCGAACTCAGAACCACGGTAAGTCAACGCCGCGCGCGCAAGATTGTATTTTTGAAGCGCGACCAAGCAAAAAAAATCCGCCAACTCGCGAATTGCAAATTCTTTGACAATTTCGCATGATTCGCGGACCGCCAAATTGTCAAAAATTCACAAATTCCACGAGCGGAACAGATTTTCAGCCCATACTTAGGGATGACTTGTCTACATTTACTGTACATGGAATAAGTCTTGAGTTAAGATATTTTCGCCAATAGAACAGGTGAGAAGTGTGTTTTTTATTTCTGCTGCCCGGTTTACAATGAAATAATTCTTATTAATGTCTTTGTCTAACATGCCCATGTCTTTTAGAAAATCTTTGGTGCTTTTTAATTAACAACCTGATGCTGACTTTGAATAGGATCTGTTGGACTTGGCATTCTTGGTGTGGTTTACCCTGACATTTTGCCTCTCCCTCCTGCATTTTTGATTGTGTGCTAGATTTTGTTTTTGCTGGTTTAGATGCTCTGGGCACATTGCCACTACTGATCAATGTAAAAGTGCAAATGCTCCATGTGTAAATTGTGAATATGATTAGTTATCCATGATTGGCATATTTGATTTACTGGTAAGCCCCTAGTAAAGTACACTGAGTGTGCCAGGGCCTGTAAATCAAATGCTACTATTGGGCTTGCAGCACTGACTGTGCCACCCACGTGAGTAGCCCTGTAAATGTGTCTCAGATCTGCCATTGAAATGCACTATCTTGCCAGGCCCTAATCTTCCCTTTTCTTACATGGAAGGCACACCTCGGGTAAGCCCAAAATACCTCCATGGGCAGTGTGCAGTGTATGTGAAAGGTAGGACATGTGATAGTGTGTTTTACATGTCATGAAAGTAAAATACTGTGTATTTAGGTTTCACTATTGAAAGGCCGTCTGTCACATAGGTTAACATAGGAGCTGCCTTAATAACACACCTTTTAGAAAGTTGGCATTTTCTTGTTTAACCATCCTGTGATCCTCTGCCTGTTTGTGTATTCACGTCTGGTTTTGGAGTGACAGGAGCTGGGAACCCCAATTCTAACAAGATCAAATGAGAGTGTCTTAAGCAATAACCATTAATTCATAGGTATAACCTTGAAATGCTTTCAGGGGTTGCTGGTAAACCTGGGATTAAGAGAATGTTTGAAAATATTGTTTGCCTACAAATGTTATAAACAAGATGTGTCCTGCCTTTAACCCCTTCCCTGTGCCGCGAATTCCACCGCAGTGTAGGCCGGGCTTAGGGATGAGCGTGGCGCTCCGGTACTTATGATGGCGCCACGCTGTCATAAGTCACGGGCGGCATGTGCTCATGACAAAGTGGAGCCATCATGACCCGCCCACTCACTAATTCGCCCGCACAGGCGGGGAATTAGTGCCGCGTGGGCAGAGCGGCAGCGGCACGATGGCTCCATGCCACCATGAGCACTCGCCACCAGTGACTCATGACGGCGTGGAGCCGTCATGAGCACAGAAAGGGTTAAAAATGAAACCTGTATTCTTCATCGAGTGTTTGGCCGAGATCCAATTTTACCTGGTCATTTATCCCACGTTTCACCTTCAACTTATCAATGCACTTTCTTATTATCCTGATTTACACAGCTGCCAATCTTTGTGAAAATTAGTGTTTGGATGAAAAGTCCTTAAGAGAACAGGGATTGCGGTTTTGTGCAAGTTGCTCTGAGACAGTACATCATATTCAATTATTATGTTCTATATGCCAACAAATAAGGAGTGTTGACGAGTATTTCTCTTGGATAAAATGTTTTACTCCAAGTAATGCTCTTCACTTTCTATGCAGCTCTTCTATTTCCATTATCAACTGCATGCTATTGAATCCATTTAGAAATGTGTAAATACGTTTGGGGAAAATCAATGCCCCTAGAAATCAGGGTCCAATTTATAATTTGACAGTAGGACAGTCCTATGCCAGGGTGAAGGAATAAATTACTCCATCACCCTGACTAAATTCCTGATGACCAAATTTTAAAATGCTCATCAGGCTGCCAGACATTTTAAGCATTGACAGGAACTGCTGTCTAGGTAATGCCCACCAAAGTATTGTAACTTTGCTGTGCAGCTCTCTCAAACATGACTGAGTTGTACAGTAGAGTTATAATATATATTTATTTATTTTCAAAAATGTAATCCAAAAGGGGGATTTTGTTTTGGAAAGTAAAAAACATTATTGCCGCCTTCGCCATAGCGAGGGGGGGGGGGCATTTTGCTGCTTTCACTGCCCCTTGTCGCAAGGCTTTTCTATTTGTTGATGGGCAGTGAAAACTGATCTGTATAACCATCCACCAAAATTAGGTCAGTGGACAAACAGGTCTATCACAGATAGCAAATACTTTGCTCTGTTGGGCTGACAGAGCGGTCCACCCACATTTAAATTAGGTGGGTGGACCATTATATTAACTGATAGGGTATTAGAAAGGAGCACCCTTTCCACCAACATATAAATCACCATATTAGTATATTTTTGAAATGTGTAATTCAAAAGATTTTTATAGCTGCGGATTAGTGTACATAAAATTACTTTTATAATTTTGTGAGATCTTGTTATGTGTGATAATTAATTACAAAATAATAAAGAAAGAAATATATTGGTACTGAAAAGTCATTTTTTATGTTGCATCCTTCTGCTTGACATAGCAAACAATTTACAAAATGTCTTACTTATCTCTCCATACATGAACATAACAGTGATGTTTCACAAATTTGAAGGACCTATAATAAAACCTTGAAATGTTGGAGGAGATATCATGTAGGAGTCTCCTATTTTTTAAATAGTTCTCAATGCTCCAAGGCCAAGTATGATTTAAAGTCTTTTGTGCTCAATCTTATTATGCAGTATGGCCCATATTTACTATGACATCTTATTTAAAATGGATACTGAATTACAATGTTCATTCTGTGTTTATATTTCTCTGTTGACAGTACATGCAGCAAGTCGATAATTATTTATTTCTTTATTACATATTGTTCTCGGAGAACTGTCTAGATACCTTTTTATACATCTCTCAAGTTTCTCCATGCTAAAACACTGTATTGCATTCATTCACAATGGTTCTCTTCCAATTATGTGGTTTATTGGAAAGTGGGTTATTAGTAGTGGTAAATGTTAGGGTGGGCAGGATTTCCCCGCAGAGTTCCGCGAGCATGCAAAATTGCTTGTTCCACCCGTTCTCGATGCGTTTTTCCTGTTCAGGGATGCTGTTTGCATGCTTGGGGAGAAATATATTGCAAACTTACCCATCTGGTTGCCAATTGGTGCCGCCATCTTTTTACATTTGTCCCACCCGCTCGCGATGCATGTTTTCTGTTCGCGAGCACGGCTGTCCCGTGGCACGTCCGAATGATGTGTTTGCGATCTCACACTCTCGTGGCGCACCCGAACGGATACGAAAACTCGTCGGTGAACGAGGGATCCCGATACGTTGCTACAGCACTCGCCAACACGCATTTTGAAAGTGCGAACAAGGAAAATATTCTGCGACGCCGTGGATCCCTGAATTTTCAGCAATTCCGCATTTTCCGTGGAACGCGGAATTGCCAAAATTCCGCAAAGTCCGCAAGCGGAACAGAGTTTACCACCTACGGTTAGTAAATATGCATCTTCCACTGGTAATAAGGCCACTAACACGGTCTAGGGCTCAGTATAAGCTTCTACAAATTGTTGCCATGCTCAATCCTTGGTATGTAGGCTGCAAGCAGGCAGGCTTATCTTAGGAGAAAGGTATGTAAAGCATTTAAAAATACCAATTCAGTAAATAATTAAGAGAATATACACAATAAAAATCCCACACCAATTCATAAAAATAGGAATATTTTTATCTTTAACATGACACCAAAATGACAAAAATTCAATGTAGGGAACTGGAGATATAAATTGTTAAATAATTATCACTTTAATGTACTTAAAAGCCTATAGCACCACTTTGGGACATCTTGTCTCGCTTGACTGGGACAAAGTCAATATTTCATGCCAACCACAATGGAGCCCTGGCCAGATACCCCAGGTGGTAGGTCTCAGTCAAAATGTTACCTTCAGACTTAGAAACCTCTCTGGAGCTTTTTCTGCCGGGGTTCCTCGATGCTCTTCAACAATCCGGATTTGGTGAGGGTTCGCTAGCTTGACTTTCAGGGGGCTCCTGGTCTAGCTCTGGAAGTTGGACCTGGAGCGCTGTGACAGGTTACACCTGGAATCCGGGCCGGCTCGCAGTTGAAGGTGGCAGGCTTGGGTCTCGCAGTTAAGTCGGTCACCTTATGGACCTTTTTTCCAAATTTGCTCTAAACTTCCGGAACGTCTTCCCCTGAAGTTCCTCTTGAGGGTCCAAAGTGCCCAAAACACAATCCAAGAGCTAGAAGCTCCAAGGTGGTCTTTGAAATGTTGAAAAACACATTTCCCAAAATGCACCAGCTCAAAATCCTTAAACGTCTACTGGACAAACTTAAGGCACTGTATTCTTGGTGGTGATGGTCCAGGTGAGCTGGTTAACCTGTAGCTTGCAGGGAATCCACTCTTTAATCCCTTTGAAGCAAGGTACATCCACAGGACCATAGTTACAGATAAGGCAGCAGGCGCAGTCAGTCAGAATGCAGTGCCTGGTGATGCAAATCAAGTTTCCAGGTGGGCTGTTAATTTCAAACAGCAGATCTGAGAGGCTCCGCTTCTCTCACATATGTATTTATTGTTCTCTGGGGTCAAGCAGGCAAGCACTGCTGTCCAATGAGGTGCAAGGCAAACAACACAGAGCATGACCACTTCCTCCAAAGTGGGGCATGTTCTTCCCCCAGAAAGCACTATACCTTCAAAATTCAGTATGGCTGAAATCTCAGCAGAGGAGCAAAAACTAGCTAAAACAATCTCCAGTGTGGCTCCTTTTTGTAACTCTCCTCCGCTAAAATCCGCATATTATTTCCTTAAACTGCCCATCTGTCTGGGTCAGGGGATGGAGATAGGCAGACCAGGCATTCCCTGGCTGTTGTGTTCCTCTCAGACGATTCATGCTGTATAACCCCTCTCCCCTGCTCTCATATTCCTGTGTAGCAGAGCTCTCTCCAGCAGAGAGCTACTCCCTGGGTGAGCCGCTTATCACTTCATAAAAGCAGACTGGCTAATCCTGCTAAATCTGACCAATTAGGGAGGACTGCAGGAAGGCTGAATGTTGGCTTACAGGCAAGAAAGTCTTATAACTTATTTTCTGTACAATATAGGATACATTCAACAACAGCATATTGTTGCAGTTATCAATCCCTTGCTCTTAAGTCTTTGAATGATATGTTATCCAATTTCTTGCAATATGTATGTGTTCATTAACTATTACAATGTTACCTTACGGGGCTGGGCATCTAGAATGGGGAAATTGAAAGATTCAATTTCTCCATCTCCAGGTCATATAACACATCTTTTATAAAGCTCCTGCTTATTGTTACTTGACCCCTCACCCTGAGATTCCTAGGGGAGACCTTGGGGGTCCTGAATATGTACAAACAGTGTAAATCTTCACTCCACAGTGCTCCGATCACCGAATATGGATTTTGGGAGGCTCTTTAGCACAAAGGGGGAAATGAAATGTGTCATTTCTCTATTCCAGTACATAAAAAAACATCTTTTATAAGGACTCTGCATATATTTACTTGACCTCCACTACTGAGGCACTTAGGGGAGTTCCTGAGGGTACTTAATATGTACAAAATAATGTAGAGTATCATTCTTTAAGTGCCCCTACCACCAAAGTCAAGTTTGGTCACAATTTACATTTGAAAGCAGTGCTGCAACACAAGACTGCTTTTAAAATGACCTCAGGCTCTCAGCAGTGCACACATGCATGTGCAACAAAGGCTGCTGGCCTCTAACCTGCCATGCCCTATTATATACAAGGGACCTTCAATCACGCTACCCTATTATCTACAACGGGATCACTGATACAATATCGACTCCTGTGTTATTGAACTACAAAATAATCGAGTCAATAATATTGTATACAAAAATATCGACACCCAATACACAAAACTAAAATAATACAAACATCTATAAAAAACATATTGTTGAAAACATTCCAATTACAAAAATATCGACAACAATAAAAAGAACACAACAATATCGATAACTTTAAAACAACATATAACATAACAAAACCTCAATATAAATAATATCGACAACACAAACATTGATAAAACACATTTAAACTATACCAAAAAATAACATGCAAACATAAAAATAAACTATGTTCATTAATATAATCAAATAACATGTATCAAACATTCAAAACAAACACTAAAAAAATTAGAAAATTAATACAACTAAAACACAAATACACTGAAAAACCAAAGCCAAATAAATAAACAAAAAATTTAACATGAAAAAATCACAACTATCAAAAATAAACAAACATATATATATATATATATATATATATATATATTACCTACTGGCGGTCGCCAGTAGGTATATATAGTTAGGATTTTTTCTCTATGGGATTTTTGAAAATTCTATGTCTAATAACTTTGGCGTTTGTGGACGGAATTGGATGAAATTTTCAGGAAAACGGAACATTTTGTTTCTGAGCAGCCCCTGAAAATTTGGGGGGGTTTTGTCAAGGGGGGGCCGAGAAAAAAGGGGGGTCCCAAAACGTGTTTTTCCCATTCATTTTTCCATAGGGCGGTTGGACTCACTTTTAGCTCGAACGGCTGAATGGATTTCCACGAAACTTGGCAAATTGTAGATATTGTTTGCCCGATGTGCCTTTGCTAGGTCTCAAGATATGTGCTCCTGTGAATTTTGAGTAAATTAGGTTTAAAAAAGATATATATCTAGAGCCGCGCCCGGTGCGCGTACCGGGGAGCGCTCCGGGCGCGCCACGCGACTTGCGCACGGCAAGCTGATTGGTTCTCGGGTGTCTGTAAACATTTGAAACAGTCCGCAGCGGCCGCCATCTTGTGTCTCGGTAGGATTGAGACACAAGAGGTGGCAAAAATCAAAGGGGGAAATGAGCAAAAGGGGGCAGGGTACACCCCCCTGACCCCCTAGTTTTGATGTGGGGGCCAAAAAAGGGTCCCGCGGGTAAAAAAAAAAAAATTTTTAAATTCGATTTTCGCGGGGGGGAGCGTACCATGGAGATAAAAAATGACAATTTTTTTTTTTTTTTAAATAGCATTTTTTTATAAATTGGAGGTAGTTATGAAAAGAACTTTTTTTTGTTTTTGTTGTTTTATATTTTTTTAGACTTTTTAAAACGATTTTATTTTTTTGGGGGATTTTTGTCAGGGGAAAAACAAAAACAGGGATTCCAAAACTGCTCAACAGGAGCAAAAAAATGTGAAAATTTAGGGACTGGCAGTGCAGCGGTGTTGCTGTTTCTTTATGGCAATGAGTTCAACACTCTGCTCCCCATAGCAGAGCAGTTCGTCACACTCCGTGCACAGAAATTTGATGCCTGCAAACACCGGCTGTATGTTAGGGACCATTCTTCCACGGGGTGGTCCCGAAGGTGTTGCTCCACTAGTGGAGGTGCTGCCGCCATCTGTGGGTAAATTCCGTGCCAGCTCTCTGACACTCTCCTTGGCAAAGTTGTTTGGGTGTCTTCTTTTGACATGCCTGATTAAATTGGCATTTCCAAAACTATATTTTTTCAGAGGATTGCCTCTGGATAAAGTACTACCACATATTTTGCAGGTTACTTTGGGAGCATTGACTTTTTTTTGTCCTTCAGGGATGTCATAGAATTTCCAGATGAAATGGTCTTTTTTCTTCTGCTGAGGAGGGTCCTCATCTAAAAATCCGTCGGAATCACTGCTGGATGAATCTCTTGCAGCCATTGCTGTAGATCAGGAAAGTAGGAGATGAAGACAGTACACAGAACAGCTCTTGCTCTCTCCAAGTACAAAGCAATAGTGAGAGAAATGGGTGGGTTTCACACATTATGGAAAAAAAAAAGTTCTGAACCAATGAAAAGTGTTATTTTAAAATCACATGGTTTGACGCGCTTACGCTACGCGCCCCGGGGCGCGTCCCGGGGCGTGTTTCATAAGCGCATCGGGGCGTTTACGTTGCGCGATCGCATGCGCTTCCGGGTGCGCTTACGCGGTGCGTCATAAGACGCATCTCGCGGCTACGCGATACGTGTCTTATGACGCAAGGCGTGGCGGCTACGATGTTGTTTTCGTTCGCGGCAATAGCGCTATCGGGACGCTCATCAGTACGCGCCCCGGGGCGCGCCGCAAGATTGCGCTTACCCGTGCGTTCACCGGTCCGCGCCCCGGGAGCGCACCGAAAAGAATAAAAAAAAAAAAAATGACATAATTATACAATATAAAATTCGCTTTATAATTTATTATTTTTTAAAACTATAAACATTTGCTATTAAAAAACCTATGAAATTCACTGAAAAAACCATAGGTTATAGACCATATATAGTTAGGAATTAGCATTTACAAAACCATTGAAATTCACTGAAAAAACCATAGGTTATAGACCATATATAGTTAGGAATTAGCATTTACAAAACCTTATTTTACTCACACAAAACCATTGAAATTCCATAGTTGCACTAACTATATATCGCGCACTTGCAATCCACTGCTGATGATGTCACATATTACATCATTCATGACATGGTCAGTGACATCACTGATGACATCACTGATGACATCTCAAATGACATCACTGATGACATTTAGCTTAAAAAAAACAAATGAACTAAAGCTATAACAAGTTTTCCTATATATTTCAGAGATTAAACTTCACTAAAACTCCATATATAAAATTCGAAACAAAGATTCACATCTAAAACAACTACAACATCAACCTTAACGAAAAATATAAAACAAAGTAAGTATATGACTTAACCAACAAATAGAGTAAACAGATGAAAACTAAGAAATGTAATCAAAAAGCAAAGCATATCAAACAATACTTTTATTTTATTAGCTTCTACAGACACCAACAAAACAACATTAACAAAATAAACTTCAACTAAAAATAATAAGTATTTTTTTAACAAATAAAGAATAATAGAGACTACATAAACGAAATAATCAAACTATTTTCCTTTTAAACCAACAGAAAAACAGAAACGAGTGAACAAACTACGAACATTGCAAAAATATCCAACAATAAGGACAAAACAAGATATATGTAAGTATATTTTCAAATGTAATCATTATAAAAACATGTTTACTCTTCAATACTTAATAACTAAATGTGTATATATATGTATGTGTGTATATATATGTATGTGTGTATATATATATATATATATATATATATATATATATATATATATATATATCAAAGCTCCTGAATGCCCCCTGGCGAAAGCGCACTCTTCAGCGTCTCGCACACTGGCGTTTGTCGGGTAAGGTGGGGATATATCCTGGATGGGTGCACAATAATTCAAAACTGTCTGTGAAAGCCCGGGATGGGCCTCGGAAGCGTGTCCCCACACAACTCGAAATCCTTTCCAGCTACGTAAAAGGAGTCAGCGCATTGAGGGAAGTTGTGTGGGGACACGCTTCCGAGGCCCATCCCGGGCTTTCACAGACAGTTTTGAATTATTGTGCACCCATCCAGGATTTATTAAACGTGACACGGACCACGAGGCCCAGAGAACCTTGCGTATCACACAGCTGGGCAGCCCAATGGAGGGCAAACAGGAGTATTTATGGGCGTGTCACGTACACAATCCTCTTGTCGAAGCCTCTGAAGACGAGCCAGTAGCTCAGAAACGCGTCAGGCTTTTTAATGGTCGACAAGAGAACTGCAATCTTATTGGGAGATATATCCCCACCTTACCCGACAAACGCCAGTGTGCGAGACGCTGAAGAGTGCGCTTTCACCAGGGGGCATTCAGGAGCTTTGATATATATATATATATATATATATATATATATATATATATATATATATATATATATATATATTTATATATATATTAATATATTCACAGATATACAAAAAATGACAGAAGAAGCAAAATTCATCACCTCACAAAAGGGAAAACTACTTCTGTGCTACATGGGCTAAACTTGTATGCAAGAGAAAATAACAGGAAACAAAACCAATTGGAAACGTAGTAAATACTACTCCAATTCTTACTATGGGACAGCAACAAAAGCCAAAACAAACATTATTATTGTCAGGGAACACAACTATCCCCATATGTCATAGAAATCGAGGTGAGAGATGCTTTAGAAACCATCAGAGAAGAAAGCACCAGCTCCCAACAAGCCAGTACCCAAATATTGAAAAACGTAGCAGCTAGGGTTCCTGAACATGTAACAGGAACACTACCATCCATCCCCATTCTAAAGCGCCTAATAGCCAGAACTAAAAGATCTACTGCTAAGACACCACCCACCCCCAAACTTTTGCAGGAATCACATTTTTACAGGAATACACAGTCACACACAAAGATGAAAAATTCATTCTTCATGACAATAACAGTCATGAAAAACAAGTTATCATCTTTACACTAACATTCAAATGTAAAGGCTGGTACGACCTCTTGTAATCAACAGGATATGAAAAGGTGCCTCCTTTCTATGTTTTCTAAATTGTATAAAGAGGAGAAAACCTCAAGTTCTGATAGTATTCAAGAGTGGTTGGAAAATAAAGCCCTACCAACATTGACAGGAGATGGCCGAAATATGCTGGACGGCTCCATAACGGAAGAGGAAATTAAGCTCCACATAAAAAAGATCAAGAACAATAAAGCCGCAGGGACGGACGCTCTTCCGGGCGAAGTTTATAGGATTCTCCAGTACGTGATAGTTCCCAGATTATGTGAACTCTTTAACTACATTTACAGTTCTGAAGGTAGGGTTTCCGTGTCGTAGAAAGAGGCAACAATAGTGCTTATTTTAAACCCGGGAAAGGACCCTCTTAAAGCGGATTCCTATAGACCAATCTCCCTGTTAAGCGCGGATTATAAGATCTTTACCAGAATGTTGGCAGGGAGGTTGGTCAAGATAGTTCCACAGTTGATCAATGTTGAACAAAAGGGTTTAATCCCGGGAAGGTTCGTTCAGGAACAAACGTTACAGCTAATAGGTAGCATCGAGTTGGCGTTGGCAGGGTCGGCACCCTTGGCAGTGGCTGCCTATGACCCAGCCAAGGCATTCGAACGTGTCAACTGGGTCTTCCTCTGGGAGACTCTAAAAACAATGGGATTCGGTTCCACATTTATACAAACCCTCATCAGTTGCTACGAGGGCGCCTCTGCAGTTATCCTCTTGAATGGTTTACTGACATCGAGCTTTAGTATTAAAAGGGGAACACGACAGGGGTGCCCTATTTCGCCCTTATTGTTCGATATTTATATCAAACCTCTTGCCCAAGCACTGTGACTAGATGATCAAATTACTCCTTTCCAAGTCTCAGAATACAGGTGCAAGTTAGCCCTATATGCCGACGATTTGCTGATTTACACTAACAATCCAGCGGAGGTGCTCCCTAAGGTGGAAACTACTCTGAAGGAATTTGGTCTGTACTCTGAGTACTTAGTTAACTCCTCTAAGACTGAGGTAATGTGTTGGGGCATCAATAGCTGGTCCGGATGCTGTAGCAAGAAGTTTAGGTACTTGGGGATAACTATAGTACAGGATTTCATTAATATTCCCCTGATTAATTTGAGGAAAGTGGCTAAGGAAATAGACCACCTCTTTTCCAGATGGCAGAATTTTCCCCTTACCATCTATGGCCGGGTAAATCTAGTCAAGATGGTTATCCTGCCTAAACTGATGTACTTATTTAGTACTATTCCCCTTTGATTTCCCAGGTAAGCTCTTGGGTAACATTCAAAGTAAAATAGGCAGCTTCATCTGGTCATTTAAAAACTCCAGGTTATCCTGGAAGAAGTTAAAACGAAGACTCTTAAAGGGCGGCTTGGCCCTTCCAGACGTGCTTTGGTGCTCTCTTGCCTTCCAGTTTAAAAACATACATTGTTTAATCTGAAGTCCCGTTGAAACAAACTGGGGAAGGATTTTGAGGGTTATGGCCACTTTCGAGGGAGGGGGCATTGGATTGCTTTATAAGTTCGGGGCACCAAGGTTTTTTAAGAAGGTTCGCCTGAAGGTATTAAAATCAGCACTTAATGTGTGACATAAAGTGAACGCGAGATGGGGGATAAAATACTATTCAGACTTTTCCCCAATCTAGGATTCCCTGAGACTGCCTGTGTGCTTAGAAGATAATCAAGCCTCCCCTATTAAGAAGGCAGGAATTACGATCTGGTCCAACCTAATATCATCTGACGGAGTTCTCCCTTGGGAAGTTTCAAAATCTAAAATTGGTGACCCCTTCTCAAGATTTAAATATGTGCAATTATGCTCTTGGTTTTCAGCATAGAAGGAGCATATAGGCGGGAATTTGGAGATGGAGTACAGCCTTCAGAATGTAAATCCGAAAAAAGGGAAGTGGGATTTTGGTATAGGAGTCTGTTAGACGCTGAGGATGTAGAGCTCCCCCCCTTGCATCTAGTATAGAATTCAGCTGTTCTGGGGAATATATCTGTAAATCTATATGCTCTTTCTGTTCAAACCTTATATAAGTTTGTTAAACCGGCTTCTCCCAAGAAGAATCATTTTTGACGGCCAAATTAGGGCAGGGAGCAAATAAACACCGTCGATGGTTCGACACCAAGTGTTCAAAAGCACATAGAGCACTCATGTCAGCCTTAAAACATAAACCGCGAGACAAGGCGGTCATTACACTGTTAAGGAGAGAGTACAAGCTAGCTATTAAACAACAGCAGGACGACATAAAGGCAGCGGCTTGGGACAATCTACTTTCAGTTGACGTTCTCCGTAATAGGAGCAAATTTTAGACAATAATCAATGAGCTTTTTTTCCTCCGATTCGGATAATTGTGTCACGGATTGTGTCATCCACGATGACCAATGGCAGAGCCACTTTAGAGCAGTCTACGGTGATTCAGACTCAGAAGCCTCAGGCTATATATGTACAGTCCCTGAGGCCGGACCTGTAATCTTCAATGAAGCAGAGGTGGAGCTAGCAATCTCAGAGTCAACTAAAAACAAAGCCTCTGGGCCGGATGGGGTGCCAGTGGACTTTTATAAACATTCCCCGAAGCTTGGGGCCAGAATATTGTCAAACATTTTTAACGCTGCCAATGGCAACCTTTTGCCTATTTCTTGGGCCACATCAATTATAATGCCGATCTTTAAAAAAGGTTGGCGCAATGACCCAGGGTGTTATAGACCCATTTCCCTCCTTGATTCTACAATAAAAATCTTAGGCAGAGTCTTTCTGGTCAAGCTGAGGGACAGTATTGAGGGATGCGGGGGGCTATCAAACATCCAGTATGGGTTTAGGGAGAAAAGAGGTACCCTGGAGCAGTGCTCCAATTTGCACATGTTGATCGCCAAGTATACGGTAGCCAAGGAGGGGTCGCTATTTTTGGCCTTTATGGACCTCTCCTCGGCCTTCGACCTGGTGAATAGGGCCAAGCTATGGGCAATCCTTCTGGAACTTGGCATAGATGGGGCATTAGTTACATTTATGGCATCCCTCCATCAAGAACTGTTCTCCCAAATCCGGGTCACTAACGAGGGAAGGTGCACTACCCGCTTTAAATCTATGCATGGAGTGCGCCAGGGCTGTATTTTGTCCCCCCTCCTTTTTACCATATACATCAATGGCCTGGGTCGACATCTGGAGGAGGTGGATGGGGACGTGCCGCGTATAGGAGATGCAAAGATCCCTGCCCTCCTATACGCGGATGATGCCATCCTCATAGCCTGGACTGGCAATGGTCTGCAGCTTTTACTTGATGCATTTGGGGCATTTATGGACAGGCTGGACCTAAAGGTAAATGCCAATAAATCCCATACCATGGTGGTCGGATCCCATAGGAACAGGGGTAAATCAACAATTTTTAAATGTAAGGGCGAGGTGGTTACTAGGGTAGCTGTGTTCCCATACCTGGGGGTGCTCTTTGATGAGAAGGGCTTTTGGGGACCCCAGGTAAGGGCAAAGAGCCTATCCGTGGCTAGATCAACCACGGCACTTATGGGTTTCACAAAAAGGCTGGGGGCAAGGTCCATGGAGGCCCTGCTCAAGGTCTATAACGCTAAATGCATCTCAATCGCGATGTATGGGTCGGCCCTATGGGGATATGTACATTTAGAGACAATCCAGAGGGTAGAGAATAGGTTTTTGCGTTCCTTGTTGTCTGTGCCCCAGTCGACTCCGACTTTTTCCATCCATACGGAGATGGGCCTGGATTATGTCATCGACAAGCTCAACCTGGCGCCGTTAACATTCTGGCTTAAGATCTGGCTTAACAAGGAACTAACCCTTAATCACGCGATTTTAGCAGATGTAATGTCCTTAGATCATTACCACAAAGTGCCCTGGTTGGAGTATCTGAGAAAATCCTTTGAATACCTGGGACGCCCGGACCTTTTCCTGTCACCATCCTGTATCAGGAAGGCGGATGTGAATCTGGTCAAAAAACATTTTATGGAAAGGGCCAGTCTAGCCAGGGAAGAAAGGGAAATGCTGAAACCCACTGTGCGATCCCACTATATGCTTTTAGGTTCTACCTCACTTGAGCAATACCTTATAACTGTCACAAAGCCATTTCATAGGTTTTTATTGATAAAGTTTAGATTTAATTTGATTCATTTTTATTTGGGCAATTATTCTACTTGGGTCAAACCAGATTTAGCCACCCCTTGCGACCAATTTTCAACCCAAGACACAATGCACTTTGTAATGTTTTGCGGGCTCTTCTCGGACATAAGAAAAGAATATCTGCACCCTATTTTGAAGGAGGCTGGCTTTACGCAAGTTAGGCCGGCATTAGTTTTCTTTCAGTCTTTGAGCAGCATCCGCATCACATTTTGTGTGGCTAATTTCTTAGTGGCGGCTTCCTGGATCAAATTGCATAACGCCCCACGGTCTGTGACAAAATTAATTTTTAATCATGCTATCTATGTGTTTTTATCCTTTTGACCTATTGTATTGCACATGCTGAAAATTAAAATTTATCAAATTATTTTATATGTGTACAAAAATGTTTTTATGCCTTTTATGATTTTTACAAATCGAATAAAGTGTATTTGACTAACTGACTGACTGAATCATTTTTATGTTATTAATAGGCTGTATTACACACCCAAGAAAATTGCAAGATTCGCTCCATGCCCACCTCCCAAGTGCCCTAGATGTGATCTGACATTCATATGTTTTTTTAATGTGTTTATTTAAGAGTCTTTTGGCATAATGTGGAGCGTGCCCTGAAAGGCATTTTTAAACTTAAGTTGAATTTAAACAAGTTATTTTGGGTCTGGACTATGATCTTACAAGTGAGCTTTCTGCTGTGCAAGTGGGATTATTTCTTTCCTTGGTCCTGATTGCTCGCAGGGAGATTTGCAAATTGTGGCAGGACCCCCGACCTCCGCTGTATGAGAGCTGGATGGGTGCTGCATTAGGTATGGCACGATTGGACCAGGGCCTGGTAAACGACAGGGATAAAAACATCTGGCCACCGCTGACATCATGGGGCACGGAAATGAGGCTGGTCTAAGGTCTCAATGGTCCAATTATTACACCAAGCCTCGCACAAAAGAAGCTGGCCTTGTTGGCCTAAAGCAAATGCAATAACATAGGCCTGGAGCGCCCAGATTGGAATGGGCTTTTATTGTTAATCTGGCAGACGCTAAAGGTGAAATGAGGACTAAAAAAAACCAACAACAAAGAAACATTAAAATGTAAAAGAATCGTGAAACATAGATGATGGATGGTACATTTGAAGTTTGCCCCAAGCCTTTTTTTTCCAACTATATACCACCCATGGCGAATATGAAGAAACTAACATCCCCTTCATATACGCACTACTCCTCAACAAGCAAAATACTACCTACATAGAACTCCTTACAATAATAAAACAACAAATTGACAACTACTTCCCCAAAAAAAATAATAATCGGCTTTGAACAAGCACTGATTCAGTCAATTTTAAAAATATACCCACACACTGCAATACAAGGTTGCCGTTATCACTTCAACCAGAGTATCTGGCGACATCTCCAAAAATATACTCTAAGTATAGATTTGGTCACAAATAGCAACTTTGCTTACCAAATCGAAAAATGAATAGCCCTGGCCTATGTACCAACAACAGAAGTAGCTAACCACTATAATATACTTTTTGAAAGCCCTTTCTACCAAGCCAACGATGCAAAACTAACACCCTTCCTTAACTACTTTGAAGACACCTGGGTAGGAAGACTACATAGGTCTGGGCACCGAAGGCAACTAAAGTTTCAAATCCCCTAGTGGAACGTCTATGAAAGCACCCTAGCTCAAAAAGCTAAAACTAATAACGCAGTGGAAGGATGGCATAATGCCTTCCAAGCCACAATAGGAAGAGGACAACCAACCTTACACAAACTAATAGAAGTCACATAAAAGAACATAGCTATCAAGAACTAAGGCTAGAACTATCCCACACTAAAATAGGTCTTTAGTAAGCAAACAAAAACAATGTAACAATGTACGAATTCCTACAACACAAAACTTGACTATTCCCAAACACTAAAGGACTAGAATACCTAGAGACAAAAGCCAAATCTATACTTTGAACAAAAAACAATACCAAACATCATGAAGCATTTTAAAATGACAAAACATTTAAACAACATAATTTTACTCTTTTTTAAATTAATAATTATAATTATGTCATTTAAAAATTAAAAACGTACATTTAAAATATATGCCATAAAATAATTATTAAAAGAAAAACAAAATATAACCAAAAAAAATCCCACCCATAATAATAAAACGTAACTGACAGTTATGTCGCAGTACACGGTCCTGGAAAACAAATACATATTAGATAAATCGAAAAACAAATCCATCAGAAAAGAAAGCCCCGAAACATGCAAAAATACAACTGTAGAACAAAAGGCTCCAACTGCACAATCCTCTCAATAACAAAACCCTGAAAACCTCAAAAATTAGCTTAAAACAAATGCTCCAAAACCCGAAAAATAAAAGGAAATGTAAAAAAGTTATTTGTTTCAAAGAAACAAAATACATTTTCATTTTTTTAAAAGCGTGTCTTCAGCACCTTCTGTTCACAAAACAGGAAACCTGCAACAAAAAAAACACCCCCCCACAATCATATATATAAACCCACACACTTTACTCTCAACATTAAATACAACATAACATAATTAAATAATACATAACTAACACTATATATCACTCTACTACTCTTCTACACCATGTCAAACACATTGAACACTAAACTACCAAAACAACAGCAAACTACATAAACAACAATCATTTAACACCCTAACAAATCAAACTCCAATACTACTACCTCCCATCTACCCTAAACCTACCTTAAAAGTAAAAATCAATCTTACCATAACTGACGAAACACAACTCCCAACCGGAAGGTTCTGCCTTCCAAAATTTCCTAAAAATAAAACAGATAGACAGAAAAGTGAGAAAATGGAAAAATAATGGCTGCGTGATAAAAATGCAAACAAGACTAACTCCCCATAGACAAGAATGGAGAAATAATAAAAAAGTCTCCAAAAATTAAATACATAATATAATATTTTGATTTTTTTTAACAAATGTACAAACAATTTAAAATATATATTGAATATATTATCACAAAACATAAAATATACAATAATGTATATTTCTTTGATGTACTCACCTTCAGAATGTAAAATGACAAGAAGACTATTGTAAATGTGCAACCAATATAACAATCTTTAATAAAAAATATGATACAAAAATATATTTTGTAAATTATTTAATTTATTAAATATTATTTTATTTAAATAATAATATTTAATATACTAAATAATAAATGCAAAATGTACAAACTAACTTTGTAAAAAACATATTATACAATTTTATGACAAAAATAAAATGATAGTGTATTTAAAAATGTAAAAACAAATGTACTAAAATGTTTACTTTTCTTCAAAAATAAATAATAAATCAAAACGTTTATAATGAAAGAACTGAAATTATACTTACTTTACCACTACATAACTATACTTCATGTAGGAGCTTATAGGGTAGGTGCCAATCATAGGTGTATCCTACACTAGTGTACCCTAATGCATTTGTGTGTTTTCACTGTGTGTTCAACATAGCAATGGGTGTTTTCGACTTAGCAGTGACCCTGGGCCTGCCCAGAGCAGAGCCCATGGCACTCTCAGGGGCAGAAAACCAGCATCCAGTGGTCTCAAATGCGGCAAAAAGTGGAGGACCTCTGCAAAAAGGTCCTGATATCCAACATTACTAGTTTGTTGTAAGGGTGATTTCTATTCGTGTTTTGGGTCACTGCTAAGATGGTAGGGTTTGCCTGCCTAGAAGAGATCTCTGTGCTTCCAGAGGAGGAGACACAACAGTAAATGTAGCAATGTCACTTGATTATAAAACAATTTGATACTTAATGTTAGGTCTGTCGGCGGTGTTGGGTCACCATTTATGTACCTCATGCAGGTGACTTGTTGGCCCAGGCTCAGCAGCTAGGCCACTCAGAGCCAAAGAAATATCACACTTGCTAAAGGCTTGTTCTCCCTAGATGACCTATCGGATGGAAGAAGGTTCCCAGGGAGGATTGCAGCGTTAGAACCAGGGACATATTAAGGATTTTAGGAGTCTGGGTCAAACATATTTTTGGGGCCCCCTGTTCTTAACAGATTCTAATTTATCATCCTACTTCAGCTCTTTCATGCCCTCTTTAGCCAAGTCATTTGACAGTGCATAGGAACACTCGCCCAAATTCTAAAGCTGTTGCATTTAATATTCAGGGATAGTGAGGTGTGCTTTCAGTATTGTAGCCCAGCAGCAGCTCACTATTACTGCAAATAATCTCTGTGGCAGCCACCCATTTCTCATTTGTGAGGTCTTTGGATCTAAAATAATCTGTTTTTATGGATGTTGTAAGAAACATAAATGCAACATTTCTCTGAAAAATGTCTGTAGTAGACTCTCGCGCATCACTCACATTAAAAATTAATTAAAGGAAAAAGTATTTAAACAATCTGTTTAAGAATTATTCAAGGTCTTCAGGGCAAGACTCTGAAGAATAGAACTGGCTCTATCAGGGGCCCCAGTGAAAGGCTGGGGCCCTGGGCCAGAGTCCACTTTGCCCATGTCTTAAAACATCTACGCCTAGCACAGCTGTCATCTAGCAACACTATCCAACTTAATGCTCATATTTTGAAGATCAATTCAAAACACTGTATAAGCTAAACAAAATGTATCTCCCATTTTTGTTTACAGTCAAACGCATGAAAGCATACAAACGATATTTTGCGTTTTATTACAGCGAAGGTATTTTGAATGCTACGTGCATGATGGCAAAAGCTACTCTGCCCGTTAGTATATTTTTCGATGTCTACATACGCAGACTTTTTTAAGCCACATTTACCGCTAGGATATTTACTTGCCTGCAATCAATCATACAGTGTTTCATTTGCTCTTTCGGTGCGAATTATTTCACTAGCCTGTAATCCAAAGGCACAAATATCTCTACAGATATCCTGCCAACCTCAGAGCTCTGTTAAAAATGCGCCTTTTCCAGAGGATACTTCACTGCCTGAGCCAATTTTCAAATGGGTGGGGGTAAGGTAAAACATAAATATGAAATAAAAAAAAAAAAATCCTTGCTAAGTAAATGAAAGCAATGCCCCGATTTTTTTTATTGCCAAATTTCTGTTCCCAAATAGAGCAGTAACGGCTTTAACCCCGAAGAATAATACTACCAGATTGCACAGCTGACCGTGTAATATTGATATAATTTCGCTAGGTGGCACAATAGGGCTTCGTGAAATACTTCTGCATGCTTACTGAGTTTCAAACACTGTCGAAAAGGCCACACTGTTGTCCTTTGTAATCGCATACAGGGGCGTAAAATCACAGCATTTTCCCCTTATTTCTCACCTCTACCTCTGAAGGTAAACCAGGGGTACGTTTTAAACGGTACATTTTCTAATATATTCTTCTACAGATGTACACACATACTACGATGTGAGAATGTAATGAACTACATTTAACAACATATAGTGAGTGCCAAGATACTAGCAATGGTGAACTTGCAGTTCATAAAATAATGATTAACATAACATTGTGCAAGGAATGAGTGCACATATTCAGTGCTTTAAAAGTCAATAAAGAAGTTCAGTCATCCGAACCTGGGCTGCACGGAGAAGTGAAGGTACACGGTTTATGGGTGAGGCTATTGTCTTGTTAGAAGAGGCTTGACATTTAATGAAATTTCAATTTTACTTTTGCATGCTGATTTCTGCTGCTTGTGCACGCTGTTTTGTATTTCAGTGATTGCACGTGTAAGAGGACCTATTGAACAAGCTCTTTTAGTTTACCATTTTCAATGCCCTGTATTAGTCGTGTCTCAGCCTGCCATCACTACTTGCCATCAGCACCCAGGCTCCCCGACCCAGCATCCGTTTTGTCTCTGTTTACTACACTTTCTTCTCTTCATCATGAAGTCTTCCTTGTCCAGCATCTCACATGTCTCTTTGCTTTCCTTTCTCGCCTCAGGCCAGATGCAGGAGGGAAAGCGTTCCTCTTACAACCGGTCATGCTTAATGCAGAATGCCCCCTATGCCAATTATCCCTTCCACTGTAGGATTTTTTTTTAATGATGTTAAGTTGTCTCACGCAAAGAGAAAATCATCAAGATCTTGATTTTTAGGTCTGGACTACAGACAGCGTTATCAGCATGTTGGCATGACCTATAGATTGTATCAAATACCGTACATATTTTTCAAGTAGAATTGGGATTAGCCCTTTGCTCTTGAGTCAATGCCTTTTTAGGTTTCGACCTGGCGAAAAGCTGCGCCGCGCAGCTTTTCGGCGCAGGTCGAAATCTTTTGTTAGAGTATTGTGGCTTGGGCACCGCCTCACTCTCCCATTGGCTACCTCCAAAAATGGAGGCTAGCCATTGGAAGTGAGATGTGCCTGTCATCGTTCGAGGCGATTCGTGGGCGTTTCGCCGATGTTTTTCTCATCCTGCCTCTTTTCTGACGTCATGTGGCTGTGGGCGTGTATTTTTTTTTTTTTTTTGTCCCGTGATGTTTTCGTCATTTTTAAAGTGCCTTTAGCCGGAGTGGTTAGCGAGAGCCGCTAAGCTTTTTTTCCTTAAACCTATCCTGCCCCCCCTCCCGATGTCCGTGTGCCCGTTCCGTCGTCCCCGCCCCCCCACCCGCTGTCCGTGTCTCCGGCCTGTGTTTAGCGAGTTCGTGTGGGCTTTTGGCGAAATCGGAGGAGCTCCGTCCCCAGAGTAAGTAAACTAGTCACAGAGGTCTTACCATCTTTTGTTCAATGGACAGTCTCTCTGAGAAAGGTCCAGGGATGGCGAAGAGTTGGAGCTCAGAGAGTACCGCTCACAATATATTCTTTAATCACTGTGTTCATGTGTGTTACTTCATCTTGCATCCCTTAGAACATTTGACTAATATGGATGTATTTCTGTATTTTTTATTCTCCATATGAATCTTGGACATCAGTTGGTAGGAATTTAGACAGTAGGCTGCCCGGGCACAAGACCGGGCTTGCAACGCGCCGCAGCAGGCCGTGGGGTCACCGCACAGATTGTGCTCAGACTTGGCCGGGCATGTCCGGGCTGCCTGCTCCGAGCTGCTCTCGTCAGCCGCCTGCCTCTGAGGAGAGTGACGGCAGATCCTGGACGGGCTCAGCTGTGCGCATTCTTGCACGCGCGTCGCCTGCTGATGCTAGGGCGAACCAAAAAAGCACAGGCATGCCTGAGCATATCCTCGTCAGCTCTCACTAAGTTGTTTTTAGTTTTTTCTATTTTTGAGAATAGAAAACAACAGAGAAACACGCTTTGTCACAGAGAGTTCAAGGCTAAGTTTTGAAGTAGTCTAAGGCGTTGCCGGTGCTTTAATGAAATCCTGCAAAACTCTCAACAAGTGGCTGGGCAGTGAAGCCGAACACGAATGTTAAGAGTTATTTTTTTATCTGTGCTCGCGTATGCAGTCGGGACATTGTCCCTGGCTGGTTCAGCCTGCAAACAGAAGCTGCAGCTACGCTCCATTTACCTGCCTTTGCGGCTACTGTAGAGAGACGGGAGTCCTATTTGTCCACTTCAGTGCCGGATGTGTAGTCTGTAATCTGAAAATTTAAATAGCAGAACAGCAAAGCAGTGTACTCATTTAGCTGCCCGCGCGCCGCGCCTTCTCTCAGAGCTGCAATTCGGGTCCGTATTTGTTTATATTAATTAAGTTAATTGGAAAGTGATGTGCTTCACATGTGGTGAATTGCGAAACATCCAGCCTGTGATTTGGAGCCTGCTGGCTCGTTTCCCAGTGATATCCGTTCATCCCGGGGTGCTGCAACCAGACTAGTCACGGGCCAATCATTTCTTTTTCTGGTACGTCGAGCAACAAAACATCCCTGGCAAAAACAGTACACCTTCTGGAAGCATCAAGGGAGGAATTAACCAGGAAAGTAGATGTATGCAAGTTTGGAGTATGAGTGCTCAGTGGAAAGGATTTTACTTTTTCAAAAACCCAACTTCCTCTATGTATGAAGGTTTTGCTTTTAGCAGAAATGCCAGGATGATACTAAATTATAGATATTTTATATCGGCTGTGGTACTCCTTTCTTCAACCCTTAGAAGGATGAATAGCGGCGTTGGCCCTACTGGGCCACGATTCTGTGCTCCGAGTATTGCACACTGACCTCCATAGCGCGCGCTCTCAACCCACTGAGCCTCTTGCTAGAAAATCGGGCCCCATCGTCTTTTTGCTGCTACAACCCGTTCTCCAGGGATTGTGCATGAGTTTGTGAAGCGTAATGAAAAATAAACGATAATCAGTTACTTGATAGACTCAAACTAATGTTTTATTCAAAGGCAGGGTGGAAAAATGAAATTAAATGACATGAAGTGAAATTTAACAAATGTGAACTTCTGACTGCAGTTAGTGATATTACGCGAACCTTTGGCTGATCAGCGATGCAGAGATAATATTGTGCACTGTACGTCTAGGGTCTTGCGAGACATTAAGCTATTGGCATTGTAAATGACAATGCCATTTATTTATCGGTTTTCAAAACCAACACATAAATAAAAAATTTGTCATTTACAATGCCAATAGCTCTAACGTTTACAAAGGCGAAACCGTTGCATTGTAAATGCTTGTTTCTTTATCTCAGTACTCTTCTCCTTATTGGATGGCGTTCCTCCCTATTCTTGTGTCTATCTCATCCAAGAGCATTTCGGTCTCACAGTGCTCTAATTGGATGATGTATTCTTCCGAAGTTGATATGAGACATTGCATTGCAGTGGAGGGAAATGGACTACTTTCTCTCTCTGCCTATGTCCCATTCTTTTTCCCCATCCCTCCCATTTTACCCAGCAATCTTTTGCCAGTTGATGCCTCTATTGTTTCAAAACTGTTTTGTATCTACTTTTTGCCACCCACTGCACAGGTAATGGCTATCATAAAATGTTTTTTAGCGTTTCAAGATGGTCTCCTCAAAGTGTGCACAAAGACATCTTCAAATGAATGTATTTGTTCCTAACAAATCACATTTAAAGTTGCCCATGACCTATGGACGTGCACTAAAGAGCACCATCTTTGAGCAGGATTTATCAAAATAATACACATGTATTCACAGAGGCCTCCAAAGAAGTGTGTGCATCCCTGTGGCCTATCTTTGAATTAAATTTGTTAAAGCATTACAGATACATTCATATTCGTCCCCTTTGGATGCTTGCACAAATAGGGCGACCATCGTTGAATGATATTTTATTTTAAATTGCAGATGCATGCGAAGATGCACCCGGTGGATACACAAACATTCGCAACAGCTACTTAAGTAAAAAAAGAAAAAGAAAAAGAATGCGCAAAGCCAATAGGTTTCAGAGTCTGGTTCCACAGGATTTCTCAATGCTTGCTTCCCTGTGCATTCTGATTCCTACAGTCCTGCATTCCATCGGGATTATCAGTAACTACAAATACCTGCACCAGACTGCAAAGGGCAATCCGAGATTGGATGTTTCAGTACTGAGACATCTAAAGAACAAAACTTGTTTATACCTCTCATGTACTCATCCCTCAATAGCAAGACATACAGGGCTACATTTATCATGTTCTTTGAGTTACAAACCCAAATGCAACATTCAATTCAATCAGGAAAGTATATGCCATTACACATTGTAGTCATCTTGAAGACAACGTCTCCTTCTAAAGCAGATGCCATCCATCCATCTACATCCACACGTCATGGAAATGGATGACATACCTTTTTATGTTAATGTTTGTAACCTTTGATAGCATGTGCAATGTATGAAAAAGTATGACACACTCACTGGGTGTCCATGTTTGCTTTCACCTGCTGGTGGCATTAGTGTAACATGACTACTTTTAGGAAGCACATGTTATCTACTACTGATCTGAGATGTAAAATCAATAAATATTTATTTAATTCCATGTGAGCACAAATCTCAATATGTGCTTACTCAACATTATGTGTACATTTGCGTGCTTGAGAAAAGAAAGAAATACTATTATGTAGTTTATAATGTGTCCCTGCCGACATGCATTGATCACCACTGGTGATTTTTTGCCAATATTACTTAAAGTGTTTGCCACTTTTTCATTTACTTTTTATATTGGTTTTGCCCGCTTATTTCTGCTCACACGTTCCTCTCCCCTTTTCCTCCGTTCATTGGTATGCACCTTACAAGGTTCTGATTTGGAAAGTTGGTTCCCTTCTCTGTGAAGAACGAGCAATTAGTGTTCAGTTAAGTGCTTTTCCTCAGCAGTGTGCGATGGTGTTCTATAATGTTTAATTAAAACAAAGTTACCTTCTGCTTGGCTTTGTAAGTTCCATTATTACACAATTACAGCACCGGCGGTGAGATCTTCGAGACTGCGCAGTGGGCAGTGTTCAAATCTGCGGCAGCGCAGCAGTGACTATCTGTGAAACGTTTGGGTGGCAACACTAAAATCTAGCATGTGGAACAAAATTAATTTTCTGGAATGCTGCCCGTCGCTTTATTGAGAAGTCTAATCTTCTGTAAGGTGAAATGATGCATGTTCAATTGGTGGTGCATCATAGCCTGTGGGAACAAAGGCCCAAATGTATTGTACTTTCACTCAGCGCAACACAGCAAGCCACCTTGCTGCGCCGCGCAAAAGGAAAAGACAAACTCAACAAGATGATGGATGGAGTGTTGAAACTTTTCAAACACTCACCCCAGTCAAAAGATTTCGGATAAATCCATTGTTTTTTGCTAATAATGCCAGCCCAGTTTGAACCCAGCCATATGCAAACCAGTCTTGTCCCTGCTCTTCATGAGAGCAGTCCAGCCCGAACTGCCAGACCAGGCCCTCCTTGCACTGGAAAAAACTATCCAGGGACCAGTTTCGGGGTATCATCCCTCAGCAGCCAGGCTAGCTTGAATCCAGTGGCACAGTGAGCAAGGGACCCACGTCTGGGCATACCCTTTGTGACTTAGGGCAAACATAACAAGCACAAGATGATGGACAGAGTGCTGGAACTTTTTGCTCACCCCCAGTCAAAAGATCTGGTTTAAATCTGTTGTTCTTTTGCTCACCATGCCACCCTATTTTGGACCCAGCCATATGCAAATCAGTCTTGACCTTGCTCCCCAGGGGAACAGTCCAGCTCAAACTGCCAGTCCAGGCCTTCCCTGGACTGGAAACAAACATCCTGGGACCGGTTTCGAGGTATCACCCCTCATCAGCCAGGCGAGCTTGAATCCAGTCGCACGGAGAGAAAGTGATCCACGTTTGGGCATACCATTGGCCACTTAGGGTGAACATACCAAGCACAAGATGATGAACGGAGTGCTGAAACCTTTCAAACACTCACCCCTATTCAAGAGATCTGGGTTAAATCCATTGTTCTTTTCCTCAACATGCCACCCCAGTTTGGATCCAGCCATATGCAAATCAGTCTTGACTCTGCGCCCAATGGGAATAGTCCAGCCCGAACAGCCAGGCCAGGCCCTCCCTGGACGAGTTTCGGGGTATCACCGCTCATCAGCCAGGCTAGTTTGAAACCAGTGGCACAGCGAGCATTTGTGTGTCTTTTGCTTTCTTGTGTGAAAGGGAAAGGGTAGGAATGCAACACATTTAACATTATACTGTCCTTTTCTTGCACTGGTGCACAATATGCTGCCTTGTGGTAGCGCAGGTATCCGTGCATCATCGTTGAAGGTGCCCATTTCTCCATAAAACAATCCTCAGAGACATTTTCCTTTTTCTATGATAGAAGAAAGATGACAAAACAAGGAGAAATAAACATATGTCACATTGGTATGCCTCCCTTGAGAAGTTCAGCATTCTAATGCTTTCTTGGTCTTCCACTAATGGTAAATCTGGGAATGCATCAAAATCCATGGGTGAATGCATAGGAACACTCATGCTTCACCCATGGAATGCCTCCATGGGGCACAGTAGTGCAAGGCAGTATTTTGTGCTATCTTGTTGTAACTGTAGATTTATCAAGCTGTGTAGGGCCAAGCACTGTAGACTTGCGTGGCTTGATAAATCTGACTTTATTGTTGCGTAGCCCTTGCACCCCTATGAGTGGCTCAAGAGTGATGCAACACTATCATAAATATGGGCCAAAATGATCGAGTCCTTATAACTTTATTTTTCTGGCTCATGTCGATGTGCACACTGTTTTATGCATGCAACTTACCAGATCAATTACATATTTAATCCTTTAATACAGTTTTAGAAACATCTATTGTTGTACACAAGCTAAAAAAGCATAAGGTATCTACTAGTTCTGACCAGTGTAGAATGTGTTTAAAAAAAAATATATATATTCCGACCCTTGCACTAACTCTTTGAGAGAAAATTGCCTTCTTTACATATTGATACTCATTGCCTAAAACACAAAACTAGGTGTGTGGGAGTGGGCTGAATGTAGTATTGAATTACCAGCTTTTACTTTCCTGTATAATTCAGAGTTTAATACCCCGTTGATTATGGTGCGCTTGAGATCAAGGAATTCTATAGTTTTCTGACTATGTTACATGGTGAATCTTATGTTCATTTAGTTGTTGTTCAATTTTGTAACAGTTGTTTTTAAATCTTGTTCATCCCCCTCCCACAGAATGAATATATTATCAATTTACCTGAGCCAAATATTGACCTTACTGGTCCATTGCTCCATTTTCTTACTCCAGAGCACCTGCTTTTCCCACTAGCCCACCATTAGGTTGGCGTAGCTTGGGGCAAACAGGTGCCTATGGAAGTTCCTTGTATCTGTTTAAATACCTCATTTTCAAACATGAAAACATTCTCGATAAGACAGATCTCGATCATGTTTAAGAACATGTGTGTGTGCTCTAACATGTGAATGCTCTGTGCTTTGAGAAAATGTTTACATGCTTGCAACCCATCTACGTGTCTGATGCTGGTATATTGGATTTCCACGTCCATTCAAACAATACAATGTGCTTTACCCTAGTACAAGTTCTGTATTTTTTGTAAGAAATCCTTTGTGTATCTTACATAAGAACTGAGATCCTTCACAAAGGGAAAATGGAAGTAATTCACAAAAAGTGATGTGTTTGTCTTTGATGATACAATGAGACATCCAGGGGGATCTGTAAATTCCTATGTACCTTTGGGAGTAGGTAAAATGTGGGTGACACAGGTGTTTAATTTCTCAGGATCTGCTGTTCATCCCAATTCAGAAGCTGTCTGTCAAACCAGCCCTGAATCTGGTAAAATATCTATGTTGTAAGTTGGTTAGATATGTTTTGTCTACCCTGGTGTAACATGTGGTGTTATTCACTTGTCGATGGGCTTCATGAATGTATGTCATTCTGCTCATCAAGACCACATTGCCTCCTTTATCGGAGGGTTTAATTATGAGGTTCTCATCTTTTTATAGTTTTGTGACTGCCTTCTACTGCTCTTTTGTCATATTCCTTCTGTGGGACATCCTGCTTTTGAGACTTAGTATATGTTGGACTGTATCACAGAAGATTTCTGTGTGATCCTTTGCTATTGTGGTATATATTTCAAAGACACCCTGAATCTAGTTTCACTAGTTGTTCCACATTAATCCCAAATATGTCAGGTAGTTCTTTAAAATTAGTTGGATCAAACAGTTCCCGTGTTTCAGCCAGGGTGCAACTTTGATCATGATTGCTGATATCATGTTGCATAAGTAATGTCCTCAAATGGCAAATACAATCTTTTCTCAGAGTGAGTAGCCTGGGTTTGGTATACTATGTTCTGTTTTTGCAGTGTGTATACATTATGCAATTTTAATTTGCATCAATATTTGTAAAAATCGATTCGCCTGTACATAATCCAACGGCATAACTGGACAAAAAGATAACCTCAACTTTAAAACTTGTTCTTCACCATCAGCGATTTCTCTGTCAGACAGGCTAATTATGTTAGTTGTTGCATTGTGCCCACCATTACTGTTTCTTTGATCCCTGGCAGCTGGTTCCCATAACAGTGATGCTGCTTTTTTCTAGGTTGTCATATTCTTTGGTTTTGCCTCTTGCGCCTTGCTCCCATCCTTTTTGTTTACCCCTGAATGAGTGTTCGCTGTTTTTTTGGAGGAGACGGAATTCCTTCAAAAATGACTTTGCTTCTGTGAACTTCAAGAATGTGCTGTCTAAAGAATCTTGATCTGAACATATGCCTGTTCCAGATTCCCATCTTCCTGTATCCTCTGCAGGTCCAGTTCAACACTTATCAAACTTTCTTGCAAAGGTTAATATCCACCCAGTTTTGTAATCCTGTTTATTGTGCTGGAATTTGCGTTGTTTCCTCTCAATAACTTCCTTCTTGTTTATTTTGATCTTATCATCTACAATTTTTAATACTTTTTTGGCATCATCGTGATCTTCTTCCTTTCTGAAATTTTCCATTACATTCTGGAATTGAGCTTAAAAAATAGAAAAGGGGGGAAGGCTAGAAACATCATGACCCTTAGGTGGCTTGGGGGGTTCCTTCACCCCGCTGGACCCAAAAAGCATTTTTTTAATGTTGGGTTGTAGTTGCATTGGATCTGCGACTCCCACTGACATTATTTTTAAAAATGTGCTTCATTTAAAATCAGCCCATGGGATGAGCCAGGTCCCGGGGCATTTGTAAATATAGGAGGGTTGCACACAGGGCTCCTTCCTCAGGCTAGTCAAAGCCCCGGTTATCACCACTTCCCTGGGGCAGTCTCATCATTATTGGCAGAGGTGCCCTCTCCGACCGCCACCTCCCTGGGTCACAGAGGTGAATAGTAAATAAGTGGGAAGGCCCTATGGCCTCCCCCTCACCCGGCATCACCACATCCCCATGGCTAAAGATAACAAGAATGAGGGGGGCAAGGTGGCCCCCACAAATCTGGGGAATGTCACCTCTCCAGGGCAATTGAAATAAATGAATAGGGAGACTACGCTGCCCCCTGCAGCCCAGGGGCCTGCCATCTCCCTCAGGCTAATTTAAATAAAAATGCATGGGCTGTGGCCCCCCCACTCAGCCCCAGGGACTGCCACCTCCCCGGGTCAAGTTTTCTAAATTAAATACAGGGGCTGCATGGCCACGTCCCCGGGGCTTAATTTACAAAGGAGTGGGGCAGCGTGACCTCCCTTTGGGAACCCTACATGGCCCTGGGGACCGACATCCCCAGGGCTATAACAGCAATATCCCAGGGTACTCACCCCCGGAACTTTGCAGTCTGTTATGGATTGGCTGGAACACTGCTCCGACCAATCCATAGCAGACTCTCTGTCAAGTGAGCAGGTAAGCAGACATTGCTTTGAGATCCAGGGAGCAGCATGTCAGCAGCTTCATGGGTCTCAAAGCAATGCCGGCTCCTGCAGGATGCGGGGAGTGAGCAGGGACTGCGGGGACCTTCAGTTCAGTCCCCCCGTTGGTCCCAATGAAGTGGCTTGGCCCCTGGCGATGGGGTCTCCAAGGCCTATATCAGCCCAGAGAAGGGGCACTATGTGGCCCCCTTCCTTTATTTTGCAAAAAATATATAATAATACAAAAAGAAAAGCCAGACCCCGGTATGGGGTCCCCAGGGCCAAAATCTTCCTGGGAAGGGATCCACGCGTCCCCCTTCTGAAAAATAGATAAAGGGAAGAAAAAGCTGCAAATCAACTGAGACTGTGCCCTTTCACCAATCTGCAAATGTACCCTCCGGCATGCTGCTGGTTAGGGGCTGAAGTTCCCGTGGCTGTTGAGGGTCCTTAGGATCCAACACGGCCTCCTGCTACCTCCAGCAAGTTCCACACCGTGACATTGCTGAGAGGTGGTCGGAGGCCAAACCTACTTTCTCCACCACTCTGCAAATGCACCTCTAGGTGCACTGCTGGTGGGGCGATGAGGTTCCACTGTATTCCTGAGAGCCCCAGGACTAAAGTGGACTTCTTCCTCCAAGCAGCAGTGCACCATGAAAGCTGCTGTTTCCTATAACGCTCTCCCCTTTGCCCTCCGAAACATTCAGGACCGCTGATCTTCAAGAAGAACCTGAAAACATATCTCTTTGCATAAATCTCTGATGGTTGCCCCTCTTTGTTCTGCACCGGGACACTCTCAAGTATGTGTGCGTGACACAAATTAAATTAACATAATATAACATTTACAAAGTGGTGGAGAAAGGGGGTATGGCCTCTGAGGACCTCTCAGCAACCCAGCTGTGTGGGTCTTACTAGAGGTTACAGGATGGCTAGTTTGCCCCAAGGACCCTCAATAGCCAAGAGGACTTTATCACACTACTAGTAGAGTGCCATGAGGCATGTTTGCAGAGTGGTGGAGAAAGGGGGCATGGCCTCCTACCAGGTCTCAGCGTTCCTGCTGTGTGGGACTTACTGGAGGTAAGAGGCAGGGTAGTTTGCCCCCAAACTACTTCTCCAGTTATATCTAATAAGTCCCACATAGCGGGATTGCTAAGAGGTCTTCAGAGGCCACGCATCCTTCCTCCACCACTCTGCAAACGTGGCTCGTGGTGTACCTCTGGTGGGGCATGAAGTACACTTTGCTCCTGAGGGATCTTGGGGCCAAGAAGACCTCCTGGTACCTCTTATAAGTCCTACACAGCTGGATTCCAGAGAGCTGGTCGGATGCCCAGACCCCTCTCTCCACCACTCTGTAAACATGACTACTAGTTAAAAAACCATTGAAATTCACTGAAAAAAACTAAATTTACAGGGACGTTATAGTTAGGAATTAGCATTTAAATAACTTTAGAAATTCACTGAATACACCAATAGTGACAGGGACATTATAGTTAGCAAACATATTTTTTTAAAAACTCTGAAATTTACTGAAAAAAACGAAGGTTACAGGGACGTTATAGTTAGTGTCAGACTTCACTCATACAAAACCAGTGAAATTCAGCCATTTTAGTTACCTGAGCTAACTATAACTCACCCCGCAATGTACTGTTTATGACCTCACATATTACATCACTCGTGACATGGTAAGTGACATCATTGTTGCCATCATTATCCAGTGACTGTGAGTGATTTTAAAGAGTAAACACTTAAAAGAATAAAACCACTTAATTTGCACTTACAGTGATGTAGTGAGCACAAGGTAAGTGTTTTGCTTTATTTTTAAATTTTGTTTCCCTATTCCATCGTTTATCTACTTACTCAACTCCACCGCTCTTACCTACGCTGCCCATGCCTGTATATAAGTGACTGTATGTGTGAGTGAGTGATTGTGGGAATGGCTGTATGGGTGAGTATATGCTTGTGTCAGGGACTGTATAGGCGAGTGAGAATGTGTTAGTATCCATAAGAATAAAGGAATGGTGGTGTGTATAACTGTATAGGTAGGTAAGTGGATGTGTGATTGGCTCTATGGGTGAGTGAGTAGCTGTATGGGTGACTGACAGTTTGTGAGTGGCTGTATCTGTGTATAAGTAGGCATGCCAGTGGCTGTATTAGTGAGTAATTGGTGCATGAGTGTCTGTATGGGTGAGAGACTGTATGTGTGTGTAGACCTATGAATCAGCGAGTGGTTGTGGAAGTGCCTTTTATGGGTGTGTCAATGGGTTTGAGAATGGTAGAGTGGAAGTTGGAGTGGGTGTATGAAGGGTTATATGGGAGTATGAGTGGGGGCACCGGAGATTCTGTGGATGATGTCATCAGTGATTTCATTTGAGATGCCATCAGTGATGTCATGAGTGATGTCACTGACCATGTCATGAGTGATGTAATATGTGAGCTAATAAGCAATGAAATGCAGGGCGTGAGTTATAGTTAGCTCAGCTAACTATAATGGCTGAATTTCACTGGTTTTGTATGACTAAAGTCCGACCCTAACTATAACATCCCTGTAACATTTGGTTATATGGGACCCGGCCCTTTTTGCTGGGTTATTCCCAAACGTTTTGCCTTCCTCCGGGCACTTTACAAATACTAATCAGTAGTAAAGTGCATGTGCTCTCGCCCTTACAAATATGTTATGATTGGTTTACACCTTTTTGGCATATTTATCTGTAAGTCCCTTGAAAAATGGTATCCCATATACCCAAGATTTGTAAATAATTAAATGCTACTTGTGGGCCTGCAGCCCAGCTTGTGCCGCCCACAGAAGCAGCCTTTCAATCCTGTTTCAGGCCTGCCACTGCAGGGCCAGTGTGCACAGTTGACTGTCACTTTAACTTGCCATTTAACACTACTTGCGAAGCTTTAAACTCCACTCGTAAGGTAGGCCCCAGGTAGCCCTATGTTCTCATCGTGTTGTTTAAGTAAAGGTAGGACATGTGCCTTTATTATGCTCATGTCATGGTAGTGCAAACAGCCTATTTTATTTTTCACTGCTGTGAAGCCTCCTCCAACCATAGGCTTGCATTGGAAATTTCCTTATATACTTGTGGTGATTCCTGATCTGAAAGTAGTAGTATTGCCATGTTTGATATGTTTAGAATTTTAGTGGTAAATCAGGCTTCCTGGTGTAGTTGAATTTTACATTACTATTGTAGAAATGCCACTTTTAGAAAGAGAGCAATTCTCTGTGGCTATGACTCTTTGTGCTTTGCAGCTTGACTCCAGTCTATGCCTGGGTTTGGGTGACAGCTACTCCATATGCATACTTTCCAGACAGCCATCAAATAGGAGGGGTTGGATATGACAGGGATTACATCTGCATTCATTTGCATACTGATGGTCTTCCTGGGCTGGGAGAGGGTGTTCACACTTTAAAATTATAAAGGCTGTGTCCTGCCCTCACACAAAGGGCTGATTTACCCACTTTTGATGTCTGGAGCCAGGGCTGGTTTGAAGGGGAAAGTTATGCACTTCTAAAGATTTCTTTTGAAGTCACTCCTTGAACAAAGACAATTTTGCGTGTAAGTACACCTTGCATTTGGCCTGATTGTGCTATCTTGCCATGCTTATTGCCCCAGTGCTCTCCAGGCGCTCATGGGCTGACCTCCTCATCCATGCGCGACTACAGAGATCCTGTGAACCAGCCTAGATCTGGCAGCGGGACTCAGAGTCTGATAATTTTCACTTACAAAATGGGGTAGCACATGGTGAGCACTACTCAAGATAGCTTGAATGAGAATTTTTTTAATCATAAGCAAGGAGTTGCTAAGTGTGTGCTGAGCGTCTTGCCCAAGCAAACTGGCATCTTTTGTTGTACATTTGCCTCACTGCGTGAAGAGAGCAGCACCATCCTCCCCGTGCCAGCCAACTGTGTTCTGGAAATGTGCTGGGTGAAGTAGAGATAGCCCATCAGGCCCACCTTCAGTACCACAGTGTGTTTTTTTCTAGTGTGCCCCCCCCGGCAGCAAGGGGGCCATGACAGACAACCTGGTGGGGATCAGAGCCGTCCTGAGACATATTTTTCCTGCCTGCATCCCTGCAGTACAGCCCTCAGCAACCCCCCAGTGGGGCACCATCAGCAAGGAAGCAGCCATATCAAAAAGGAGAAATGCCCCCAAAGGCTGAGACAGCCATTCTTGCCCTTGGCAGCTCTCACCTGATCCTCACGAGGGCAAGGCTGCTCTCACTGCCTCTGTGCGACAAGAATGTACTGTAATAATCCTTGGGGTGCTTCCTTGACTGCCTGCATTGTGAGTCAGTATAGCCATGAAGGGCTCCAGACTTGCCAAAATTGAGGGATCCTTGGTTCTATGTGGAAAGTCATTCCCTGCACCTGTTGCGAATCTGGACAGCTACGAAGGTCTCCATACTCACCTGAAATGGGACTATTGTTGCCTTAGGGTCGTCATTATTAGGGACATAAATGTGTCAGATTACTGTACATAGTATAATAGGAACACAGGTACGCTGTACCCTATGTTGTTATTACAATGCATGTGCTTCTTGCTAAGTCATTATCTTACGTGCACAGTGATTATAATTCCTATTGTTCTGATTTTGTACTATCTGAAAGGGTGTATATTCTGAAAAGCCTATAATGATGATGTGTTTTCATTCTAATCTGCTGCATTTTTAGGCACTAATAATTCAGTGTATGGTGTTGGACTCTAGCATTGTCAGGGTAAAGAGTCCTACATCATTATTTGCATAATATGCACAGCATTTATGGTTTATGTCATTTTAGTCTATGTTTTATGTGCAATATATACTATATTTTTCTATAAGCTTGTGTGGAGTCTCTTTTGTTGTGTATTCATTGTGTTTCTTTGTGAGTGTGTTATGCAAACGCTTCACACATTGCCTCTGATGATAAGCCTGCCTGCTCTGTGCCAAACTACCAGTGGGTGAGCATAGGTTATCTTTAGTGTGTAACTTACTTGCCTTGACTAGAGTGGTGAGTTCTGCCTGGCTTAAGTACATAACCTAGCCAACCAGAAATCCAATTTCTAACAATATAGAGAGGTGGTTCAGGCAACACCCGTTTTTACACCTCTCTGCAACGCAGCTCTGTGGTGCTTATTGGAGGCACCTGGGGGGCTAGTTGGACCCCAGGGACCCTCAGTTTTCAAGGGTATGTTTGCACAGTGGTGAAGGGAGGGGGCGGGCTTGAGGTGACATATGTGCAAACACGCCTGTGGCGCATTTTAAGTTAGGGAATTAATTCCCCTTCAATCCTGAGGGCCCCTGGGGTCCAACTAGCCCACCAGGTGCCTCCAATAAGCACCATAGGCCTATGTTGCAGCAAGGTGGTCCAGGCCTCACCACTTTTAACACCTCTCTGGAACGCAGCTCTGTGGCTAGTTGGACCCCAGGGACCCTCAGGGTTCAAGGGGACTTACTCCCCCAACTTACAAAGCGCCAGGGGGCGCGTTTGCAGAGTGGTGGAGAAACTGGGCATGGCCTTTGTCTTCATCTCACAAATCCCACTGGGTAGGGCTCACTGGAGGGATGTATGATATTACAACGCATGCTTTTACCACGCATGTCTTTACAACTCGGTTTTTACAATGCAAACCTTTACAACGCATAGCGCTTTGGGGTGCTGGATAGTGAATAGTTTAATTTACTATTCCAACTCCAGTCCCCGTGGACACTAGGGAAGGTGTTGGATAGTAAATTAAACTTATTTCCTATCCTAGAGCGCCCCCCAGCACAATGCTTTGTAATGGTTTGCATTGTAAAAGTTGCGTCGTAAAGGCACTGCGTGGTAAAAGTTGCGTTGTAAAGGATGTTTCCCTACTGGAGGTAAAAGGTAGGCTAGTCGGCCCC
This sequence comes from Lissotriton helveticus, assembly GCF_964261635.1. Classification (NCBI taxonomy): domain Eukaryota; kingdom Metazoa; phylum Chordata; class Amphibia; order Caudata; family Salamandridae; genus Lissotriton; species Lissotriton helveticus. The sequence continues at coordinate 884,340,678 of NC_136059.1, forward strand.
TAAAGGACCCGCAGCAGTGAAGGGGACTTCAATCCCCATCCAAGAGCATGCCAGGGAGCACTTTTGTAGAGTGGTGGGCAAAGAGGGTGTGGCCTGGTACAAGTACTTAACAATGCTGCTGTGTGGGACTGACTGGAGGTAATAGTTTGGGAAGATGGCCCCCAAAGATGTCCTTGGGGGCCAACTACCCCTCTTGTTATCGCCAGTAAATCCCACACAGTGGGATTGCTCAGACGTTTTCGGAGGCCATGGCCCCCTTTCTCTACTGCTCTGCAAATGTGCCTCGTGCCAGACTACGCAATTGGGGATGAAGTTCAATTTAGTCCTGATGGAGTTTGGGGGCCAAGAATCCCTGCTGGTACCTCCTGTTATTCCTACGCAGCGGAATTCCTGAGCATTGGTTGGCCGCCCAGCACCCTTTCTCCACCACCACCAAAAAGTTGTGCGCACAGGTTGATTTTGCAACAAGGCCTCTTTCTGCTCCTCTGTTGGGTCTTTTTGCATATCTCTTCTTCTTCCTGCACTTTTCTTCGTCTTTCTGGACTTCTCTTGCCTCTTTCTGCATTTGTTATGTTTCTTTTTGCGCTTTTCTTCCTCTTTCTTCACATGTCCTATCCATTGTAGGCATAGTTAGAAATTAGCATTTAAAAAACCTCTGAAATTCACTTAAAAAACCATAGGTTTCAGGCACGTTATAGTTAGAAATTAGCATTCGAAAAAACCTTAGAAATTCACTGAAAAAACCATAGGTTTCAGGGACGTTATAGTTAGTTCGCGATTTCACTTGTATAAAACCATAGAAATTCAGCCGTTATAGTTAGTAGACCTAACTATAACTTGCGCCCCCGCAATGCATTGCTGATGATGTCACATATTACATCAAACATGACATGCTCAGTGACATCACTGATGACATCTCAAATGACATCACTGATAAGCACTGATGACATCATCCATGTGATCATCTGATGCACCTCTTCATACCCTAATGAATCCTTTCATACACCCACTCTAAAATGCAGACCACCAATATCGAAACCATAGACAGTTCAATAGCAGTTAGTACATACCTACTCAGTGATTCATACGTTTACACACACATCCACCCACTAACCTGTACAGTCACTCATACACACAGTCATTCATCTATACACCCACTGACATATCCACTCATAAATTCACATAGACACTCACACACTGCCACTCACCCAAAGAGTTACTCATACACCTAGTCAGTCATGCAAGGAAACTATCACACACCCATTTCCTTGCTTATACAGCCATTCACACACCACCACACTTAATTATACAGATACGAACACTTACTTACTCTCTTAAACAATCACTCATAGAAACACGAACTCATCCATACAGATACTCTTGAAATCACTCACTCTAACATATAGTCATTTATATACTCCAACACTCACATATACTGCTTTAAAACATATGTAGTTACTCACAAATGCACCACTGAGACATCCATTTACTCACAAACACACCCATACACACACTCACCCACCCATACAGGTGTTTCCATATGCACTCTTGAACCTATACACCCAGTGAAACAACCACTCACATATCTAGGCAGAGTCACATCCCCCCCACCCACCCACAAAGACACTCAGACACCGATACAGATACTCAGACAACCAATAAATAACCCATATAGACACTCATGTAGCTACTCACCAAGCCATGCAGCCGCTTACACAGTAACAGACTAATAAAGACATTCACAGAGTTTAGTCTCTAACCCATGCATTCTGTAAGACACATTTAATCACTCACATACAGTCAGTCACACACCTAATAAATCATTCATTCAGAAACCCATACACCCACTCATACTTCAATACACCTGGGCATATATATATATATATATATAAATTCACTATAAAATCCATAGGTTTTACACATGTTATAGTTAGCTGGACATTTCACTGGAACCTGCTCGACACCACATCTCCAGACGTCGCCTTCCTCACGGAAACATGGATGAACGCCTCCTCAGCGCCCGACATCGCCATCGCCATCCCGGACGGATACAAGATCACCCAAAGGGACCGCGTCAACCAGACAGGAGGAGGCATCGCCATCGTCCACAAGAACACCATCCGCATCACGACGACCAACTCCGACGACACCCTCACAGCCGCCGAATATCTCCACTTCCAGATACACACCGACCCCAAGACCACACTCAGAGGCACCCTCCTCTACAGACCCCCGGGACCCCGCAAACAATTCAGCGAAGACATCGCAGACTTCATCAGCCCACACGCCATCTCCTCCGCTGACTACATCCTCCTAGGGGACCCCAACTTCCACCTGGAGAACAACAAGGACAGCAACACCACCACCCTGCTGGACAACCTCGCCAACCTCAGACTCATGCAACTGGTGAACACCCCCACCCACTACGCCGGACACACGGTTCACCCCGTCTTCTCCTCCAGCAAGGACGTCTCCTTCAGCCACTCCACTGGACTCCACTGGACAGACCACAGCTGCGTCCACTTCAGCTTCAGAAGGACCACGACCCACCACCACCCGCATCAGGTTCCCCGCAGGAGCTGGAACAAGATCACCTCCGACCAGCTCTGCACATCCCAGAACCTGAATCCTCCCGCCAGCTCTACGGACCCTAACCAGGCAGCCAACAACTTCACACAGTGGATCACCAACTGCGCTGACGACCTCGCACCCCTGAAAAACCATCCCAGCAGACCCAACAGCAAGAAGGCCTCCTGGTTCAACGACGATCTCAGGAACTCCAAGAAGAACTCCCTCGAGAAAGCCTGGCGCAAAGACCCGACTACAGACAACATGACGGCCTTCAAGCACGCCACCCGCAAACACCACCAGCTGATCCACGCCACCAAGAAAACAGCATTCAAGGAATGACTGGACAACAACTAACACAACAGCAAAGAACTATTCAACATCGTTAAAGAGCTCTCGAACCCCAGCACCGGAACCAACGACATCACCCCCTCGCAAGAACTCTGCGACTCACTCGCCTCGTTCTTCCACAACAAGATCGCCGACATACACAACAGCTTCGGCACACAGCCCACGCACCCAACCATCGAACCAACGCCCCCTACCACCACCCTCCGAGCCTGGACCCCGCTCAGCACCGAAGACACCTTCCACACGATGAACACCTTCCACGCCGGATCACCAACCGACCCATGCCCCCACCACGTCTTCAACAAGGCCGCATCCGTCATCGCTCCCCAACTCCGAGACGTCATCAACTGCTCCTTCAACACCGCCACCTTCCCGGAGAGCTGGAAGCATGCCGAACTCAGCACCCTCCTGAAGAAACCGTCAGCAGACCCCACCGACCTCAAGAACTACCGCCCCATCTCGCTCCTCCCGTTTCCTGCCAAAGTCATCGAGAAGACCGTCAACCGACAGCTTGCCGCTTTCCTCGAGACGAACGGATCCCTCGACCCCTCGCAGTCCGGCTTCCGAGCCAACCACAGTACCGAGACCGCCCTCATCGCAGCCACTGACGACATCCGAGCCCTGCTCGACAACGGGGAAACAGCTGCCCTCATCCTCCTGGACGTCTCCGCAGCTTTCGACACTGTCTGCCACCGCACCCTAGTACAACGCCTCAGCAACATCGGAATCCAAGAGAGGGCTCTGGAGTGGATCATCTCGTTCCTCGCCGGAAGAACCCAGAGAGTTCGCCTCCCCCCGTTCAGATTCAAGGCCACCGAAGTCATCTGCGGCGTACCACAAGGATCATCACTCAGCCCCACCCTCTTCAACATCTACATGAGCCCCCTCGTGGCCATCGCACGCCAACACAACCTCAACATCATCTCCTACGCTGACGACACTCAGCTGATCCTCTCCCTCACCAACGACCCGGCCACCGCCAGAACCAACCTACACGAAGGGATGAAAGAAGTAGCCGAGTGGATGAAGAACAGCCGCTTGAGACTCGGCTCAGACAAGACGGAAGTCCTCATCCTGGGAAAATCTTCCTCCGCCTGGAACGACTCCTGGTGGCCCCCTGCCCTGGGCAGCGCACCCAAACCAACGGACCACGCACGCAACCTGGGCTTCATCCTGGACTCCTCCCTCTCGATGACCAGACAAGTCAACGCCGTCTTGTCCTCATGCTTCAACATCCTTCGCATGCTCCGGAACTTCTTCCGATGGATCCCCACCGAAACCAGGAAGACGGTCACCCAGGCACTCGTCACCAGCCGACTGGACTACGGAAACACCCTCTACACCTGAACCACAGCCAAACTACAGAAGAGACTCCAACGCATCCAGAACGCCTCCGCCCGACTCATCCTGGACATCCCCCGGCACAGCCACATCTCCAGACACCTGAAAGACCTGCACCGGCTCCCCGTCAACAAGAGAATCACGTTCCGACTTCTCACCCACGCACACAAGGCCCTCCACGACCTGGGCCCCAAGTACCTCAACAACCGCCTGACCTTCTACACTCCCACCCGCCAGCTTCGTTCAACCAGCCACGCCCTCGCAGCCGTTCCACGCATCCGAAGGACGACCATGGGAGGAAGATCCTTCTCATACCTGGCAGCCAAGACGTGGAACTCTCTCCCCATCCACATCCGTCAGACCCAAGACCACCTCTCCTTCAGGAAGCAACTCAAGACCTGGCTGTTCGAGCAGTAGCAGACCCCCCTCCCCTATGCGCCTTGAGACCCTCCGGGTGAGTAGCGCGCTATATAAATTTAGTGATTGATTGATTGATACAAAACCGAAATTCCCCCGTATAGTTAGTTCAGCTAACTATACCTCGCGCGCCCGCAATGGACTGCTGATGACATCACATATTACATCACTCATGACACGGTCAGTGACATCACTTATGACATCACTGATAACATCTCAAATGACATCACTGATGACATTACTGATGACATCATCCAGTGAATGTGTGTCTTTCTGAAAAATAAATATTTTTTATATATGTATATCTAAAGGTCGATGTAAGAATAAATGGGTAAATATGTGGCTAAATGGATGTTTTTTTTGTAAAATTGAATGTATAACTGACTTATTAAGTGTATCTTAGTGAATACATGTATTAGCGAGTAATGTTCAAATATGTAAATATCTGTATCAGTGTCTCACTTGTGTATAAGCGGCTGCATGGGTTGGTGAGTAGCTACATTTTTTTTGTTTGAATATGTTTTATTGGTTTTACAAAAACATGAATATAACATCACTCATTGACTCAAGTCATAACAATGCATGCCATCTCCACAAGTCTATACATCAATCACATTATATCATTGTAGTCAGGATGTTACCGGTGTCATATCATGTGAAAAAGGGTAAGCTGGCGTGTGGTTGGTCACAGTGGTCTGGTGGTATGTCAAAGTTCATACTCTCTACTCCCAATGATTGGTGCCATCCAGTTGCCATTGGAAGGAGTCATCCCGCGGCATGTGACACAACCCCGGTGTCTCGGCCTTGTGTGTCTGCGCAGTGTTGGCTGCGAACTCGGGCGGCGAGACCAGTGTATCGTCCCCGTGTCACGGGGCCGACATGAGGCCCGTTGCCTTCTTATCTCGTGGCTAAAATCTGTTTACCCAGTGTGTCTGTTGTTGTGTCTGAGGCACTAGCGTGCATCCCCCCCCCTCAAGTCATCCAATGTGCACATATGACATTGTGGTCGTGGCCGAGCGTGACAGTGTTGTTTCAGACACGTGGGCTTATCTCTGGCTGTCTGATCAGCGTGCCTGTTAGTGGAGCAGTCTCAGCTCACAGAACCTAGAACTGGCAATGTAGTCAATGGAACAAGGGAGAAAGAAGAGGGAACATAAGGGATAAAAAAGGGGGGAAAACAAAAGAAGAAAAAAGAAGGGGGGGTCAACTTGGAAGTGCGTGTTGTGCTATATGGTGAGAGCGTGCTAGCTTAATAGGAGCGGGGCTGACTGTTACGTACGGTCAATTCCAACATGTCTGTCTATGGACAGTCAACTCGGTGGTCGGTAGGTGGGTCGCGGCGGGGCGGGGGTACATTTGTGTAGTTCCTCTGTGTGCATGGTCATTTGGGGTTTAATGCTCGTGTGAGTGGGTCGTAGGCACCCCGGAGCCGGCGCGTCGTGTCCGCACACAATGGGGCCTCAGTATCCGCGTGTTATTGCTTCAGCACTGTACGTTACGTTACGGCCGTGTCAGGGGGGAGATTGATCGGGGGAAGTCCCTGAGTCTGGCATTCTCGGTGGAAGGAGCCTAATGTCTCATCCCAAAGGTTCGCTATGGGGAATTTCCTAAGTCCCGCAGTCTCTTCTCTGTGGAGAGTAATGCTCTCTGCCCTCGCCCAGTTGTCAAATGAGGTGCGCCAATGCTCAGCGAGCGGTGATTCTTTGCGCTTCCAATGTTTGGTAAGAAGCCTCTTAGCCGTGATGAGGCCTAGGTCCCAGAAGCGGGAGGGAACTTTGTTGTGTTTCGTTCTCTTGTATAGGCCTAATAAACATGCCTCCCACGTATGTGGTATTTTCATGGCAGTGCCTGCCTGGAATAGCAACAGCACCGCCTTCCACTATGCCTGTCCTTGGGCAGACCCACAGCATGTGCAGGAGATCCTCTCCTGTCAGAGTGCATCTCGGGCACCCCGCAGAAGTGTCGGGAATGTACTGATTGATCTATTCCGGCGAAAGGTATTCCTTATGCAATATTTACAACTGTATAAGTTTAAAGCGAGCGTTGCGGGGAATGTATTTGGGGCCTGCTAATACCATTGTCCACTCTTTGTCTGTCCACTCCCTTCCTCTGTCCATCGCCCACTTATCACGCAGCGGCTGTAGAGTGAGTTGCGTGTGTGACAGCAGAGCCTGTGCTAACCAGTGGATCACGTGTGAGCCATTCCCCATGACATATAGGTATTGCACAAGCTGGTGCGTAGGTGGCTCCTCCGCAATGCTCCCCCATACCTGCGTGTACGCCCGTATTATGGATGCATGTTGTAAAAACTGCCCGGCAGGCAGTCCCGTGTCTTCGGCAAGTGTCGCGAAAGGGATCAAGGCGCCATCTGCGTACAGATCCGCCATGGTGTCTACTCCCGACCGTGTCCACTGCTCCATTGCCTCCTCCGTCACCACACCTGTAGCTCTGGGAGTACCCAAGAATGGGAGCATCGGGGCATACGGCCTCAATACCTTTGTGAGCCTGAGGCTTCGGGAGTAACATTTGATGGCCACTGCAATGTGTAGCTGCGTTTGGCGTGCCGTCTTTGCGAGAGGGTGGAACATCGTGTGTATTTGGGTAGGGGACAGCACATCCGTATCCGTAGCGGCATCACCCAAATTTCTACCACTGAGCCAGGCCGCCACCCATGTTGCTGCGCTGCTAAGTAATAGAGCTCCTGGTTGGGTACCGCAAGGCCCCCGGTGTCTGCAGGGGCATATAGTTTCCTCAGCGCTACTCAGGGTCTCCCTGCGTTCCAGATGAGATCCCTGGTCATGGTTTCTAAGTCCCTGAATATACAGGTCGCGACATAGGCCGGGATGTTGGCATAGTAATATAGCAATCTTGGCAGTACAATCATTTTCACTAGTGTTACTCTGCTTGGCACGTTGAGCGGGAGGGTCTTCCAAAAGGAGATTTGCGAACGTATGGACGTGATGGCCCGTGTCAGGTTGCCATCCAGCACTTCAGGTAATGTTCTATAAATATGCACTCCCAGATAACAAAACGTGGTGGGGTACCAGGCAAGCCTCACATCGCTGATCCTGATCTCGGGCTCCGGGGTATCAGGGCTGAACGAATACACCCCCGACTTGGCCCAGTTCACTTTGAGTCCTGACATTGCCTCAAAAGTTCAGAAGATGTCTGATAACTCCGGCGGTAGGAGGCTCAGGTCCCTGACGTACAGAAGCAGGTCATCTGCATAAAGCGAGACTGTGTGTAGTCCATCTGCTAACGGGATTCCCCAGTCCACGCCCCTGTCTCTCAGTAATTCTGCGAGGGGCTCCATCGCCAATGAGAAAAGCAATGTGGACAACGGGCATCCCTGTCTGGTGCCGCGTCGGACCTTGATGGCAGCGGACAACAGCTTACCCGTGCGGACTCGTACCTCGGGCCTTCTATACAGTAGGCCGACCAGTTGCATGTAGTCATCGCCTAGATTAAATTTACGTAGTGTCGCCAGTAAATAGGGCCATTCCACCGAATCAAAGGCTTTCTCCAGATCCAGAAGTAAGCACCCCGACCGCGGCCACCGTCGCACTGCATATGTCTGCACCCGAAACAACCTCCTTATGTTTTGTGAGGTGCTCCTTGTGGGCACAAAGCCATTCTGATCCCCGTGCACAAGATTGGGTACCAGTGGTGCTAATCGTTGGGCCAGTGTTGATGCCAGTATCTTGTAGTCAGTATTTAAAAGTGCCAGAGGCCGGTATGAGCCGAGACGCGTGCCATCTCTGCCCGGCTTGAGGAGAGACACCAGAGTTGCCTCATTCATTGATTGGGGCAGGGACGAGTCCTCTAGAGCCGCAGAGTACGTCCGGAGTAGTTCGGGTATCAGTGTGTCAGAACATGCTTTGTAGTACTCGGCTGGCAGCCCATCCGGGCCAGGAGCCTTGCCGTTCGAGAGGGCGAAAATGGCTTCGCGCAACTCATCTAGTGTGAGCGGTATACCCAAGTCATCCCGCTGGTTGTCGGTTAACTCCGGCAGCGTGATAGCACCGAGGTAGCCAGCAATGTCAGATTGGGGTGTGTGTAACCGCAATTCGTATAGCGCACAGTAGTGCACCACAAAGGCCTCATGTATCTCTTTCTGTGTGTACACCTCTGCACCATTGGGAGTTTGCATCGCCGTTAAGAGGACCGTGCGATCTTCCCGACTGATCAGCCAGGCTAGTAATTTGCCAGGTTTGTCTCCTGTGTGATGTGTGCGGGCCGAGTGGGCCATATAATTGATGTGTCGCAGCCTGTCCAGTAACTTCTTATGTGCAGTTCGCGCTTCCAGTGGCCTTGCGTCTTCGCCCTCAGCCGCTTCCTGTTCTCCCTGCAGAAGTTCTGTCTCTACGCGTGTCAGATCTTTCTCTACCTGTTGCCTGGAGTTAGCCTGCGTGCCCTTGCAGTGCCCTCTAAGCACCACTTTGAAATCGTCCCACTCTATTAGAGGGGTAGACGCAGTGCCTGTGTTTTCCTCAAAGTATTGTGCTGTTTGTGCGTATATGGAATGTCTGAAAAGGCCGCCCAGGAGCAAATCTGGCTGTAATCTCCAAGAAGGCACCGGGGGGTGCGGTCGTCTCCATGCCAGGTCTATTATATGCGGGTTGTGATCCGAGTGTGTGCGTCCCATGTAATATGTTTCTGTTACGTGTGGAAGCATCTCACTAGTAACCATGTACCTGTCCAGGCGTACGTGTAAGGAATGTGTCCCAGAAAAGTTTGAGTATACCCTGGTGTGCGGGTTGTGGCTGCGCCACGCGTCCTGCAGGTCCCATTGTGCAGACCAGTTCTGCAAGGCCTTCACGGCGGCCTGCGTCTGTGAGCCTGGCAGTGGAGGGAGTGACCGGTCCAGTGTCAGATCGAGAACACAGTTGTAGTCACCACCCAGTACCAATGAGATCCCGTGCCAAGGCGCCATGGTGCCCGAAAAGCGCACAAGAAAGTCTGCTTGTTCTGTGTTAGGAGCATATAACGAGGCCAGGACCATCAACCTCCCATCTAGTCTGCCGTTCACTATGACAAACCTCCCCTCCGGGACTATGTGTGTGTCAGTCACCGTCAAGGGGGTGCCCGGCCTCGCCCACACCAAAGTCCCTATAGCATATGAGGAGTAGTTTGTGGCATAAAGCTGCCCTCGCCACCTGCGGTGCAAGACACAAGTCTCCGCCTCATTGAGATGTGTCTCTTGCAAGAGAGCTATCTGGATGTGGTGGCGTTTGAGGTAAGAGTAAATTTGGTAGCGGCGGGACGGCATGTGCATTCCCCTCACGTTCCATGTGCAGATCTTCACAGTAGACATTGTATATCTATAGCATATCCCTAGCCCCGACCCCTCCACCACCCCTTGGTTAACCACAAGAGTCGCAACATGGAAACGCCCCCGCAGGGACATCTCGGAGGCACAGTCGCTCCCACACACCACAACACAGGAATAAAAAGAGTCAGGAAGAACATTTCAGGCAAAACGATAAACTGTGGAAGTCTATATACAGGAAAAATACCAAAAGGTCGGTTGCCCCCGTCCATGCTCTCAAGGAGAGAAACAAAGTTTAAAGCTAAGGGGGTCGCTGCGCGTGTAGCACTATAACTGTTTCTGAATGATTAAGTCTGTAGCATGAGGGCCCCATCCCTCCCGGGATTTGCAAACTAGGCTAGACCATTTTCAGAAGAGCAGATAAATGGATACACATGCAGTAAACACCATACGTTACGTGTCCCAATCGAACTTCAGCTAGGCAGGCCGGCGCCAGTCCAGTGTCCCAGTTATACATGGCCCACCGCCACCAGGGTCCCTGCGGTTAGGCCGGCCAGCGCTCCGCCCTCGGAACAAGTCTCCCGCTGACCAGATGGCTGGTGAGCAAAGTTCTCACCACATACAGCAGGATCGTGAGCCATTCCGAGTAGGGGAGTGTGTTCCAAACGTCCGGGGCATCGCGATCAAGCCAGTTCCAGGTCTGTTCAGTCCCTCCGGCATTTCCCGGTGAGTACTTCAAGAGCAGTGACTTCCCAGCGTGCAATCAGTGTATCAGATCCGCCGTCTGCGGTGTGACATCAGGTCGCTCCTCCGAGGCCTGGGAGTCTGTTAGTCCGTAGATAGCTTTGTCGTCGCTGGGGAGGTTCCGAGGACTGCCGTCTGCCACCTCGCTCAGTGCAGGAGATTGGCTGAGTTCCATTACCATGCGCAGGGCGTCTTGTTTCTCTCGTTGTGTGATCTCTGCTGGGGGGGTCGCGCCCGACGCCTCCCGTGGTCCACCCGGTGGTTTCTGCCTGTTTCTGCATCGTTTCCGGGCGCCTCCGGCACGTTGCAGGTCAGGAACACCAGCCGTCTTTCTAGGGGCCGTTTCCGTGCCACTATCCAACCATGTCTCCATCTCTTCCGGGCTGGTGAAGAAATGCGTTTTATCGTGTGCCACCACTCTCAACTTTGCAGGGAATAAAAGAGAGTACTGTAGTTCGAGTTGTCGTAGGCGTCTCTGCACTGCCAGGAAGGAGTGTCTCTGTCTCTGCACTTGTCCCGTGTAGTCTGGAAAGAACATGACGGCCGTGTTATCAATCCGCACTTCCTGGAGCTTGTGCGTTTAGCGTAGAATGGAGTCTCTATCACGATAGTTCAATATGCGGAGTAGAATTGGTCTGGGGTTGGAGCCTGTTGGTAGCGGCCTTGTCGGAACTCGGTGTGCGCACTCTACCACAAAGTACGGTGAAAGTGACCCCTCCGGAAGAATGTCTCTCAACCATTTTTCCATGTGTTCCTCCGGGTTCCTTCCTTCCCATCTTTCCGGCACACCTAGGATTCACACGTTGTTCCTCCGTGCCCTCCCTTCTGCATCCTCAGCACGGTCTTCTAGAAACTCCACCCTGTTCAGGAGGTCTTGCATCTGTTTATCTGATTGAGTGACCTGGGGCCGTAGCTCCTTCATGTCGCTCTCCAGGGATGTGGTGCGATCCACTAGCTTCTTATGGTCAGCTCTCAGGTGGGTAAGGTCAATGGCGACACTATCAATTTTGGCCGCCAGGGAGGTGCGAGTAAGCTGGATGGATTCCTCTAGCCTCTCTCCAGCAGCCAACATGGTGTCCATCTTGGCCGCCGTCTGGTCCGGCTCTGCGTTCTTCCCGTTCTTATCCATCTTGCAACTAGGTTGCGTGTACCCGGTCCCAGTCCGGGCTCTGGTCCCCCCTGACATTAGCACCTTGGTGTGCGCCTGATCCTCGTCAGTGGTGGCGGCAGGGGCTCGCTCACTGGCCAGTGGGTCGGTGCGAGCACGTGCACAGCTGTTGGCTCTTGGGCAGTGGCCTCCACCCATTGTTGTATCAGCACCCTAGGACAGCGCCGGGCCTCTCGCCACTCTCAGCGTAGTGTTCAGGGGCATCCCGTCTCCAGCCTCAGTGGGCAGCGCCCCGTGCAGCTTACAGTGAATTGCGTCACTTCTTTTAATCCGCTTACGCAGGCTCCCCTGGCCGTGGCCGATATCGTCCGTCTGGGAAGTGAGTGTGTGAACTTGTCGTTGGGTCAGTCGGTTCCCAGTTCTCCCCACAGGTGACCCTCCAGTGTGTTCCGCTAGGAAATGGGGCACTATTCACCGCCCACTCCTGCATTCATCCTGATGTATGCAGCCCCTGCCGCTTCCCAAGCTCCCCGCCGCCCGTGGGCCGCTAACGCCGTACCTCCCGCGGCAGCAGGAGTGGTCTCCGCTCTCCTCGGCCGCCACTTCTCGTACCTGTATGCCGTTTACCACCACGCGGTCGCAGAGTGGTGCCTCAGGGACCCCAGGCCGTGGCCGCCAGCGTCCATATAGGCCCGACTCCTGGCCTCTCCTACCTCGTTGTGTCCTGGCGCAGATGTCGCGGCCTGGCTTCCAGTCCAGGGCCTCAAGGGTCTCCGGCTCCGAGTTCGGGCCCCGCCGCGATCACCCGGCCGCACCCTGTGTCAGTCTGCAATGCGCTAGCTCAAGTGCTGCGTTACCTCACGGGGGCTTCCCGCGCCCACGCTCTTCTCCTGTGCTAGTCTCGTGGGTGGCAGCAGGGGGAATCCGGCACCCTCCGTGCTCCTCCTGTCAGCCCCAGTTCATGCCACGTGCGGTTCTGATCGCTTCCGCTAGCGCCGCTGTACCAGGTCGTAGGCCACACCTTCGGGCCCTGCTCTCCTACCCAAGCCACGGACTCTCCTGCGGTCTTGCCCGGCCTGGCGTCGACCCGCTCGGCAGCCTTGTCTCGGATTCCCCGGTGCTGTCCGGTTCCACCGATCACCGCCAAAATCCAAGGGGCACACGTCCGTGAAATCCTGTGGTTGCGCCTGTGCTTTTCAGTCTGCTGCAGCAGGTATTTCGACTGATAAATTCGCCGGGAAGGGGAGCTCAGAACGGAGCTCTACCCAAAGGCGTCCATACCAGTTACGTCCTTAGCCACGCCCCCGGTTGGTGAGTAGCTACATGAGTGTCTATATGGGTTATTAGTTGTTTTTTTGAGTATCAGTATGAGTGTCTGTATGGTTTGGTGGGGGGTATTACTTAGCGCATAGATGCATGAATGAGTGACTCACTGTATGTGTTTTGACTGGACTCTATGGGTGGATGTGTATGGGTATGTTAGTGAGTGAATGACTGTCTCAATAGTATCTTTATGAGTAACTACATATGTTTTAAACTAGCATATGTGAGTATTGAAGTACATAAGTGAGTATATGTGAGAGTGAGGGATTGGAAGAGTTCTTGTATAAATAAGTATGTGTTTCTATAAGTGATTGTTTAAGAGAGTAAGTATGTGTACGTTTGTGTAGAAGTAAGTGTAGTGGTGTGTGTATAGTTGTATATGCAAGTAAATTGATGTTTGAGAGATAATTTGCATGTGTGAGTATGTGTTTCAGTAAGTCTATGGAAGAGTGTTGTTGTGTAACAGGATATATAGCTGTATGGGTACATATGATGAGCGAGTACATGTATGAGTGACTATAGAGAACTGTTGGTGAATGAGTGGATGTGTATGTAGATGTTGGAATTACTGAATAGGTTATTGTAACTGGTATTGGTACCTCAATTTTTTTGAAAATTTTAGTTTCTATTTTTGAATGTGTGTATCAAAGGTTATATCACGGTGAGAGGAGGTCTGCCACTCTTTCACAAGGATGATATAATCAGTGACGTAATCAGTGATGTCAATTGAGATGTCATCAGTGATGTCATGAGTGATGTTTCTGACCATGTCATGAGTGATGTAATATGTGATGTCATCAGCAGTGCATTGCTGGCGCGCAAGTTATAGTTAGCTAATTTCAATGGTTTTGTATGAGTGAAATGTCCAGCTAACTATAACATGTGTGAAACCTATGTTTTTTTCAGTGAGTTTCTAAGGTTTTTTAAATGCTAATTCCTAACTATAACGTGGCTGAAACCTATGGTTTTTTCAGTGAATTTCTACGTTTTTTTAAATGCTAATTCCTAACTATAATGGGGCAGTAACCTATGTTTTTTTTGGTGAATTTCAAAGGTTTTGTAAATGATAATTTTTAAATGTATTAATTGTTATAATTGTTTTATACTGATTTACTACATTCTTTTAAACTATTTATTTTTAGATATTTTATTTTTTAAATTACATTACATATTTTTAATATAAATTGAAAAAAAAGTTTTTAAAAATATTGAAATTGTAATATTTGTTTTATTTTATTTTATATATTTTTTTTAATTTATATATATTTTATATAGCAGGCAATGATATCCTATGGAAGAAAATTCAAGTTACTGGTAAGCACGATTAAAATTACTTTTCAGGATCAGTACTGGGCTGAAAGATGCAGCACTGAGGTCTCTCCTGATAACAGGTGAGTAAATCGGACTTCGTAGTTCGGCTGATTTTAGAGGAATATTTTAAAGTTCCAAAACTCCACACTTAATAGGATTTCAAAGTGAAACCAGTCAATTTTAGCCTATAGAAGGAAATTCAAGTTACTGTAAGTACGATTAGAATTACTTTTCAGGATCAATAGTGGGCTGAAAGATGCAGCACTGAGGTCTCTCGTGATAACAGGTGAGTAAATCGGAATTCGTAGTTCGGCTGATTTTAGAGGAATATTTTGCTCAATAGTGAATGAAGGGGGCGGCGCCTGATGTGACATGTGTGCAAACACTCCCTGTGGTGCGTTTTAAGTTGGGGTATTAATTCCTCTTCAATCCTGAAGTCCCCTGTGGGCCAACTAGCCCACCAGGTACCTCCAGTATGCACCATGGAGCTGCGTTGCAGAGAGGTGTTCAGAGGCCACGCCCCCTTTTTACAACACTCTGCAACGAAGCTCTGTGGTGCTTACTGGAGGTACCTGGTGGGCTGGTTGGCCCTTAGGGGACCTCTGGATTGAAGAGGAATTAATTCCCCAACTTAAAACGTGCCACAGGGCGTGTTTGCACACATATCACCTCAAGCCCTTCCTCCTACCTTCACCACTGTGCAAACGCGCCCCGAAGTGCGTTCTAAGTTGGTGCATTAAGTCCCCTTGCATACTGGGGGTCCCTGGGGGCCAACTAGCCCACCAGGAACCGCCAGTATGCGCCAGGGGGCTGCTTTGCAAACAGGTGTAAAAAGGGGCGTGCCCTCATTACACCTCTCAGCAATGCAGCTCCCTGGTGCATACTGGAGGTTCCTGGTGGGCTAGTTGGCCCCCAGGGACCCCCAGTATTCAAGGAGAATTAGTTCACCCTCTGCAAACGTGCCAGGGGGCGCGTTTGCAGAGAGGTGCCAATGAGGGGGTGGGGCCTCCTCCCCGATCTCGTTTTTTTAAAAATGTACTTTTACTTTTTTGGCCCTGGGGACCCCATCCCCCAGGTCCTGCCCCAATTTTGTTTTATTTTTTTTAAAAAATTGAAAGAGGGCCGTGTGGCCCCCATCCAGAGGCCTTTTTTGGCCCCGGGGACCCCATCCCCCGGGGCATGGCCTTTTTTAAAAAAAAATTATCTTTTGGCGGTCGGCTGCCTTGCCCCCTCCTATGGCCTCTTATGGCCCTGGAGACCCCATCTCCGGGCCGTTTTTAGTGGAGGGGGCAGAGTGGCCCCCTCCCAGGCCACTACTAGCCCCGGGACCCCATCCCCTGGGGCTGGCCCTCCTCATTGGGGGTCTTGGGGGTGTCCCCAATGCCCCCAGAGTCCCAGCCAGCTCCCCGCCTCCTGCGGGAGCCGGCATTGCTTTTCCAGATGGGGAGCAGCTAACATGCTGCTCCCCATGTGGAAAAGCAAACTGCTTTCCTATTTGGAAGAGAGAGCAGGTTTCCTGCTCTCTCTTCCAAATAGGAAAGCAGTTTGCAATGACAGAGCCGGAGCCGCGAGGCTCCTGCACTGTCATTGCAAACGGCAGTGTCCCGGGGATGGGCACCCGGGGACACTGCAGGAGTCTGCCCTGGGGGGTGGCGGTTCCCCAGGGCCTACAGATGGCTCCAGGAGGGGGGCCACGTGGCCCCCCTCCAACATCAATTTCAAGCCTCGGGGGGCCTCACAGCCCCCCAACCCAAATTTAAGTAAGCCCGGGGTGGCTGTCCCTGGGGCTGGGGGGGCCTGAGAGCCCCCTCTTACATAACTATGCAAAGCCCCGGGGGGTGGTGGTCCCCGGGGCTGGGGGGTTCTCGGAGTCCCCCAACTCAAATGTAAGTATCCGCATGGGGTGGCAGTCCACGGGGCTGTGGGGGCCTGAGAGCCCCCCACCCAATTTCATTAAGCCCCGGGGGGTGGCGGTTCCCAGGGCTGGGGTGGCCTCATAGCCCCCCTTTCATAATTATGCAAAGCCCCCTATACTACCGTGAACAAGAACAGAGTTCGAAACGCGTAGGAGTTTGCATCTGAAATAAACATCACTTTGTTAATCCAAAAGGTGTGCTGCTTTTTATGTGCGGTAAAATATATATATATAAGATGTACAATGGGAGTCTGACTATTTGTTTGTCGTGCTGGATATAACGAGTTTGTACACCTGCATTGATCATCAAAAGGGAATTGAAGCAGTTACTATGTATTTAAAAACTAGACAACTAAGATATGCACAACACAACTGCATGCTGATCGAATTTTTGCATTTCTGCTTAAACAATAATATTTTTCTCTTTGAGAATGATTATTACAAGCAGGTGTCCGGCACGGCGATGGGTACCTGCTTCGCTCCCAGCTATGCAAATTTATTTGTTGGCTGGTGGGAGAAGCAGGTCCCCAGGACCTACAGGGATGAGGTGTCCAATGGCTCAGTGATTGAGTGGCATCGATATATCGATGATCTACTCATCATCTGGAAAGGATCTGTGGAGAGTGCACATCGATATATCGACAATCTGAACACTAATGATTTAAATCTGCACTTTACTGGAACAATTAGTGCAACATCCGTCGACTACTTGGACCTTAAAGTGCAAATTGTGGAGGGCAAAATAGAGACTGCCTTATATCGGAAAGCCACAGCTGGCAACTCGATATTATATGCGACAAGCTGTCATCCTCCCAAATTAGTGCAGAGTATCCCCTATGGGGAGTTACTTAGATTGCGACGAAATTGCACACAAGAGAGCGATTTTGACACTGCAGCCACAGCCTGTGTAGACAGATTCACCATAAGAGGATACAACCCTACCACTTTAAGTAAAACACTCAAAAAGGTCAAAGCCATATCCAGACAAAGTTTGTTAGACCAGAATAGGGGTAAAAATAAGGAAAAAGGGAAATTCAGACTCATCACTCCATACTCGGCAGAGGCTAATCACTTAAAATACATGCTAAGAAAAAACTGGCACATTCTCAAATCCGACAGTGTAATAGGTGAGGATATCCCAACACACCCCCTGGTAACTTTCAAAAAGACTCGGTCTATACGTGACCAGTTGGTACAGAGCCATTTTGATAAAGTGACCCCTACCACTAACACTCTGAGAAGCATGAAGGGCTTCTTTCCCTGTCACAAATGCAAAGCGTGCTGCAATAGCAAAAGAACGCTTACGTATACCATCCAAGACACAGGCATGGTTAAAAAAATCAACCGGTTCATCACATGTAGCACCCCCTATGTGGTGTACTGTCTCGTTTGCCCATGCGGGCTGCGTTATATCGGCAGTACGGTGCACCCTCTCAAAATCAGGGTATTAGAACACATGAGGGCAATAGATAAGGTGGACCAAGCATATCCTGTCGCAAGACATTTTGCGGAATATCACAAAAGTGACCGCAATCTACTTGCGTGCTATGGATTGGATTTCATCCCGGATAATATCAGGGGGGGGTGACAGGTTGAAAAAACTACGGAGGCTGGAATCCAGGTATATTATCGACCTCCACACAAAAACACCTTGGGGGTTGAACAGTGGCGAAGACCTCATGGTCCACATAGGTGTATAACATGTATAACATCCAGGCTACTAATACATCTGGTGTAGACGGTCGTAAAAAAGAATGAGCAGTTGTGTATATCAATATCTGTAATAACATCGGGATACACACAGTTGCAACATAATAATATAACACACAATAGTTCAACAATGTATGATATATGGCGGGCCTGATAACAAGTGAGTACCTGTTTATATGTGAATAAATCAATGTGCAGGTAACATAAATGTATATATGTATATAGGTTAGGAGTATTGGACAACAATCACAATGGTTGGTGGTGGAACGTAGTGTCTTCTGATTCTTGAATTTCATAGTGACCATTATCACATTGGTTATATATATATATTTTTTCAATCCTTCGGTTTGATTCGAATTATGGTTGGTTAATCTATCATCGAATATTCTATAAACCAATAGGGATATATAACAGAGTAACTATGACAAACCTGTAAATCTGTAAATATGCTAATGCAAGTGAGCTGCGAGTGAGCAGAGAGAGAGCAGTAACGGATAGAACGACAGCGGCAGCAAGCAAAAACGCCATCGCCATTTCACCGGCCCTGCCAAGCTGCCTAAGCCGCCCAAACTGCCTAAACTGATCGCCGCGGATAGTCGGTAACTGCTGGTGTGAGCCGGGGGGTCGCTGGACATCACGGGGACATCGCAGGATAACCGGACAGCAGCGGGATACGGCGCTGTGGTGGTGTGACGAGGTGAGGCATATTGCACCAGCGTTTCAAGTCTTGGCGTTCGGAACGCGGAACGCGGAACGCGCTGCCCCATACCTCCTGAGCCTTCTGTGCACAGATATAATTCGGACTGTCTCCAAAAACGCTGTGCCCTCCAACGGATCATCCACGCAACTCTTACACCTGCTGACAGCCTGCTACTACTGCTACTGCCGCCACTGCCGCCACGCCTCGCCGGACCCGCTCCGCGGGTCCCGCTTCGCGGTTTGTAGCGGCTTGTGAATTCTAGCAAGGGGCCTCTTCTGTTGTGACCGGCAGGGCTGCGAGCAACAGCGGCGGACTCCAAGGACCAGGAGTCCCCGCCCGCCCGTGTACAGCTGGGCTGCTCTCTCTGCCGGCCCCGCCCTCTCGGTGGCCAATTGCTTTGAACCGAAGATAATCGCTATATAGAGGAAGTATCTTCCCGCTGCGCGGGAGTGCGCGGGGGCGCCGGGAGAAGCCCGGGACAAGGGCGGGACCGTTTGAGGCCTAGGAGGACTGGCCTGGCCCTCTCTCTTTCGCCCTTCCTACTTCACCAAGTACCCACTTAGGTCTGTGATTTACTTCTACCTGCCTATTCATAATCTCATTGTTTTCCTCACTTTTGTTACGACATGTGTTCTAGGCTAACTAGGAGTAAAACCTCTAAAGGTGGTCATCCAATCAGTGGCCCCATGGATGATTTTATTTCCCGTACCAACTTCGCCATAGATCAGGAAATATCGAAACTTCAAGCTCGTGTATCCTTAGAGTTGGTAGCGGCTAGAAGACTGTCGGAGGTTATTGCTACCTCTAAAAGATCCTCCCTAGGCCCCATAGCTGCCGCGGTCACTCCAGAGCGAACAACCATACCCCGTTGTGTAATTACTCAGGCCGAAGTTCATCCAACCCTGCTCCCACACACCCTTACTTCGCAACCTACACTATCACCCAAACCTAGCGATACGAGTGTACCTGCCATTGTCTGTCCCGAGAATCCTATTTCTAACCTTCCACCCCCAGTGATATTCAACGCCCCCAGTGTATCCCAAACCAAACCAAAACATCGTTCCCGTTCCGCTTACTCCCGGAAGAAGGCGAAGATCGTTGCTTCACACGATCTGGTATTGCCCGAAGGCCGGACCACTCTAATCCAAGGTGGTCAGGCTCCGGAGGTACAGCCTAAAATGATGGAAGGGGGGGTCGGGTCTACCGCTGTATCAGCCAATGTGACTGTAGAGGCTGAGGGCTTGCAGGCGGATGGGTTGGGTAAGAATGACAGAGAATTCATAGAGCTGGTGTGGGAAACCCTAAAACATCTCCTCTCTCCCCTAGATCTCAGACTCTCGCGGATCGAAAATAACCTACTTGAGATGGAAAAGAGCATTATTGCTCTTGCCACTCTCGGTCTGAGAAGTCTTGAGAATAAGGGCGTCCCTGACGCTGATTTAACACCTCCAGCTCCCACACCGCAAGTCCCCCAACCTCCTCCTACTATTCCACGTACTACACGCCCGGTCCCTAAACCAAGGACTGTGGCTGTGGATAAAATTTCAACCATTTCAAACCCTAGGGCCCCCAAACGTGCCCCTACACACCCTCCGGTTAACCACAAACCTGGAGCCACCACCAAACCACAACTTAGTAAACCGGCCAGCCAGCACACCCAGGACTTCTCAGTTAAGAACAACTTTAGAGGGGGTTACATTGACCTTCCACCGGAGGCCAATGATTTTGTGGTTGTCCTGACGGGAGTTCCCCAGATAGGTATCGACCAACATGAGAACCACTGGTCCCTGAACAACAAAATAATGCATTGGCTTAATGTCAATAGACCCATCCCTAATGGCCATAGAAGTAGAGTCTTGATGGTGCGCAGAACGTCATGGGTGGGCCCAACTAGGAAATCCATTCCTGGGGACTGTATAGTTGTAACATTCGATGACCCCCACACGGCGCAGCATATATGTTCATGGCCCTGTAGCGAGGGTTCCTCTGTTATCCCCAGGCCATTGTCCTTTTTTTATCCTCCACGCCCCACTCACAACCAAATTAATAATTGGTCACTAGTCCACCACCAACCAAGGAAAGGCCATTTTAAGAATGTGGATCCCTACTCACACTGGAACGGCTTCCCTACCTCTAATAGATTTGGAGGCCTAGAGGAAGTAGATTGACTCCTTAAGCACCCTGATCACCACACAGGGGGGATTGTAATATCACCACAAGCCGGAAGGCCTTGTGAATCCCCCTCTGTCTCTAAGGAATCCTTAGCCATCGAACGCCCTTCTGACTTAATAGGAACACCTAACATTCCACTGCTAGAGGGTGGGATGACAGACATGAGCAAGGTTGCATTGGCTGATTCGACCATCCTAGGTGAGCCTTGTCATTATGGTAGGGAGTCCCAGTTGGTCCCCTCCCATATTCCACTGTCTTCATTACCCCGGCTCACCCCAGCACCGGCTTACCCACTGGAGGATACTATGGCTCCTAACAACTCTAAAAATGAGCCCTTAGATAGGCCACCGTCATTGGCTGTGTCCTCTCCATTTGCACTTACCCATTCCATCAACCATTCCTCCTTAGAGGTATCACTGTTAAAGATTGTAAGCTGGAATGTGGCAGGGCTTGCTCGCAACCTCGATAACCCGGAATGGAATGCGTTCTTAGAGCCTTTTAACATCTGCATTCTGCAAGAAACCTGGTCTCAGGAACCTAAACATAGGGTAGGGTTCACAACCTACTTTGTCCCAGCTCACCAGCAAAGCGGATCTAAGGGTCGCCCATCTGGCGGCCTCTTGATATGGGTCAGTATTGCTCTGGGCCTAAAGGTGAGTCATAGGCCCACCCAATCTCCTGACCTACAGAGGATTTCAATTCATTGTGATGGGGGAAGGATGCTAGAGGTTTTTAATCTGTACTTGAGAGGTGCTAGAAATGGGTCATCCAGCTTGCCATCAACAGGCCTAAGTAAAGATCTGGCTGCTTGCAATATTAACTCCTACGTCCTCCTTGCAGGCGACTTTAACTGTTGCTTTGAACCACTGGCAAGGGAGGACATTTTGGAGTCTTTCGATGAGGACACTAAAAGAGGAATACCGATTTTGACTCTCGACCCAATTCCAAAATGGACGCAAAGTGCGATAGACATCACTGCACTTTGCATGGAACACAACTTGCGCTCAACGAATGGTCGATCCAAATCGGATCCTGGGGGTGCCCACACATATAATAGGACGGGCCATACCTCCAGAATAGATTTTATCATGTTGAACTATAATCTCTGGCCTCTTCACCATGACATGGAGGTCATCACGTCTTCCGACAGCGACCACAACCCCCTCTCCCTAACCTTGTCTTCCCCGTGGCAGATGAAGAACCAGGTCAAGCCTTCCCACATCTGGAAATCATCCCATAACATTGTACCAACGAACTGTGGCAGACGATTGAAGTGGGCTAAAGTTAAAGAAGACGAGGCTAGACTGATGCAAGCTGGGACCATCTTGTCTGTGGTGGTATCCCGGCTTGACACTTTATGCCCACCGAACACTAAAGTGCTACCATTATTCATAGAGACCGTAGTATCCTTGAGTGATTTGTTTGTTATTCCTCAACCCAAGGCCAGGTCTGTAGCTAATGGTGCCAACAAAGCTAGAGCTAAATGGTATTCCGCCAAATGTAGAGCTGCTAGGGGGGATCTCATCACTGCAGTAAAGAATAGGGATCCAGTCATTATCAAATCCGCAAGGAAATTCTATAAAAAAACGGTGACTGAGGCCAAGGAGAATTATGAATATTATTTTTGGTGTGAGTTAACTGAGGCAAGTAAAAGGAAGGACTCGAAGGGTTTTTGGGATCTTTTAAGAGCAAGGGACAAGCCCATTGACCAGCAGATAACCTGCAACATTCCCGGTGACGTTTGGTTTGCTCACTTTTCCAAACTATACTCTGAGACTCAGGGGATATCCCTTGCATGCCCGGGCCCGGGCCTCTTGAACAGCCCAACAGTCTTCTCCCCTGTCATCGTTGACCCCTTCACTAACCAGGAAGTTGAAAGGGCAATTGGTGGTATTGCTTCTAACAAGGCACCGGGCCCCGATGGAATCCCAGGCGACCTTTTGAAGTCCCATCCAGCAGTATGGAGCAGATTAATTGCTTCACTGCTAAACGAGGTCTTGATGGGAGGCTCCTTTCCTGACTCTTGGAGGGGCGCTGAAGTTGTGCCAATATTTAAGAAAGGCAGCAGGGACGATCCAGCCAACTACCGTCCCATCAGTTTGCTGGATTCAACCCAAAAGGTGGCAGGCAAGGTGGTTCTGGGTAGGATTCTGCAGTGGGTTGACGAGGGAAAAATTCTGTCTGATTTTCAGGCAGGATTCAGATCAGGGACAGGCACCATCGAGCAGACATTCCGTCTCCTAATGATATATTGGAAGGTGGTGGTACTGGGAGGGGGCAGTTTGTACCTAGTCTTTATAGACTTGCGTACTGCCTTCGACCTGGTCCCACGGGCACTACTTTGGAATGTCCTCGATGGACTAGGCCTACCACCCTACTTGCTGCTTTTGCTCAGAAAATTCCACGAAGACAATTTCGCCCAGATCAGATGGGGTGTCCAGGGAGAAAAAACATCTCGTATCCCAGTAGACAGGGGTGTCCGCCAGGGGTGTGTGCTTGCCCCCACTCTGTTTTCTCTTTATGTAAACGGAGTGGTGGAGCATCTCTTGGAACATCCAGCAGATGCACCCACCCTGGCGGGCAGAAAAGTTCCAACTCTCCTGTTTGCGGACGACACCCTTCTGATATCCAAAACACCTGCGGGCATTCAGAAATTGCTCACAAGTTTTAAATCTTTTTGTGACTCTAGGGGATTGGCAATAAATATAGGCAAGACTAAATTCCTTGTCCTTAACCCTCCTAAGAAATCCGTTACCCCTCCTGCCTTAGACTCTATCCCCCTTGAAAGAGTCAGGGAATTTGATTACCTCGGAATACGGCTCTGTGATACCATGAGCTGGAAGGCACACCACCAAAAGGTATTCCTGACTCACAAAAGGGCCACAGGAGCCTTGCTTAAGGAACAGCGAGCCTCATCCTTAAAACCAATCGGGGCATTGATAGATATCTACAGAGCGCGGGTTGTGAGTGCCGCCCTGTATGGGGCTGAACTGTGGGGCTTACAGAAAGTTGATACCCTGGCCCACCTTGAAAATAATTTCCACAAGGATTTGATGAGGTTGCCCCATAGTACTCCTACAATCCCACTACTGTTAGATACAGGCACTCGCCCAATCTGTGAGCAAGCTAATTTACGACCTTTGCTTCTCTGGTCCCGGATCTGGAACGTCCCCGAATTGTGTAGCTACGCTGACGCCCTAAAAGACCTTCTGTCGCTTCCAGGTAGCAGTAAGATACCCTGGTTTAGGGAAGTCAAACGCCTGCTTTATGAGCTGGATTTGGGTGACGCCTGGGTCAACAAAACCGCACCCCCCAAGCAGTTCCTGAAGAGGGTGTATTGGCTATGGGTACACAATAAGAGAATACACAATTCCAACCATTGCAAATCTGTCGCCAAGTTCTTGTTGGTCAAAGAGATCCCCTATAGGGAACCCTATCTGGACCGGATTCATAATTCTGGAGACAGATCACTGTATTTTAAATTTAGAGTGGGTGTGCTCCCCCTAGGCTCGTTTACCTCTACCTGGAAACCTCCACTTCAAACGCTTCCACATTGCCCGTTCTGTGCTTCAAGGGTTGAGTCCATCGCCCACTTACTGTTTGAGTGTAAGGCTTATGCAGCACCTAGATCGAAATGGCTAAAACCATTGTGTAGGAGCCTAGGAACAAGATCACACTCAGAAGCCCTACGCATACTATGCTCAGATGCCCGCCCATTTTTTGCATGTTGTATGGCAAAATTTTTAGGTTGGGCCTGGCGTATAAGAACCTCAAGGAAGCTGCTGCTTCAGTAAAGTGCCCCTTGATGAACTATATTCCGTATGGGTGTTCAAATGTTAATGCTACCCTTATTTGCGCATCTCGCTCTTATTGCTTTTATTGCTTTTATTATCAAACCTGAAGGTATTTTATATTATGTAAATTGTATTGTTTTATTTGATGCTTTGTATTGCTTTTAGGATATGTACTGTATCGAAATAAAGCTTACTTACTGCTAATGCAACGACATGACTTTCTTCTTCATACAATATGACACATACGAGCTTTTGAATCTAATGGAGCTATTGTAAATGTCATTGTATATTGTAATTGTAAATATTAGCGGGTTGATATATTATGATTAACAGATATGAGTAGTGGTTTAAGAAGGACAGTTGCCGATACACGGCTGAACTGTGACAAAGTGAACATCGAGTAATTAAGCTGCCCGTAAATATTTCGAGTGGTATGAGATGAATGTGGCAAATTACATGTGACGCATTTACCTTTCTTTTACTCTGTTCTTTTTAGTGGTTAGTTGTATGTTTATAGATATGCTGACATACAAGGAGTTGATCACAACGTTGTTTAATGTTTGTTTATTTGCCACTCCAAGATGGCGCTGGTGAATGTCAGCGCACCATCAGTCCTTCTTCCACTACACTAAGTAATGTTTAAAAACAAGACGATGTTCAGTGGCTACTGACATCGAAAAAGGCTGTTTGCCGAAACGCGAGGGCGTCTGTCTTGTCTGCTGTACCATTAAAGCAACCTGAATGAATTGAGCCTTGGAGTGCGGATATTTCTTATTTAAACTGGGAAATTGGAGCTTCATAATATATATATATATATATATATATATATATATATATATATATATATATATATATATATATATATATTTCCAAAACACCTTTGCAGGTAATGAAAACGCACTCGAGCGATCTTTTTCCTTTTTCAGTTGTTTATTGCACCACAGTTTCTTGCAGCTACCAACGCGTTTCACCGCCCACAGACGGCTTGATCACGGTCAATACTCTTCCACTTACAATCACCTATAAGGTGTTCTTGTGCAAAGTCACATGACACCACCACTTCCTGTCAATTGTAGAGGATTGTGGATAACGTAGTTCCTTAGTATTTACAATATGTTACAGACATTATACTGAGCGCCACCTATGGCGCTTATACTTTGCTCTGTGATGTATAGTTATAACACCAAAGATTATCAATCTCGCCCTCTAGTGGGCCACATATGCATGATATGTTCAGTTGATTTCTTGCCCTCCAGTGGGCTAAACGGTATTTACATACTATATACATCCCTCAATTGTTACAACGTAAGGTTTTGTCTCCACCTAATCATCATATCCTTCTATATCATATAAGCTGTTATTATATTTACATTGACATTAACGGAAGAAAAACACTTTAGAAAAAAACTTTTTCACCATATACATACAAAGTCCCAATTTGATTCTGCTGCAGTTCCAATTTCAAATTATTTACAATTATATTTACAAATGAACATAAAGTTCTTCACTCTGGTTCAGACCTCCCGGATGTAAAGTTCTGAAGTTTAATATCTGTCGGGATTCCCTGCATCTTAGTTTACGTTCCCTGTCTCCACCTCTTTCATGAGGGACAATGGTTTCCAATGCGTAGAATTTTAGAAGTTTCCAGTCTCCGTTGTGTGCTGTTTCCATGTGCTTGGCCACGGCGTTAGCTCTGTCTTTATTTGCCGTTGCCCTTATGTGCTCCAAAATTCGTAGTTTTAATTCTTTCTTTGTGCTGCCAATGTACTTCAATGCGCACGGGCACTCAATTACGTATACAACGAATTCTGTTTTGCAATTGATTAGTTGTTTAATGACCCAAGATTTTTTATTTGGTAATACCACTTCTTTTTTATTCACCGCAATTTGGCAGGCTTTACATTGTTGACATTTTTGAAAGCCTTTCGTTTTCAGCCATTGTATACCTTTTTTCTTTGTTTCTGGATTTTGGTGGTGACTGTGAACTAATTTGTCCTTCAAACTCGTGGCCCTTCTATATGTCACCTCAGGATGCTTGCCCATGATTTTCCCCACTGTTTCATCCAGGTGCAAGATTTTCCAGTTTTTCCTTAGGATGCTGACAATTTGTTTGGATTCTCTTGAGTGGTCCATGATTAGTCTTACTTTTTGATTTTCAGCCTTTTTGGGTTTCGTTTGCAATATATCCTCCCTTTTCGTCTCATTTGCTCTTGTCCAACCCTCCATGATAGTGCCTTTCTTGTACCCTCGTCGAGCAAACCTTTTAGCCATTTCGCAACTGTTCATTGTCCAATCTTTTTCCTGAGAACAGATGCGGCGGAGTCTCAGAAATTCCCCATATGGGATATTGTTTTTTACTGAGGGTTGATGGAAACTTTCGGCATGAAGGGTGGCATTCGTTGCTGTTTCCTTTCTATAGAGCGTGGTCTCCACTTTGTTCTCATTAATGTAGATTTTGGTGTCCAAAAAGGTTACCTCCTGCCGGTTGATGGTGTAGGTGAATCTTAAATTTGTGTCTGTGGAGTTCAACATTTTGAAATAGATTTCAAATTCCTCCGCTGTTCCCACACTATCAGGAGATCATCTATATATCTCAGCCATTTTGCTATCTTGTTCACGTGATGATCGTTGTCCGGATGCCAGGCCACTTGTTGCTCCCACCATCCCATTGTGAGACATGCAAAAGCTGGGCTGAAGGAAAACCCCATTGCGCACCCCTTGATTTGCTGATATATCTCTTCGCCAAAAAGAAAGATATTTTGAGTAAGGCATAACTCAATCATGTCCAAAAGCATCTGGTTGTGCTTATTGAATTGTATATTCCTCTCTTTCAAAAACAAAGCGCAAGCATTTATGCCGATACTGTGATCTATATTGGAATATAAAGCAATTACATCCATTGTGATCAACATATAGGTAGGTTGCCATGATAGTTCTTGCAGGTTTTTCAAAAGATCTCCCGTATCTCTCAGATATGAACTCAGGTTCAGAACAAATGGCATGAGGAAATAGTCAATGTAGTTCGCCACGGGTTCCATAAGCGAGCCCTTTGCCGAAACAATCGGCCTGCCTGGTGGTCTCAGTGGGTTCTTATGAACCTTGGGTAGGAAGTAGATGGTTGCAGTAACCGGATGTTTTGTCGTTAAAAATTTGCTTTCGTCCATATCAATTAGATCCTCACTGCACCAATCCATTATTTTTTTATCCAGATTCATTTTGAAGAGTTGGGTGGGATTCCGCTCTAATTTCCTGTAATATTGCTTGTTTTTTAACTGAGAATGTGCTTCAATTATGTAGTCTTTCTTGTCCAAAATAACAATATTCCCACCCTTGTCGGCAATTTTTATTGTTATCTTCTGATCCTCCATAAGGTTTTTTAGAGCAGCTCTTTCCTCTTTTTTTAGATTGTCCCGATATTTCGTGCCTTTGATTTTATGAATGTCTTGGATTACCGCATCCTGGAATAGGTCGATCTTATTTCCTTGCGGCAACTGCGGATAAAACTTGGACTGAGGTTTCTTTCCACTGAGGCCCGCTCCTTTTTGGGGGCAGACCACTTCTTCAGGGATCATGTCACTTTCCTCCGTGACATCCAAATTCACGAGTGTTAACAATGCTGGGAGATTGCTTGTTGTAAGGCCATATGCCTCCGTGTTCATTTCTGTTTGTTTATTCTTTCTCTTTTTTGCAAAATTTGACATTTCCAGATTGTCTTGAAATATCTTTGCCAGTTTGATTTTCCGGATATATTTGTATATATCTATACGTGTTTGCGCCATATCCATTGTTTCTGTGGGGCAGAAATTGATGCCATACTTTAATAACGATTGTTTATTTGGGTTTAGGCTTTCAAAAATGTCAACAATGTAAAGCCTGCCAAATTGCGGTGAATAAAAAAGAAGTGGTATTACCAAATAAAAAATCTTGGGTCATTAAACAACTAATCAATTGCAAAACAGAATTCGTTGTATACGTAATTGAGTGCCCGTGCGCATTGAAGTACATTGGCAGCACAAAGAAAGAATTAAAACTACGAATTTTGGAGCACATAAGGGCAACGGCAAATAAAGACAGAGCTAACGCCGTGGTCAAGCACATGGAAACAGCACACAACGGAGACTGGAAACTTCTAAAATTCTATGCATTGGAAACCATTGTCCCTCATGAAAGAGGTGGAGACAGGGAACGTAAACTAAGATGCAGGGAATCCCGACAGATATTAAACTTCAGAACTTTACATCCGGGAGGTCTGAACCAGAGTGAAGAACTTTATGTTCATTTGTAAATACAATTGTAAATAATTTGAAATTGGAACTGCAGCAGAATCAAATTGGGACTTTGTATGTATATGGTGAAAAAGTTTTTTTCTAAAGTGTTTTTCTTCCGTTAATGTCAATGTAAATATAATAACAGCTTATATGATATAGAAGGATATGATGATTAGGTGGAGACAAAACCTTACGTTGTAACAATTGAGGGATGTATATAGTATGTAAATACCGTTTAGCCCACTGGAGGGCAAGAAATCAACTGAACATATCATGCATATGTGGCCCACTAGAGGGCGAGATTGATAATCTTTGGTGTTATAACTATACATCACAGAGCAAAGTATAAGCGCCATAGGTGGCGCTCAGTATAATGTCTGTAACATATTGTAAATACTAAGGAACTACGTTATCCACAATCCTCTACAATTGACAGGAAGTGGTGGTGTCATGTGACTTTGCACAAGAACACCTTATAGGTGATTGTAAGTGGAAGAGTATTGACCGTGATCAAGCCGTCTGTGGGCGGTGAAACGCGTTGGTAGCTGCAAGAAACTGTGGTGCAATAAACAACTGAAAAAGGAAAAAGATCGCTCGAGTGCGTTTTCATTACCTGCAAAGGTGTTTTGGAATTGTAATTCGGCAGGGCTCTGCCGAGGAAAACGCACCGGTGGGAGAGCGCCAGGGGTCGACCAAGCGGAGCCAAGTTGTGGGATATATATATATATATATATATGTGTTTTAGAAATGGAGGGGGGCCCTCTGAGCCTTATATGACCCTTGGGGACCCTGTCCGCCAGGTTCATATATATTTTTGTTTCACTTTGTTTTATTAGCATTTTCGAAAACAGTAATAAGTTAGTAGTAATGCCTTAATATAGGTACAAGTAAAGAGGGACGACAAGAGGAGTCAACTCCAGTGGCTAAAGTTGTACACCATGTTCGCATTTGCCTATCCACAAGGCACGTGCTCATCATCCTCTTACCAAATGTCAGCCTTATAATTGCTCATCTCTTCCTCTTCCAATTCTAATAACCCCAACTGCAGAAAGATTAAACAACCCCCTATATTTACCTGCTACAGGCAAAACTTTACTAGCCAGAGTCCTCTCCAGACGCCGGTCATGGGCTGTACCCATGCAGTTACAATGTGCAGTTTAGAAGTGAGATCCCGCCTCTTTGCTATCAGTAAAAGAGGTCTAGCACCATCCATCATGGGTGCAGGGCCAAGATGCACATCCCCCCAAGGGCTTACTCATTAATCCAGATGCCAAAAGATATCACTAAACATTGCTCATTAGTTGCTTCATAGCTAGCAACACTCAGAGGCCCTGGTGCCAGTGTGAGATAGGGGGCATGTCTGCCTTTTTCCAGTAGTGTCCTATTGTGAGGTTTGCCACACCCAGGCACTGCTGGCACATGTGGCATTCATTTTTAGTCAAGCAAAGTAGGTTTGGGGGTCTCAAGCCCGGGAGCATCACCTCTAGAGTAGCTGGAATGGGAGAATTCAAAGCCTTCGACTGTAGTGAAAAAACCTTTTCCTAGAAAGGTCTAATAGCTGGACAGTCCCACCATATTTTGAGTTCTTCACCAAGTGCACCACAGCACCTTCAGCACCAGGGTGAAGCATTATGGTATATGTGGTGCAATCTATGGGGAGTTTAGTGCCAAACAAACCAAAATGTATAATGTATTTCCCATCCATGAATAGACGCTGATGCAACATGTATTTCCCTATGTAGTTCATCCCATTGTTTAGGTTCTACCTTCCTTCCCAGTACCCTCTCCCACTCAGTGTTGTGTCTCATTGTCTGTGGAGTCTCATAAGCCAGGAGAAGCTGATACAGTGCTGAAATCATGTCCCAAGTACCCACCAATGTGGGAAATTGGATTTCAAAGGGGGTTGTGGCTCGTTTGGCTCCCACGAGTAGTATGGCTGCGTTACTCAGTGCCTAACCTGCAAGTATTAGAGTCACTCAGAGGCATATATGTTTCAGAGGCGATGGCGGGCTTTGCGGCTCCCCTTCCTGAGCCTCTTTAGGCCCTGTGGAGCCCATCACCCATTGCCTTTTTATATTAAAGGGGAGGAAGGCCGCCTGACCCCCATCTGAGGGACCCCGTTAGCCAAGGCTGGGTTTTTTTTGTATGCCACTACTTATCTTAAAGGGGGGGTGGTCTGCGTGGCCCACCTCCTAGAGTCAAAACCGGCCCCATCCCACATTAATTAAAGGTGAGTGCCCTGAATCCCACCCTGGGCACCCACCTTACACTTGTTCGGGGCTGCTGGGTCACTTTTTGGGGCTGCGGGGTGGGTATGGGGTTCCTGTAGCTCTAGCCAGCTCTCCACATGCTGCTTGAGTTGGCTTTGCTCCCACCCTCAGAGAATAGCTAATTATGCAGCTCCTTCTAAGTGGGGGCAGGGAAACAGATCAAAAGTCTGCTCCTAGCTGGTGGGAGAATTTTTAAAGCTTCCGCCTGCCTAGAGCAAACTTTTGCTCCCACGTGGCGGATGATTAAAAAATGTTTCAGCGAGACAAGAGCAAGCACGAGTTTCCCTGCTTACAACGGTGCAGGCAGGGAAACTTCTATTTTGTGGGGTGGGCTCTCCGGGGCACAGTATCTAAGCTAGCCTGGGAATGGGAGCCTGGGTCCCGAGAAGACCCGGGGGTGGGGGTCATGCCCCCCTCAATTTTCAAAATTTTTGCAGCTCCATGGAATTGGGTCTCCAGGGTCTTTAAAGGTTCAGGGAGGGGAGCCGCAAGCCCTCCTTCCCTTTTATTTTACTTTTAAGCCCCATGTTGGGCTCCCTGGGGCCTTCAGTGGCCGCATGGCCCCATCCCCAAAATTGAATATATTGGCCCCTGGGGGTGGGATCCCTGGGGCCTAATTGCATCAGGGAGGGGGACCGCATGCCCCCTCCTATTAAATAAACAAAGTGGCCCTGTGGGGCATATAATTGAAGAATGCAACCCCGGCCTCCTTTTCTTTCCGATCCTGCAAGTTTAAGGCAAAAATATTTTTACAATTTACAACCCTGGTGTCCCTCCAGGTCCCCACATGTACAACAGGGGTCAAGGTATCCCTACCCTGCTCCATTATATTATTTATTTTTGTTTACTTTAGGAGAGATAACTTAGTTTGCGAGTGCTGTAATGGCTGCCAGCAACATTTTTCTCATGTTGCTGGCAGCCAATCAGAGAGCTCACTATGGGGATTTGACCTAGAGAAATAAAGCTCCCTTCACCGAAAAGAATGCTCTATTTTTTAATTGGCCCTCCCAAAAGAGTCTCTCGAGCCTCTCGTAGACCCAACCATTCAGATGTTCATATATTTTTACCTTAATTTCTATAATACTACTGAACATATTTTACTCACAAAAAGCAGATTATGTGGACCACATTCTAGCTTCCTGCCTGGTGTAACTCCCCTCTGTAGTTTTTGCTGTAGCTTTGCCTAAAGAAGTCTATGAAGAATGCATGTTGATTGTGCAATTTGGGACCCCACTTTTTCCTTTGTCCCCGCTTGACAGATCACCCCAAAAAATATCCATGCACAACATTTGTGAAAATAGCATCTTTTTGGAACGTTTAGTGGAGATTTGTCAAACGGTGCCAAAGTTTTTAGTATAAAAAAAAAACGCATTTCCTTTGGAAACACTGACCTAACTTTAACTACCCAGTGGTGACCGCCACTGGGTAATATATAAAATACCAGACTTACAGTCTCCTGTTTTTATTCAATAGAGATGACAAGTATATATCTTCTATTTTTTAGGGTGGACCTGCACACCTATTTACACAAATGAATCAGTTTTTTTTTACTATGTACACAATTTTTGCATGCTCTCCAGTTATAAGGGGGCGTGCCCTGCTCCCTAAATGTATCAACTATGTAAATATGAGCCCAAGGGAAACCCAGAGCTACTGGAGGCTCGGCTATAAGGCGGACTGCCTTTAAAAATATAAACGCATATTTTTCATTTGTTTATTTCAAAAATTCTCTTACGTTTTTTGTTCTTGTATGTGCAAACAGTGGAGTACCATGGAATACTTGTTTAAAGTCAGGTTTGTTCTCTATTAGTTCCCATCGATCTCTAATGATGGTTTTGATTTGGGACGCTTGTACCGAGTTCTTCAGGACATAGACTTCACGTTTCAACGAAGATTTAATGGTGGGTGTCAAAAGTTCCTCACGTGTTTTTTGTGATGTAATGAGGGTTGCCTCATCTAGTATCTCATCTGGATAACCACGGTCCTTGTATTCCTGAGTTTGCTTCAGAATCAGTACTTGACAATGATGGGTATCTGATGTGAATCTCTTAGTGCGCATCATTTGAGAAATAGGCAAATGTCTTTTTAAGCTGTATGGGTGTGCACTTGAAAACAAAAGGGCGTTATTGACGTCTGTGGGTTTTCTGTACACTGTTGTCTCTAGTCCGTTACTCGTTTTTTGTATCTCTATGTCTAAAAAATGGATCTTTTCCTTGTCTATCACATGAGTGAACTTGATTCTGGGGTTACAAGTGTTCAATGTATTGATACTCTCTTCTAATGACTCTCTGGTCCCTGTCCAAATGACCAGGATGTCATCAATGTAGCGTATAAATAACGCTGCATGTGTTTGCCATTGAGGGTTTGTTGTTATAAATTGTTCCTCAAAGTGGGACATAAAAGTGTTAGCATAGGAAGGAGCTCCCGGAAATCCCATCGCAGTTCCCGTACGTTGAAGATAGAACTTTTCTTGCCAAGAGAAATAGTTGTGATATAGCGCGAAATGCAGTAGTTCAAGAAGAAAAGTACCTTTTTGTTGATCAATTGTCGACTTTAATAAACTCCATTCGGTAGCCTCTAATCCCTCATCGTGTGCGATGGACGTATACAACACCACCACGTCGATGGTGCATAGCCAAATCTCCTCTAGAAACAGGTTACGTTTGGTTTCAAGCTTTTTTAGGCAATCGGTTGTGTCCTTAACATAGGTAACCCAACATTGTACTAAGGGTTGTAAGTAAAAGTCCAAGTAGTAACCCAGTGGTTCGTGGATCGATCCGCACCCTGCCACTATGGGGCGGAATGGTGGTGAGGTTCTGTGTTTATGTACCTTTGGTAACATGTACAAGGTGGGGACTTTAGGTGTAGGGTTTAGCAAAAATTTGTTGGTGTTTTCATCAATCACACCTAATTCAAAAGCATTCTGTAATAGGTCCTTCAATGCTCCGATCAATTCTTTAGTAGGGTCTTGTTCCAAAAGTATATAAGTGTCCTCATCCTGTACATGTTCATTCACTCTTTGATTGTAAAAATCTGTGTCAAGCACCACAAGCGCCCCTCCCTTATCAGCCGGATGAAATGTAATCGACTTATCTTGTCTCAGTTTGTTCAATGTGCGTCTTTCTTTGGTGGTAAGGTTCGGGTGTTGTGGGGGACCATATTTAATGCTCTCCAGATCTTTTTTAACGAATGTTTCAAAGGTATCCAATGTCTTGTGTGAAATTTGTGATAGAAATTTGCTTTTCGGCCTAAATTTCCGTTGTTCCTGTGTCAGTTCTTCAGTGCTGGGATTGATGTTGAAAAACCACCTCAATCTAAGTTTCCTCATGAACTTAAAAAGAGAAACCTCCGTCTCCAGAACATTCGAAGTTTAAGAGGGAACAAATGATATTCCTTTGTTGAGTATATGTTCCTCCTCATTTGTGAGTTGTCGGTTAGAGATGTTGATCACCAATGAGTTCATTTTTTCACATTTCTCAGTGGTCTTCCTTGCTCCTTTGTGACTTTTGGTTTTTACACACCTAATGCTTTGTCTGGGGTTGTTACGTTCTTGTCCGGTGGAATTTTGGTCATGGGGCCTTCCACTAAAAAAGGCACACTGCTAGCTGAAGTTGTCGCTGTGGCCTCTGTTGCTGACATGGTCGTTTGTACAGAAGATGCCGCTGGCCTCTGTAATGATAGATCTTGGTCTGTAACAATGCTCTCTTCTGAAGATGTTGCTCCAGGTTTTTTAAAAACTTTTCTTTGAGCATATTTCTCGGCCCACGTATAAACTTCGTCCAGTTTATAGTCGATCGTGTCCCGACGGAACTTGCGGGTTTTCCTTTCATGTACTTCTTTTGCATGAGCATCTAAGTTCTTATTGATTTTCTCAAGTACCTGGTTCCAGTCTTCTTGTTCCATGCGGTGACTAATTTCATCTTTCAGTTTGTTAATGTCGAATGTCAGTTCCCCCAGTAAAGATGAGATTTCTTCGATGATAAGTAGAATAAGGTCCAACGAACACTTATTGAGAATGGCATATCAGCGTGCCATAAATGATTTGTCAAATTTAAAAAGCGTTGGGCGGAGAGCAATCCTCAATCCACGGCGTATACGTCTCACTTTGTGATATTCTATCAATGTTGTAGCATGTAATCTTTGATTTATTTATTTTCTCATTAAATATTCCAACTGTCTTAGTTGCTGCATCGTAGTGCCTGATGATGTGCCATATTCCCTTACTTCCTTGACCAATGCATATATTGATTCTGCTTCCTCGGATGAATAAACTTTAGTTTCTGCTTGGTTAGTAGTCAGGTTTGAGATATCTTGCCAAGACATTCTAAGTTGATGGGTGCTGGTCCGCAGTTGGACACCTGGTAATATGGTTTATTTTTTAGGGTGGACCTGCACACCTATTTACACAAATTAATCAGGTTTTTTTTACTATGTACACAATTTTGCGTGCTCTCCAGTTATAAGGGGGCGTGCCCTGCTCCCTAAATGTATCAACTATGTAAATATGAGCCCATGGGAAACCCAGAGTTACTGGAGGCTCGGCTATAAGGCGGACTGCCTTTAAAAATGTAAACGCATATTTTTCATTTGTTTATGCAAATATCCTGTATTTGTTGTGGTAACGTAAAATGTTCATCAGGAGAAAAATATAATTACTTTGTAGAATTCAAAATTTATGTTACGCAGTTTCTTAATCATACATTCTAATATAAGCAGAGGCAATTCATCAAATCACGATAGTAGTTCACATTGCTTGTTTCAATGAGGCTAACAACAAGAAATCATAACTTTTAGTCAAAAATCCCAATGCATTTCGGGTTTAAACACAACCCTTCGTCAGGGGATGTAGAGATAAAGAAATGAAATATGTAAACTTGAAATGTTGTCTTTCAATGTTGTAGCATGTTCAGGATCTACAAAAACAGCAACAAAAAGATCTGTTTTTCACATCCATCAAAAATTACATGTTAAGGATTAAAAAGCTGAGGAGTACTGCCAGGAAAAACCACCAGTGCAAGAGAGTGGTGAGTTTCATATGTAAAGAAGCGCAACCATCTTGTATTTAAGTGAATGTGTGTGCTCTCATTGAACACCAAAAGTGACAGTAAAGACATGTCTTCACCACATGACATAATTGACTGTTTTTGTGAGTGAGACCCCGAAAACAGCGTAGTAAAACGTGCGCTGACAGCTATCAAACCATAGTGCATTTAAAAATCAAAACCCCTATAAGTGAATAGTGTTCAATGTCAGGTAAAGGAAACCAGAGTACTATCTGTTTACTGACCACTGCAGGAAATGTTGCGCGTCCCGGTACACTACCCCGAGCGCGAAATTAATCTTTAAGAAAACAACTCTTCCTAGTATCCTAAAGTAAAAGAAAAAGGAATCAAAGATATAAAGTGTAAGTCCCGTATTTCCTTCACTAAAGGGAGTGATAGCTTAAAACCAGCATGCCGCTTACCCGGAACTGAAGGAATGAACCGAGTGGTTTAATCCTCGCTCTTCAAAATGCTAAAAAGAATCAAACAATTGTTTTAAACTAAGGCAGTGAAGGGTGCCTAAATTCGAGCATTGCTGACAGTTTAGATTAAACTAACTTGATCTCCGTGGCGTACCTGAATCTATGAACGCCATCTCGGTGAAAAGTGAACCCGATTAGAATCCGCCCATCATAGTCACATGGTACGGAACTGAAGAGTTACTTATGCTCCGTCGCAACTAAAAATAAAAAACGGACTCTTGAAAGAAGAGTTAACCCAACCAACTGTACCGGAAAAAAGGATTAATAGAGTCACAAGTCCTCTATTTAAACTCGTTGTTCGTTTATAATAATTCCCTACTAATGTACTCTAAATACAACTGGGAGGAGTTGAAAAGGTAAATGAGATTCAAACTTGCTAAAACTCGAAATGAGTGGAGAAAAAAATAGTCCTTGAGCTAAAAGGAAAAGCACCACTACATAGAGGAGAGGAGAAGAAAAGAATGTGAATATTATTAACGGTTGTGATTTTGAAGTGCTGAACTGGAAAAACAAAAATGTGTGGATAAAAAATAAATAAAAAGGCAAAGTGAAAAAATTCCCAGGGTACTCCTGTACAATCTAAATCATAGATTCACATTAATCTAGAAAGCACAATAATTCATAATGCTCATTGAGACCAAATGGAATAACCGTGCCTAAAATTTTTATCCAATGTGTTTCTCTTCTGGCTAAGAGTGTGTTGAAGTCTATTCCAGATCTTTGGTTGATGCATTCCAAAATTGTGTATCTAAGTTGTGGAATGGTGTGTTTTGCATCTGCCCAGTGTCTGGCTAATGACAAGTTGATGTTCTGATTTCTAATGCGGCTCTTGTGCTCAACTATACGTGTTTTTATTTTTCTACTAGTTCTCCCCACGTACACTAGCCCGCATGGGCATTTGATAGTATATACTACTCCCTCAGTTGTGCAATCCGCATTGTATCTACGTTTTATGTTTTTGCCTGTATGTGGATGTGTAAACTGATTTCCAGTGATGACGTTGCCACATTGGCCACAATTAAAACATTTCATCATGCCCCTTTCCCTGGATTTAGTTACGGGTTTTGTTGGTTTAAAAAATGTTGTTAAGTTTTTTGTTCTTGTATGTGCAAACAGTGGAGTACCATGGAATACTTGTTTAAAGTCAGGTTCGTTCTCTATTAGTTCCCATCGATCTCTAATGATGGTTTTGATTTGGGACGCTTGTACCGAGTTCTTCAGGACATAGACTTCACGTTTCAACAAAGATTTAATGGTGGGTGTCAAACGTTCCTCACGTGTTTTTTGTGATGTAATGAGGGTTGCCTCATCTAGTATCTCATCTGGATAACCACGGTCCTTGTATTCCTGGGTTTGCTTCAGAATCAGTTCTTGACAATGATGGGTATCTGATGTGATTCTCTTAGTGCGCATCATTTGAGAAATAGGCAAATGTCTTTTTAAGCTGTATAAGTGTGCACTTGAAAACAAAAGGCCGTTATTGACGTCTGTGGGTTTTCTGTACACTGTTGTCTCTAGTCCCTTGCTCGTTTTTTGTATCTCTATGTCTAAAAAATTGATCTTTTCCTTGTCTATCACATGAGTGAACTTGATTCTGGGGTTACAAGTGTTCAATGTATTGATACTCTCTTCTAATGACTCTCTGGTCCCTGTCCAAATGACCAGGATGTCATCAATGTAGCGTATAAATAATGCTGCATGTGTTTGCCATTGAGGGTTTGTTGTTATAAATTGTTCCTCAAAGTGGGACATAAAAGTGTTAGCATAGGAAGGAGCTCCCGGAAATCCCATCGCAGTTCCCGTACGTTGAAGATAGAACTTTTCTTGCCAAGAGAAATAGTTGTGATATAGCTCGAAATGTAGTAGTTCAAGAAGAAAAGTACCTTTTTGTTGATCAATTGTCGACTTTAATAAACTCCATTCGGTAGCCTCCAATCCCTCACCGTGTGCGATGGACGTATACAACGCCACCACGTCGATGGTGCATAGCCAAATCTCCTCTAGAAACATGTGACGTTTGGTTTCAAGCTTTTTTAGGCAATCGGTTGTGTCCTTAACATAGGTAACCCAAGATTGTACTAAGGGTTGTAAGTAAAAGTCCAAGTAGTAACCCAGTGGTTCTTGGATCGATCCTCACCCTGCCACTATGGGCCGGAATGGTGGTGGTGTTCTGTGTTTATGTACCTTTGGTAACATATACAAGGTGGGGACTTTAGGTGTAGGGTTTAGCAAAAATTTGTTGGTGTTTTCATCAATCACATCTAATTCAAAAGCATTCTGTAATAGGTCCTTCAATGCTCCGATCAATTCTTTAGTAGGGTCTTGTTCCAAAAGTATATAAGTGTCCTCATCCTGTACATGTTCATTCACTCTTTGATTGTAAAAATCTGTGCCAAGCACTACAAGCGCCCCTCCCTTATCAGCCGGATGAAATGTAATCGACTTATCTTGTCTCAGTTTGTTCAATGTGCGTCTTTCTTTGGTGGTAAGGTTCGGGTGTTGTGGGGGACCATATTTAATGCTTTCCAGATCTTTTTTAACTAATGTTTCAAAGGTATCCAATGTCTTGTGTGAAATTGGTGATAGGAATTTGCTTTTCGGTCTAAATTTCCGTTGTTCCTGTGTCAGTTCTTCAGTGCTGGGATTGATGTTGAAAAACCACCTCAATCTAAGTTTCCTCATGAACTTAAAAAGAGAAACCTCCGTCTCCAGAACATTCGACGTGTAAGAGGGAACAAATGATATTCCTTTGTTGAGTATATGTTCCTCCTCATTTGTGAGTTGTCGGTTAGAGATGTTGATCACCAATGAGTTCATTTTTTCACATTTCTCTATGGTCTTCCTTGCTCCTTTGTGATTTTTGGTTTTTCCACGCCTAATGCTTCGTCTGGGGTTGTTACGTTCTTGTCCGGTGGAATTTTGGTCATGGGGCCTTCCACTAAAAAAGGCACACTGCTAGCTGAAGTTGTCGCTGTGGCCTCTGTTGCTGACATGGTCCTTTGTACAGAAGATGCCGCTGGCCTCTGTAATGATAGATCTTGGTCTGTAACAATGCTCTCTTCTGAAGATGTTGCTCCAGGTTTTTTAAAAACTTTTCTTTGAGCATATTTCTCGGCCCACGTATAAACGTCGTCCAGTTTATAGTCGATCGTGTCCCGACGGAACTTGTGGGTTTTCCTTTCATGTACTTCTTTGCATGAGCATCTAAGTTCTTATTGATTTTCTCAAGTACCTGGTTCCAGTCTTCTTGTTCCATGCGGTGACTAATTTCATCTTTCAGTTTGTTAATGTCGAATGTCAGTTCCCCCAGTAAAAATGAGATTTCTTCGATGATAAGTAGAATAAGGTCCAACGAACACTTATTGAGAATGGCATATCAGCGTGCCATAAATGATTTGTCAAATTTAAAAAGCGTTGGGCGGAGAGCAATCCTCAATCCACGGGGTATACGTCTCACTTTGTAATATATTCTATCAATGTTGCAGCATGTAATCTTTGATTTATTTCTTTTCTCATTAAATATTCCAACTGTCTTAGTTGCTGCATCGTAGTGCCTGATGATGTGCCATATTCCCTTACTTCCTTGACCAATGCATATATTGATTCTGCTTCCTCGGATGAATAAACTTTAGTTTCTGCTTGGTTAGTAGTCAGGTTTGAGATATCTTGCCAAGACATTCTAAGTTGTTGGGTGCTGGTCCGCAGTTGGACACCTGGTAATATGGTTTATTTTTTAGGGTGGACCTACACACCTATTTACACAAATTAATCAGGTTTTTTTACTATGTACACAATTTTTGCGTGCTCTCCAGTTATAAGGGGGCATGCCCTGCTCCCTAAATGTATCAACTATGTAAATATGAGCCCATGGGAAACCCAGAGCTACTGGAGGCTCGGCTATAAGGCGGACTGCCTTTAAAAATATAAACGCATATTTTTCATTTGTTTATGCAAATATTCTGTATTTGTTGTGGTAACGTAAAATGTTCATCAGGAGAAAAATATAATTACTTTGTAGAATTCAAAATTTATGTTACGCAGTTTCTTAATCATACATTCTAATATAAACAGAGGCAATTCATCAAATCACGATAATAGTTCACATTGCTTGTTTCAATAAGGCTAACAACAAGAAATCATAACTTTTAGTCAAAAATCCCAATGCATTTCGGGTTTAAACACAACCCTTCGTCAGGGGATGTAGAGATAAAGAAATGAAATATGTAAACTTCAAATGTTGTCTTTCAATGTTGTAGAATGTTCAGGACTTACAAAAACAGCAACAAAAAGATCCGTTTGGGTAATATATAAAATACCAGACTTACAGTCTTACAGTCTCCTGTTTTTATTCAATAGAGATGACAAGTATATATCTTCCACAGATCACCCCTCCTTTCCCCAGCTGTTATTTTCTGAGCTGCTCTTTAATAAGCCTCTGTGGGGAGGAAGGGCAGAGGCAGGATGATACGTTATGGAATACAGCTCTGCATGACTGAATGCGGAGCACAATCTTTTTAAATGTAGAAGAATGGACAAAATGTGGCAGCGCCATAGTAATGTGATTCCCCAGTAATGCACTTTTGTCCATAGCGCTAAAAAAACCTTTTTGTGGGGATACCTGCGCTTCACAAATAGCCTAAACAGATAAATATATAGATAGCAACTCCAGCTCTACCAGGGATAATCTGGGCTAAAGTGATTCATGTGTAAACTCCAATACTATGAAGTCTGAGATTAGAAAAGTTGGTAGGATCACACGATTGGATCGAAAGTGATTATTCAGAAAAGTAACGACGCCGATAGGAACAGATGGCACAGAGTTGAGTTCATCCTGCTCACTGCCACAGCTGGTAAAGAATACACAAATGGCCAAACCAGTAATGTCATTTCTGGTGTCCCATTCTGCAAGACTGTAATTTTAGAGTAAAAATGTAAGGAATATCCTACAGAAACCTAATGAACGGCAGTAATCGGGAGACCTTACTCTGTCTGCGTAGAGCTGCATAGAGCTGCTGGAGAAATCTCAGAAATAACTAGAGGACGCCCTGATCCAGCGGCCTATAGAAAATATATCATAAACAACGCTACCCAACTTCATAACTTATGAACAAAATTCTACACTAACTTATGGACCCATTTATAAACATGACATATTTGGGCCTACTGAATCAGGTGGTCAGATTAAATCTATATACACTTTATTTATAAATTATATACAATTTTATACATCTGCGGAAAGAATGTTATCATTATAACAAATCCTAACTATTTAAACGACCACTATTGGCGATGGGATCTAGCTAATAGTAACCTGCACTTCTGAATAATCAAGACCAGCTTGTTTGTCAAAAGTAAGATTTTATTTGCTAAATTATGGTATTTCAATTGTAATTTTATAAATGCAATTTTATTAGCATTAAAGTAAGCATATTTGAAAAGAATCATGAGAAAAATACAGTTTAAGTAAGTGAATCAAAGTTTAAGTAAGTATTTAAAGTTTAGCATTTCTAAAGCTTAAGTCCCTAGCTAAGCTAAATAAATGGAAAATAAAGTAAAGTTCTTTGAGGTTTCTTACGTGCTCCAAGCAAAGTCCAACAGCACTTCACCCTCATCGGAAAGTCAGAAAGCAGCAGCCAGCCCATCCCTAAGGGCATGACTTTTTATACCTTTCTAAGCTAACTAATCTAAGTAAAGGAAAGTTTTTCAGAAAACCACGAAGTCCCATTGGTTGAGAGTGACAAGTGACATGTCACCCACATTTCAAAACTTCCATTAGGTCACATTTCTTAAGGACCATTGTCTTTTCCAAACGTGACTAGGAGCTTCCTTGGTTTGCAACAAATGTAAATCAATGTTCTTCGTAGCGTTCATTTCACTTCCGCGGATGCCAAGTTAGAACTGACAAAATTATTCTTTTCCTTCTGTTTATGACCTTGGCCACGTCCGACAAAATGATGACAGCACATCAGATTTGCTCAGTGAATGCAGCTTTGACGAACACTTTTTCAGAATGGGCTTCTCGTGACTTTTGCAGAAGTAAAATTCAGCTTTTTAGCAAACTCGAGTAAACTAGGCCCAAAAGCAGGCAACTTATGCTTTCTAGTATAAAACAAACACAAGAAAAGTATTAATGTAAGAAATAATATTGATTCTGTAACCACCCTTTGTTTTCTAAATGATTAACCCTCCCAATTAGTTTAATGTTATCTAGCAATTGCAACAATTAAAGCAGCGTTTTATATCTACCAGTCTTCATGAAATCCATGAAACCTTATGAGCACCTAGAATAGTGGAAATGACACCACATAGACAAGGAAAGCAAAATAAGCACATGCCTCTTTTAGGTTTGCTGCAGTTAGTAATGACAAAAACGAAAACGACAAATTATTTTATTATTTTGCACGAACAAAAAGATGCAACATTTATGCACGTTTATGAGCACACATGTTAGTCCCCCCATGTGTAAAGTTTAATCTAGGTTGTATTAGCACGACACATCACAAATCATTAATTTTATTATTCATGTTATGGGAAATGTGACTTTACGAGTTTAAACAGAATTCTGTTTTCTATCTCGCTCCATCAACTCCCTCATCTGGTGATTAACAAATCACCACACTACCACCCAAAATTTGGTAATTTAAACTTCTAAGAAAAAGATTCAAATTCATTTGAGTCAGTAATCCTAAAAACCTGTTTCTGCATAATCTTTGGAATTAGCATAACGCTCTCTATGTAACTCCTGTAATTCAATCTCCCTTTCTTCTTCCTTTCTAAGTTTATAGATCCTTTTCTTTTCTTTCAACTGTTTCTTTCTCTTATGCAACAAACAACCTATTTTCGTCAATATAAAAATGAATATTATTATAATCAAAGGTGCCAAAATCTTGCCAAGAATTGAACTTCCAATATTATGAAACCAATTTTTAATTGCTTGGAATCTTTTTGAAAGTTTCCCTGTAAAATCATCTTCTTCTAAAGGAATTATCTCTGAATGCATTTGTGTAATGTTCTTAATGTACATTTCAATGTTCTTACTCTCATCAGGTATATATGTGCAAC
This sequence comes from Lissotriton helveticus, assembly GCF_964261635.1. Taxonomy (NCBI): domain Eukaryota; kingdom Metazoa; phylum Chordata; class Amphibia; order Caudata; family Salamandridae; genus Lissotriton; species Lissotriton helveticus. Next base: position 884,384,525 of record NC_136059.1, read on the forward strand.
AATGTTGTACATGCAATATGCCACAAACTCCTCCCTCTTTTGCTAGGAGTATATCTAAAGCAAGGCGATCTTGAATCACCATTGATCTGATTGCAATTACTTCAACATTCACTAATTGGAATCCATCAGCTGTGTCTGTTGATAATCTGTCAACAATTGTGGACAATTTTCTGATTCTCCCTGCATTTAGGGTTATACCAACAAAAGGTATTACTGCTTGAAAAATATCTCCCAGAACTTCTGTAAAAGTTTCTCTTTTAACTCTATTTACATAATTATGAATTTTGAACAATCCTTCTGAATCTCTGTCAACATGAAACACTTTAGGAAAAACAATTCCCACATAACAAGTTCCATACCAGTGGTCTGGAAGGTTGTAGTAGGCTTTGTCACCACAAACAAAATAAATCCCAGGAAAGATTGGATCTTTTCCACCTTTGAATCCCCAACCTCCCAAAATCTGATAAGTATCTTCACAGTTACTTGCACCTACAAAATAATTATCAAAAAGTGTATTATCTCTTCTAATGCAAAGTTTTCCACTAACTGGTTTATCTATGTGAATTGCAACATTTTCAAGCATTTTGCCATTTAACTTCTCATCTTCTTTCTGCCAGAACCTGGACTTAGTCTGCTTGACTAATTCATTTCTTTTATAAATTGCTCTTCTTTCCTCAACCAGGTTCAAAAATTTCTTTCCCTCCGCACTTAATTTACATGTTAAATTATTCTTGTAAGCATACTCATAAGTGAGTTCATTAGTAACAAGGAAAAATTCCCTCATCTGTTTAGCCTTCTTATGCTTATTTAAAGCACCCTCAATCTTTATATTCGCAAAAATCTCGTCAAAATCTGAATAGTAATATTCTAAGCGTCCAGTTTGATAACATAGGCTAGTTAACACACTACATGTTACACCATATGCAAGAGGAAGCATATTGTATGTTACTCCCTCAGAAACAGAAGCAGGTAACTTTACGCACACATAACAATCCTTTGCGTCCATTACCTTTACATATTCACTCAAAAGTTTAGTGAATGTATTGCTTGAAAAATCACTAATAGATTTATCTTGATGAATGCTAGGTTGATGATTAATAACTTTTGCAGATGCACTATGTTTAATTTGACTAACTGAAGCTTTACTTGTCGTGTTAACTTTGTGTAATTCTCTGTTCATCTCTAAAGGGATAATCACAGCTAAAACTAACCAGAGCAGAATTAAAATGAGCAGACACACCAGAGTCATCTTACAGCATCTCTTGAAAACAGAACACCTTGAAGTGCTCTCCTTAACATAAGGCATTTCTGGTTAGCTTTTTCTCAAAATAAAAACAAAATGTATTTTAAATTTTCTAAGAAACAAACTACAAATACCCCCCTTTTAAAATAATTATTATTATTTTTTTTTTTTTAAAACCCTAAACAAGATTTCTTCGACCTTATGTCATACATAAGTTTTCTTCAACTAAACAGTTTTTCTTCGACCTTATGTCAGCTAACAAATTTTCTTCAGCCTTTTGCCAATTTATATTTTCTGTACTTCAATCATTGTCACTAATTTCTTCCATTTCGTCTTCTTCACTACTACCATAAATGTCAATTACTGGTGGAATTACTAAATAAGTCCACTCAGGAGACTTATATTTCTGGTTTGGCCTTATTATCCTTTTTCCTTTTCTCGATACTACTTCAATTTTTCTTCCAACTCCAACTTCTTTTCCAGGACTCTTTTGACTACTGATTTCTTCAACTTGCTCTTTAGGTTTCTTGATCAACCTAACTCTCAATCTTCCACCAGGCCAGTAGTCTGCTTTTCTCACATATTTCTTCTTTGGTTCAGAAGCATTTGATTCTGACTTCCAAGCCCTTTTCTTTCTGTTTTCACTTTCACCATCCACTTCGCTTTCTTCAGTTTCGTAGTCTGAAATTTCAATCGACTCAGGAATTTCTCTATTCGGTAGTTTCACTCCTTCAGGAACACCACTTTGTTTCCTAATACTGGTACTTGGTAATTCATCTTCGTCTTCTTCTTCAATTACCTCCAATTTCCCAGATTTTGGATTTCTGTTCCTTACTTCAGAGCTTGACTTCTGCTTTTCGATACTCTCCTGGTCTGAAACTTCTTTCTATTCCGCTTCTCTGTTTTCAACAGAACTAACTGAATCCTCAGTTTTCTTTCCTTTTAACAGATTCTCTTCACCTTCAGAATCTATTTCAATAATTTCCAAGTCTTTTCTTGTTAGTTTATCATTCACAGGTACAGGTTCCAGATGTCGACCTTCTTGTCGATCTTCAGAATCTGGATTTGTTTCACCTTCTACTTCAGAATCAGAATCATCTGTAGTATCACTTTCAACATCAGAACTTTCAGGAGTTGGTACTGGAATAGTATGACTAGGATGAATCCAACGTTTCAATCCTTTGCATTTTACTGCATTAGTAGTGATCAGAATTATTTGTCTAGGCTTCTGCCACCTAGGAGCCAGACAATTTCTTCTTCGATGTACTTTTGTTCTGACCCAATCACCAGGTCTCAGATCATGTGTCAAAACCTTTTCATTTGATTGTGCTTCAGTTCCCACCTGATTAGACACAGAAGTCACTATATCAGATAACCTTTTACAGTAATCCAAAATAGCACTGTCATTTATGCTCAACAGTTTACCTACAGGTACAAAAGCTTGCCTCATAACTCTTCCCATTAAAATTTCATGAGGACTCAAACCAGTCTTTTTATCTGGTGTACTTCTTAATGACATCAAAACGAGTGGAAGAGCATCTGTCCACTTTACACCTGTTTCAAGACACATTTTTCCAATTCTGTTTTTAATTGTTCCATTAATTTGTTCAACTACCCCAGATGCCTCTGGTCTGTATGCACAGTGTATTTTCTGCTCAATGCTCAAAGCTTCACAAATCAACTTCATCAATTTATTATCAAAATGGCTTCCTCCATCACTCTCAATAGTGACTGGAAAACCGTATCTTGGGATAATTTCTCTGAGCAGCAGTTTTGCTACTGTAATTGAATCACAATGTCGTGTAGGAAATGCTTCTACCCATCTTGAAAATAAACAAACAATTACAAGAACATATTTTAAACAATTGTGTAAGGGCATTTCAATGAAATCCATCTGTAACCTGGTAAAAGGACCACCCTCTCGACCAATTACTCCTGTCCCCACCACTGATTTTCGGTTTGGATTCATTTGTTGGCATGATAAACACCTTTGACAAAAAGATTCTGCAATTGTTCTAAATTTAGTATTGAACCAAGTCTCTCGAAAAAGTCTGATCATAGAATCTCTTCCAAGATGAGCTGGACCATGATATAATCTGGCCATGTCAGCAATCAAGCAATTTGGTAATACTACTCTGCCGTCTTTGTAAATCCACACTCCATCTTCATCACGTGGTCTACAATCTGATCTTAACCACAGATCCTTTTCCTCATCATCTGCTTCATTTTGTAAATCCCTAATCTCATGCCATGTTTCTACAACTGTTGTTAGCATTAATGAATTTGAATCAGATTCTTTACTCTTTTCCCGATTGTATGCACAACCCTTTCTTGCACAGTATTTTGCTGTTTCATCTGCATAGGCATTGCCTTTTGAGATATAATCCACTCCTTTAGTGTGCGCTGCACATTTGACAATTTCGATTTCTTTCGGCAATTGTATTGCTTCAATTAATCTTCTAATAAAAACTGCATTTTTAATTGGTGACCCTGCTGATGTTATATAGCCTCTCTGAGACCAGAGTTGTCCATAATCATGCACAACTCCATACCCATACTGACTATCAGTAATGATGGTAACTCTTATATCTTTTGATATTTCACATGCACGAATCAAAGCAATCAATTCAGCCACTTGTGCTGAACGAATTCCTTCAAGACATGAAGCTTCTTCAACATCTGCAACTGTACAGACAGAATATGATGCTTTTAGAACACCTCCTTCTGTCCTCAGACAGGAGCCATCCACAAAGTAGACAACATCTGATTCAGATAAAGGTCTATCTTTGATGTCTTGTCTTGGTTTAGTGCAAAATTCCATAACATCTAAACATTCATGTTCTATTTCAGTGTCATTAATAATCTCAGAATCAGGTAGTAATGTAGAAGGATTCAGATTTAAACATCTTGAAATCGAAACATTATCTGCCCCTAGTATGATTTTCTCATACTTTGTTAATCTGCTGCTTGTCAAATGCTGAGTTTTACCTCTTGTCAGCAATATTTCAACTGAATGAGGGACACAAACTTTCACAGGAAATCCCATAACAATTCCTTCACTCTGCTCAAGACTGATGCTTGTAGCTGCAACTGCTTTCAAACAACCTGGTAATGCTTTTGCAACAGGATCAAGAACTGCAGAGAAGTATGCAATAGGTTTCTTTAAATTCCCATGTCTCTGAATCAACACAGACAATGCACATCCTTCTCTCTCACTGCAATACAGTTCAAAATCTTTCTCATAATTTGGCATACCTAAAGCAGGAGCTTGGCATAAGCTCTTTTTCACGTTCTCAAAAGATTCCATCTCAGCTTCGTTGAGAATAATTGGATCTTTTACATCAGACTTTGTCAGTCTTTGTAGTTGTTTCGCAATTACTGAGAATCCACTTATCCATTGTCGACAGTATCCAACCATTCCTAAGAACATTCTGACCTGTCTCTGTGTTCTTGGAGGTTGCATTGCTTGAATCATTTTTATTCTCTCAACTGTCACTTGTCTTTTTCCCTTTGCAATTCTGTGACCAAGGTATTTTACTTCTTGTTTGCAAAATTGTAATTTTGCTGGGGACACTTTATGTCCCTCTTCTGCAAGGCGATTCAACAGTATTATTGTATCTGTCACACAATTTTCTCTTGTTTTAGCAGCTATCAACAGATCGTCGATATACTGTACCAACGTAGACCTACCAGGTAAGTCTAGGTTTTCCAAAGACCTTTTTAATAATTCATTAAATATTGAAGGACTTTCTGTATAGCCCTGAGGGATTCTACACCATCCGAGGGTCCTACCTTGGAATCTGAAAGCAAAAATTTCGTAACTGTCTGGATGCAAAGGAACAGTAAAGAATGCATTGCAAAGATCAATGACAGTATACCATTCAGCATCATGTGGAATCTGGTACAGAATCACTGCTGGATTTGGAACCACAGGGCAACATGGAACAACGATTTGATTAACCTTTCTCAAATCCTGTACGATCCTAAATGCTCCATTTGACTTTTTGACTCCCATAATTGGTGAATTACAAGGACTACTCTCCATTTCTTTTAATACACCTTGTTTGATGAATTTTTCAATTATAGGCATAACACCTTCAATTGTTTCTGCTTTCATTTTATACTGTGGAATGTTAGGAAATTCTATTCCCTGTTTCAATGTAATTTTTACTGGATCTACATTTTTCATCAGACCCATCTCATTCCCAGTAAAATCCCATATTTCAGATTTCACCGTTTCTTTGAGCTCTTCAGGTAAATCTTTCTTTTCAAATGCAGGGAACAATTTTGATTCATCTGTTTCCATTAACATCATTGTCATTCTATACAAACCATCTTCCTCCATTGTTTGTAACTCAACTCCATCAGGAGAACAATATATTCTGCAATTCATTTTACACAGAATATCTCTGCCCAATAAATTTACTGGACTACTATTACAAACCACAAATCTGTGTTTGTCTCTGTAATTTCCAATTTCAACTGGAACTGGATCAGTCAAATCAGTTTTAATTTGTTGATTGCTTACTCCAACAACTTGGATGGTATCCCCAGAGAGAGGTAGGTTTTCAATTTCCACTGATCTAACAGTAGAACGGGTAGCACCAGTGTCCACTAGAAAAGGGATGTCTACATCATTAACTTTCCCGTTTACAAATGGACCAGACTGGTCAACCTCAAGAGTGGCTCCAACAACACACTCTTCCTCCTCTCCCGGGCACCGTCAGCAATAATCATCAGAATCGCTGTCTTGGCTTTCTGTTAACAAAAATTGTTGTGAAGCATTTTGCATTTGTACCCTTTGCTGCTTTTGCTGTTTTTGTGGTTTTATCACCTGTTCATTTCCCTGAAATCCCACACTTGAATTATATTTTTGAACTCCCCCACAATTTGGAAATGGTGGTTGTGGCAATTGATCCTGACGGTTATTCACCTGTTGCTGCAACTGTCGTTGAATGTTTAACTCGTTTAACCCCTGTTGCATCTGTAGCTGTTGCTGCAGGTCAACACCATTCTGCATCTGTGGATTCAATAAGGGATTCTTTAAATTTTTAGGAGGTTTAGGACACTCGTCTCTCCAATGTCCAAATTCGCCACAATTAAAACAAGGTAATCTTTGTTTCATCTCCTCAATCTTTGGGCTAAAATCCAGCTAAATCAATCCACAGAACTTTTGAGACTTTGATAAATCTATCCACTTGTCTATACCATTCTATTGGTTTTTCCCTCAATTTTGGAAAGTCATTTGTGAATAGCAGTATGTCCTGTCTTGACCAAGGGACATGAACATATCCTCCACCTGCAATCTCTCTCATTGGAAATTGTTTTGACAATTTTTCCAATTTCTCCTCTTCCTTCTTTTTCGTCCATTTTACTCTCCACTTATTGAGTTCCCCCAGTCTTTTGATATAAACAATCAAATCTTTTATATGTAATATTCTTCCCATTGAGTTTAAACTCTCAATATCATTTTCTGAAAAGTCTAATCTGTAGTGCTTTGCAAAATTCTTTTGTTTACTCACATCGATTTCAAGTTCAGTTGCTAGTTCCTCTAACTGATCATATTTATACTTAGTTTTCCACTGAATACTTTTACAAATGAACAGTAGTTCATCATCTCGATAGTAATTTAAACTATCAGGACCAATAGTTCCAATTATTAATTCTTCAATATTTGCTTTCAATTTAGCCACATCAAGTTTCGGTGTGGTTACCCTGGCTTCAGGACTCCCTACATCTGATATAGCACCCATTGGTGTTTTTGGAGATAATTCCTCATTAAAGGTTAAATCTGGCATTCTTGATCTTGAAGAGTTTATTTCAGATATATCTGAGTAAAATTTTTCAGCAACTTTCTGAATTTCAGCATTTAAAGGAATAGTCAATCCTGTCTTGTTTGATTCTCTTTGGTCAAATACAGGCTGAACAGGACCAATTGTTACTGGAACTGTCACAGCTTCCATGCTTTTTGTCATTCGTCTAATTAATTCTTCCTTAGATCTTAAATATTCAGAAGAATCAACAGCCTCAATATTTCTTGTCTCTCTTGTATAATCTTTTGGAGCTTCTCTTGCTCTTGGAGTCATTGAAAAATGTCTACCTTCATTCCGAACATTATCAAATTCTGGTCTTTTTGGAGTTTCAATAATTTCACAATTATTTGGATAAAGTTTTGGAGCTTCATTAATTGGAGGTGCACTCGGTGAAGTTTCTGTAGAAACCACCGGAGTAGACCATGATCTAGGAGGTCTCAGAGGCTGATTCTTTCTAGCTGTAGTGTATATTTCTTCCATAACTGCATCTTCAGATTCACTTTCTAAAGATTTCCCAGCAGGAGTACCCATAACCATTTCCTGAATTAAATATAATCCTTCACTCATGTTTCCCTGCCTCCACATTCGCAACCTGTCTTCATGAGTATCTCTTCTCCAAGCAGGAGATTTAGAAGGTCTTTTAATTCCACTAGCTTCTCTTTGTAACTGATACATCACATCTTCCCACTCAACTAAAGCTTCGAATTGAGTTGGTCTCGGTTTTGGAATAAGAGCATTCATTTTCTCTCGTAAATTTCTCAGGACCTTTACATTAAATGAACCATCATCAGGCCAAGTTAAAACACCGTCATTCTTTGTATAGCGTTTCCAGCTATCAAACCATAAAACAGTATGATATCCATATTCACCTTCCATGTACGCAGCAGGTGTTTTATACTTATGAAGTAATTTACCACCCCGCGTTTTAATTTTCTTGTCAGGTGAAAATAAATTTTTAAGTTTCTGAAATAATGTTGGCTTTTTCTCAACATGTTTAAAATGATAACTCATTTTTAAGAGTTAAATTTAATTCACAAATTCGTTTGTAAAATATTTCCGGGATGTTCCGCAAAGCAACCAATCCGTGCGCGAAACACACCAACAAGCCAATGACAGTTGAGCTACGTCACTTTTCTGCTCAACTAATAAAAATGGAGTTTTTCTGAAGGACCAATCAGCTTACAGGTCGTCAGAAACTCAAGAACCAATTAGAGTACAGTCTGTGACGTAGGTTACCCAATCCCAGCGCGGCTCTGTGACGTACACAGCAGCTGCGGTTTCTCGTTTCTCACTCCTAGCGCTTACCCCTCCTTCACAAAATCTTTTCACAGCGCCATTTTAAGAACACTTTTCAGTGTAAATTAATTCTTAAACAATGACAATAAGGACTCATCTGTTTGTTTGACTATTTAGGATAGTTTACATACATTCAAGTATCCACACTTCGGAATAGTCGGCGCTATTCACACTAAGGATAATTTTCAATTGTCAGTAGAGTAACTCTTACCCCACCCTTCTAACACGTAAAATTATGAACTCGTTTTCCTCTGAACGCACCGCGAAGTGACAGTTCGAAAGTTCCACTTGAACATAAATTACAAATCAAACTCGCACTTTCACACGGAAAATTCCCTAAATTCAAACACACATGAAATCCGTACAGGACTCTCACCTGTTTATAGAAATCATGCACCGTTAGCAAAATAACGACGTTATCCGTACAGGACTCTAACCTGTTTATAGATATAAAACATGTACCCCTACAGGACTCTAACCTGTTTATAGGTAATCATGCACCGACATTACTCTACCCTTCACTCAAGCTCGAATATACCTAATACTCTTATCACAGTGAGTTTTATGGAAGGCGCTTTGTCCCTATTCTCATGCTGCTCTAATTTCTTAGGCAATCCTCACTATACAAGATTCGCACCTAGCCCTAGCACTGTGCTGCACGGCGACAACACTTGTGGTACTCGGCGATACCACTTGTGATACTCGGCGATATCACTACAAACAGAACAGATGACTTGCGTGACTAATTTCTTGTCACACAATCTATACCGGTATAGCTTACAGATAGCACGAAAAACAAACTTAACATGTGTTAAAACATCGATCCTATTTCCATACCATAGCACTTTAGTAATCCTTAGCAACCAACATATTACCTTGGTTACCCTTAGCAACCATCAATTTCTGCTACCAGAGAATTGATCCAGCGGCCTATAGAAAATATATCATAAACAACGCTACCCAACTTCATAACTTATGAACAAAATTCTACACTAACTTATGGACCCATTTATAAACATGACATATTTGGGCCTACTGAATCAGGTGGTCAGATTAAATCTATATACACTTTATTTATAAATTATATACAATTTTATATATCTGCGGAAAGAATGTTATCATTATAACAAATCCTAACTATTTAAACGACCACTATTGGCGATGGGATCTAGCTAATAGTAACCTGCACTTCTGAATAATCAAGACCAGCTTGTTTGTCAAAAGTAAGATTTTATTTGCTAAATTATGGTATTTCAATTGTAATTTTATAAATGCAATTTTATTAGCATTAAAGTAAGCATATTTGAAAAGAATCATGAGAAAAATACAGTTTAAGTAAGTGAATCAAAGTTTAAGTAAGTATTTAAAGTTTAGCATTTCTAAAGCTTAAGTCCCTAGCTAAGCTAAATAAATGGAAAATAAAGTAAAGTTCTTTGAGGTTTCTTACGTGCTCCAAGCAAAGTCCAACAGCACTTCACCCTCATCGGAAAGTCAGAAAGCAGCAGCCAGCCCATCCCTAAGGGCATGACTTTTTATACCTTTCTAAGCTAACTAATCTAAGTAAAGGAAAGTTTTTCAGAAAACCACGAAGTCCCATTGGTTGAGAGTGACAAGTGACATGTCACCCACATTTCAAAACTTCCATTAGGTCACATTTCTTAAGGACCATTGTCTTTTCCAAACGTGACTAGGAGCTTCCTTGGTTTGCAACAAATGTAAATCAATGTTCTTCGTAGCGTTCATTTCACTTCCGCGGATGCCAAGTTAGAACTGACAAAATTATTCTTTTCCTTCTGTTTATGACCTTGGCCACGTCCGACAAAATGATGACAGCACATCAGATTTGCTCAGTGAATGCAGCTTTGACGAACACTTTTTCAGAATGGGCTTCTCGTGACTTTTGCAGAAGTAAAATTCAGCTTTTTAGCAAACTCGAGTAAACTAGGCCCAAAAGCAGGCAACTTATGCTTTCTAGTATAAAACAAACACAAGAAAAGTATTAATGTAAGAAATAATATTGATTCTGTAACCACCCTTTGTTTTCTAAATGATTAACCCTCCCAATTAGTTTAATGTTATCTAGCAATTGCAACAATTAAAGCAGCGTTTTATATCTACCAGTCTTCATGAAATCCATGAAACCTTATGAGCACCTAGAATAGTGGAAATGACACCACATAGACAAGGAAAGCAAAATAAGCACATGCCTCTTTTAGGTTTGCTGCAGTTAGTAATGACAAAAACGAAAACGACAAATTATTTTATTATTTTGCTCGAACAAAAAGATGCAACATTTATGCACGTTTATGAGCACACATGTTAGTCCCCCCATGTGTAAAGTTTAATCTAGGTTGTATTAGCACGACACATCACAAATCATTAATTTTATTATTCATGTTATGGGAAATGTGACTTTACGAGTTTAAACAGAATTCTGTTTTCTATCTCGCTCCATGCCCGGAAAAATGTAAGATAGACCAGTGTGAAATGCAAACGTTTTACAATCTAACCCTACAAAGTTATTAAATAGAGGTGGACAATAAATGTTTAGAAACATCAAATTTCATTCCGTCCCCTTTTACAATATATAGGTTCGCAGATGGGAAAAGAAAGTAATGCAAAGTCCGTCCGCGCTGATCTGAAGCGTGGAATGTTTGTCACTGCTATTTTAGTGTGCTTAACATTTTTGAAGGATGGATGCCAGGGCCAATATTGCGTTTTAGCAACATCATTGCTTTGTCGTCAGCGCTTTCCTTTTGCTTGCAAAGGAGTGCTAATGCAAACTTTGACCACGAACTAAGAGTCTGGAGCTTGGTTGACTATGCACTGCATAACCCGACTTTGGTCTAAGGCAGAAGCCTTCAAACTTTTTTATGCTGTGCCCCCCATGTAATAAAAAAGTCATCAGGGCCTTTCAGATGTTTTCAGAATTATTTTACTAAATTGGCAATGTTTAAATATGTCTAAATATATTTAAACATTGCAGGTAAGTTCTGTTACCCCTTTGAAAATGCAATCAAATACATGGTTGCCAAACATGCTATTCTGGTCAGCGAGACATTACTGAAGTGTAAATGTATCAACAATGTGATTATTTGAAATGGTGAGGCGAGGTATGGGGAATATTTGGAGTACCTTCCTCGTTGACACCTACTCCCAGACAGGATTTAAATGTCAAAAGATGTTAGTGACGGCCCATAGCAAAGTAACTTACTGCTGCTCTTTTTTCCACTTAATACAAAGCACTGTTACGGGTACAATGCATTTATTTCCAGTAACTGGCACCCCCTCCCCCCATCAATTAAGCCCCTCCTCCCAGCGGACCCGCCCCTCAGTTTGATGACTGAGGCCTAAGGTGACTTATCAGAAAGTAATTCACTGAGGGAAGTTAATCACAGAGAAGAAAGATCCAACCGTGTAAATTAATGATTCATTTTAGATTCTGCAGTTCTGAGGTAACAGTGGTGCTCTTCCTTTTACTTTTACTTTTACTGCTACCAATGTGTAGTTAACACTCCACTTAGTGTGGTGTGCTTAAACTGTTTTCTTGGTATCTGGTTAAGTATGGCTATATTTACTCCCTGTTGGCGTTGTGATGCTACCTAAACTTGGATAAACATAAGAGGTAACAAATTGTAGCTGCCTAAATAGATCCAACTGTGATGGGTTTAAAACTGCACTCATTAATAGAAGGATCGCAGAATTCATCATGAAAAGTTCTTCAGTGGGTCCTTTTATTGTGCTGATATGGAGTGAATGATCTTCATTCAGTTATTCAGAGACAAATTAAGTTAAAGGACTGATTGACCCCTGTTGTCAAATCTTGGGTGAACTCCCATTGTCTTTAGCTAAATGAACACACAACAAAGTTCCTCGTTTTACCTGCTCTTACCTTTATGAATATTTCACCTTCCCCCTATTGTCTTTCCTTTATTAGCATTGCCTCCTTTTCCCTCTCGTGGTGGGGAATCACACAGTGACATAAGATGTGCATTTGAGAAGCATATGTTTAAACAGAAGGGCATCTTGGCGTTGAATGACAGATGTTTATTGTTACCCAACTTATCTCATTTTATCCATCTCAGAATAATGAAAGGCTGAGTGGGCCAACGAGAATTTGCACCTGTGACTATGACATCAAATTCAGGCTCCTACAGTGGATGCATTAGTCCACTAAGCCACCAGATCCAGGCCCCTGTGCCTTCATTCACAATCCCATCCCAATGTATAAAACACCCTACCCCCTCCTCCCTTCCTGTTCCTTTTATTAGGTTGAGCCTAGGCAGCACGCTTGCGCTGTATGCAAGACCTGAGGTAATCCATATACGGAGAGTAATCCTGCCCGCTGCTTGCGATTGGGTTTCTCCGGGATTCCTCTGTTTTTCTGGCTCCTAATTGGCTGGTGGTCCGAGACGTCACTTCCTTTCCCCGCAGGCAGCACCGACCAACTACAGTTTATTTGCGCTGTAGAGCTGTACCTGTTTTGTGTTAGGACCGCTTTGGTTTTAGGAGAGGCCTTGCACTGAGGTGGCCATGATCTGCACACCGCTCTGGGGAGGCTACCCGAACATGACGCTCCCATGCCATTTCCGCCCGGTCTGTTCTCCAGCCCAATGGGTGTGCTTCCACACACCCTGAGGGGCTTGCCAGCTACTGGACTCCTTGCCCAGCCCCAGAGGCCAACAACTGCGACGGACTGTAGTGTAGTTCCTATTATCCCAATAGGCTCTGCGCATTGGAATAATACCTTCAATAGTAAAGGCCTAGACCAGACGTTAACTAGGTCTACTACTGTCGATATTAGACTTAAAGTTTTGGGTTTGCCAGCTAGCTCAGAGTTCACTAGAAACTTTCTCGAATGTTCAGGAAGGAATTAACTTCCCTGATTAGACAAGAAGGGATTTAGTTTCTGACAACCATAGAACATGACAACTTTGCTCTCCCCTAATCAAGAGTGTATCTCGAGAGTCGTGTGAACAAAAGGCAATTTATTTTACTCAGTCAGTACGTGCATTCTTAGTCTCATCAGATTGTAGAGAAAAAGGAAGAGACGGGCGTGTTCAATAAAAAGGTGTTATTTATTGATCAGTCTCTTTTCTCATACAAGAGAAATGGATCGATATTATTGCAATACTTATAGCTAAGTAAAGTGCATACATTAAAAGCAGAAGTATAAAATAATACTGTAAAAACATTGATATGGTTTCTAAGCCATATGAAGGTTTAAAATGGATAAAATATATTACATACACATATACATTTGACTAAACGTCCTCAACTGGTGTTTCTAAATACGCCTACCCCGTGTACCTGACCTAAGCCTAATACGTGGGCGGGAATAGAAAGTTACAGTTTAAGTTAAGTTTGTTTTTGCCAAGTGACTGACTAAAGAATTCTCTGTGAGGGGTTATTCAGTTCTGTACCTGGAATTAAGGATGAATGAGGGATGGTATCTCTCTCTCTGGTCTCGATATTCCAGGCTGCCTGCGAGGGCTACCCGGAAGCGCCGGTGCTGGATTTCTCGGCAGGAGAAAGCAGCGCGTCTCGTTCTCAGCGCGTCAGGAAGGCGGGGCTGCGCCAGCGGGGTCTGCTCTGCTCTGGGCTTCGGCAAGTATGGCTGCTCCGTCTCGTCACCACCGCGTGTGTTTGCATAGGGCAATATCGTTAATATTTATACCTTTAAGGTGCCGAGATTGACGGAAGGATGGACATAGATACGTCAATAAGGATGTCATACGACTTGCTCGTTAGCACATTCTTTTGCTGAAGTTCTCGGTGAAATCAAAACAATGGCCGCAGGGTTTTGCCCAGGTTGTCATAGGTTTGATTTGTTATGAGAACTCCGTATGCCTTATCAGGGGCTGGAGGAATATCGCTTGTCTAATTAGATCGCAAGCGTTATGACCTAATCAGATAACACGTTCCTGTGCCGTAGTGTGACTGCGTCAGATAACGGTATCTGCATCATGGGGGTTTTCTGCCTCATGGGCTGACTGCTAGTTAACTTGTTGGTTTGTTTAACCAGAATAGGGTCAGGAATAGGGGGATCGATTCAGAACCTATAGGAATACATCACACCCACTCCACGCTAACTATGGACATATTTACTAATCTATGCATAGTAAAACATACTATAGAGTATAGTGTATACCTTACCACCCCAAAATACATAAATGCATCTTGAAATTTTTTTAAATATACGGAAAAATTGCAACCATATGTATTGTATGCACTCAAGCTGTAGAATATTGCCAAAGTAATCACGCATTTGTATACATTATTGCTATTTGGTATATGAGAATTTACACATGAAATGGCTCTTAATACAGAAAAAAAGTTTGAGACCATTTCATCACACAATAAAATATTTATGAACGTACCAGCGGGCAGCTAATGTCTATAAGCTATCTAAAATTTAGAAACCTTAGTTCTCTAAGAATAGTTCTTACTTTAAGCAGAAGATAGTGACCCGAAAAATATGCACAAATATTTTGGGGCTGCTGAAAAATTGCTGTCCGTGAACTGGAGGAAAAATTGTTCATGTGACTTTATTTTTAAAGTTGAAGGCCGAATTCAGGGAACGCCGTGTGCGAGCTTGCTCAAAAGTCCCTATTTCTGCTCTGGTGAGAACATCATATCATTTAGGCTTTCGAAAAAACTGTCAACAGCTTCCTGGGAAAGTTCCACTAACTCGGAAAAAGGTGTAACCATGCATTCGTGCGCATGATTGTCTCCATTGACATTCTGATTTGGATTGCTGACAGAAGGTCGTACCTGATCGATGCTGCTTTCATCTTGAACTTCACTACCCCTTAATCGTAGTGGTGAAGCTTCCACGAATGCCGTCATCAGGATTGGTAGCCTTTGAGGGCAGCACAAAGCATGAACCTTGATCGGGCTCAACAATGTTTCTGCATCCATTGGCGCATCCGATTGTAGCGTCAGACAGGTGTCTAACACGCATTCTTCTCCGCATAGCAGACACCTTAATACAGGTAAAACACATCTTTGCCACATTGGTCGAAATGATAGAAACCAAGTCATGTTCAGGTCTCTAAGCCGGGAGAGTCCCAGGATTTTTGATATCCGGTCCCGGTATCCAATGGCTAGGATTGTTTCTTCCCTTGTCGCAAGAGTTTCGTCTGTGACATGGGTTGCCATAACGAAAAATAAGGACTAAGAATAGGATTCCTGCAATTAGTCCCAAGATCAGGGGAAATCCGCCAAAAATCGAATGGACGAAATCTGGAAAAATACCCAGTATGGCTTTGAATGGTGTTAATGCCATCGAAAATACTGTCTTAAATACCTTTGAGACCCCATTGGTATCAGAAATATTTAAGATTTCATTCAGGATTTCTGCGAAATGTATGGGGGAATTAGTTGATAACAATGAATGTATCTCTGCAGTCGTCCTTGCGACTTGTAGATCATACGTTTCTTTTGATGACGTGAGCCTTGTAGGCGTCTGAAGAAGCACTGTTTTCATTCTGCTTAAAGTATCTATTCGAATAGAAGTAATTTTCAAGTTGGGCCATGCCCTTGCCTCCCCGTCTGGAAAGGAGCTGGGGAACAATGAGTGTCCACAGCACTTGACCTTCGCAGTCGTAGTTACGAGATAAGGAGTCCCGGGCATAAGACTACAACATCTGCGATCTACAATTAGAATGTAACTCCCATTATAGAGTCTTTGAAAGAATGGTTCTATCTCTGTTGCAGGTGCGCCTTGCTGGTGACATGAAAGGTTATTTGAGTTCCCTTCACAGGCTCCGTGCAAACTAATTCCGTTACACAGAAGCGTGCCGCTTAGTGACTTCGCACAATTATTGCCACTAAGAAACACTTTTTGTCCTTTATTACTGACACATGCATGTGAATAGGGCAGGTTCCATGTTGTTTTAATGTACCCCTTTCCCAATTTCTCGTACATGCCAGCCTGTATATATTTTTGGCAGTATTGAAACCTGAAGGTTGAGATTGGAATATTTATTATTCCATGTATTATCCATTCACTGACAGGTCGTTCTGACATTGTCACTGGTAATCTTTCGAGTTTTTCAATGCTCAAGATTGTATAATCAGCACCCTTTTGTGCCATACTGATTTGTCTATCAGTAAGGTTAAAGATTTGGAATAGTGACGTTGTGTTGATTAAACGCCAAGGCACATAGCCTGAACGTAGATTTTGTAACGTCCAGCCAAGCTGTACAATAGAACGCAATTGAGACTGACCGTGTTGTTATAACAGTAAGTCTTGCGATAATATGTCGATTGCTGAAGACACAATGCTGTCCAAAGAAAAAATTCTGGAGGACAGAGTCATTAACCCATTGTCCACTACAGAAAGTGATTTTTCCAAATTAATACGGTCAATTTCCCATATTCTCTCTGCTGTTTCAATTTGAGTAACCTTCCAGGCCTCATTGTATGCTGCATATACAGAGGCTGCTATGAAACGTTTTTGACGCTGTTTGCGCGGTCCCATAATGAAATCACGCAAGTCAGCACCATCAGTAAGTAAAGTTAGGTGTTGCTTAATTTCTGTCAGTGTGGAAGTTTGTAGCCACTGAAGGCATAATTTGCCCACACTGTAGGTGGTTATTATCCCTGGGTGATGTCTTTGAGGATATCTAGGGTCTGGCCTGATCATTTTGAACCCCTGTGTTTTGTTCAGGAATCTGTCTTGACAGTTATTAGTATCTGTGGGCCAGATCAACCACTGTTTCCAATCTGGATGTGTTCTGTTTTGGTTTAATACATAATTTACGTCTATCTCCTCATCTGTAGAGGTATTGCTGTACATTGTTGGCTTTGGAATAGACGGTTTATTTAAGTCTTTAATTTTGGCTAGGCCAAGACAGGTAGTTTGTTGAACAGTGTCATTTAAAAATATCATTTGTTCTGGGATCATGCAGGCTCTAAACAAAGATTCTATACCCTGCACTTGCCATTCTTTTGTACCCCAAACACTTTTCAATTCAACATTTTTGTCCCAATAATCAAAACCAAAAGTATTCATTTTTTCAAAGAATGAGTCTGAATATATCAATTTTGTGTTTGTTATCATGGTCTTAGTTCCTGTCTTGTTTGACAATTTGAAATAAAATGCTTCAGCATTACTTGTGTTAAAACCTGAAAAGTATGAATATTTGTCATAGAAGGTTCTTGAGCTTCCTTTTGGAGGGGTTGCACAATGTTCCCATTGATTATAATTTAAAACATTTCTAGGTTGTGCAGATCTATGTAGAAAATGGTTACCATAGTGGTTATAACAGTACATACTATCATAATTTGTAGAACCCTGCAAATAATCATGTTTGGTAAATTTAGCAGACATTACTAAGTCAGACATCATATTATTAATGCTTTCGAAGTCCCAATTATCAGCAAATGAGCTTGGTTTTGCAAAGTCACTCAATGAGATCTTAATTTGGTGTGGATATTTCAGGATTTCGACCGGACCATAAATTTCATAGTCAGTGTTGTCCCAGGCTACCCCACCCGGTATCGGATTGGCTGTGAAGTTGACTGTAGAAAGTTCTCTTTTCTCGACGTGTGAAGATGTGTGTGGTTTGAGGATCAAGTTGATTTTCTGACTTGCTGTGTCCATTTTAGCATATTTTCCCTCAATGAAGCGTCCCAAAGTAAGTACCATGATGAGCCAAAGTATGAGGATAAATGCACCAAAACCCACCCAAAATTCGATCCATGGAGAAATCAGATATGTTTCTTTTAGTTGTTTCAAAAGTTCTTTAGCTTTATCTTTAAAAGTTTTTGATGATGGCTGTGTCTTTGATTCACTGAAACCTTCAGAGGAATCATCGAAGTTTATGAAGTAGCCGGATGCAGTTCTGTCAATTGTTCCAATTGCTTCAGGATTACTGTTTCCTGCATTTTCGCTTGGTACTTCATTGTAGATTGGTGTGTCTCTGCTAAAAGTTTTTATTTGGGTTTTCAGAGGTCTAAGTTCTATTGCATTGTTGCATAGTCCTTGTTGTTCTTCTGTAGGCGTTTCGAATGTGATGAGCCTCTTCGTTAGGACCTCTGTACTGGTAGCAAACCTTGGTGTTCGGCTACTTATTGGGAGTCCACTTGGCCTACTGTTTGTTATCGGCCACATGATTGTGGTTTTACCAGGTCGATGGATACAACTCGGTTCTCCTTTTTACCAGCAAGTGGCAGTAGTACAACTGATCTTGTCCCGTTGACAGACAAGACAGGAACTGCTTTTCTGTAAGAAGGCCCAAATTCCTTCTTTACCGTGATCTTTTCCCTGACTAGATCCCCGACTTTTGGAATCCAGACAGGTCTTGCTGGGACAGGTGGTGGTTCTTCAGTGGTTGTTGGCTGTTGTTTCAACTTTATGTTGCTCAGGTCTTTTCTTGTTTTGTTTAAGTCCTGCAAAATAGCCAAACGGTCTTTGATATCAAAGCTTTTTTCTTTCACCACTAAAGTCTGACTATCAATGTCAGAGATCAACATCCTAGTTCCAAATAATAATTCGTACGCACTGAATCCCTTCAGAGAATTTCTTGGCAAGTTATTTAGACTACGTTGGACACTTATTAGATGTTTGACCCACCCAGCTCCCGAACCTAATACCTTTGCCGTTATAGATTGCTTTATGTCACGTTTTTTTCTTTCAACAATTCCGTTCCCCTCAGGGTGAAATGGACAAGAGTACCGCAATGCCACGCCCATGCTGACCATGGCCTCCTTATAAGCTCTAGAGCTAAAGGCAGGACCGTGGTCCGAATGCAGCATGCCAATTGCGTATGTGCCGATAAAGACTCGCAAATCTTTTATAACAGTTCTGGCGTCAGCCGTTCGCTGGGGCCACATCCATATGAATCTCGTGCATGAATCCACTGCGACCAAGATATATTTATAGTTACCGTCCCTTTGTAAGGGACCACAGTGGTCTAGGTAAACACAGGCTAATGGTTTATCCGAGATTAGAAGGGGCGTCTGAGCTGGACGTCTCACCGTTGATACTTTCATTTTTTGACATATTTCACATTCTAGAACATAGTTCCTCATTTGTCTTCTCATTTGTGGCCACCAGTATCTCTGTTTTAATAATGATACTGTGGCTGAGACGCCAGCATGGATGGAAGCAAGCCCTTCGTGTGCCGCTATTATTAGTCCTAACCTATGTTCCATGTTTGGAATTGCCCTATCCCCCACTCCAGGGATTCGAGCAAAAGGAACATTGTTTGCATCAGTTATGTATGAGCATTTTACTGGAAAGCCTTTCGGGAGTGTTTCTATCGAATCCTTTTCTGAAGCGCTTACAGCTTGTAATATTTTGCTGTCTATTTTTGTTTTTGACCGGGTGATGGCAGCTACGGAAGCCGTTTGCACAGCTGCCTTCGCGGCCTCATCAGCCAATGAATTCCCTGCAACGTGAACGCCATCACGTTGATGACTCAGTGTGTGTATCACGTGAGTCTTTGGTAGTTCTTTTTGTAAAAGAACTACTTGTTCCCAGAGCATTTTATGCTTGATTGTGCCTCCTTTTGCATCCTTAAAACCATTTTGAAGCCAGATCTGCAAGTATTCATTATAAGACTGAACGCAATAATACGAATCGCACACTATGAGCGTGGGGAATTCTCGATCGGTATTTTCAAGCGCCATCTTGAATGCCAGTAGTTCAGCTCGCTGAGCTGTGCAATCTCCTAGAGATTGCGTTTTAGTGAGGGTCGGTTTAAATTTCCCTTTAACAATCGCGCACGCAGCACTATAAGCTTGTTTACCCCCGACTGCGGGTTGTGCTGATCCGTCTGTATATATTATACAGCCGTAATGATCTAGAGGCAGAATTTCGGTCGGCGGAGGACATTCAAATTCATATTGGAGAAATTCTTGTGTTTTTAAGTTAGGATCAAATTCGTATGCCACGTCCGTTGCAGCAAGAGAATTAGCCCATTGTATCCATCTCGGATGGAGCGCTTTAGCATTTGGAATGCTTGCCTTTGTTACCGCCTCTAGGGCTGGTATCGGTGTCACGATTATTATTCGTTTACCTTGTGCCAGGGCTCGTTCTTTTGCTATAGCTGTCTGTGTTGCAGTTAGAATTTTTTCCGTAGGGCTAAATTTCATTTCAGCCTTAGTGTACAAGTGTGATTTGAATGCAATTGGTACCTTTTCTCCCTCATTAGAGGTCAGGTATGTGAATCTGCATCTCCCTGGGATGACTCGAATCACAAGATTGCGTATGTTATCACGTGTTTCTAATTTTGTTTTAATCAGCATGTCTGTTTGTAAGGATCTCAAAATTTCTGTGTGTATTTGAGTCCAATTGGATCTTTTAAAATCGGGTTTTATCAGATCATAAAGGGGTTTCACCCTTTCTGCGTAATTTGCAATGTATGTTCTTCCGAAATTTAGGAAGCCTAGAATCGATTGTAGGTTTTTTAGTGTTCTAGGTGCTTGGATTACGGCACATTTTTCTAGGAAATTGTCAGCCAGGCTTTTGCCTTCACTTGATAATTCATATCCTAAGAACAGGACTGTCAGATGGGCAATTCTGGATTTTTTAAAGTTGAATTTGTAACCCTCTGCTGCGAACCCAAGTATTATGGTGTTCACTCTCTTCAAGTGAGTCTCCAAGTCATCATCTGTTAAGTAAATGTCGTCGACATAAGATAATTCTTCATCATCATATATTTGTAGTAATTCTGTTACTCTCGCTGAGAATACTCCCGGGCTGTTCTTGTACCCCTGGGCTAACCAACAGAATTGTTTTTGAGTGCCATTTATTGAGAACGCAGACAAATATCTGCTATCTGGTGCTATGTTTTGACAAAAGAATCCCTTAGAGATGTCTAATGTTGTTTTGTATTTTTTGCGCACTATGTTATTCATTAGTGCAGCACTATGCGAATTTTGCACTGCAAAAGTTTTGCAACATGTGTTAAGGTGTCGGTAATCCAAAACTAGACGATATGAATTGTCTGGTTTGGAGACCGGAAACAAAGGGTTGTTCATTTGTGAGGTGCAAGTTTCAATCACCCCCTGGTATTATAGCTGATCTAGTATTTCTTTTACCTGTTTTTTTGCTTCTTGCTTAATTGGGTACTGCCTTTGTGCAGTAGGTTGTGATTTTAACTGGATTTTGTGAGGAGGAGTGTCCTCATCCCATCCCACGTGATTTTTATATAAAGCAGGAGCTAGAGCCACTGCCCACTTTCTAGCAAGTGTGTATTTTTTATGAATTGGGATATGATTTGAGAAGGCAGGCATAATTACTTCTTCGCCATGAGGGCAATCCCTGACAAACTCTGGTGGCCAGTCTTTTTCAGCTAGAAGGATATCATAGCCCTTGGAGAGATTATCCCAAAATAGTCCCCTTATTTTTCTAGTCTTATCTCCCTCTATACGTAATGTTATTTCGTATATTTTGTGAGGTTTGCTAACTCTGGTGTCTGCAGTTTCCACTTGAAGATATTCATTCGTGTCCACTGTCTCCAGATGATTCATAAGGACTTTGCGAGCTATGCTCACTTCTGCTGCGCTGTCTAGCATTGTCTGAGCCCATTCTCCGTTTTTCAGTTGTGTCCTCAGTATTCTCGGCATTGTTAACTACCTTGATACTGGCTACCTTCTTTTTTGGAAATTGTAATTTCTTTTTTAGCTGAGCAGGTTCCTTGTCTTTGGACTTGGCGTGCTCTTCTCTTTGTTCTGATCGTCCTCTTCTTTCCGATTTCTGCGAGGAAGTCTGAAAAGATTGAGAGGGACGTGTATCAATGTCTTGATATCTATCAGGCTTTTTTATATTATCCCTATTTCTAAGGTTATATCTTTTCCCAGAGGGGTCACTCTGGGGTGACCTGTGTCTTTGGTTCGGAGATTTCTCTCTTCGCCTAGGAGACCTTCCTCTGGACTGGAATTTCTTTTCTTTGGGATTGGATTGTTTGTTTCCATCCCAGCTCTTTTTCTGTGATGTTGAATTATTATTAAAAAATATTTTTTCAGGACTTTCAATCAGTTGTGGTTTTACTGGTATTCCACCTAAACTATCTCTACCTAGTTCCTCATAGGATTTTTCTATGATTCTGGCAATTTCAGCTGGTTGGTCTGCTATATCTGTCTCTTTTAACCTCTGGCGGATCGCCACATTTGCTGCTTCTCCCTTTATGTTGGCTAATAATATAGCTGAGACCTGCTTGAAGTCTTTTAGTAATTTCATACCAAGAGTTAAAGCGGGTTCTGGACCATATTCGTCTTGAATTTGTTTTAGCACATCTGGTATTACCGAAATGGATGGAACACCGTGCGTTTTTGTGTAGATGGAAGCGAAGACTGTACCCCAAGTGTCACAGTCCTCAATGTGTGGTGCGATTCCCATTGGAAGACAGATAGTCAGAATCCTGTGCTTTTCTAGCGGGGTGGTGTCTGGAAACACCGCCTCTATTTGGGTGATTTTCTGTGCCAACCAGAATGGTATTTGTTCCCGTTTAGCTGGTACTTTACCTAGGCAGAACTGGATGTTCTGTGGTGTAATTTTATTTGTGTTCCCCTGGTGAGGGGTCAGCTGTGGGAGTTTAATCGCTGGCTGAATTGTTGAAGTCCGCATCACATACTGGACTAATTGTCTATGTATTTTTATTAATTGTTTTAGCTGTGTTAACAGGTTAGCTGCAGACATCCCGTCGATGTCTGGATGTGGTGTGTATCCGGCTAGGACCGGCCACGTTGCTCCTGGTCCAGCTAAGGGACCGAGCGTGGTGATGTGATTATTGTGTTTTAGGGCGCCATCAAATAAGAGCAAATGCTCTTGAAATTTGAGTGGTACTTCCACCTCCTCGAAAGGAGTGTACGTTTCAGGAGGTTCCTCTATTTTGTAATAGTGGAAGTACTTTGTTACAGCATTTGCTGCTGGAAAATTTATCCATGAATAGTATACCTCTGTCTGCCGATATTCGTGTGCCTCAATTACGAATATGACTGTACCACCTCTAGGTGTCAGTCCATTTTCTATAAGTTTTAAGGTTATAGATTTTCTTTTAATGACCGGGATGAGTATTATATCCGGGTCAGCGTCTTGTAGTGCAGTATCAGCGGCTGCGAGTTCAGTTGCTAATCTAACTGTCTCTCTTTCATCATCACTGTCTACCATTTTACCGACAGGATGGTTATTTCTTTTGTTTGCAGATCAGGTTTCTTATGGAAACAAAGATTAGATGCACAATATTTTGGAACAGTGTATCCTTCAACGTTGACTATACCAAGAACCATACATAGGAGTTCCCTCCTGCGAGGTCTGGCGGATATAACCTTTTACCCACTCCAGACGTCTTTGGAGTATTATGGGAGAAAGGGGTCTGAGTGAGAAAGCACGACTGAGTTACTCTAAATGTCTTACGTTAGTTTTATCGCCCTTTCCAAACGCGTTGGGCGCCATGTAGTGTAGTTCCTATTATCCCAATAGGCTCTGCGCATTGGAATAATACCTTCAATAGTAAAGGCCTAGACCAGACGTTAACTAGGTCTACTACTGTCGATATTAGACTTAAAGTTTTGGGTTTGCCAGCTAGCTCAGAGTTCACTAGAAACTTTCTCGAATGTTCAGGAAGGAATTAACTTCCCTGATTAGACAAGAAGGGATTTAGTTTCTGACAACCATAGAACATGACAACTTTGCTCTCCCCTAATCAAGAGTGTATCTCGAGAGTCGTGTGAACAAAAGGCAATTTATTTTACTCAGTCAGTACGTGCATTCTTAGTCTCATCAGATTGTAGAGAAAAAGGAAGAGACGGGCGTGTTCAATAAAAAGGTGTTATTTATTGATCAGTCTCTTTTCTCATACAAGAGAAATGGATCGATATTATTGCAATACTTATAGCTAAGTAAAGTGCATACATTAAAAGCAGAAGTATAAAATAATACTGTAAAAACATTGATATGGTTTCTAAGCCATATGAAGGTTTAAAATGGATAAAATATATTATATACACATATACATTTGACTAAACGTCCTCAACTGGTGTTTCTAAATACGCCTACCCCGTGTACCTGACCTAAGCCTAATACGTGGGCGGGAATAGAAAGTTACAGTTTAAGTTAAGTTTGTTTTTGCCAAGTGACTGACTAAAGAATTCTCTGTGAGGGGTTATTCAGTTCTGTACCTGGAATTAAGGATGAATGAGGGATGGTATCTCTCTCTCTGGTCTCGATATTCCAGGCTGCCTGCGAGGGCTACCCGGAAGCGCCGGTGCTGGATTTCTCGGCAGGAGAAAGCAGCGCGTCTCGTTCTCAGCGCGTCAGGAAGGCGGGGCTGCGCCAGCGGGGTCTGCTCTGCTCTGGGCTTCGGCAAGTATGGCTGCTCCGTCTCGTCACCACCGCGTGTGTTTGCATAGGGCAATATCGGTAATATTTATACCTTTAAGGTGCCGAGATTGACGTAAGGATGGACATAGATACGTCAATAAGGATGTCATACGACTTGCTCGTTAGCACATTCTTTTGCTGAAGTTCTCGGTGAAATCAAAACAATGGCCGCAGGGTTTTGCCCAGGTTGTCATAGGTTTGATTTGTTATGAGAACTCCGTATGCCTTATCAGGGGCTGGAGGAATATCGCTTGTCTAATTAGATCGCAAGCGTTATGACCTAATCAGATAACACGTTCCTGTGCCGTAGTGTGACTGCGTCAGATAACGGTATCTGCATCATGGGGGTTTTCTGCCTCATGGGCTGACTGCTAGTTAACTTGTTGGTTTGTTTAACCAGAATAGGGTCAGGAATAGGGGGATCGATTCAGAACCTATAGGAATACATCACAGGACGACCTACCGAGAAGAAGGTGGTGAGCGCAATTAGATGCATTAGGTGCCAGGATACCGCATTCTATTTAACTAAAAAAGGAGGGGCATGCCGTGCCCTGCTGATCCGACCACTTCGACAACTGGCTGCTTTCCCTAACTAAGGCTCTGCATGACCACGGGTAACGATGCTGCAGGGAGCTTCAGAATTAATAAATTACATAGTGCGCAGTACCTTTAACAGCCTCTCCATCCTCTGGCTGGGCCTCTCAAGGGTTAAACGCCCGGGCCCGGTCCGTGTAGCGTGCAGGCTGGTTAACTCTTCACAATCACTAGTAGTGGTGGCACTGGTAACGCTGCTGCAGGATCTTCAAACTGAATGACAAGTTACACAGTGTGCATACATACAATGACACGCATGTGCACTAAAACGGCAGAACACCAGGGAGCTTAAAAATACATGTACTTAAGACAAACAGCATAGTGCGGTTGCGTAGGATCATGCTTGTGTGCAGAAACGCTGGGGAGTTCATACAGACAGGGAGCTGGGAACGACAGAGCATCGGCCCTTCGTGAGACGTGGCGTTCGAGACTCCTTAGTTAAGGCACTCTTTATCGTCTCTCTACTTTACCATACCGCTTGGCGGCTGGTATCTGCTTTTTCTATGGGCCATTGTTTATGGCTTGTCCCGCAATACCACATATACAGTAAATGGAACTCCTGTTTGCCTTGAATTTGACCGTAGTTTTCAATATAGTTTGCCCATTCTTTTATCCTGTATATACACTTATCCATAAGGCAGCCTTGGTAACGGAATGTTACATTTGAAAGAGGGTTATGTTCATCAATGTTTTTACTCTGCTCATCAAACAATAGACTGATGGACTCATAACGGTTATCCATATTAAAGGATTTTGAGGGGACCCTTTTTAGGTCGAGCCTAGGCAGCGCGCATGCGCTGTCTGCATGACCTGAAGTAATCCATATACGAAGAGCAATCCCGCCTGCTGCTTGCGATTGGGTCTCTCTGGCGTTCCTCTGTTTTTATGGCCTCATGACACTACCTGCAATTCTTTACACACCCTGCCTCCCCCTCGCCTTCTAAAATTCGTCCAACTGCAAACAGCAAAAAACACAGTTTTATTATTTTTTTATCTAGGTTTCGCTCTTTTTGAGTTACTGCTTTCTGAACTCAAAGATGCACTTTTTGGATGGTATGCAGATAAACACTTACATTGCATATATAAAGTAATTTTTTTCATTTGCATTAACAAGGTAAGTGCACCCCAATAATATGTTGTTATAATCAGCACTGTAATATTGTCAATAATTTGACACCAGGCCCATACAGCAGATTGTGCCACACTGCACAAACATGATATACTTAGCTGTGACACCAGAAAATAACATTCATTCCAGCGGCCCTGCTCACAGGCTTCACAAACTGTCATGTATGTTGCTAGGGGTAAAATTCAACACAGGATTTACATAAAACTGTCAATTTTGCATTTTTTTAAACTTATTTTTCTACACATTACAAAAATCATGACATCCTCAGGGGTCTCACTGCTGATGCATTAGGAGCCCCTGTAGTAGCATGGATGCAGTTTAAATGGACTCTTTGTTCATTTTCCATTGCATTACTCATTTCGGATATAGGGCACAATGCTGTCCTTTGACATCATGTTGGGGAAGGGTGCATCTTCTTACGACATAGGGCATGGCAAATCTTTAGGAACAGCCTTGGAACAGTCAAGACGCACGTTTGCTATTCATGTAGTGTTGCAGGAAGCTTGCCAGTCTGCTGGAACATGCTAAGGGCAGAGAAAGGAGTAATAAACAAGCATTTGCAATGCAATAGGTCTCACATTTACGCATGTTTAAGCTATTGGCATGGTAAATGATAATGCCTTTTAGTTATGTTTTAAAAACGAAAACAAAAATAAAAGGCATGGTTATTTGCAATGTCAATAGCTTAAACTCGCATAAATGTGAGATCTATTGCATTGCAAATGCGTGTCCTTCATTCAGGGCAGACGTGATGCACGTGCTCCTGTTATCTGATCTGCCCTGTATTGCCTCTCAGTGCTGGTGTTTTCGGGAACGGCATGATTCTACTCGCAGCAGAGTCGTGGGGGGAGATGATTCTAGTACTTAACGGTCGGTGCTTTTAGATTCCTTGGACCCGTGAGGTGTTTGCGTTTGCTGGAGATGGGGCGGACTCGCAGAGGGCTCAGATTCAGCTGTGCTGTCCGACTGGAGGTCTGCGGTGCCTTCTTCTGACTGGAGTGGGTGTGAATAACGTGCTGAGGTTGATTTATCGGGCCGAAGGTGTGCCGTGCCTTCTCTCTTGCAGTTATGTGTGTATTTTTGGTTACTAGAGCAACCAGTAAGTAATTGAGCTGCAAGTCGCTTCAGTTAGAGCAGGAGATACCCACTGCAGCTATCCTGTGTCCATCGGTCCGCTGGGTTTACAGCAGTGTTTTTGGGGGCATTTTTTATGTTGACATTTTTAGCTCCTGACATTGGCTACTGTTTACATGGCAGTTGGTGATTGGCCAGCTATGGTACAGGCCATATTACAGGTTTGTTTGTTTTGGGAGATGTTTTTCCTGTGGCATCTGTGTGATTCACTATGGCAAAGCAAGCAGTGAAGAGGCATAGAACACAGTCTCTTGATTCAGAGGAGAAGAGTGACAAGTTTCAGGATGCGGCTGCAGAAGCAGGGGATGCCTTGGCTGGGGTGCCTGTTTCCGTGTTCGCTGAGGAAGTCCAGGCAATGATAGCTAAGGCCTTGTCTGCCAAGCATAAGGCCATGCGTGCATCAGTCCGGTATTTATTTATTTATTTAGCGATTTGTATAGCGCCTGGTGACCCAAGGGCATCCCCGCGCTGTAAAAAGGCTGATATCCATTGAGGGAAGGGAAGGGAGGAGGGACATTTATTTCGGGAATAGGTGCGTTTTCATTTTTTTGCGAAAAAGCAGGTAAGTAAGATCCGAATACTGCTTCTTCAGCTGATTCTGTCCCTGAGAAAGTTTGTTTCCAGGGATGAAGTGGTGGAAATGCTCATGCATATCTGTGTCAATCTGGGCATCAGGCCGACACTGGTGGAGGGGGCAGCTAAAGACTTATTTCTACAATTTGTTAAGCCTGCAGTGCTCGCTTTGCTATTGTACCCAAAGATTAGGGAGGCGATCTTTAGATCTTGGGAAGAGCCTGAGCATAGCCAGGTTCCCCGCTTTTTTCAGAAGTCCCATGCATTAGAAGATAGGGATACGTTGTAGCCTCCTTCCATTAAAGTTGATTCTATTTTGGCTCCTCTTTTTGGCAGGTCCTTCTTAAATTCTGAGCTTTCCTTCAGAGCATGTGAATCGCAAGGTGGATGGTGGACTGAAGAAATCATTTACAGCATCCAATCTGGTACTCATGGTTACTTCGTATGGGGCCTTACCAGCTCAATCGTTAGTGAAGGATTTTGAGGCCCTGGCAGAGGCCATGCAAGAGGGGTCAAGTGGGTCAGATGTCCTGTTAGATAATGAATAACTGACCAGGTTCCTGGCTGATGTTTCAGCTGATGTGATTGAGGCAGGTTCTGTGGCCTCCTCTTCTGCTATCATGGCCCGACGGTACCTCTGACTAAAGGACTGGAAGATGGATCTGGTTGAAAAATCTTCCTTTCTTAAACTGCTGTTCGAAGGTGATAAACTGTTTGGTGAACTGTTGGATGGTCTAATCTGGAAGTCATTCAAGCTTAAAGAGCACACTTGGTATTACAGGTCTTTTTCCGGCAAATTGTCTAAAACTCTCAGATGCCTGTGACATCGGGAATTTTCCACAGAAGGACACCCGTTCCTAGGCCTTCGGCAAGAAGTGGTTCCAGCCCCCGAGGGGTAAGCAGCAGGATGTCACCCAAAGCAAGGCCCCCTGGTCAATGCTTCTGACTATTGGGGTTCTGTGGTTGGCCGTTTGACAGCACTCATTTCAGCATGGGTACATTCTGTCTCCGACAGATGGGTGAGGAGTATTGTGCAGAGTGACTATCTCATAGACTTTGTCTCTCTTTCTCCAGATACGGGGTGCATGCCTATGCCTATCACACAGAATCTGGCAAAGTGAGAAGTTCTGCTGGAGGGGATCCAGGCCTTGGTGCAGAAGAAAGCTGTTATTTCTGTGTGTCTGGGTCAGGTTGGTAAAGAGGTGTACTCTATCCTTTTCCTGGTTAAGAAGGTGTCCGGGGATTTTCGCTCTGTGCTGGATCTTTAACACTTCAACAACTTGGTGGCATTGATTCAATTCAAGATGATGTCTGTCCTACAGCGCATTCCCCTTATGCCTCCGGGAAACTTCATGGCTTCAACAGGTCTTCAGGTTACATACCTGCATGTCCCCATTCATCCATGTCATCAGACGTTTCTGAGGCTTTCTGTGGGGTCTTCTCATTTCCAGTTCCAGGTTCTGCCATTTGGTCTAAAGTCTTCACAAAAGTGTTGGCTCCCCTGATGGCAGTTCTTCATTTGCAGGAAGTTTCCATCTCTGGATGACTGTTTGGTGTTCTCCTGACTTGTCTGCATGTCCAGAAAGTGCTGGATCATTAGTGTTCCTATGGATTCTTGCTGAATGCGAGGAAGTGGATGGTGGGTCCAACTCAGGATAACATTTTCGTTAGGACCCCGTTCCAGGAGGATCTGAGCATTGTCATGTTGCCAGACTCAAGGATGCTGAAGATCCATTTCTAGCTGCTGGATTTATTGTCTGAGCCTGTTCAACCAGTCTCGCTTTGGATGCGGGTACAGGGAGGCCACTGTGTTCTTGGTTCCCAGGGCTTGGTGGCACCTCAATGTCCTGATAAGGTTAATTCTGAGTTGGTGGGTGTCCAATGTGCAGGATTTGTCATGTCTGATTCAATTGACACCTGTGATTGGGATGATCAGGAGTAATCGCTTATTCAATCCAACATCCTGAAGGGGGGTCCTTGTGGTCTCCTGGATCCAGTGATCATCACAATGGATGCCAGCGAAAGTGGCTGGGAGACCTAAGGAGCTCTCATGGTACAGGGTCTCTGGCAGGCATGCCAAAGTTCTGTGGTAATGAGACGACAACAGGAGGTTATTCGGACAGGGCTTTATTTATTCACATCAAAGCACACAGAGCGTGATCACACCTACGCCAGACACGGGACAACTGCCGCTAGTGGAATCCTGCAACTGTGACACGATAGAGTAATGGAACACTGGATAGGACTCTGTAAGGAAAAACAACAAGCACTGCACAAGACATGTGCCACATTACAACAAGTTCCAGGTCATCCAACTGGAGGGAGGGAGTTGGAGGCTATTCGTCTGACTCTTCTTCATTCTCCCCTTATCTGAAAGACATAGCTGTCGGATGTATGACGTTACAACTCATACTTTTACAACGCATACCATTACAACAAAATTTTTACAACGCAAAAACTATTACAACGCATGTTTTTACAACGCATGTTTTTACAACGCAGGTACCTTTACAATGCATACCATTACAACGTAAGTATTGGTAAGTATATATTAATTTTTTTAATTTAAATTAATTGAAATGAATATAATTTAATTTAATTTAATTTAATGTAATTTAATGTAATTTATTTTCATTTAATTGATTTAATTTAATTTTAATTTTATTTTATTTTTACCCTGTACCCCTGTACCCCAAAAACCCAAAACTGACCCTGAACCCTAAAAATACCCCTGTACCCCAAAAACCCAAAACTGACCCTGAACCCTAAAAATACCCTTTTACCCAAAAACCCAAAACTGACCCTGAACCCTAAAAATACCCCTGTACCCCAAAAACCCAAAACTGACCCTGAACCCTAAAAATACCCCTTTACCCAAAAACCCAAAACTGACCCTCAACCCTAAAAATACCCCTTTACCCAAAAACTGAAAACTGACCCTGAACTCTAAAAATATCCCTTTACCCAAAAACTGAAAACTGACCCTGAACCCTAAAAATACCCCTTTACCCAAAAACTGAAAAGTGACCCTGAACCCTAAAAATACCCCTTTACCCAAAAACTGAAAACTGACCCTGAACCCTAAAAATACCCCTTTACCCAAAAACTGAAAACTGACCCTGAACCCTTAAAAATACCCCTTTACCCAAAAACTGAAAACTGACCCTGAAAACTGACCCTGAACCCTTAAAAATACCCCTTTACCCAAAAACTGAAAACTGACCCTGAACCCTAAAAATACCCCTTTACCCAAAAACTGAAAACTGACCCTGAACCCTTAAAATACCCCTTTACCCAAAAACTGAAAACTGACCCTGAACCCTAAAAATACCCTTTTACCCAAAAATTGAAAACTGACCCTGAACCCTAAAAATACCCCTAAAAAAAACCAAACATATAACATTTTAAATATAATTATATACTTACCAATACTTACGTTGTAATGGTATGCGTTGTAAAGATACCTGCGTTGTAAAAACATGCGTTGTAAATACATGCGTTGTAATGGTTTTTGCGTTGTAAAAATTTCGTTGTAATGGTAGTGCGTTGTAAAAGTTGCGTTGTAAAGGTTACATACCATAGCTGTCATCATCCAGACCGGCAACAGCACAGCCAAGTCCTGTGTAAATCGACAGGGGGACAATGGTCTTGTACTTCTCGCCAATTACGGATTGAATGTTCCTTTGGGCGTAGGTGAATATGTGTTCTTTGAGGGCCATCTTTATTCAGGGTATTCAAAATTGTCAGGCAAGTCATCTGAGCAGGTAGATTCCATATTCTCAGGACTTTTGTCTTTTTCTCCTGCTCTTTGGTTAAGGGGTTGCCTCCAGGTGGACTGGTTTGCGAGCCTTGGCAACGCACTTATGCATTGTTTTTTCTAGAGGAAGGGAGGTTTCAGCTGCAGGGCTGGATGCTCTCTTGAGTCCTTGGCCTATGGGCCTGATTTTTGCTTTTGTTCTGTTTCCTTTGATCCAGAGTTTTCTGTTTCAGGTTCCGTGGAAGAGGTGTCAGGTTTCTCTGGTGGCTCCAGCATAGCCCTACTCTATCCTCTGTTAACATAGACGAAGGTGGGTCTTGCGGGTCGGTTTCAATTGGTTCCATCTCCCGTGAGGTTTCTGAGCCTCCGAGTGACATCTCTGGTGAAGCTCAAGTTGGCAGCTTGGCCATTGAGTGGGGAGGGTTAATGTTGCAAGATATTTCTGCTTCTGTCTCATATACTGCGCAGCCTTCTAGGCAGTTGACTACCATAATTTCTTATGCTCGGCATTGGAAGATATTTCAGGCAGGTGTTATCAGAGGCAGGTGGTCCCTCTTTCTGTTTCTCTGCAGCAGGTTCTGGAGTTTTTCCAGGATGGCTTTCAGTTGGTTCTTAGCCTTGCCAATCTTAACGTGCAACGGGTAACATTAAGGCTTTCCGGTCCCCATGGGGGGTCTGGTAAATGATATGGTTCGGTCTCCCAGATCTTTAGGGGGTTTTCAATTCTACATCTGGTCCCTCTTGTGGTGTGTCCTTCTTGGGATTTACAAGTGGTTTGGCGGGCTCTCCAGTATAACCCCTTTGAGCCCCTGTGATCAGTGGCGTTACGCCTTCTGACCATGAAGGTGTTTTTTCTGGTGACTGTAACTTCTGCTTTGAGGCTGAGGGAGCTTGGTTTCTGGTCCTATCTGTCTCTTTTCTTTTGTGCGTTTGAGGACAGGATTCTTCTTTGGATGGGTCCTGGTTTTGTGCCCAAGGTGGATTTTCTGTTTTATCGTCATCAGAAATGACTTCTTCAGTTTTTTCCCCCTGATCTTCAGTCTCCTGCGGAGGTGGCGCTTCATTCGCTGGATGTGCAGAGGGCACTTCTGATCTACCTTGACCAGGTGTAAGAGCTCTGAGTATCCTCCACTTTATTAGTTAACTTTGGTCCCACCTGGAAGGGTTGTAAACCATACACTCAGACCATGCGCAGGTGGATTTAGTCTGTGATTCTGCTCTCTTGTAAACAGTTTGGTCTGTCGTCTCCTCTGGGGATCCTGGGGAAGTCTATTAGGCGCATGTTCACTTCTGTTGTGGAGCTCCAGGGTTCTTCTTTGCAGGAGATCTGTCGGGCTACATTTGTATCCTATTATTGGGTGCTTCAGGGTCCAGAGGTTTTGGACTTTTTGGGTTCTAAAGTTTGGTTTCTGTATTGTAACTTGTTTTTTGCCTATGGATTAAACTTGTGTTAGCATTTTCCGTGCAGTTGTCCTGGTCCGTTTTGTGGCTTTGGTACATCTCACTTGGTGATTCATCACAGCGAGAGAGATTAAGAGGTAAAGCTGCGATTACTTACCGGTAATAGCATTACTCTGAGTCCTTCTCTCGCAGTGATGAATCAGGCCTTCCCTCCTGCCCTTTCAACCAATCCAACTGTGTGTTATTTGGGTTTGGTACAGAACAGGAAGTGAGGAGGGGAGGGTGTTTTATGCACTGGGAAGGGATTATGAATAGAGGCACAGTGGCCTCACTATGTGATTCCTCATGGTGAAAGAAGGACTCAGAGTTATGCGATTACCTGCAAGTAATCGCAGCATTAAACCTTTTCTCTATGTGTATTTAGTGCTGTTATAATTTTTTACACATTCTTTTAATTTATTCCTTCTCCTGTCTCATCTGTAGGGAAGGTTTTCACTGCCCTTCTCAATAAAGCCATATGTCACAATCATGCAATAATTTACAGCACCCACTTTTAGTTTTTCTTCAAATAACTGTCAATAATCATGCATGTTTTTTCAAAGACCAAAATCCTTACTACTCTGTTGC
This sequence comes from Lissotriton helveticus, assembly GCF_964261635.1. NCBI lineage: Eukaryota > Metazoa > Chordata > Amphibia > Caudata > Salamandridae > Lissotriton > Lissotriton helveticus. The sequence continues at coordinate 884,418,428 of NC_136059.1, forward strand.
ACCCGGCATTTTTAGCGGGACTACCCCCAAACTTTTTGCTTTTTGGCCTCTGTTTTTTCCCTATTTTCCGTTGGTTGTAGGACTCTGTGCACTTGACCACTGATATTAAATGCTAAAGTGTATATGCTCTCCATGTACATTGTGTTACTGATTGGTGCATCCATGATTGGCACATATTATTTACTAGTAATGTTGTGTCCTATGAAGATAGACACCAGGAGCCAGGATGTATATTCAAGTCTTCTTTAATAAGTCATCAGCTCAGGTTTCATCAGTCTTGACTCCAGCCAGCCAAGTTTGGTACCAGCCCCACCAGGAGCAGCCTGCCTAGCTGCTCAGCCCATCTCTAACTGCCAACTCTCATCCACTCAGACACCCAGGCATTCCATGCATCAACATTATATGACCAATTCACACTCTGGCTGAGCAGCTAGAGGCAGCAGGGCTAGAATACATGTTATACAACTAAGTAGGGTATAACATTATCGCTTTTTCTTCAATGAAAACGAAAAATGTAAATAATATTTCATAAAGCAAGAACTATAAACAAGAACAATGAATAATGGTACATGTCTTTAGGATGCAGCAATAAAGACAAAACGCAGGAGAAAGAACCATTAAGACAAGAAAGGATGGGTAAGTAAGTCCTATTGTCATGCACAGGTGTGCCCAGGGCATGCAAATCAAATGCTACTAGTAGGCCTGCATCACCGATTGTGCCACCCACACAAGTAGTCTTTCAAATGTGTCTCAGACCTGCAACTGCAGTCTGTGAGCGCAAACTGCCATTTCAACCTGCAAAGTGCACCCACATGCCAGGCCTATCCCTTCCCTTTTATTACATATAAGTCACCCCAGTGATAGGACCAAGCCAGCGCCATTTGCAGGGTGCAGTATACTTAAAAGGTAGGACGTGTAGTATTGTGTTTTGCATTTCTATTTTCCCGTTTGCAAGGCTGTATCTTTCATAGGTGAACATATGGTCTGGCTGGAAACACCTTTCTAATGCTGATTCCCATTGTGAGATAATGGCAAGTTGAAGTTTGGGATATCTGAACTCACAATTTAAAAATACAACCTTTAGTAAAGATGTTTTTTAAATTGAATGTTTGAAAATGCCACTTTTAGAAAGTGAAAATGCGATGGCACGTAACTGACGCGCCAAAACTGATGCACTGCTGTGAATGGGACCTTTTCCCTTTGCAATATCTATTTTTCATCCATGTTTTTTCAAAACTCCAACATTTAGTCACAAATTTTAATCCATCTTTACTCTGTAGAAACCACTGAGACAGCGAAATTCCAATTTTGATGTTTATTTAACATTTTCAAATGCTGCTGCTTTCCCATCCAGGTTTTTAAACAACAACACGTGCAATAAAATAAACTTCAAGGTGAACCCTGTTCATACAACCCGATGCATTTCGAGCCTTACGCTCTTCCTCAAGGGTTTCTGAAAAATACAATGAGATATACTGTACAAATTGCTCGAAAAACCAAAGTGCTTATATAAACAACTACTCAATCAACTAAACCCTATAGTGCTCACACCCCATAATGATATGCAAGCTGATTACCCAAATAATTTCATGCACTGTCATCATTCAACCCCCTGTTGAAGCCTCCCAACTTTTAAAATCCCGAAATTGTCCCATACTTAACCCTGAAAGCATAAAAAACTCACTGATCTATGTGCACTATTTACCTAAAATCATAAACTTGTGTTTTTAAAAAAAAACGATTTCATGTATTTGTACCCACTATTTACCTGAAACAGAAGCCTGTGCTTTAAAACAAACGATGTCCGCTCTAACTCTCCCACAAACATCTATCTCAATCACCCTGCCGAACGAACCCTTTTAAACAAAAACCCTCTTGCTCACGTGTTCTCAATCATCCTGAACAATCGCACCACACAAGTCACTCCCACCTGACTCGAGAACTATAACACCCATAATGCACTATCCTAGCCTAAAGAAACCATCCTACCAAATCCATTCCGAGTCACATTCATCGCCTCATATAACCATCTACTGACCCTACATAATTATTCACTCATACCTCAAACTTCACAACTCGCACTAAACTGAAACTCACCAAGCTTCATCCATACCGCGCACATCACGCAACTCACATACTCGCTTACTCACACCTCTAACATCTTGGCTCATACTAAAATAAGCCTCACTGACCTTTATCCCTCCCGCGCACATCACAATATTCTCATACTTCCCTACCGAGTGATCAAAAAATACTGTCCTATAATTACCACCCTAATTCCCCTCATTGAAATGAATATCAACAACAGTGTCTATGTTATCGTGCTAATGCCCCTCACTAAAACAACTAGTAAATGACAAGAACGTCAAAAAGTTAACTGCAAAAACGTAGAAAAAATTAATAGCAGAAACGTGAAATACTCTGTGATTCTGCTCAAACTGAGCAATTTAAAATACAGCAGTCCCATGTTATTCAATCTGTAATATCCAGGTCTCTCTTTGATGTCAAACCTTCTGATGTCTCCGTAGTCCAAGTCTTAAACTTTAAATTCAACAAAGTCACCTTGGGGTGCACCCATGTTTGAGACAGAAGTATTGTGAACAACAAGAAAGTTTGAGCCAGGGTGCACTTCTTCCCTTACGTGTAATCCATGTAATCAAGCATATTCTTAAATTGCATGCAAGTCTCTTCTAGAAAGTGGGCATTTTCTTGCTTTACCATTCTGTGACTGCCTCTGGAATCCATGTCTAGTTTAGTCTGACAGCGGCTGTTTGTGCATTTCCTCCAGACACTCACCCAAAGGGAACTATCGTGCTCCCTGCATATCCTGATGGCCCATCACCAGGCTGATGGGTCTTCCTGATCTAGAGTGTCGGGAGGAGCTGTCACTGACATCTGAATAGGGCAATGTCTACCTTTCACTATGCTGTCTCCACCCCCTATAGTGTGGCTGGACCGGGAGGATAGTACTGGCTGTAATAAGCAAGAGAGACTTTCTTTGAAGTAAGACTGAAAGCAGTATAAGTAGTGGAGCTCTGACCCCAGAACTTTAGATGACTGCTGGACTAAGGAAGCTGCCAGGATGAAGGGCTGGAACAGCTGTCAGGCTGAATAGCCACTTTGCTGCATGCTTTGCTGTGTTGACCTTCTGCTTGCTGCCTCTGTCATAGGCAATGAGAGAACTGGACTGTACTCTTCTCATCATCCTGCTGTCTAAGTATCTCCAAGGGCTTGTAGTAGTGCTTGCCTCCTATTGGAAGACCCAGGAACTTCAAAGCCTTCAAGAGAACTCTTTTGGACTAAGGAACCTGCCAAGAGGAAGAGCTGGAGAAGCAGTCAGGAGGAACTACCAGTTTGCTGTGTGCTCTGCTGTGTTGACCTACAGTAGCTGCTTCTGTCTTGTGCAGTGAAAGGACTGGACTGAACTTTCTGCAACTTATTCCTGAGTTTCTACAAGGGCTTAAAGTAGCTTGCCTCCTGTTGTGAAGTCTCAGGAACTGGGAATTGTGTATTGTGTGCTGCAAAAGAAGAAAAACAAGTACAACGCCGTCAATGAAGCAGCCAACGACTCAGTGACCTAGAGGCACTGCCTGCAGGATCACCACGCTTTACAACACAACTCTGGTCTCACCGACACTGCCAGCCCATGCCGTCATCGAGCAGCTGCTAGCACCATGACCTGTGGGCTCTGCATCTCACATAGACTCACCTCACATCATCGCCCTGGTCTCATCGACAATGCCACTCCATGCCGACATTGATGCCGCTGCCTGCACCGTGGCCTGTGGACATCACTCAAGAGGTACACGAAGAATCGCCCCATCCCACACCGCAACCCTGGTCCACCAACATCAGTACACTCACCTCCAGCAACGTCAACTGATGTCGCTGCTTGCACCACGAACTATGGGCACCGCACAAAGCATCACCCCACTACACTTCACAAACTTGGATCTACCGACGACATCGCTTCAGCAATGACAATGCCGCTGCCTGCACTGTGAACATGAAGAGATGAGGCGCACCGTTAGTTTGTGTGCGTAATCGAAGTTTAACAGTCTTTCTGATTTCTTTTAAAGTTCGAGAGTGCCGACCAGGGTGGCGTCTCTTGTCAACGGCGTCCTAAAAACTAAATCTCTGGTAGTGCCCACAATGAAACATTGGAAGCATCCCCCGGCGCACTTCTCAATTAATCTCCTGGTGAGCCCAGGATTCCTTCTGTTTAATGATACTATCCAATCAATAGTTTCTATTCATCCAAAGATTTCATTTTATTCATAAATCCATGAAGTGTCGTTTCATATGTTTTTTCAACTTAATATAAAATATTCATTTCAATTCAATTAACTTGCTCTCAGTCCAATGCATTTTGGGCTATCAGGCCCTTCATCGGGGACCGTTAGCTGAAACAAGGTTCAAACACGATGTAATCAATATGCTGGTCCTTATTAAACACAAAACATACATGATACGAAAATCGGTGCAAAAATAATACTGTGCAGCTCAGTGAAAACCCCAGTGACTTTGTGCGATAAAATGAACATAAAAACAGCCCTCAGGCACTCACATGATTGAGTCATTAACTGTTTTGAATCATGACTTGATACACTTTCGACGTGACTCAACTGCAAAAGCATCAAAATTCATATTGTATGAACTCAATATTATCTACCACCTTCGAATTCAAATGGCGCTCAAAAAACTGTTCTAAGCAACACTTACTGTTGTAGATGCGAGGCGTCTCCTACGATCTTTCACCAACAGTGTGTATCGCGTGTTGAAGCGGACACGAGCGGCCGCCATTCATGATTATTTAGACATTTCGCAGTGAAACTCTTTTGTTGTATGCTATTCGATTGGTTCGGCTACGATCATGTGATCGGAAGTCAACCAATCACGGGTGACTACGGCGTGCAGGCTGCATTTGCTGTGTTGCGAAAAGTCAATAAAGAATATGCTAATAAAAAGAAAATATGCATCTTTGAATGCAGTAATCAACAGAATACCAACATTTACCTGAGTATAACAATAACAAAACCATACTACTGGATGCTGTCCATTAATAGTTGCGTGGATAATTGAGGAGGGACCTGTAGTCCTATATCACAGTTCCACGGCTCTCATAATGTAGTTCATTACAGGTAACACGTGAATTCCGTGCAGTCATTTAGGCCAAACGGTTTCTGGGAATTTAATAAATACATCCAGTTATTTTCTCTTTGGAGTAGGAAACAGTTGTTATCACGGCCTTCTTTCTTCTCAATTACTTCCAGAATCAGAAATTGCAATTGGGAGATGTTATGATGTGCTTCTGCGAAATGCATTGCTATTGATGATTTAACATTACCTGTTCTGATGTTAGATCTATGTTTGTTCAGTCTTACTTTGATTTTTCGTGTGGTTTTTCCAACTTATACCTTGCCACACGGACATTTCAACATGTATACGACATTAGATGTGTCGCAAGTAGCGTTCACTCGAAGTTTAATTTTATGTCCTTTCATGGGATGTGTTATGCAGTTTCCTCTTATTATGTTGTTGCAGTTACCACATTGTAAACAGGGTCTTGTTCCTCGAGAAAAGTTACCTGGGTCTGTTCTAGTCTTCAGTAATTCTCCAAGGTTCTTGCCACTTGTGAAGGCAAAAACAGGTTGATCATCAAATGCTTTGTTGAAATCTGGTTCAGCTTTAAGGATGTTCCAATGGTTGCGTATTACTTTCTTGAACCTATGGCTCACAGTTGAGTACTTTGACACCATGGTCATCCTGTTTTGGTTATCTTTAATGCGTGTCTTTAGTAGATCAGTTCTCCGCATGTTATTAACTTTATGTTCAGACTGTTTAATCAACATCTCTGGATAACCTCTGTTACGGAACCTGTCACCCATTTCCCTGATTTTCAGTTCTGCTTTCTCCGCATTAGATGTGATTCTTTTGACTTGCATCATCTGTGACACCGGCAGATGTCGTTTTAAGGGCTTTTGGTGAAAGCTCTGAAAGAGCAAAGTGTTGTTTCTGTCAGTCTCTTTTCGATACATTTCTGTTTCTATCCTATTCGGACTTAAATTAATGCGTACATCTAAAAAGGTGATGGAAGTGTTGGAGATCTCCCATGTGAGTTGTATTCTCTCATCTTTTGTGTTAAGTTCCACCAAAGCTTTTTCCAATGATTCTTTGGTGTCTTTCCATACAATGAAAATATTGTCAATGTAACGAACAAACATTTTTAAATTCGTTGTCCAGGCTGGGTCGCTCAGCACATTGTGTTCTTCAAACGATCTCATATAAATGTTGGCATATACCGGGGCTGCGCAGTTGCCCATCGACGTCCCAACCAGTTGTTGGTACCAGATGCCTGCACTGTGATCTGTCGGCACCGCATGTCGCATCGCCCCATTCACACTGCTGCCCTGACGCAATGGACATCAGCGCTCCTGACTTCAACTCACAGATGTAGAGCTGCAACAAATGTGACTTCAAGGGCCACATGACTCCTCACCACCCTCTAGAACTGATGCCTGCTGACGTCTGCTGATGCCAATCATGTCACTTTTCAGAGCTCATCACAACGTCCACAATGCCCTGGATTTCCTAAGTATTGTTTGCATGTCTTCAGCACACCATAGCTGGCCCATGACCTCGCGGTTGGCCTGATTGGATTTGTTTGTCATGATAGCCCAGACAGAACTCTTGACTTCAAGGGACTGTATTTTAAGTTGATTCTTGCAATGTTCATATCTTTATAGATGTATGTTGGATTTTCATCATTTTGGATATGCATTGCTATTTTTCTAAAACTGGTATGATGTCCTTCTGTAGTGTTTTCACGGTGTTACTGTGTGTTATGTGCAAACGCTTTACACATTGTGGAGAAGTGTGGCTCAATAGTTAGAGCGGCAGACCCTGATGCAGAGGTCTAGCCCGGGACCAGGTTTCAATTCCCCGCCTCAGCGGGTCTTGGGCTCAAAAATTCCACGGACCTGATAATTCTCGCCTCGGTGCCTATTCCAATCATGGAGTCCCACTGTGCAACTCTGGGCAATAGCTTGCTTAATCTCCACAACGGCCCCCACAACACTAAGGATGCCTGGCCTCCACCTTGGGGGTGCCCAGGAGTGGAGACCTCACAGGGAAAGCCAGGATGGGTTCCACAGCGGTATTCGTACAAGCGCCTTGAGACCCTTGGGGGTGAGTAGTGCGCTATACAAGTATCAATTTACAATTTACATTACACATTGCTTCTGAGATAAGCTTGACTGCTTGTGTCAAGCTACCAAGGGGGTGAGCAGGGGTTATTTTAGAATTATAACTCCCTTATCCTATCATGAAGGAAGGGTCCCTACTTAGACAGGGTATAAACCTGCCAACTAGAGACCCCCATTTCTAACATGGTCCCTAACATTTTGAACCAATTTAGTTATTTTCTTCAGTGGCATTAAACGTAAAGATTTTTCATCAACAAAACGGTAGGGTGTTCATTGAACTCCAATCCTTATAGAGGGATACACAGGCAACATCAGCTTTATAAGGGTGACAGAGAGGCAGATTGCTGTCTTATTTCTTTTTCAAAAATATTAGAGAGAGAGGAAGTCCTTTAGACCATCAGTATACTCCATTTATCTACCGATTTTCAGTTTTTGAAAATCAAAAGCTGTCCTGGTCTTAATAAAATACTAGTCCTGGATGAACCAATTCGAGATTCGAAAATGTGTTGGGTGAAAATTCTTAGAAGGGTTTAGCTCTTCACCTGAGAAAGCCTGACAACATTTCTTGTGTTTGTCACTAATTAAGTGCTCAAATCAAAATAATGCTGCGAACGGCAATCTACATGGACCAACCAACTGTAAAACAACAGAGATGGCGCTGTGTTGGGACGAGAGGGCCAGGGCACTGGAGGGGGATGCTCACACCACTCCCAACTTAAAGAAGCCAAGAATCTCATGCTGGCCCCGAAGACATAGAATTTGCAGTATAACTAAAGCAAAAGGTGAGTCAGTGGTGCTTAAATATGGAGGCATCTTGAAAACAAAGTATTACATCAGTATTTTAAGTTTTTTTAAAACCAAAGTTGAATCAAATGTATTTCTCGTAGGTTAAAGTAAGATTTATTAGAAAAATTGCACTACAATAAATAAATGATATATTTATTTTTCGATCAAGTATATGATCATTTACATCATAGATATCCAAAAGACATCATATAAGTAAAACAGTTAAAATTACAGTGCAATACATCATTTTAGAATAAAATTGCTTTAAAACGTCTCATTACATAGGTAGCAGCATTATGGGTTTTAAAAAACAATCAGTATTTTATCATATTAAGAACAATTCATGGCACAATTCCATAGGATTCGTTTGTTATTCATTGTCCTGAGTGGTTCACAGAGACGTTTTTGGGTATTTTTGATCTCTTCCACTAAGCAAACAATAAGTGTCTTGAAATAGCAAAAAACAACCTTCTGGTAGTATCAGACATAAAATTTCTTAATGCATTATTTGGACGTGTGAAGGATAATAAACAACATGCAGGCATGATCCAATTTTTCAGATGATCAGCATACGTCAGACAGAAAAAGAGAAAATGTACAAGGGTCTCAGGGGAAGTATAACAGGTGGGGCATACTGGCAGTATAGATGCATTTTCCCAGGTACTTCTTCTTTAATTTAGGGGCAAGGATTCATACCTAAATTGGATATATAGGGCTCTTGCTTGGGGTGGTTCAATAGCTTCCATAAACAATTCAAAACCAACCCATCCTTTGAAGTCTAGAAAACTAGAGATTAAAGTGCCATGCATGTAACTTTCTACACTTTGCGAGTCTGTAAACTTCCAAAACCTTTTTTAAGTAGGGGAACCATTGATTTCTTTATAAACCTCGGATCCTCCCATAGGGACCCCAATACTAGTTTTAAAAAATAATCCTTAATAATATTAAGCCATTTAAAGTGATCTGTTTGTCTTTGCAGAACAATTAGATCTTCCTGGGCCTTCCTCAATGGGACCTGAGTGTCGCTAGTCCAAATCCTAACCCAGAACATAAGCGCCCTGAGAATAGCAAAATGGCTGATAGGTCTGAGGCCAAGATGAAGTCTAAGTGGCAGGAGGGGGTATTTACAGGAAGATTCAGTATTGCCCTAATGAATTTGTTTTCTACAAGGACCAGGTCTTTCAGATTTTCCAGCCCCTATAGCTCGGCCCCAAAGAGGGCTGCTCCTAAACATTTTGCCCTCTCAAGTTCTAAAATGGGCGAAAGTGGCCGGAATGGGGAAGCTCTAGCCCTCCGAACTATTACACAATCGGCATGTTGGAGGGTCAAGGTGCTTTTTTTGATTTGTGGTGATCAAGCCAGCTTATCACTAATGCCCTAACCTGCTCAAGGGCTTGAGTAGGTAGCATTAATTTACCTTTGTGTGATTTATATGGACTAAATGTCATATATTTGGTCTTCAAACAATTCATGACTAACCTCCTGTCTTTGCAGGCTTTATCAAATTTGTTCAGGAGGTTCTGAATCCCTTTTGGTGTTCTGGCTATGAGTAGGGTGTCATCCTCGAAAAGCAGACAGGGCAATACACTGCCTGCTAATTTTAGGGGATCACCACCACAATTGAACAGCTCCCCTATTAACCCATTGATGAAAAGGGTAAACAATGTTGGGGCCAGAACACAGCCTTGACATAAACTTTTATTTATCATTATATCTTTGGAGAGACTTCCATCAAGATTCCACCTAACCTTTGCAAAGGTATTATGATGCAATTGAATCAGAATATTAAGTAAGTACGGTGGGAGACCAATATCTTTCAGGTTTGACCACAATTGGGTGCGATTGATCAAATCGAAAGCTGTTTCAAGTCCACAAACACAACGTACAGAGATGACCTCTGCCCACGGTCACTTCCTTCCATATGAACATAAGAAATCTGAAGACTTGATTGATTGTGCTGGTTGATGCCCTAAAGCCTGCCTGTAGATCTGACAGGACATTATTGTCCTCAATCCAATTTTGGATCGTATTCTGGACAATTTTTACAAAAACATTTTGGGAAGACATCTATAAGCCTGATTGGCCTATAATTTTCAGGAGAGCCTTTGTCCCCTTTTTATACATGGGGATGATTTTGGCGCCTCTCCAGGACGCCAGTATCTCACTTCCATTCAAAATGGCATTAAATGCCACTTGTAGTAGGGGTCCCCATATTTTTGGCTCAGCCCTATACAAATCTCCCAGAACCTTGTCCAGGCCCTGGGCTTTCCTTTGCTGTAGTGATTTTATTGCTGTTATTGTTTCCTCTAAAGTAATAATGGTCTCCTCAGCTGATGTCAGGTTTAGAGATCTGTTTTGTAGACCCGGATCAGAGACCACGCCCTGCCCTGCATATAAGTACTCAAAATACTCTTCCCACACATGGGCCTGTATGTGGAAATCATTTGCTGCTTCCAGTCTAAGTGATCCTTTTGACAGAAGATGCCAAAACAATTGGCTATTCTTCTGTCTTGCGGCCTGCACTAGCAGGTGCCAAATTTCAGATTCCCAGTCTCTTTTTGCCTTATTTTGGGCAGTTTTATAAAGCTTCCTATAATCATTAATATCAGATTAGGGTCTTAACTTCACTGCTGCGAATGGATCATCCCTTGCTGTTTTACAAGCCTTGTTAGACCATAAAGCAGTTCTGCGAGCTGGTTGGGCTTTACTACACTGTCTATTAAAAAAGGTCCAAGTGTGCAGTTATTGTAAAAATATGGCCAGAATGTTATCTTTACTATTATCAATATTACTCAGGCCAGGAAGTACCTGCTCTACTTCTGAATATATTTTTGGCAGAGCAAGTATCATTGGCCATTTGACGCTTCTATCATTGTTAGTAGTAATTACTGGGGTGTTTTTGCACTGGAGCTGGCCATATAATATTGATAAACCAGACAGTGTGAGTACCAAGGCATTGTGGTCGCTGTCTTCCTGGATTATTACGACCATATCTTTGACATTAGCCCATAATTCGAGATCAACAAGAATGTAATCAATTCTACTTTTGCTATCACCCCTCTTACAGGTATAACATGCTTCTTTATCAGAGCATGTCCTACCATTGCAGGCTCATACCCCATAATCAATAGTAAGTGAAATAATCTGTTGTCCAACCCTAGTACACTTCTTGACCGGTGGTATCTGGAGTATTTGCGATCCTTCTAGCTTCATCTCCTTCTGCTACTAACTCCTGTACGTAGTCAACAGGTTCTTATGTTATATTAAAATCACCTGCAGCTATCAGTCGGTGGTTCCCCTTAAGAGTGTCTAGATAGTCCGAAAGCTTGTGGGCCCTTCTAAAGCACCTAACTTGAATGTTCCCCTTTCAGCGAACACACTTCAAGCCCAAGTATTTCTTCAGAGCCGATGATTAACATCTTCATTTTGCATGCCAATGTATTTTTGACCCATATCAAAAGGCCGCCGTCGGGGCGACCAACTGTTGACTGCTTAGCTTGGATGCTATATGTGGTAAACCCTACCCTGTGCACTTGCCCTACAGCCCAGGTCTCCTGCAGTAGGCATATGTGAAAATCATCTAATAGTTTGCACCAGTCAGGATCAATTAGCTTAGATGTTATACCTGCCACATTCCATGATAGGATTTTCATATCGTGGGAATTAGGTGAGGGTACCTGTACATAACCCCTGTTGTTTATTTCTTCCTTAGATTCAGTTTGCTGTTGGTGATGTCTATTATTTCTTGTTGTGTCTCCTGATAAAAGAACATTATTACTAAGATATTCAGGGGTTTCCTCCAACTGCGTAGCATGCGGCTCCTCAGGGATTATTGATGGTGTAATAAATACTATTAGTGGTCAGTCTTGGGAGTCTAAATCAGACAGTACTTGATATCTGTTGCTAAGTTCCAGATTAGGAGCCTCCCTATGTGTAGCGGTCATCTGTGTGGTAGACCTGTCAACGAGGATACCCACTCCTCTGTAGTCAAGATGTCTATAAAAGAACCCAAGTGGTAACATTTTGATCCCCGGACCCAACCTCTGGCTTACTGATTGTGACCCCCTACCAACCAGATATCCTGCCAGAGATGGAGATCTACAATTTATGACAATACAGTCTCCATCGAGGGACTTTGCCAACGGACCAACCCAGCCTACCCGCCTTAGGAACTGAATATCACGATAATGAATGTTAGAATAGCTGGTATTCTGTGTTAACTAATGACAAACTTTGTTTTTCAACTCAGTCTGGGATTCCTTTTGACCATCCTGCAGCAGGGGAAAACTAGTGAGAATTGCCACATAAGGACAACACGGTGAAAGGTGCAAGGTCACCCAGTCATCTCGGCAGATTGAATAATTTTAGGGCCGCGAAATTGATGGTGTTATAGCGGACATTGTGATATTGCAATATACCAACCCCTCCCCCCCCCAGGAGTTGCATGTGGTATTATTGCAATTCCAGGAGGCAAACTTAAATTCCCTGTATGATTAATGTGCGTAGGCCCTACTTGTTTTTGTTGCTCTGCTCTAGTGGCACTAGTAGCACTTCTTCGTTGGCCGTTGCTCGTTATGCGGGGAAGTTGACCAGTGCCTGGAGTCAAAGTCACCATGTTCAGGCTCCCCTGGAGGTCCACACCTCCATCTACCCCCTTGCCTGTGACTCCACCCCTCTCTTTCCTTTTGACCCCTGCCCTAAGGAACAATCGAAGACTAGATTATAAAGCAATGCCACAGTTGACTCCATTTTCTCTAGTCTAGTAAGTTTAGGAAGAAAGTTTTTGACTATAATTTCTTCTAAACAAGCAGTTAATGCCACACCAATCTTGAGGGGTGATACATCTGGGTGTTGATTTCATTACAAGACCGGAGGCTACCATTATGCATATAACTTTTAATGTAGACCCAAGCAGCCGCATACATCACAAAGCAAGAGTTCCAGATAAAAACGTTATAAAACAATAAAAGGCATGAGCACTAGGCAATCAGCCTCTTTTAAATGTGGCACCAAGCAGATAAGTCCCTCATTTTATTTGTCTTACTTTTAGGCCTGATGTTCATATAATTGTTTATATCATCATTATTTGTCAGCTTGCTGCTTGTTTTCTATAATCTGTACTTATTATGCCTTAGATTTATGTATTGTTGTGGTATTTCTTAACTTGTATTTACTAGTATACATCTGGCAAGCCTCGCCAATGTGTCGTTTCACCCCCTCACTTGAATCAGTCTCCCGACCTCCAATGTATGGAGTTCGGCTCCGTCCTTGTCGTTTCCTTACCCAGTCGAGCCTTATTCAAACTTAAAAATTGCTCGCGCTCAAACCGCGCACAAGGATTGCACACCTCGCTTCGCGGCATTTCTAAGTCTTACCCGACTCCGCCGCTACTTCCCCGCTATCCGAGGCTCCGAAATCAGCCCTGCTTGATGGGATTCACTTTAACCGTCACCGCGCTCTCCCTGCTGCCCTTGCCTACGCGAGTTGGTGGAAAGGGCATGAGCAACACACACGCAGCATTGTGTTGTTGCTAGGGGCGTTTCCTCCATTCTTGTCCTCACAATGCTCTTTCTCAGCAAACAGCTGATCGCGCTCAAGACATCGAGCAGTTTTCTGAGGCGATCAGCTGTTTTATCATTAAAGTCGTTCTTCTACGCTCAATTTAGACAAAATTATATATGTTTGGCATCTTATTAAGCTCCCTTTAGGCAAAATATACTTACTTGAAATGTTCTCCCTTCTTAATCATTTTAACCCCATTTTATCATCCTTTGGACTATAACCCTTACTCCCTTACCATCTTCCTACCTGTTCCTAACCTAAAAAAAAAAGGAGATATAACAAAATATAACAAAAAATATATATATACTTACATAAGGCGAAAAAAGATATATTTATATATATATTACATACGTTTCTGCTTAACTTATAGCCTTTACTTACCTCTCCCCGCCTTATCCTTATACTCATCATAATGTCTGATATTGACTCGGATGAAGGCTATACCCCCCTACCCAACATAGAGGAGGAGGCTATTAAATCTATGATTCACAGGGAAATGAGATCTTGCATGTTTTCAACACTGTCCAGGGTTATGGCGTCAAAAAGATCTTTTACCTCCGAAGAGGATGATGCTGCAAAATTTCAAGATAACCCTGTAAATGATGACGAAGTAGTTGAAATAAGGGTTACAAAAACCAAAAAGAGAAATAACATCGATCATACCCCGAAGAGCACGAGGTGTCCATAGCGGCACAACGTTTAAAGGTGTCCCCCGCGGCACAACATTTAAAGTTGTCCCCCGCGGTACAAACTATCCAAGTGCTCCAGATAGCGATCTCGACTTCTTTCATGATGACAACGATCATGATGATGACACTTCTGAATTCCCTGATGAATACATCCTTGACCTGGACGAAGACAACCAGGAATTTGACTACCAACCCTTTGATGATAATATCCCTTCCTCTTTGAAAGATAGCATCCTGGATCCTTTTGTTGAAGAGATGTTCTCTCCTTTTAACATCAAACATCCCCAGAGCTCTGATTGGGTCCCCCATGATCATGTTAGCAAATTTATTGCCAAATGGATAAGAAATCCCCTGGAGAGAGACACACGTAATCTTTGAAGAGTGGAATGTTCAAGACCCTCTATCGAGGGTAAGATCTGCCAAACACCCAACCTTGATCCCGAGCTCATAAAATACCTTTTCAAGCTTGGCAGGGATCCTAGAAAAGGTATGGAGAGGTCCCTTAAAATTTGCCAAGACCGGCTCCTTGATGTTTTAGGACCTATAGCTAAGAGCATTGACGCTGCTGAAGACAGCTATATCAATGGGTCTCCTTTAGACATAGATGTAATCCCGAGGCTGGAGAAGTGTGGCTCAATGGTAAGAGCGGCAGAGGTCTAGCCCGGGACCAGGGTTCAATTTCCTGCCTCGGCGGGTCTTGGGCTCAAAATTCCATGGACCTGATAATTCTCGCCTCGGTGCCTATTCCAATCATGGAGTCCCACTCTGCAACTCTGGGCAATAGCTTGCTTAATCTCCACAACGACCCCCACAACGCTAAGGATGCCTGGCCTCCACCTTGGGGTTGCCCAGGAGTGGACACCTCACAGGGAAAGCCAGGATGGGTTCCACAGCGGTATTCGTACAAGCGCCTTGAGACCCTTGCGGGTGAGTAGTGCACTATAAAAGTATCAATTTACATTTTAAGGGCATTAGTGCTATTAGGCAATGTCAATGCTAGTCTTAACTCCGAAAGGAGAAGGGTTGTTCTTACAAAGATAAGCCCAAAATTGAGTGAAATAGCCAACAAGGAGCCCTCACTCAACCCTAAGGGTTTACTTTTTGGTGAAGACCTAATCAAAACCTTAGGTAAATACGTATCCACCTTTACAGCACTGGACAAGGCCCATCAACATATGAGAATGGTCTTCAACACCAGCAACATTTTTGCAGGGCCGGAAGAGGGGGCCAATCTTTCAGCTGATTCAATCGCAGGCCCTACTCGAGGTCAAGAGGTTACGGTGGAAGAGGCTACCAATCCTCAAATCGATCCCAGTTCTACCTTCCAAGAGGAAGAGGCTTCCGTTCAAGTGGATTCAGAGCGAGAGGAGCAACTAACGACATCAACTCTCAAAGTGAGTACTACAACTCTTTACCTCCTCCCCTTTTTCTTCCCCAAAAGTGGGAGGCAGGCTGAAATTCTTTGTGAAGAACTGGAAACTAATTACTCAGGACACTTGGGTTCTAAACACTGTAAACGGTTTTACTATAGATTTTATAGATACTCCGATCCAAATTCGCTTCCCAGGGAAATACCCCTTACCTTAGACCAAGGAAAAATAATAGAGGAAGAGATCTCTTCAATGCTTTAGAAAGGGGCAATTGTAGAAGTCCCTATGGACTTGCTGAGATGTGTATGTACACTCTTCCTTTTAGAGAAAAAGGACAAGGGATGGAGGTCCTTCATAAATTTGATGGAACTCAACACATTCCTTGTTTACAGACACTTCAAGATGGAAGACATCCACCTTCTGAGAGATCTTTTATTAGAAGGGGGTTGGTTAGTCAAATTAGATCTGAAAGACGCTTACTTTACCATCCCTACGGCCAAAGAACATCAACCCTTCCTACAATTTATTTGGAAAAAACATCTCTTTCAATTCAAAGCTCTTCACTTCGGCCTCTCATCAGCCCTTTGGTGTTTCACCAAGATAATGAGGGCAGTCGCCTCATCTCTAAGAAAAAAAGGTATTTGTATGATCATATATCCAGACGATATCCTTATTATGCCTCAAGATCATTCTCAAATCCTTCAAGATCTCAAGACTGTAATATATCTCTCAGAGAAGCTAGGTTTTATTCTAAAAATTGAAAAATCGATCCTGTCTCCTTCGAAAACTATGGAATTCTTGGCTTTCACTGTAGACACCACGAATTGTCTTCTCCTACTTCCACCGAAGAAAATTTCCAAAATCAGGAAGGAAATAAGACATGTCCTGAAACATCAACATCTATCCCTGAGAGAATTAGCCAGATTCCTGGGTCTTCTCTCTTCTTCTATACAAGCTATCTTTCCGGGCCCTTTAAATTATCGAGCCCTTCAACGGATAAAGCGGAATGCTCTGAGATCAGGACTGTGGTATAGAGATCGCGTTTCGCTAACCCGGGAAGCCATTTTGGAACTGACCTGGTGGTTAGACAATTTAGACTCCTGAATGGCAGAGCGATCTTTGGTTCAACACCGTACTGTATTTTAGAATCAGATGCGAGCCTTCATGGCTGGGGTGCCTGTCTCCTAGATCAGAACACTGGAGGAGTATGGTCTCAAGAAGAATCTTTACCCCATCTAAATTTCTTGGAACTCACAGCAGGTCTTTATGCTCTTATGAGTTTCAAACACTTTCTTCAAGGCAGGTCAGTCATATTAAAAATGGACAACATGTCCGCCGTAGCTTACATGAATCACTGGGAGGTACCAAATCAGAAGACCTCTCCAACTTGGCCAAAAAACTCTGGATGTTCTGCCTAGAACACAAGATTTCTCTAAGAGCAGAATTCCTTCCAGGGAAATTGAACCTTTGTGCAGATTGGAACTCCATGTCCTCTTAGATCACAGCGACTGGAAACTCAACACCTCTGTGTTCAACTCCCTCAACAACCTTTGGAGTCCCTTCCAAATAGATCTCTTTGCGAGCAGACTTACATTCCAATTGGAGAATTATTACAGCTGGATGCCCGACCCGGGGCTCTGGCAGTGAACGCTTTTCTCCAATCATGGGAAGAGATCAACGCTTATGCCTTCCTCCCATTTGCCATGATCCAGAGAGTCCTTCAGAAAGTGAGACATCAATGCTCTTCCATTGTCCTGATGACGCCTTTCTGGCCCTCCCAAACCTGGTTCCCGACTACCCTAGAGTTGAATTATGATCTTCCTTTCCTAATTCCTTCCCTCACAGACCTCCTTACAGACATAGATGGTCAAATTCACCCTCTTGTTCAAACAGGGAATTTAAGCCTTCTTGCCTGGAGAGTGTCAGGGTATCCATTGATCTCGCAAGACATTTGCCGACAGCTTCAACTCTCCTCGGAGAATCATGGCCCCTGGAACACACTACCCTTATAACAACATTTGGAAAGTTTGGTTACCTTGGTGCCTGGAAAGGAACCTGGATTCTGCGGAAGCACCTATCGTTGACATAGTTAAATTCCTTGTGGAACAATTCGATAGGGGTCTAAGTTATAGATCTATCAATTGTTATAGGTCGGCTATTTCCGCTGGTCATGCCCTAGTCAACGGTAAAACGGTAGGTAAAAATGCTATTATTTGTAGAATCCTTAAGAGTATCAAACTTAGAAGACCTCCAAAACCTAGATATCAATCTCTGTGGGACGTTAAATTAATTATTGACCTTTTCTGTAGTTGGCCTGATAATTCTCTTTTGAACAGAAAGAACCTTTCTATCAAATTAGCTACTCTTCTTTGCGTAATTTCTTGTCATATGGTCTCTGATGTTAAAGCTCTAGATATTTCTTATAGATCTTATAATATGTTTGGAGTCAAATTTGAACTGCATAGAAGAACCAAAACAATGTCTGATTCTATTTTCTATCCACGCTTTGATATATGTAAAAAAACTTTGTATTGTGGATTGTATGAAAGAATATGATTTAAGAATGAATGCACTTCGCCCCTCTGGTGTAGATCAGTTACTTCGATTCTTCATTAAACCTCACAAAGGTATTACCTCTACCTCTATTGCAAAATGGGTTAAAATTGTTATGAACGTTGCAGGTATCAATCTGAGTATTTTCAAACCACATTCTATCAGAGGTGCAATGGCCAGTAAGTCCTTTTGGTCAGGTGGTAAGTATGATGATATTCTTAAAGCTGCTGATTGGTCTAATTCAAGTACTTTTGCTCATCACTATTGCAAACCAATCACTCATATGTCTGATGTTGTCTTACATGACTACCAACATGCATAATTGTACCCTCCGGTCTTGTAATGAAATTGCGATTCTCCTATATGTAAATTGTAAATGTAAATGTAAATTGATACTTGTATAGCGCACTACTCACCCGCTATGGTCTCAAGGCGCTTGTACGAATACCGCTGTGGAACCCAACCTGGCTTTCCCTGTGAGGTGTCCACTCCTGGGCACCCCCAAGGTGGAGGCCAGGCATCCTTAGCGTTGTGGGGGCCGTTGTGGAGATTAAGCAAGCTATTGCCCAGAGTTGCAGAGTGGGACTCCATGATTGGAATAGGCACCGAGGCGAGAATGATCAGGTCCGTGGAATTTTGAGGCCAAGACCCGCCGAGGCGGGGAATTGAACCCTGGTCCCGGGCTAGGCCTCTGCATCAGGGTCTGCCGCTCTAACCAGTATTGTTCTTATGCTCTACTGCATTTTATTTTCTTGAATCATTTATTTCTCCCTCTCTTTTCAGATAATCTCTCGTAACTTCTTGTTCCTGACCCACGGACCAATTTATTCATCTGTAATCTCTTTCTTCTTCGCGATACACTAAGAACTTTTGGAGTTTTACTTGAAGTTTATGGAACTTTTTCCTGGAAGTGTATTGGACTTTTCCTTTCTTTACACCGCATTTAAAAGAGGCTGATTGCCTAGTGCTCATGCCTTTTATTGTTTTATAACGTTCTTATCCGGAACTCTTGCTTTGTGATGTATGTGGCTGCTTGGGTCTGCATTAAAAGTTGTACGCTTAATGTTATCCTCTGTGTCTTTAATAAAATCTAGATGCTCTAGTCATGGTAATAGGAGAATCGCAATTTACAATTATGTTTGAGCCAGTTGGACCTATAATAGGGGATTGACTTTCTGATAAAACAACAGTAACTTCTGTAATTATATCCTGGGCCTTTTTATTGAATCAGGTCCGTGCACAGCTTGGTGGGTCGAGGTGTTTAACCTTTTTTTTCCTTTTAACAGCTACTTCGCACACTGAGGGAACTGGGGGTGGTAGGCAGGGGTTGTGGGTAGTATGTACAAAGTCTGGAGTTCTTTTCACATGAGAGTTATCGCATTCAATGTCACTCATTTGAGGAATTCGAGTTTCAGCCGCAGTCATTTAGTGAGTAATAATACAAGCCGGCTCACCTTCCACCGACAAGCGTCGCTCCATAACCTAAATCTCCTTATAAATAGCTTTTGCTGCCCGAAGAAAAAAAACTGTCAAGTGTTGAGTTTGCCAGAGTTTTTGGAGTGGCCATCTTCCCATCCTCCGGTTTCAAGTTAGCCACCAACCCCAATGAATTAACTTAAGAACAAATAAATGCTTACTTGAGTTCTGGCAAGTCACAGATCCTGCGTTAGTGTTCATCCACTTAGTGATGTTAAAGTACGCACCGCTTGGAACGTGATCTAGGCCGGCCCATATCGGATGATCAATGGGAAAAATGTTGCATGGTCACGAAAGAAGTATCCCTCAACAGCAGGCACAAACGTATTCATTTTATATTCATCCACAGGTAATACTACACTCCAGCCTGGTCGCACAAAATAGACCCTTCTCGGCCACATCATTGATTGAAATGTAATGCCCCTCAAGCGGACTTTGCCCATCTTACATGGACTTGTCCTAAACTACAACCCTATTGGGAGCAGGTACATGCTACATTGGGTGAAATGACTTCACTGTCGCTGGCACCCACTCCGGAAATCACTCTCATGGGATATACGGTCAACTTTCCCAAGAAGATCAGGAGATTTGCGGCACTAGGGTTCCTTTTGGCAAAGCGGGAGATAGCGCTAGTATGGGGCAAGAGAACTGTTTCCACATTACAGGCATGGCTGCGTAGTCTGGCATATTGTAATGTAAAATGCGAAATTTACGCTTTTCTCAAGCCGAGTTCATCGCACCCCAAAGATAGATGGGGCCCATATAGGGAGTATATTGCTGAGAGGTGTGGGGCACTGCTACACAGATTGAGAGTGGCATAGTGCCGGAAGGAGTAGGTTGATGGGCGGTAATGCTGACATGTGATTCCAGTCATGTAATGTGAGCTAAACTCATATTTCTGATATGCACATGTCTCATTGGCTGGAACGGACTGGGGATTGTGTAATTATTACGTTGCATGACACATTGAAATGCTGGTATGTCTCGGACAGGACGAGCCAGGGGCGTGAAGTATGATAGATGGCGTTATTATTTGGACTAGTTTCTACTTTATGTTGGCTAATATCGTGGTTTGCATATTATTGTGTATCATAGTTGAGGAAACGCCTGAAAATGTACCGCACCGATGGTGTTTATTTCTTATTGCATTTTAAAATTGGAAAATAACGATTTAAAAAAAAAAAATAAAGTTTAGTTGATGGTAGTCAAAAGCAACAGCGATCATACGACATTTATGTACTATGTCAGGAATTGCCATGAGGTATTACTGCTGTGCCAGCAGTAATCTCTACATTTGGTGTACGTTGTCTGTCAGAGTGGCAGACGTAATGTCAGTTGCGGCTCCTCCGCTAAGATGGAGGAGCTTCGCCCCACTGCTTTTTTGCAGTGAAACATAGAGAAAATTAAATGATAACTTGAATTATTATCATTTTATTTCTCCTACTTCCACCCATAGCTTTGCGTGAGTGGGCGGGGGCATGGGAGAAGTGGTAGCATCCTCCTAAAGTGCTCAATAACTGCTTGGACGGCCAACCAGGGCTGCCCAAAACAGTCTTGCCCACTTCACATGTTCTCCCTGCAGGCTGCATTCCAGCCTATGTGGAGAACATGCCCACGCCTCTAGTCAGCATCTGAGCACCAAAACACGGCACTCAGACCAATCACAATGCTGCTAAGGCAGCATAGTGATTGGCTGTCTGGGAGCCTGGGTGTGCTTCCTGTGGCCTAGCGAGGGAGGACTACTGAGGAGAGATGCGGCGAGGAAGCAGCGAGAAGGTACATTTTTGATAAAAAATTTATAGATGCTTCTTCCGTGTCCTCCCTTCCTCCCGTGCCCTGTCCCCTACCTCACGTGCCCTCCCCCTCCAGTCCCATCCCCCTATTTCCGAACCATGCTGGACACCGCTGAGTAATGTCCTCTGCCACCCTAATGGACAGAGTTTCCACTTTCGGACATCTAGATCTGGCCCTCATTCTAAAGGTAAAACTTTGGCCTGGATAAACTACTTGATAGATCTGATCCCCACTCATTCGGAGTCAGGCTGAAATTGCATCTAGCTCTCTCAGCTACAAGCTATTGTTTCTCAATGGCTCTCTCTTTTCCTCTTTTTTACATTAAAAGTTTAAAATGTCATATGTCCAGTTCAATTCCTCTTACTCTATTTTAACACATTTGATGTATTTATGCTCATTAGATTTTTGCTCTATTTTTAAAACACAGTTTAGGAATGTTATTGTATTTTGTTCTTTACTTTAACATTGTTGTTCATGCTTGAACTTAACCCACACTTCTCAGAGGTTGGCAGCTGCATGTGCCATAGGTATCAGGGGTTGAGCATTGAGAATAAATTCGCCCAAACTATGATTTGAGCTAACTAGAGGTTATGTGTGTTCCTTTACTAAACAGCCCATAGTAGGCTGTGAATGTGCCTGTTTTAAAATCACTTTCAATTTCAATTATACCATGACTGGGCTACTAATATATCGCCCACCAGGCCCATCTAAAGCCTTTAGGGAAGCATTTATTGACACTGTATGCATCTTGGTGGTTAACTCTCCCAATTTTATGATCTTGGGAGATTTGAATTTTCATTTTGATAACCACACTGATGTGGATACGGTGAATTTAATGGCAGACTTGGCGGCCTGTCAACTTGATCAGCAGGTTTCAGGTCCTACTCATTCAGACGGTCACCTGCTGGATCCGGTCTTTACCAACATTCTTTCCCTGATTACAGAATCGCCGGTATCCATGCCCTGGTCGGACCACTTTTTGGTCCCTTTGTGTATTCAGGGCATAGTTCCTAAACGTAATTTAGAGAAGTCCTACTCTTTAAAACGCTCTTGGCATAAGCTTAACTGGGATCAATTTGAAACCTTACTTTCGAGCTCTGTCCCAGAGCTGTCGACAGATCCTGACAAAGCGTATTCAGCTTTTTCTGAATGGATTAGTCAGCCACTAGATAAGTTAATTCCAGCTAAATGGTCTCCTAATTGCATGTCCAAGTCCAATCCGTGGTATAATGATAAGCTAGCTTTGCTGCGAAAGATCAGTAAAAAATGTGAAAGATCCTGGAGGAAAGATTTCGACCCTCTAATGAAAGTGCATTATCGGGACGCAGTAAGGACCTACCACAGGGCAATTCACACTGAACGGGCAGCATTTTATGCCCTAATAATTAGGAATTGTACTAATCCCGCGAAGAGTATCTTCTCCATTGTGTCAGATTTAAAAAATCAGAAGGAGACGGTAGGCCCATTAATTTCCCTGAGTCAGCAATGTGAGGAACATGCCTTATTCTTTTTAAAAAGATAGAAGATATCAATAAAGGCTTCCTTATTACTGCTCTGGACTGCACTGAATTACTCAGCTATGGGACGATGAATACCCTAGAGGTATTTCGTCAGATGGAGCAGGATCAGTTACTTGCCCTTTGTGCAAAAATTAAATCAGGCTCATCGGCCGATCCTCTGAAACCTGACCACTTCAGAAGAATTTTACCTATTATTTCTCCTTCTCTTGGCAAAGTGATTAATAAATCACTCAGTCAAGCGATCGTTCCCATAGCATGGAAACAGGCCAGAGTATTGTCTTTGCTTAAAAAAACCCTCCCTGGATGCCAAAAAAACGGAGAATTTTAGGCCAATCTCACTGCTCCCCTTGACTGCTAAAATTGTGGAAGCATACATCAACTCCATTCTTTCGGATCACCTGACCAGTAATAATAAACTTGACCCCTCGCAAAATGGATTCTTTGCTGGCCATGGTACGGAGTCAGAGCTTTTGACGGTACAAGAACATCTTTGGGCAGCACTGGACGCCGGACAGATGTTGGCACTGATCCTTCTGGATCTCAGTGCCGCGTTTGATACGGCGTCCCATGCCATTTTGCTGCGTCGGTTAAAAGAGGCAGGCATCTGTGGCCTTGCTCGGAAGTGGCTTGCGTTATTTCTTGCAGATAGGTCTTATCAGGTGACTGCTCCCCCTTTTTTCTCATCTACATTTCCCATCAAGCACGGAGTACCACAGGGTTCATCTTTGAGTCCTCGGCTCTTCAATTTATATGTACAACCTTTGGCTGTTTTGGCCAAGAGCAGAGGGCTGACGGTGGTCTCCTACGCCGGTGGTCTCCTACACCGATGACACGCAGCTGGTGGTGGCACTCTCTGGTAACTCCAAGGACAACGCCACTAAGTTCCAAGGTGATCTTGCGGCAGTTGCCGGCTGGTTAACAGCCAATTGTCTCCAGCTGAATGCTAGCAAGTCAGAGGTGCTGCTGGTGGGAAAGGACCATGGGTTATGGAATGAGTACTGGTGGCCCAATAATCTAGGTACCCCTCCCCCTCCCAAACAGGTGGTAAAAAACTTGGGGGTCTGGGTGGACTCTTCGCTTAGTCTCCAGACCCAACAAAGAAGGTAGCAGGCACCTGTTTCGGTCTCCTCTGTGGGCTGAGACCTATCCTGGGCTTCTTCGATGCCCCGACCAGACAGCTTATTATTCAGGCACTGATTATTTCTAGTATTGATTATGTGACCTCTCTGTACCCAGGGGTAAACAAGGCAGAAGTATTAAGGCTACAGAGAGTTCAGAATGCCGCAGTGAGAGCTCTGCTGGGCCTGCGTAGAGTCTGCTCAGTGTCTAGCAGTCTTCGCCATCTTCACTGGCTGCCTGTGGCTCAAAGGATTGAGTTTAAAGCACTCTGTATAGCTTTCAAAATTCTGAAGCTTGGATCTCCAAGCTCACTGACAGATTTGCTGTCGTTCTATGTTCCCCCTCGCCAGCTTCGCTCTATGGGCCAACATTTGTTGCGGGTCCCTCGCGTCAGGAAAGTTCGAGCTGGAGGTCGCTCCTTCCATTATAGAGTGGATGTTTTTTGGAATTCTTTGCCCACCCACATTCGTGGTCTTGACAATCTCACTCAATTTAGGAAAGCTATTAAAACATTTCTCTTTCCTTCTGTGTAAATCCTCTTTTGTATTCTGCTGCTACTTTGCTTTTAGCACCGGGACGCCCCTTGGCTGGGGCAGCTGTCGCGCTCAATAAATGCTTTAAATAGAAATAGAATAGAATAGAGTATGTTTATTGAGTTTGTAGGGGTCAAATCCTACAAAATTAATAACCCTATTTCTGACACTGACTGATGAATAATAGTACTGAAGAGCAACATAAAATATGTGTTGTGCTCATTTCTTGACCTACCTTTTAACCTTTTAAGATCCAAGTGACTGTGCATGCGCAGTTCCAAGAAGACGGCTAGCTGGACAAGGAAGATGACCCAACGATAAGGTAAGTTCTTATTCAAATCTTATTTTAGGCTTAAAGTCATTTAATATTGCGGGCGGGAGGCGGGTGGGAGGCGGGCGGCGGGCGGGCGGCACGTAACGGAAATATGCGGAGAGGCACAGAGATTGGTTTAATCTCCGTGCCTCTCCGTGTAAGTCCCTACCGCGACTTCCGCCCACCCCTAGTCTTAACTTGGCGAAATGTGCAGGATGGTGCCCCTTCCTTCACATGAATAATCTTTTTTTTAAAAATGACATTTTGTAACTTCCATTTGTGCTGCATTAAGCAGCACACATAGAAGTGACAAAACGGCATTTAAAGATTCTTTATATGCAGAAAGGGACAGGTTTCTGCACATAAACAATTTTCCCCCTCATGCAGACACCATTGCACTATGGTGCAGGGGTTCCTGCGTTGGCCCAGAGGTGGCCTTTGAATCTACTGCTTGGTGACTCGGCAGTGTGGCTGGCAGCAGGACCGGGGAGGGAGGTGTGGTACCCCCATGGCTGTCAGGATATTTCCTCAGCAATTGGAGCCTCGGCAGAGGGTGAGCACAGCGACGGGGGTGGCAGTGCCCTTTCCCATGCTGGGGGTTGCTGCGGGGATCAGCGGCATAACTAGGCCATTACCGGACCTGCCCTCTGCTGTTCTTCTCTCTCCCTCTGAGATATTTTCCGCTGCACCAACGGTCAGTTGGGGCGCGCAGCCCCTGGGTGTGACGCTAGCGGTACAGGCAGGTTACCCCTGTGGACGCCGCATGCGAACGTGTCGGTGGTCAGTTAGACCGCACAAGCTCTCCTCCCTAGGTGCACCTTTATCGACGATCGGTCGGACCTTGGGTCCTCAGGGGTATTGCCTACCGCAGGACTGCGCGCCCCCTGATGTGGGCTCCTGAGGAGGCTTCTTGGCTCTCGGTCGGGGGCGCCTCCCCTCCAGGGACAGCTCGGGACCCGGACTGATCAGCTCATGCCTGCACTGAGGGAGTCACAGTATTGACTCCCTCAGTGCTGCCTGGCTGGGCTTCGCTCGTACCTGTAGGGCGGCCGCAGAGGGCGGACATGATGAGGGACAAGGGCAGCGGGGGCTCGACTAAGCATGGCTCATCGATATGTTCACTGGCCCGGTAGCAGCAGCTGGTGCCACTGGGGGCCAACAGGAGGCCATCCCAGACAATGCAGCACTGATAGCAGCGATTACCTAATCCAGGGACATGTTGGACGCCAAGATCGGGGCGGTGGGCTCAGACGTCCGGCTGCTATGCCAGGACTTGTGGAACGCAGTAGCCAACATTACAGAGGCAGAGACCCGTGTCTCAGGAGTAGAGGAAGGGTCTGGAGCTCCGGGTTGAAGATGCAGAAGGGCGGGCTCGGCAGAACAACATGAGATTCGTGGGATTTCCGGAGGGATGCGAAAATGGCAACATGGAACGTTTCCTTACCAAATGGCTTGAGAGCTGGCTTTCTCCGTAGGCCATGTCCCGGTGCTTTGTTGTGGAGCCGGCCCATAGAACGATGATCCAGAAACCCCGGGTGGGGGCCCGCCCTCGGCCAGTGATAGCTAAACTCTTAAATTATCTTGATCGTGATACCATACTGAAACAGGCCCGGGCCAAAGAACCCTTGCTATATGAGAATGCTAGAATCCTAATATTTCCGGACTACACACGGCTGGTACAGCAACAACGTCAATCATTCATGGCCGCGAAAGCCTGACTGCAGGACCTCAAGCTCCCATACGCCCTCTTATTCCCAGCTCGCCTGCGAGTGGTGAACTGCTCTCACACCCACTTTTTTGATACTCCAGAGGATGACTTTAAACGGATGGATGAAACGGTTCGAGTGAGGGTGCACACGCCACCTGGGCAGGAGTCCGATTCCTCCTCGAGTGAAATTGCACCTAAGGGACTTCGAGGACAGCAGCGAAGGGGCGATAGATGATCCAGATCTCGGCGACGCTCCAAGTTGTGTGGGATTGTACACAGAAAGATCCTTGAGGATTTATTCACAACTATTTCTCAGTTGTAGTATCGTCAAATTAATGATCGAATAATGAAAATGCACAAGGTTAACTGATATTTGAATACTTTAGTCAAAAAAGTTTTTCTTTTCAAATCCACAGTGTATATCATTAATTTGTACATACACATTGATATCTATACAATTCAAACATGGCAACCAAAAAATGCTGTTATGTTATTATCTCTCTGCAGCATTAACATATCACCTCTGTATATATGTATGGACCCCTCAACAGTTTTGCCATACAATAATCACAGTTTAGACAATCTTAATTTAATTCATATGTCAAAACCAATTCATTTTTACAAACAGAGGGTGATTAGGCGTCACCAAAGCCAAACCAGCGCATAGACTTCTTTTAACACGGGACGCATATATCCCGTGTCACATTAGCCTCACGATTATTATATATTTTCACAGGCGGCACTTGATTGTCACGCGCAGAACACGGAAAGAACTTCGCGTTTAACGCACAGGTCAGAGTTTACACTGAGCGCAAGCAGTTTCGCTTGTGTCAGTAATTATTTCACCCGGTTGAAAAAAGTAACTCAGCATTTTGAATGAATAATGTGGAATCTAAAAACTTGAAAAAGAATAAAAATGAACTTTGACAAAACACATTATAAGAATTGTGATCACATTTGCTACTTTGTTCTCCCTGAGTGCACTGAAGGGACTCTGCTCCTACGGGAAACAGTGCTAACTTTTGTATGATTCCAACCCCTAGCACAGGGGGTTTTACTTCAGCGCACCACCTACTTGTATACCGTTGGTCCACCTAACTTAACTGAGTGCGGTTTCCACACTCCACGATTTGGACAGACAGGAATACACATATCTCTCAGCAGTCCACAAATCCTTTTCCAGACTCGACTACATTTTCGTTCCCCGAGTAATGGCCGTTAGGGTGGCGTCGGCCGAGATCCTTCCTCGCGGGCTCTTGGATCACTCCCCGGTGTCCGTTAATCTCCGGATGGGCAAGGGGCGACAGCCATCCCGTTGGGGCCTCTCGGTGTGGCACCTACAAAAGGAGGAGTACGGGAAACACATGAGCGAGGCGATTGCAAACTATCTTATCATCAATGAGGGGTCTGCCTCCAGTGCCGGGACACTGTGAGAAGCTTTGGAGCCCACCCTGCGGGGGGTGAACATAGCCTGGGGCGTGGCAGCCCACAAACAGTGCAGGGTAGAGTTGGTATGGGCCAAGGCAGAGATAGAGATGCTTGAGCACCAGAGCTGGGAAGCGGGCGAGGGACAGGCGGTGAGGCAGCTGCCCCTGGTGCAACAGTCCAATGCTGGCCTCCTGATGGATGAGGCTCGACAGGTTTGGCTGACTACGCGCAGCAGGATATGTCAGTGGGGGGACAAGTTCGGCAAGATGCTGCATCGACTCTGTCGGGGCACCTTCCACGCCCAGGCCCTCCAGGGAATATTGGATGGGAAGAGAGCTCCGATTACGGACCCGCTTGCCTTGGCGGAGAGTTTCTGTAGTGATCCTGGGTCACAGAAACCACACACCTGTACATCTTACCCTCACTAAATCCTCCTGTGTGCATGGGCATTGGTATACTAAATTCGGAAACCGCCGCACTAC
Organism: Lissotriton helveticus; assembly: GCF_964261635.1. Lineage (NCBI taxonomy): Eukaryota > Metazoa > Chordata > Amphibia > Caudata > Salamandridae > Lissotriton > Lissotriton helveticus. Next base: position 884,446,966 of record NC_136059.1, read on the forward strand.
AACTCCCAGAAGGAAACGGGAGCTGGCAGTGACGAACACGGCAGTCAACTCCTGAAATCCTCCATATAAGCACCTCCTCTACGAGAGGAGAGTGCTTGTCAATCATTTTAGGTTTTTCCCTTCCGGATTACATGGACGCTTTCCTTCCCGCTGGAATCATTGACGTAGAAGCCGTTTTCTCCCTGGGGAACGCAGAAGCTTTCCTTCCTACTAAGGAGTCGACAATCAGCTGGTCGGTAACGCGGAAGCGTTCCTTCCCGCTAAGTAGCCGACAGTCAGCTGGCCGGTAACATGGACGCTTTCCTTCCTGCTGGGCGTCAAAGAGGCCGTGACATTTGTGCGAAGTACAGACGCTCTCATTTGCCCCGCCGGAGTAGTCAGGAAAATCCTCACCGCTAATCCCCATTACCGAGCTTCTTGCTTGAGAGGCTACTTGTATTTTGATTGCCCTTCAGGTAGGGTGCGCCCGCTTAGTTTTATCGCGTGCTGAATTGCAAGACAGTTGCATATCCTTTTCTTTTACTGGTTAAAGCCCTATTTCCTCGAGAATATTATCGCTGGTATCGATGCGGCTGTAAGACTGAATTGAGTATTATAGACTGCGTCTTTTTCCTCGATTCCTGCAAAGCTGTGAAATTAAACAGCTTATTTACTGTGTTCTGGATTTTTCTTACAGTTTCTTGCAGCCTTCAAAACTCTTTTTGCCCTACTAGTTTTCACTGCTGACATGGAACAAACTAATTGACTAGCACTGCTGGGCTCCTTGTAAGTGAATCAGGGGTTTGTTTCTGGTACGGAGTATGTATGTGTTCATGGCTATTCTCTTTACACCGTTGTCTCTCTTTCGTGTCTCTCTGTAGTTGCTCACATGAAAAGAAAATACTGATCCCCAGACCAGACCTAGGAAGCAAGCAATCCAGGCAGTACATTTTATTTTTTTGTCCCCTTCCCTTTTCCCGGGGGTGCTGTTTTCCATAGTTGTGTACACCACACTGTGGGGAGTTGCTTTCTGGGGAATAGGGAGGCTTCTCTACAGGCTGTCGTCCCCGCTGGCTGCTGAGAAGAGGTTAGTGGCTTGTATTCTCAATCTTGGGCTACTAATTTTCTTGACAGTTTTGCTGCATATTATACGGAGCTCTATGCCCCCCGGGAGTGCCTACCGGAGTATATAGTGGTCAAGTTCATGGCGGACTTGCCGCCCAAAGCGTTGTCGGATGAGGTGCGTGACCGGCTGGAACTCCCTCTCACAGATGAGGAACTTAGCTCCGCCCTGGGTGAGCCAACTCTGGGAAGCCAATGGGTTCCCAAGCGAATTCTTCAAATGGTACAATCTGCAGTTGGCCCCTCACTATCGGGCGGCTTTGGAGGAGGGTAGGGAACAGGGTAGGCTTCCACCAGATTTGAGGCATGCGGATGTGGTGGTGTTCCATAAGCTTGGTCGGCCTCTGGAGCAGCATGCCTCGTACCGTCCCATCACCCTTCTGAACATGGAGGCCAAAGTCCTGGTCAAAGCATTGGCCAATCGGCTACTGCCACACATCTCAGCACTATTGCACCCGGACCAGGCCAGATTTATGCCCCAGAGGGCAACCTGGCATAATATACGGCCGGGGCATGGGGTGATGGTGGCTGTCCAACAGACTGGGGAGCAGGCGGCGCTCCTCCTTGCGGACATAGACAGGACATTCAACTCTTTGAGCTGGGTCTATTTGTTCGCACTGCTGCCCCGGCTAAATCTTGGCCCCAATTTCATGTCATACTTGACACTCCTATGTACAGACCTGACGGCATCGATTCGGGTGGCTGGGGTGGTCTCTTCCAGTTTCTCTATCAGATACGGCACCAGGCAGGGATGCCCCCTCTCGCCGTATTTATTCTCCCTGGCCATGGAGCTGTTGGCGGTGTGGGTGCGCATAGATGCACAGCTAAGAGGCTTTGAGTGGGCTCCGGGGTTGTCAGACAGGATTGCTTTATATGCAGACGATGTCCTTTTTTTCTTTACGGATCTGGACAGGTTGTATATGAACCCTCGCAAATCCTGGGGGATCGGACAAAGGTAGAAAATTGGGCGTCCATACTTCAGGTGGCAGTGGGGGGCCTTAAATCTCTATGGGTGTTCATCTCGGAGGTGTTAGCCATCTCCGGAGCCAGGTGCCGGTGCGGGAGCGAGTCCGTGCAGAGATTAGGACTTGGTCGCGCATGCCTCTGACACTCTACGGTAGGTCAGCAATCTTTAAGATGGGAGCGCTTCCTCGGTTGCTTTACCAGCTACAGAATCACCCGTACCGATCCTGCCCAAATGGTTCCAGCTGGTGAATTCTGTGCTTGGGCAGTTCTTGTGGGAGGGGGGGAGCTGTGCGTGTAGCGCTGCGCAAATGCTTTCTTTCCACCTACTGCTGAGGACTCGCAACCTCTGATTTTTTTTCGTACTACCAGGCCTCACACCTATTGGTCCTTAATGAGTGGTGGTATGGCGACAGGGAGGACCCGGCGTATGCATTGGAGCGTTATCTTATGGGGTCTCTCACACTACACACTATTCTTTACTCTGCGCCGTTACGGTGCACGCTGCCATCAGTCACATGGGTGGTGTTTCAAATATGGAGGCAAGTACTGCGTCGCATGGGGTGGTAGAATACCCTGACCCGAGAAACTCCTCTGTGGCATAATGGGTGACTACCCGACCTCCCGACCTCGCGGCCCTACAGGGCTTCCGGTGATGGGATGTTATTGGCATCTCGACCCTGGGGGATGTTACGAGGGACACACCACTCAAGTCCTTTCAGGATTTACAAGTGGAATTTGGCATGCCCCGGTCCCAGCTCTACCGATACCTCCAATTCTGTCATGCACTGTCCCAGCCAAGAGGGACTAGAGTCTCTCCCTGAGTTTAGCTCCTAGGTGGCAAAAGTGTTTATGGTGGATCTAGAGTCAAAGAACATATCCCGGATTTATCAGTCCCTGGTTACTCATTGCTCCCCTACGCTACAGAGGCTCCGGGGGGTATGGGACGAGGATGTGGGCACGCTAGAGGAGGAGGATTGGAGGGTGGCTCTGGCCGCCTCTCGGGGTGCGGCCATAGCGATGCGTCTCTGCCTCATTCAATGTAAATACTTGCACAGAGCCTACTTCACCCGGGTTTGACTCTGGCGGGCTGGACTGATTGCCTCCCCGGAGTGTCTTCGGTGTGGCCGGGAGGAGGGCACATTTCTACATACTCTCTGGCACTGCATATCCCTGTACTGTTTCTGGAGGGGGGTCTTTGCCTGTCTGTTGGAGTGTTGGGGTGGGGGCTCCCACGCACGCCACAGTTCACCCTGTTACACGTCATGGAGGGGATAGGGAGCAATGTATATAAAAGACATGTTATGCAACTTGGACTGACCTTGGCAAAACAGGATATAGCTAAGGCGTGAAAGGATCCACGGGCTCCGTCTGTGGCAGTTTGGAAAAACGTTCTGGACTTCTGTATGGGTTTGGAACAGCCAATCTTTGTTGCCAGGGGATGCCCACGTAAACATTATGAAATATGGAAGCGTTGAGTGGAGTACCGCGGCCTGTGGCTGGAGCCTCCAGTTGTTGCAGAAGACCTTCCGGGGAGTAAATGATGGGACGCATGGGTCTGTTTTGGTGCAGGGTTGGGGAGGGTTTCGGGGGGCGTGTGTACATATGCTAACATTTTTCTGCTCTATGAAGATTGATTGTGGACTGGACTCTGTTATTTTATTTATTATTTTATTTGTGCGTTTTTATATAGCGCTGACTTTACCCGAAGGTGTCAGAGCGCTTCACAAAAGGAAACAGAGCTGATACATGAGAACATTACAAGTGAACAAAATACAAAAGCAAACGTTACATTAAATGAGGCAGTAATGACAATCGTGAGCCAACAAAATACTAGAGGTAGCAAACGGTGCTTTACAAAAGTGACATTCGTGAACCAACAAAATACAAGAGGTAGCAAACGGTGCAATACCGGAGGAAAGAGTGACGTGTGCAGGTTACAAAAGCGTACAAAGTAAACATAGAGGTATAATACTGCAATATATGGAGGGCCCTCAGGCACAAGAACAAACGTTATGTGCAGGTATCGAAAATAAACATATATAAGAGGTAGAAAACAGTGTGTTACAAGAGAAAGTGACGGGCGCATGTTACATACGAGTACCAAACACAGGTAGAAAGATAATACCGCAATAAATGGCCGACTCTCAGACCTCAAGAACACACTGGGAGGACCCTTCCAAAGTCATGTACAGTAGATTTTTCTATAATGGAAGGGCTTCCTTCAGCTAATAGAGAGGTCAAGAATTACATTTGGAAGTGTCTTTGGAGGAGGAGAACTTTGAGGTTAGTTTTGAAGGCCTGGGAGGAGGAGGTGGTCCGGAGCTGCAGCGGAAGGGAGTTCCAGATTCTCACCGCGTTGACTGAAAAGGAATGTGCCATCGTTCTTTCCTTCTTGAAAGTGGGAGGTTCAAGCAGAAGATTTTCCGCATTACATGATGGTCTAGAGCCTCCAGAGAGTTTCAGTTTATTCGCCAGGTAGCGAGGAGAGGAGGAGTGCAAGGCTTTGTGGGTGATACAAGCAGTCTTGTAGATAGCTCTAGCCTCGATTGGAAGCCAGCGGAGGGAGGATAACATCGGTGTGATGTGGTCGGTTCTTTTGGCCCCATAAATGAAGCGAGCTGCTGAATGTAAAACAGATTTAAGGGGGGACAGGTGGGATTTGGGGAGGCCAGTGAGAAGAGAAGTGCAGTAGTCAAGTCTGGAGAGGACCAGCGATTGCACCAGGGTTATAAGGTCCTGCTCCGGGAAGAAGCGACGGATTCCCCAAAGAAGGCGCAGATGGTATCGCGCAGACTATGCAATGGAATTGATGTGGGGGGTTAGATTGAGTTTTTTGTTGAGAGTGACACCCAGGGATTTTGCCCTGTCGGCAATGATGGGTTTAGTGTTCAGTAGATTCAATTGATCCATCCATGATTGCACCGGGGGAGGAGAGATTGAGGAGGAGAAGAGGAGGAATTCGGTTTTGGCGGGATTCAGAATCAGTTGATGAGTAAACATCCAGTTATGAATGGAGTCGAGAGTGGAGCTTAGAATAGAGAGATCGTGAGTGGAGGCAACCTTGAGGTAGATTTGAGTGTCGTCAGCATAGAGATGATAGTGGATCCCGGATTTACTTAGGAGATTTCCTAGTGGTTCTAAATAGAGGTTGAACAATGTGGGTGCAAGTATAGAGCCTTGAGGAACACCTTGACCTACCGCCACAGGAGATGAGAGACTGTTCGCTATTTTGATCATTTGAGATCTATCCGAGAGGAAGGAGGCAAACCATTTAAGCACAGTGCCCTCCATGCCCATTCTCTGTTTGAGAATGTTGAGGAGGGTGTTGTGATTGACAGTGTCAAAGGCTGCAGAAAGGTCAAGGAGAATTAGAAGACAGGACCCCCCCCCCCCGAGTCAAGGATCCTCAGCGCGTCATCAACGACTTGCAGTAGGGCTGTTTCAGTGCTGCAGTTTTGAATGAAGCCGGACTGGAAATTGTCAAGAAGATCATTGTCCTTGATATGACGAGAGAGTTGTTTCGCTACACATCTTTCTGTAATCTTCGCAAGAAAGGGTAAGTTAGTGATGGGGCGGAAGTTGTTGAGGTCAGACGCATCAGCAGTTGGTTTTTTAAGAAGCGGGGAGACCTGCCCAGTTTTGAAGGGGACAGGAAGGGAGCCTTGATACAGGGAGAGGTTGATCAGAGTGGTCCAGTAGGAGAGGGAAAGGGTATAAAAGTCAATGGCAATGGCACTGGGGATGGGGTCCAGATGATGGTTGGAGGGCTTTGTTTCGCGGATGCACTTGAGGAGGGCATCTTCAGAAATGGGGTCAAAGTTTTGCCAAATGGCTAAGGATTTGCACTCCTCTGGTGGGGTAGGATGAGGACACAGTGTGACTCTGGGGGGCAAGGGAAGGGGGAAGTTGGGGGGTGGGGGTCTTTTTGAAAAATTCTGCTTTATATGCATAGTCATGTCTCTTACTTGTTCTTTTAAAAAGTCGATTGCTTCCCGTCTGATGTAATGTTTGATACTGCAGTTGTCTCTAGAATGCAGAGCCCTGCAACATATGTGCAATTTGACAATAAAATAAGTTTTAAAAAAAAGTTAGAAACAGTTCTGTCCATAGCAAACTATAGATGCAACACTTTCAACACAAAGTACCTTGGATGGTAGGACACACCTCCCCCCCTCAAGTGGCTGTCTGAACTGAATGCACATCCCCAGCCCCTGTCACTCCAAAGACAGGCAGTCAAAACACAAATGTACCTGAGGCAAACAGGTTGGCTAAGCAAGAAAATGCCTACTTTTCTGGTGGTATTTTCAAACACAGAATGTAAAAATTATCCTTACAAAAAGATGCATATTTATATTCTGAGTTTCATTCATACTAACCTTTACCTTCCTGTCTTGTCAAATGGGAAATTATATTTGAACTCTCATTCTATCCTATGGGACAGATAGACTTTCAATAGTGAAAAACAAAATGTGTAGTAGTTCACTATCAGGGCATGCCATACACATCGGGACATGTCCTATCTTTTACATACTCTGTAACCTGCCCAGGGGGGTACCTTGGGCCTACCGGAGGGGTGGCTTATGTAAGAAAAGGGAAGGTTAGGGCCTGGCAAATGGGTGCACTTGCATGCAGTGACAGGCCTGAGACCCCTTTTGCAAGGCTGCCTGTGTGGGTAGCACAATCAGTGCTGCAAGCCCACTAGCAGCATTTGGTTTATTGGCCCTGGGCACACACAGTGCGCTGTACTAGGGACTTAACAGTAAACCAAATAAGCCAATTATGGTAACATTAACCCATGACAACAATTTACAGAGGGAGAACTTGCATTTTGGCACTGAACAGCAATGGCAAAGTGCCCAAAGCATCTAGACCAGCAAAAACGAAGTCCAACACACAGTAAAAACATAGAAGGCAGAGGCACAAATACAGGGGAAACCTACACCAAGGATGCCAGGGCTAACACAAATCAAAAAAGATATTTTCTCAAAGTAGTCAATTTCATGTACATTACTCCTGCTTTTGCAATTAGCACTTGAGTTCTCTTAGTGTCAAAGAAGAGAAATTACGTGGTGCCTCTGTCTTTTAGTTGGGAAAAGTAATTTTTCCAAAATAAGAATGTTTGGTATATAATTCTTTCATAACCTTAAAAAAATTGACATTTAGTAGCTCAGCCATTGCATATGGACTCTCTTGAGGGGTTTTCCTGAATTGAGATGAATGTTTCTTTGTGTCTGAACAGAAAATGTCTCATTGGCAGTGGTGAAACTGTCTTGCACATGGGAAAAGCTATTTTTACAGAATGAGTAAACATTAAGTATGTAGCTCTTTCATGAAGCTGAAAACCTTGTTTAATATCTTGTATTTAGTAATTCCCTGTTTCTAAGTGATGAATGCAGGGTCGTTTTTCTGAAAAGGGCTCAAGGACCCGTTGTGGCAGCGCATGCAAGGTAATTTATCAGGGATGCAGCAGTAATTTATACGGGAAAAGCTACATAGTCAAAGTGGCCCGATGTTAACTAGATTTCTTTTACAAACTTATAAACTCTGGGGGAGATTTAACAATTATTCGCATAGCACACTGCAGCAGTCGCAAGTGCCTTGCTGCATTAAAAGAGAGAAGAGGAGAGGACCCAATTTACTAAAACAAGGCACTCTCCTCCCCTCTCCCTTGCGTCGGTGCTGAAATCAGCTGCTGTGCGCCGCTCAGACACCTTTGCGCCATGGTGCAAGGGTGTCTCTGTGAGGCTTGCATAGTTTGTACTGGAAGGATAGCCTTTCAACACAAAATACAATGCTTAGACTAACTTGAAGCCTTTTCCCACTGTGTATGTGTGCGGTGCAGTGCAGCACAAATGCAAAATCAGAAAAGGAAGGAGAAAATAAAGCATTTAACCTTCCTTGCGCCTACTTCAAAAAGGCATTGTTTTCTCATGTTAAACCTTGTTTACTTTGTTAATTGTGTTTAGAATGAGAAACCTTGGGTGGTTGCATGGGAACACCGTGTGAACAGTCCAGCCCAAACTGCCAAGCCAGATCTTTCCTGGACCAAAAACAAGCATCCTGGGACCAGTTTTGGGGTAACATCTTGGCAGTTCGGGCTGGACTGTTCCCATGAGGCACAGAGCCAAGACTAATGTGCATATAGCTAACTCTGAACTGGGGTGGAGAAGTAACCTAAAGAAAGATGATGGATTCAATCCTGAACTGTGACTGGGGGGAGTGTCTGAAGAGTTTCAGTGCTCCATCCATTATCTCCTTGTGGAAAAATATATGACAGAAGTTTAAGCTTGGCTTTAAATTGTCCTGCACAGCGCTTCTGCATGCATCTCTCCGCATACTAATGTTGCCAAATATTCCTGGTTTGTTCTGCCTTGTATTAATTTTTTCTCCAGGGCATTCCTATAATAAGATTTATAACTAAATGACACACTTATTGATCAGGGTTGGGCACCTGCATATTTAAAAACGTGTCAAATTATTTCATTAAGGCAGGGTGTCAAAATCGCCATGCAACCACCTCCATTTCTAGCAACATCAGGCAAACCACTGTTGAAGTGGAACAAGTGGTTAAGAACTTTTGAAGATTACCTGATGGCAATAGATGGCAGCAGATTTAATACAGTCTAACACACAGTGTTACTTTTCAATTATTTAGGCAAAGGATACAGCAAATATCTGATTCTTTACCTGAAACAGAAGAAACTCAGCACTCATTTGGCACATAGGATCAATATAATGAGGCAAAGGCATGTCAAGATAAGCAATATACTGATGGCCATTAGTAATTCTTGAAAGACACATTTAAAAAAATGTAAACTAGGAGCAGTAAAGTCCATTGAGGAGTGCTTAGCAGGATTAGGCATTTTAGTATCCACATGTGAGTTTCAAAACTCCTTTGATATTTATCTGTATGAACAGTTCATTTTAAGTTGTCATTCCAAGAAAATCCAATAGTGTCTAGTCAGCTACCAGAACCGATCATTTAAAGAAGTATTAGATATAGCAAAAACAATCGAGAGATCTATGATATCATCTAAAGATATGGTTCAGGAATACAGAAGGAGCAACTCACTGTGTTATCTATAAGAAAATGCATCTGTGAATTTTGTAAAACCTAATAACACAACTCAAAAAATACATATAGATAAAACAGTAGGGGCTTGTTTCAGGTGTGGCTGGAAGTCAGACATGGGTAATAAAACCCACATGCCGAGCTGTAGCAAAAAATGTGGTATTTGTGTAGAAAATATGTAATTTTCAGCATGGGTGTAAGATTATGAATGGGGCTATTAAAGTGAAACAGATTGAAACTCAAGATTCATTGATTTCAGAAACATTTAGTAATATGCTTTAGCCATAGATACAGCTTCTAGTATGGGTACTGTCATATGAGTCAAAGGACCTATGTGTTCTGTGACAAATGGTTAAAAAATGTACAAACTATATGGTGGACACTGGTTAACTGATAACCATATTCTCGGACATTACATCTAATACTAAATGGTCTGATTTTGCAATGTGTCCCATAAATGTTAATCCAAAGGCTTTTAAAGAGTCTGGAATAGATATGTTTTGTTAGTTTTGCATCTCTCTACAGTTCATGGCGAGGGTCTTTGAAACAAACATTTACATCGCCAATAAGCGGAGTGTATTTGAATTTGTATTTATTTATTTAGGTATTGGTCAATAAAAACCTTTTTACAATCGTACGTTCCTTACATTTCATAAAAGGGTTGATTTAGGCATGAATAACCTTCAAATGTTTTTTTAAAAGTCCTGTAGACTGAAAGTTTGTAAAAAAACAAGAACAAATATTTTGCTTTTGTACAGAGACCTTGGCTCAATTAATTGTTCTTTAAAAAATCTCTACTAGGAGGGTAGCCATTTTCCTTTGTTCTTAGAGTAGTCCAATTATTTAAAGTGCAAGCGTTTTTTTTTTCATTTCAAAGAATTTTATTATTATGAAAAAGCAAATGAAGATACACAATACACGTGTCAGTGATACAATTGATATACTATAAAACAGTCAAAAATATAATAGGCAAGCATGTGGTTTAAATATACATTTGTAATCAATATAGCCCGCCAGAAATAAATAAATAAAATTAAGGATGGTGAAAACAATTATCATATATCAGAAAGAAATATCAAAAGTATCACTGTCATTTAGAATACCCACGGAAAGGAAAGGAAGGGAAAGAAGAAGAGGAGAGAGAAGAAAAGAGAGAAGAGAGGAAAAGAAAGAAAAAGATAGAAAAAGCAAGAAAAGAAAAGAGAGAGGAGGATTTCCACCAGACCATCCCAACAGGTACAACACCATTCAACCAGACATATCAAAGGGGTATTGTGCAATCAGTCCTTTGGAAGATAAATCCATGTAGGCATCCAAAGCAGTCCAAACACCACTAGCAATAGACGGAGAAAGATGGGCATGATCAACCGATGTATGAGCACTGCGTAAAAAGGAAACCCAAGCCCTCCAAGTATGATAGGACACTAAAGAAAATGACTTCCACTCCATTAAAATTACTTTAATTGCAACAGTCACTAAAAGATCTAACAGCTGTAAGTCCATGGAGTCTAAGGGAAGAGGAACGAGGGAAGCTAGAGGGCCTAATAAGATTAATGGAAAAGATAGTTGAAACTGAATACCAAAAATGAGCATTAGGTGTTTGTGAATGAGATCCCAAAAGGGTTGAAGGAGAGAACAGTCAAAGAACATATGAGGAAAATCACCAGGTAATAAGCCACAACTCCAACAAAGATTGTCCTCTTTGAGATTCAACGCGTGTAAGCGCATAGGAGTCCAATGGAGAAGGTTAACGGAGAAAAATTTAGATTGTATTAACGATGGGGCGATTTTATTACGAAGAGAAAGTTTACCAATCATCTGTCAGGTATCTGAAGAAATATGGTCCGTAATACTCTGGTCAAAATGGCGTAACCACTTCTGCTGAGCTACAGTATGGGTAGGTACTGAAGTAGATGGTAAAAATTTATAAATGTTAGAAGCTACGTGGCCAGTCCTGATCCATAATTGAAAAATAGTAATTATAGGGGAAGTAGGATGAAGGCGCACCTTAGCCAGTGCCACTTTGATCTTGAGAAAGGTATAAAAATCTAAATTAGATAAAGAAAACTGTTGAGCTAAAGAGGAAAACGGTAATGGAGCATTATTAGAATCATAAAGACGATGAACAAGCGAGATCCCTTTCGAAGCCCAATAAGACATTAAAGAAGAAGAAATAGTAATTTTAATTTTAGAATTCCGCCAAATAGACGACCATCTGGATTTGTGTAATGGAGTTGCCACCCTCTTGTCCACCATTCTCACCGCAGCAATAGTATCTAATATAATAGAGCGGGGAAAAAAGAATGAACAAGGTGGACGTAGTTAAAAAAGAAGCAGTCGGCAAAGGAGAGGCCAGTTCCTGCTCTATTAGCAACCAAGATGGAACATGAATAGGAGGGGATGAAAACCAGAGAGCACCTTGAGAAGCTAGAAAGGTAGTTTGATATTTTTCCCAATCAGGAAAGTTACAGCCTCCCATATCACAAGGTTGCCGTAAGAATTTATAAGCAATTCTAGCCCGTTTATTATTCCATAAAAATTTAGAAGTAAGAACATCAATGTCATGAAAGAAGGAAGCAGACAACTTCACTGGGAGCATGGAAGAAACAAAATTAATAATCGGCGTTATCATCATTTTAAGAGTCTGAAAGCACCCCCACCATGAAATGTGTTTCAGAGACCAGGCGTCCAGCAAACGCCGTACTTTAAGCATAGTCTGATTCTCATTGTAAGCAACTGTATCGTACAAGGTGGAACAAAAGTAAATACCCAAATATTTCAATTGCTTAGACTGCCATTTAAAGCCAGCAGAGCCCATATGTGTAGAGAAACAATAAGCATTGAGTGGGAACATCTCAGTCTTGTCCTTATTTAAGGTGTATCCTGAAACCTTTGAAAAACGAGAGATGATAGCAGAAATAGCAGGAATGGCCAAAGCAATATCCTCCGAGAAAATAAGGACATCATCCGCGTAAGCCGCAGTTTTAATCCGATGAGGGCCAAAAGAAAAACCTTTAATATCTGGATGCATGTCAATTAATCTAAGGAGAGGATCAATGGATAATAAAAACAAAAGAGGAGATAAAGGGTATCCCTGTCTAGTGCCCTGGCGAAGATTAAAAATAGAAGATGTGGCACCATTAACTCTTATGTTGGCACGGGGTTGTGAATAGAGGGACATGACCATATGAATAAAGGAATCACCAAGATTATGTGCGCATAATACAGCACGTAGGAATGGCCAGGAAACCTTATCGAAGGCCTTTTCTGCATCAAGAGCCAAAGCAGCGGCCGGGAGCTTAGAGCGTTTGGCTGAACCGAGAATATGACAAAAGGTTCTGATATTATCTCGCGCGAGACGACCCTTTACAAAACCCGTTTGAGATGGATGTACCAATTTAGGAATGAAGGATTCTAAACGCTTAGCTAAGATTTTAGCAAAGATCTTAGCTTCCATGTTAAGAAGGGAAATAGGACAGAAGTTTTTGGGGTCAGAGTGATCTTTCCCCTCTTTTGGAATCACTACAATGGTGGCATCAGCAGCAGAACCAGAAACAGATCCATCCTTAATAAAGGTATCAAAAACGGATTGAAGCTTGGGAACAAGCAAAGGAAGAAAGGTTTTGTAAAATAAAATAGGGTAACCATCAGGCCCTGGAGCTTTCCCAGAACGAAAGGCTTTAATTGCAGCAACAATTTCGTCAGAGGTAATTGGACCATTTAAAGAACTACTATCCTCCACAGAAATAGATTTTACTGGGACAGATTTTAAGAACTCTTGACATTGCTCAAAAGAGGACTGATTAGAAGGAGTGTATAGGTTATTATAAAAACCACGAAAAACTTCAAGAATTTCCTCGGTCTGAAATTTTTTAGTGCCAAGGTGATCAGTAATAGAAGAAATCCGAGAAGAGTTATAAGAGGATTCCTGAAATTTTAAGGTAGCCGCAAGAATCTTACCAGCTCGGTTTTTTAATAAGAGCCTTTTGGATTTCTGAGCCTGAACCCCAATATGAGCTCTCTTGGTGACTATGTTATTATATGTATATTTTAAGTGCTTAATTGACTGTAGGCAGGATTTATCTTTAGAATGTCGAAAGAGAGCTTCTAACTTTTTAATCTCAGTTGCCAAGTCGGTAAGTTCCTTTTTGATAGCAGAATTCCTTTTAGACATACACTAACCTGTCCACGGAAAGTACATTTAAACAAATCCCAGAGGACAATTGGGGAAGAAACTGAGCCTTCATTTTCAAGAAAAAAAGTATCAATTTCCTTGGAGAATTCACGAAGTTGGGAATCATCATGTAAAATTTCAGTATTCAATCTCCAGGAGCAAGGTCGTGGCTGAGGAGCAAAGGACAGCAACGTAAAAGTAACCGCAGCATGATCAGAAATCAGAATAGGGTGGATAAGCGGCGAGGAAGAAGAAGAAACCAAAGAAGAGTGTACCAATAAAAAATCAATACGCGAAAAGGTAGAATGAGGGGAAGAAAAGAAAGAAAAATCACTACCAGTGGGATTATGTAGACGCCATAAATCCTCAAGATGAGAAATAGAACACATATTAAGTAGTTGTTTATGCGATTTAGGAGGGCGAAACTGAAAAGCTGAATTCCTATCTAGAATGGGATCCATTGGTAAATTGAAATCCCCACCAACAATAAGATTACCGGAGTGAGGTGTGTCGTTCAATTTCTTGATAACTGCTTTCCAAAAAAACGGGTCATCTTTGTTCGGGCCGTAAATATTCATAACATAGAGATTAGCATTGCCATCAGACAGCTTAGTTAATAGCCAGTGACCCTCAGTATCGTGCTCAGAAGAGATTATGGACAAGCCGACTTTTTAGAGACTAAGGTGATAACCCCATTCTTTTTACCAAAAGCATTGGAGCAGACAACATCTGATACCCACTCTTTCTTTAGGAAGAGTGCCTCTTTGGTAGATACCTCAGTTTCCTGAAAAATAACTAGATCCGAGGAAAGAGATTTGCAATAATTCAAGAGCTTAGACCTCTTGACAGGATGATTCAAACCCTTAACATTAAGGGACAACACATTCAGGCCCGACATAATCTTGCAGAGGAAATCAAAGATAAAACCTGAATGAGAGAAAGCAAACAAACAGCACCAATACAAGCAGCCAACCACAAAGCCTTAAGACCAAAAAGGGAGAGTCCTATGAGGAAATCCAAAGAGAGAAAAGAAAGTAGAGTGAAAGAAAAAGATGAAAGTAAGAGAAGATAGAGACAGATAGTCAAGGAAAGGCAAGAAAAGAAGGGAAAAGAGATTAACAAGAAAGGTCTGAAAAAGACCAAATTCATACTAGGGGGAACGTGGGAAGACGAGCAAGGGGACCATCATGAGGTATAATAACAATCTGCTAGAAAAACCCCAATATCATATATAACTTGGTATAGGTAAACAGGAAGAGGAAGACATTTGAAATATGGATTGATAGCACGAGGAATATTACCATAAGAACAATTCAACCGGTAAGTTTATAGCAAAAGTATGCGTATATCAAAAACTATAGAGTAGTAAAGAGAGAGTACTATGAAAAAATGAATAAAACCAAAGGAAGAAAGACAGCAAATAAGTGTGAAACATGCCAAACAATGAAGTGGCAGTAGAGAACGACAAGAAGTTATTAAACAGGAAATAGATAGACACTAAAATGCAACAAAACAGCAGCTGACCCTAAAGGGTATAGGACCATTATATGAAGAAAATTACAGAAATATCGAAAATAGATACCAAAACTGAGTAAGCTAAGCAAGAGCAAACCCCAAATGCAGCAGGAATAATAAAACAAAAGTGAATAGGAAGAAACAAAGTATTGAAGAAGATTATAAAATACAAAATAAATACATTAAATTACAAGGAATCAGCCCTAGTAGAGGAAGATAGTAAATAGTTGTGAAGCAGAACAAGCAATGAAACAGCAATGTAGATATGTATTAAAACTAATTACACAGTAAATATTCAAAGGCATGTGTAAGCAATTAACTACTATGCATAATATATATAAACTTTGTTATATATAAACTAATGTAAACAGGAAGAAACATCGAAAAGATATTAATTGCATATATGATACCTAGACATGGTAGAAATAAAGCGTAAAATAAAGAGAATAACTGAGACCTAGTAGAGGAAAGCATCTAATAATGGTAAAACACACTAAGTAGTGAAGCATCAATGAAGTAAGCCTATAAATAAATAGAAGAGACAATAACTGTAACATGGTGAGAACAGCTTAACGCGAACTATAGAGAATAGATAACAAAAATCTGCGACCAAGTCTTGTACCCAAACAAGAAACAGTACAAGAAATATTCAAGCAAATAATCAATAAAGACATACAAGCACAACGAAAACACCAAACGGAAGAGCCAAGTAAAAAACAAGTGACAAACTTGACTTCGCAGAAAACGATAGGATGCCTAAGGACGGAGATAGAAAAAAGACCAAATATGGACATAGACTGTACAAAAAAGACCAAAAAATAGAGGGACGGAAAAAAGCTAGCCGGAATAAGGGCGTGCGGAGAACAGAACACTACTACAAAATTGAAAAAGGGAACATAAATGAGATATGTCCAATATAACAATCGGGGACATCATAAAGAAGAAAAGGAGAACAAACCATGGGGAAGAAGAAAAAACACTACCAAAGCGAAAAGACCATAGCAAGAATAAGGCCAACCGACAAGAAAAGAAAAGGCACTACCACAATAATGAGAAAGAGACAACAATTAGAAAGACCTAAAGTGTCAAACAACGGCATCATAGAGATGGAAAGGAGACCACACCAAGGAAAGGGAAAAAAAACACTACCAAAAACTTAACTGACATCACCAATCACAAAAAAACCATAGACGCACCAGCAACAATGGAGAACGCAGGTCTTAAAAAGGCAAGCTCAATAGACCTGGAAAAGAGAGAAAAAACATTAAAGACATAAGAATCACATCAAGTGCCAGACGCATCGGGAACAAGCGACGCCTCCATTTGAAGATCCATCTTTAGCTCCATCTGATTGTCTAAAAAAGAGGCCAAATCAGCAGGTTCATCGAAGATTCTGGAGCGACCTTTGAAGGTAATGCGAAATTTTGAAGGGCCAGAGAAGGAAAAGGGAATATTCATCTCTGATAGACGCTTCCGGAGATTAAGAAAGCCTTTCCTTCTTATCACCGTGTTTCTGGCAAAGTCTTGAGAAATTGAGATACGGTGGCCTTCCCAGGAGACAGCTTTAACCTTCCGCCTATGAGCCAAAATTTGTTCCGTATGCTGATGACGCAGCGGTTTGAAAATGATGGCCGTTGGTTGCGTAGCAGATTTAGAACGAAAGGTGGGGACACGATGTGCCCGTTCCAGCTCAAAGTCTCTTTGAAAAGAAATTTGTAGGGTAGAAGGCAACCATTGGTATAAGAAGTCAATCATAGACGGTGCACCTTTCTCGGCTTCTTCAGGAAGGCCAAAAATGCGCAGGTTGGATCTGCGGTTACGGTCCTCCTGCTCAGTGAGATCCCTCCTCAATGCCGCCATTGAGCGCTCTAACTGCAAAAGAGATCGAGATTGCTTTTGCATATTATCCTCTGCGCCACTGCTGATACGTGTCTCCGTGGCAGAGACACAAATGGAGAGAGCCTTAAAATCATTCCTAATGGCTGATACCTCCACTTGTAGTAAATCTGTATTAGTTTTGGTAGACTGCGCAATATCATGTACATCATTGAGACGCGCCAGAATAGTCTCCAGAGTGGAATTAGTATCTTTTTGAGAGGATTCAGGTGTAGGAGAAACTTGTTTGAGCCTCTTAAGAGTGGCTTTGGACTCCTTTGCGTCTTTAGCAGCTGGTGACAAGCCCATATTTGCCGCCATAGAGCCCCCAAAACAAAGTTAGAAAAAGCAACCACTGCAGCGAGATGAGGGAAAGCAAAAGGCCAGAGGATATGAGTGTACTCAGGAGGCAAAAAAGAAATGAGCACAAACATGAGAGCGCACGTCCAGCAGGTACAGCAGAGTAATAAATAGCGGCGGACTCACAAGCACAAAAATTGGAATCTCAGCACAGTAATATCAGGACCCTGCCGGTATCAAGCAGACGCCTTCAGGAACTAAGAAACCAAAAAGCAGGGTACCAAAGAGCAAGTAAGAACCAATGAAAGGCAGTGGAGGCGCTTTGAAGAAAGGAAAAATAAAATGAAATGCAAAAAAAGTCTCATTGTAAATAGGCACACAGCATGAAGAATAAAAGATAGCCGTTATAAGCTTGTAAAGGCTAACAACAGCCACCAGCACCTGTTTGTCCTCATTTCTGACAAGTTCGTAGCAAGGGTACCTCCGTGTTGTGAGGAGAATCGGAGCTTCGTGAAGAAAAAACAAAATGGCGGCCGCCCGTAGAAACACCGAGCGCCACCTCAAAACGGCAAAAAATCAGGCACCAGCAGCTCCAGGTCGCAGGAAGGTCTCCCAAACAGCACTCGGCAACTTCAGAGACATGAGGCTCCCTTTGGACGACTGTGGGGTCACTGGAAGCGGATATAAACCTCCGACGGCCCCCGCTCGTCTCGGAGCTCAAGCGCAATCCGCCATCCCGTAGCGGCGCGCAAGCCACCTAAAGTGCAAGCGTTTTGAGCAAATCGGCCGTTGCCTAATATTGTACCAGTTTGATTTAACTTTATTTACTTCCAATAATAATATCTAACAATTAAAATACAACTAATTGTAAAAAACGAGTGGGATTCATGCTTAAATATTCAAAGTGCTATTATGCTGAGCTATATTTTAATTCATTTGTCCTCCTTCTTGTCGTCCCAGGGTTTAAAGTGCGATGGTTTTGTTCCTATTTTTTAACACTTGGGTTATATTGATTGATCTTCAGTTCTATTGCCCAGAGTAATAACTGTCCTTCCTTTGTACGTTACGTAGACCCTGGGTTAAAGTGCAGATGCTTTGTGCCGATTGATTGTTTTACGTTATTCATGAAAAAATCTGCTGGTTTTGCTTGCCAGTTTTAATTCTTTGTTAAGGTGCAGGATCCTTATATTAGATGTTCTACTGCTTTATGTTTACTTTTGCAAATGTTGCTCCCCGACATATAAGTGGCATAGAGGAGCCACTTAGCCAATAGGTTACTGATTGCCTGTATGTCCGTATTTCTAGCTCTCTAAAAATTCCTTTCAGCATTTTTTCTTTTTTGTCAGGTATCTCGGACAAATGCAGAACATGTTTGCTACAGTTTCTTCCTTATATTTGCATAGGCAACATTCTTTATTCGATGGCTGATCCTTCCAGGACGGCCTTAGATCTTTTATTTCCCATTTTCCAAAACGGTACTGCATAAACTGTTGTTTCATGTTTAGTGGAAAGTGGGCTGTAAGGTATTCTTCCATCGTTTTTTATAGGAATTTATCACTGTCCAGGCATGGCGTCTGAGTGCAAGGCTGGTCTTCTCTGTTAAGTAGGAAAGTAGCGTGTTTGTGGCTTTTATTACTTTATAAAAGGCCTGTTTCCCAATACTTGCACTCCAGGCTTCTTGTATTCCCAATTCCTCAATAGCCTGTTTTAGATGTATCCCACGGGAATCTTTTTTATTTTTCTGTATTTGCTACTTTATTTCCTTCCAGCACATGTGGTTGATTGACCCTCTTTCTAATGTGCGTAATCTCCAACGTAGTTTTATAAAGGCTCCTTTACATTGGTATTTTTGGTTCAGCAGTCCAAACTCTAAGCGTACCTGTGCTGGGGATGCTGTTTTCGTGATACTGAACACAGATTTGTGTACTCTTGTTTGGATTTTATTTATGATGTCTTCTGCACGTTCTTTCAGTGTTTCCATACCATAAGTCACTGTTGGCATTAATTGAGCACTAATCACTATTAAAAAATGGCCAAATGAAGGACAGCTCAATTTCATTCTCAGAGTTTTTAAGCCGTAGTTCAACAATTGCACTTTTGCCTGCATTGCTTCTATGTGTAGTTTGCTTTACATTTGATGCTCCATGTTGAAACCTAAGTATTTATATGACTTAACTACCTCAACTTTATTCCTTCCCAAGAACCAGGAATGCTTCTTATTCTTTGAGTCTACCAGCCGAACCACCTTAGTTTTCCTCAAGTTTAGCTCTAACCCATGTCTGTTAATGTAAGTTTTTAAGGGATCCATGCTTCGCTGAAATGCTATTGGCGATTGTCTTAATAAAACGATATGGTCTGCGTACTGTAGATATTCTATTACTTCTTGGGCCAGTATGGGCGGATGAGAGTTGATTTTCCGTACGGCTTGTGCAAGACCTGCTAGATATATGTTAAACAAGCATGGAACTAAAACACACCCCTGTTTTAATCCTTTGTTTGTGCAAACTTTATTTGTTACACTCTTTCCATCTCCAATTTTGACCTGGGCCCTAGTTCCTGTATATAACTCTTTGATTGCCTTTATTAGGCTATTTGGTGCACCCTATGTGACCAATTTTTGCCCCAAGTCCTCCTGCGGCACTCGATCGGAAGCAGCCTTAAGGTCTACCAAGCAGTCGAATAGCTGAGTTTTTCTTTTTTGGCCAGTTTCAGGGCTGTTAGGTTTGTTAAAGTACTCATACCAGCCCTAATCCCTGTTTGTAGTCTAGGTAAAATGTTGGTGTCTTCTAGCCAGGATTTGAGATGCTGTAGTAGACTGGCAGCATATAGCTTCGCCTTCATGTCAATTAATGCTATGAGTCTGTAACTTGTTGGTGTTGAAGGGTTTCCACTTTTAAATATGGTCTGGGAAATACTACCTTTCCAGGAATCGAGGATGTAGTTCATGAAGTATAGCTAGTTAAATAGAGGTGTAAAGTACTCTGCCTAATAAGGAGGATTTACTTTAAGAAGAGCGTTGGATATACAATTCGGCCCTGTTGCTCCCTCTAATTTTAAGTTCTTTATGGTTTTTTCCTATTGTTCGATTTCCACGGCCGGTGAGATAAGCGGAGTAATATTTTAGGATGGCAGGACCAAGCATGTCTTGATATTCTTTTGAAACTGGAGCAGGGAATCTTGTTGTTTAAATAATATTCTTTTGTCAAGCACTGGTGTTACTGATTACTCATTGATGCATTTTGGAGCGATTTTCCTGTAGGTTTGCAGGCGAAAATGTGTGGACAGTGATTGGATCTGAGCATACTGATGCTTACCAATGATTCAGAAAGTTAGGATGTTTTCCCTAAGCATAAGGGAAGATCTTAAAAAAATACTAGACACTTTGGATTACGATGGGCTGTCGGTGGCGCTCCCACTGCCATCAGAACTATGCAATCTGCCCGCCATATTACCATGGCAGGCAGATGGTTGGCGGTTGGAAAGACTGACTGTCATGCATCCGAAGGGCTCCTTGAGCCAGCCGGTGCATCGGAGGGATATCCAATCCTACAATGGTGGTGGTGCCTGCCAGGCACTGCCATAGGGATTATGATGTCCCTTTATTGTCCGCCTTTTCATGGTGGTTAACCCGCCATGAAAAGGCAGGCGGAAAGGGCCTTTGGGGCCCCTTAGCGGGCTCTCCTTCCCCCCCCTGGTGCAAGCTGTGGATTGTGAGGGTCACCTATGGTGCCCCCCACATATCCCTGCACCAGGTGGCTGGCACCGCATGGTGCCTGCCACGTAGTGCCTAGATATGTATGTGTCCCATTTTTGCATTGCGGCGTGTGCTGCAGCCATCAGCCCCTTTGCAAGCAGAACATAATACAACCGGTTGATTCTTCTGACTGGGTTTCCGCTATTGTAAAAGAACATAAGAGGTCTGGCGATATCCATTTTTGTATGGATTTGCACACACTTAACAGAAACATCTTTACTAATTTCCATTCTCTTCCGTACATTCATGATTTGTTGACGAACCTTAAACACTGCAAAGGTGTTTTTTAAAAATACATTTATGTTCTACATAACATCAAATACCGTAGACCAAATATTCTCAGCTACTCACAGAAATATCTGCTTGTGGCTGCCTTTTAGGTTAGCATCCACAGCCAGCATTTTGCACAAGATCATGGGTGTTATGCTGGAATGAGTGGTTGGAGCCTGATGTATGTAGTCAACCCAAAAGATCATAATGAAAGAATCATGAATGTTGTGTATTTTACGGGAGCAAGGTATAACCTCCAGCTAAAGAAAATGTGCATTTAGTGGAAAGTATTGACTATTTGGGATGCACAATAAATGCTGATGGTGTACAACATAAATAGGGCTCCGGGTTTTATGTTATTTTTTTTCCATTTTATTACAGTCTGTATTTACCCATATCTATTTTTTGGCCACCTTGTTGGTATTTCTCTATATTTATTTTGTGTTTTGAGAATAAATGGAGTCATAAAATGGTATATTTCCACATTTATTTAACTGATAAACATGCATGCATTCTTTGAAGTCTGTAGCGTTTTAGCAAAATAAACAGCAACATTTAGAAAAACAGAACACCAATAGGTAAATATTATGATTATATACTAATATATGTTAATATATGGCCATGTGTTAGGACATCTCATCCTGTTTTTTCACTTCCTATGTTGTCCATCTGTGAAGCTGCTGGCCTGAAATTCATGGAGGACAGCATGGAGAGTCACTCAGAAGAAGCACAAGATTCTGTATTTTTCCGGTTTAAAAAATAAATACAGGCAGGAAACATACGGTTTTCGGTCAATATTTATCTGTAAAAATCAGTAAAAACTTAAAAGGGTGAGCCTTAAACATAATTTCTTGCAGCGTGAGCTATAAAGGAGGCTCCTAATCTGAACAATTAGGATTCTTTATGACCATTTACTGAGTATTACTTTGTTTTATTCATTGCTATGCTGTAATGATTCAACCTGTGAGATCAATATTACAAAAAGGTGGCAAGATTCTTAGGAATAAAGAGAACGAACAAGCTTTCAACAAGATCAAGAATCTGCTAAATTGAAGCACTGGCTCCTAAACAATACATACAAGGTCATAAATGTAGCAACACAGTTGATGCTAGTGGTATGGATCTCGGTGCAGTTCTGAGTCAGTGGGCAATTGGACATACACCACTATTACTTTTGCATCAATAACTTTAACAGCACCGAAGGTAACTGCAGCACTATAAAGTGTGAGGTTCCAGTATGCTGAAAACATGTATTTGGGTTCACATTTTGAAATTTTTGCCAAACACGAACCTCTTATATACATGCTGGACATCAACTGTTCCAATAGAGCATCGTAAAGCATGACTAGACTATTGTGTCGTCTACAAGAGTTCAGATTTGATATTAAAGATGTGCCAGGTGGACAAAATATGCATATGCAGGCTGACTGTCTCTCTAGACTACCAATTTCAGATGAACTTTGATTGTAGTTCTTATGATGAGGAGCTTGAGTGCGTGTTTAGGACTGTTAATGATGTGTCTGATTGTGATAAGACATTTTCTGTGCAAGAGCGGCAAGATGGGTGCAAAGACGATCCGGTATTGGTAAAAGTACGCCAATATGTAGTGAATGGTCGGCCATGCAACAGGTGTTTTCTTGCAGAACTTCACCCTTTTGCACAAGTAGCACCTACATTGTCATTAGTCTGAGGTTTTGTATTCTGACAGGATTGGTTTATTCCTCCTGAAATTTGTAGATATCATTTAGAAAGAATGGCGCATGATGGGCATCAGGGAATATCTAATACTTTTCACAGGCTTAAGCAAACATATTGCCTGCTATCAATGGACATGCAAGTCGGATGTTTTGCAAAACAGAACAAAGATTGTCTTTGTCTGACAAACATTTGAGGGTTAGTAACATACCTTTGTAACAAATGTCTTCGTCTGATGATCCCTGAGAAAAGATAGTGTTAGAATTTTTTTAGACCATTTTCCCTTGAACAGAGGAATTTGATTCTGTAAGTTGATTACCACTCCAAGTGGATGTATTACTCTTTTATGAAGTTGGATAACACTGAGAGAGCCACAAATACTTAAAAAAGTATTTTTGAATTAGAAAGAGTTCCTAAATTAACTGTAATGTAACAGATAATGGCACACATTTTACTTCGTGAAATGCAAAGATTTATGGATTTACATCAAGTCAAGCACCTCAGAGTGGCACTTTACAGTCCACCTTCGAATGTATTTGTTGCCACAGCTTACTGATTTTTCAAAGAGTGTGTTCGAATTGTGTTGAGCAACAAAATGCATATTGAATCATACCTTAGAAAAAAGCTATGGACCTATATCATCACTACTCATAGTACGACCGGGTTATCTCCATTTGGTTTGTAAAGGGGCAGGGAATCTCTGTATAGACTAGTACACTGAGTGGATCAAGCAATCAGGAGTGGTGTCAAATGGGAAAGCGTACGTCTTGGAAGACTCTCAGTGTTTGGTATGAATGAAACAAGAAAAAGTGAAAGAGTACCATGACCACAAAAAACAGGCAAAGAAGTGTGTATAGACCTGGATGACTTGGCTATTACCAGAAAGTCGTCCATCCATTAACTCATTCTTGCTTGCCATAGCAAATGACCTGTCCAGTGTCAAAACACACAGATTCCAACTAGGGATTCTGTCCTAACCTGCGAAGGGTGACAACACATCATGAGATCTCATCCAAGCTATGATTATGAGGTTAACTGGCAGGTAGCAGTTACAGGAGGAGAAGGAAGCAGTGCTTGTTTTGAGCCAGTGTTTTCTGGTGCGCATCACCTGCATTTCATTGTCAACACCAGCACTTGTGACAGTCTGCCGCAAGTTGGTGCTATTTGACTAATTTAGAGTTGACCACAACAACAGTTAATTATTAATTCAATATACATAATATAACTATTACCTGCTGCCCAGACCAATAATATAGCCTTGGGGGCCTGAAATAGCCCAAATTGTCACACTTGTAGGAGTGTGATAGTTAGTAGTTGTGTTGAAACTAATATTAGCAGCACTGGATGGGCAATGTGTGGTGCAAGCTGCAGTGGACTCTAGACTATGGCCCTGACACTTATTTTGTTGCAAATTAAGCACTGGCACAAAGAGGTTTGAGACATCACCAGTTTGTGCACTGGCATCTCCATCATTCTAGGGGCAAACGCGGGTTAGCGCACTTTCATAAAGAAAATGAGCATGCAGAACAATTTTTCATTGTCCTCTACACTGTGCTGCTCCAATCCCTGGAGTTGGTACACCAAGGGTCGCTTGGCTTTATCACACTTATAGGGCGTTGAAAAAATGCCACATCTGTGGCCAGTTTGACACTGTGTATAGCACTTGTGGCTAATTGGGCCTATGGCTTCATTTTAGCAGAGGTCCCCCGCGAAGGGGGACTCATGGGCCGGCACCATAACATCTGCCAAGAACCTGTAAAAATGAGTCTTGGTGGCTTCACTGCGCCCAACAACAAAGGGAGATTCCACCCCTCCCGGGAAAAAGATCGCACCAAAGGTGGCGTGACAATACCTCCCTGAGACGCACCCACGGACCCTTCAGCTGCCACGCCTGCAAGTTCACCTGCATCCGGACCTGCCCCGCACCAGCACCCGCCAAGCCGAACACCAGCAGCAACCACCTCAAGTGCATCCTGCTCAACACCCGCTCCGTCCACAGACACGCCATCGAACTCTGGAACCTCCTCGACACCACAGCCCCTGACATCGCCTTCCTCACGGAAACCTGGATGAACGACTCCTCAGCGCCCGACATCGCCATCGCCATCCCAGAGGGATACAAGATCACCCGGAGAGATCGCGTCAACCAGACTGGAGGAGGCATCGCCATCATCCACAGGGACACCATCCACATCACAACCAACACCGACGACACACTGACTACCGCCGAACACCTACACTTCCAGATCCACACCGACCCGAAGACCACCCTCAGAGGCACCCTGATCTACCGACCCCCGGGACCACGCACACAATTCAGCGAGGACATCGCCGACTTCGTCAGCCCGCATGCCCTCCCCTCCGCTGACTACATCCTCCTGGGGGACATCAACTTCCACCTGGAGAACAACAACGACCGCAACACCACCACCCTGCTCGACAACCTCGCCAACCTCGGACTCAAGCAGCTGGTGTCCACCCCCACCCACCTCGCCGGACACACACTCGACGCCGTCTTCTCATCCAGCAAAGACATCGCCTTCAGCCACGCCACTGGACTCCACTGGACGGACCACAGCTGCGTCCACTTCACCTTCAGAAGAACGACGATCCACCACCACCAGCAACAGGTTGCTCGAAGAAGCTGGAACAAGATCACAGCCGACCAGCTCGCCTCTTCCCTGAGCCAGCACCCTCCCACCAGCTCAGCGAACCCCAGCCGGGCCGCCGACAACCTCACGAAGTGGATCAGCAACTGCGCGGACAAACTCGCCCCACTGAGGACCCCGCCCAGCAGACCCGGCAGCAAGAAGGCCCCATGGTTCACCGACGAACTCACGAGCTCCAAGAAGAACTGCCGAGCCCTCGAGAAAGCCTGGAGAAGGGAGCCAACACCGGACAACATGACCTCCCTCAAGCTCGCCACCCGGAAACACCACCAACTGATCCGCGCCACCAAGAAAACTGCATTCAAGGACCGGCTGGACAACAACGCACACAACTGCAAGGAACTCTTCAACATCGTGAAAGAGCTCTCCAACCCCAACGCCGGAAGCAACGACATCACCCCATCGCAAGACCTCTGCAACTCCCTCGCCTCCTACTTCCACAACAAGATCGCGGACATACACAACAGCTTCAGCACTCAACCGACGCACGCCACGACCGAACCACCGCCCCCCACCACCACCCTCCGCGCCTGGACTCCGATCAGCACCGAAGACACCGTCCGCACGATGAACTCCATCCACTCCGGATCTTTGACCGACCCCTGCCCTCACCACGTCTTCAACAAGGCCGACGCTGTCATTGCACCCCACCTGCGGGACATCATCAACACCTCCTTCGACACCGCCACCTTCCCGGAGAGCTGGAAGCACGCCGAACTCAGCGCTCTACTAAAGAAATCAACAGCGGACCCCACCGAACTCAAGAATTACCGCCCGTTCTTGCTCCTCCCGTTTCCAGCCAAAGTCATCGAGAAGACCGTCAACAAACAGCTGGCCACCTTCCTCGAGACAAATGGATCCCTCGACCCCTCACAGTCTGGCTTCCGAGCCAACCACAGCACCGAGACCGCCCTCATCGCTGCCACCGATGACATCCGAGCCCTGATGGACAACGGAGAAACAGCGGCCCTCATCCTCCTAGACCTCTCCGCGGCATTCAACACTGTCTGCCACCGCACCCTTGTGCAGCGCCTCAGCAACGTCGGAATCCAGGAGAAGGCACTGGAATGGATCATCTCCTTCCTCGACGGAAGAACACAGAGAGTCCGCCTACCACCGTACAAGTCAGAGGCCACCGAAGTCATCTGCGGCGTCCCTCAAGGATCCTCGCTGAGCCCCACCCTCTTCAACGTCTATATGAGGCCCCTCGCGGCCATCGCACACCAACACAACCTCAAAATCATCTCCTACGCTGACGACACCCAACTGATCCTCTCCCTGACCAACGACCCCGCCGCCGCCAGAGCCAACCTTCACGAAGGGATGAAAGACGTAGCCGAGTGGATGACGACCAGCCGCCTGAAACTGAACTCGGACAAGACGGAAGTCCTCATCCTGGGCTCCTCGCCCTCCGCCTGGGACGACTCCTGGTGGCCCCCCGCCCTGGGCACCGCTCCCAAACCAACAGACCACGCACGCAACCTGGGCTTCATCCTGGACTCCTCCCTCTCCATGACCAGACAAGTCAACGCCGTCTCCTCGTCGTGCTTCAACATCCTGCGCATGCTACGGAAGATCTTCTGGTGGATCCCCACCGAGACCAGGAAGACGGTCACCCAGGCCCTCGTCACCAGCCGACTGGACTACGGCAACGCCCTCTACGCCGGAACCACCGCCAAGCTCCAGAAGAGACTCCAGCGGATCCAGAACACCTCAGCCAGACTCATCCTCGACATCCCACGACACAGCCACATCTCCGGACATCTGAGAGACCTGCATTGGCTCCCCATCAACAAGAGAATCACCTTCCGTCTCCTCACCCACGCATACAAAGCCCTACACGATCAAGGCCCGAGCTACCTCAACAACCGCATCAACTTCTACGCTCCCAAACGCCATCTCCGATCAACCAGTCACGCCCTCGCCGCCGTCCCCCGCATCCGAAGAACGACAACAGGAGGAAGGTCCTTCTCCTACTTGGCCGCCAAGACCTGGAACTCCCTCCCGACCGACCTGCGCCTGACCCAAGACCACCTCTCCTTCAGGAAGAAGCTCAAGACCTGGCTGTTCGAGCAGTAGCAGCACCCCCCCCCCCAAGCGCCTTGAGACCCTCCGGGTGAGTAGTGCGCTCTATAAATGTCTATGATTGATTGATTGATACCTGCCCAATAGGTGGCCACGTGATGTTTTAGGCCCCCCCAATGGGGGGATGCCGCCGCATGCCACAAGGGGACAATGTGGGGCTATAGGCACACTGTCACCCCAGCACAGGTCACTTTGGGAAGCTGGGGGAGGTGCTGAAAAAAGGCCACATCTATGGCCTGTTTGACACTGTGTATAGCACTTGTAGCTAATTGCACCTATGGCGCCATTTTTGCATGAATTGACACTGGTGACCGTGTGCCCTTGTGGCAGCAACTCCAACCCTGTTGTGTGACATCAACAGCTGCACTTCTCTTCCAGCACAAGCATTAGTGACGTGGCAGCTCACATGCAGCCACCCCTTGCGATTCAACCGCAATATGTCTGTTGGGCACATATGTTCTTGAAACAAGGATTTCACCTGGCTTTTCTGAATCGTCCAGAAGCAACGTAGAATAATTGTGTGCAAAGGCGTCCGCCGGTAAATTCCCTCTTTGTACCCGACTACTGAGACTATTTTAACAGATGTACATAGGCCCCACCAACTTATGTGCCAAAGCTTGATCTACCAAATAAATGCTTGAAAAATACCCAATCAAAAATAATGTAACATTTAGCTATAAACAAGAATTCGATCAACAAAAACTTAAACAATACTAACACGCGATGACAGAATGAATAAAAAAATAAAGCATACGTAACACACACGCACCTATTATAGGAAGCCATCCAAGTTAATATATGCTAAATATCACAAAGAGAACTGTGGGAAGTGTCTATTGTGTTCTGTGCACTGCTTTCCTATAAAAATTCTACACGAGCGGACTGTGATTTTCTCTCAAGAACACTACCAACATCGGTAAAGTGCACAGGACGAGTCGACATTTATCTTCTTCCAAATCCCCACTCACTGCAAAAATGTCATAGTCGCACATTTTTGAAGTTCCTAATAGATCTGCCAAATCCATAAGAGAAATTTGAGTATACTTCCCATGCAACAGATCTGCTCATCTCACCTTTGGAAACTGTTGAAGCACTTAAATTGTCTAAAACAATTGGATAGGATCCCCAAATTGAAAACGAGCACAGGCAAAGCCAATCGGTCTAGCCATTGAAATGTGAGCTGCAAGATATTGTTTGCTTTAGCATAGTATAAAGAGCTAAAAAATCTCAAAATGACCCCGGATATGTGTGTAGGCATCATTCAGGACGTCACAGTGCACACATTAATTTGCAAGGAAACTTGGTACAGCAAAGTAAAAAATATAATTATATTTTAGAAAAATCCCAAAGTCACTGACGTAAAGAAAGTTGAGGGGGCCCCCCTGCAAGGTACGTGGAGGGGCCCCCACAGGACTCAATTTGGAGCTGTCTGGCCAGAGTACTGTGCTGAGGGAGGACCCTGGATCTTGGGGCCCCCGCATCGCCGGGCTGCCGGGGGTTGTGTTATGCCACTACCCAAAGTGGGATTTAAAAAGCAAAACAAAAAAGTTTCCTCCCATGGCGTGTGTGGGCGAGTGGGGAGGGGGCTTCAGCACGTTTCAGTGCCCCCTTACCACCAGGTTTTTCCTGTCGGTGACGGGCACCAGAATATGGTTATATGTCCACTCATCTAAATTCGGTGGGTGCATTCCTGTCCTTTCAGCCAGCGCTGGAGCACAATTTGGCACCTTGCATCAATGCATTGTTAGCATCAATGTTTTTGTGCAGGAAGGGCCATCTTCCTGCACAAAAACAATCCTGAGAGGCATTCTCCTCGTTCTATGTGTGAGGCAGAATGCAGCACACATAGAAAGAGGAAAACACAAGGAGAAATTAAAACATTACTCCTCGATAACGCCTGCTCTGGGGAGGAGTAAGGTTTTGACGCGGTCCCAGGAGAATGCGATCTTGTAAATCTGGGGCAGTGTCAAAATCCGTGGGTGTTTCCATGGGAACACCCACAGCAACGCCCATAGAACTCCTCCTTGATGCAGAGTAAGGCCATACACCGCATAAATCACTAACTGGGGACATCTGGTCATGCTCGAGTGGGGTAAATCCAAACATTCAGGCCAACCGAGATGGAGTATGAGTCAGATACAGAGACCAGCCTTAGCCCTGTACAACCATTACTGTGCAAGGAGGATGCATTGAGGATCTGCTGCATGTAGCTGAGGAGGCGATGTGTTGGCGTCAATCAAGCAAGATGTAGGCGATGCTTCAGTTCCGAGTCAGACAATCAGAAATGCGTCAGCTTCCTTGCAAGGTAGGTGTTGCATCATTGTTGAGCCGCACAGCCGGTGATGCGATGTACTTGGCAGGCAATGCAGCAGCGCTGGAGGCAATGCGTCAGTTCTGACCGGAGCAACGAAGGCAATGCATTGATTTTGCTTTCAAACATCAGGAACCCCACTTCCAAAAGCCCAGGACGGGAATCGCTCCATTTGGCAGGCTAAATATACAATTAGCAGAGTCCCAAAAGTTGAAGGAGAGTTAAAGAAGTTTTTGATTTCCCTGAGACTTCAAAACAGGAGGCAAGCCATCAAGATATTGGAGTCTTTTAAGGTATTGAGGATGTAGAGATGAAGGTCTAGTACTTCTCACCCTAGGCAAGATGGGTACCAGGGTGATGTGTTGGTGCTCACGGTTATTCGAGTCACACTGTAATGTTCTATGCCAGGCTTGTGCATGCGCTAACCTTGATATTGGTTGGGGGGGTTTTAGAGGGTTGTACTGGGTGCTGGGAGAGACTGTTGCTGGCGGCTGTGCCCGCACTCCTCTGCTGTCTAGGGGTTTAAGATGTGATAAAGAAGTTCAGATATACTTCATGTCTGGCTTTTATTTGAACCCAACAATGGCAACGACTGATGCTTAAACCCGTGAGCCCACGCACACTGGATAAAGATAAGGAATCTTTCAACATCCAGTTATGGAACAGAAATTCTTTTTCTGGTATACACCTGAATACGAACGACGGCAGTTGAAGAAAGGAAAAATATTCACATTCGCTACAAGCGCGATTCAGAAAACTCAGCTTCAAAGGTATTGTTTAAGCCACATGTTATTATTTACTGCATGTTTGAAGACTTCAGGTTTAGTGACTTTGTATGAAGGGGTTGAGGAAAGATACCGTGTGACTGAGTCCTCTCCCCTACTTTCAGTTAAAAAGTACCCTGGCGTACTATTTGTGACATTTTTAGATTTACCGTCTTTGGAAGTGTTGGATTGACTTTTGGTGTAACCGCCTATCGGCCACATTCTTCGAATGGCAGCGATATTCCACGCTCCTGTGTTCCTGGTTACTACGTTGTCCTTCTGACGTTGGATAGCTTCTATTTTCTGGACACTTCACAGACGTCTTCAAGTATTACAGGCTGGGTCACATAAAGATCACGTAACGTGCAGCCATTTTGGATCAGCCTCTTTCACCAGCAGATTCACAGTGGTGTTTTCGTGTTTATTTAAACACACTCCTGGCGCATTTAATTACCGTCTGGTTCGGAAAAGTGTCTTCAACTACTATGACACACACACACATTGTGTGTCATCCAGTCTCGTCTTTTACTACTGGACACACACATGAGTACTGTGTGTCAACAAAGGTACTCTTTATCCGCTTTGCTATTATACTTGTTTTATTTTTGTGCGTTTCTAGCAACATGGCAATGGTAACCATGAAGTTACATGCTCCACAACAATTCATGGTGAAGGACTGTGAGGTTTCAAGTCAGAGATGGGAGGAATGGAGGGATTACCTCATCATGATGTTGAGAGTGCGAATTCGGATGATGATGTCAATAAGGTATGTTGTATAAATGACAATGAAAGCATGATTCATAGGAAACAGAGAAACAAACCTATTTGCGAAATAAAAGCTGGAGGTGTTCAAGCAACCTTAATTTCAGACTCGGGTCCTCCCTACACAATAGTGAATAAGACCAAGTGGGAAGAGTTATTTTGCATGAAAATTGGTGCCCACCTTGAAAGCCCCAATGTACACCCTGTAAGCTACACAGGTGAACCCATAGATCGTCTAAGTTTTTGCAAACTTACCTTTGAATTCAAAGGTAGAGTTGCAGTATGCAAATTATATGTATCCGTTGTTGGGCCATGTGTTTTAGGTTGGTGGGATCAAGGTGAACTTGGAATACGTCTTGATCCCATTTGCCTAGAACCCGTTTTGATTATTGATCATCCACAGGAACACCAATGTGAAGATTTGACTAATAGGTTGTCCTAAAGTTTTCTCAGGGGATATTGGTGAACTCAAACGTTTTCCTACAAAATTGTGCTCAAAGACTGTGCTAAAGCGTGCATCCATAAGGTTAGGAACATTCCCCTAGGTGTAAAAGATGAAGTGGTGGGAGAAATAAATAAAACTAGTGGATTAAAATATTATTGAATGCATAGAAGATAGAATCATCTGATTGAGTTGCCCTCCTTGTCATCGCGTGCAAGGCCAACGGTAAAATCTGTTTATGTGTGGATTTGAGAGAACACAATAAAAATATCTTCATTGATGTGTTTCCCCTTTCCAAGAAATCCCATTTACTATCAGCTACTAAAAATATGATGTGGTTCTCTACTATAGACTTGACATCTGCGTATCACCAAGTCCCCTTGCTTGTAGACAGTAGACATCTCACGACTTTTGTCACTCCTAGACCTCTCCGCGGCATTCGACACTGTCTGCCACCGCACCCTTGTGCAGCGCCTCAGCAACGTCGGAATCCAGGAGAAGGCACTGGAATGGATCATCTCCTTCCTCGACGGAAGAACACAGAGAGTCCGCCTACCACCGTACAAGTCAGAGGCCACCGAAGTCATCTGCGGCGTCCCTCAAGGATCCTCGCTGAGCCCCACCCTCTTCAACGTCTACATGAGGCCCCTCGCGGCCATCGCACACCAACACAACCTCAAAATCATCTCCTACGCTGACGACACCCAACTGATCCTCTCCCTGACCAACGACCCCGCCGCCGCCAGAGCCAACCTTCACGAAGGGATGAAAGACGTAGCCGAGTGGATGACGACCAGCCGCCTGAAACTGAACTCGGACAAGACGGAAGTCCTCATCCTGGGCTCCTCGCCCTCCGCCTGGGACGACTCCTGGTGGCCCCCCGCCCTGGGCACCGCTCCCAAACCAACAGACCACGCACGCAACCTGGGCTTCATCCTGGACTCCTCCCTCTCCATGACCAGACAAGTCAACGCCGTCTCCTCGTCGTGCTTCAACATCCTGCGCATGCTACGGAAGATCTTCTGGTGGATCCCCACCGAGACCAGGAAGACGGTCACCCAGGCCCTCGTCACCAGCCGACTGGACTACGGCAACGCCCTCTACGCCGGAACCACCGCCAAGCTCCAGAAGAGACTCCAGCGGATCCAGAACACCTCAGCCAGACTCATCCTCGACATCCCACGACACAGCCTCATCTCCGGACATCTGAGAGACCTGCATTGGCTCCCCATCAACAAGAGAATCACCTTCCGTCTCCTCACCCACGCACACAAAGCCCTACACGATCAAGGCCCGAGCTACCTCAACAACCGCATCAACTTCTACGCTCCCAAACGCCATCTCCGATCAACCAGTCATGCCCTCGCCGCTGTCCCCCGCATCCGAAGAACGACAACAGGAGGAAGGTCCTTCTCCTACTTGGCCGCCAAGACCTGGAACTCCCTCCCGACCGACCTGCGCCTGACCCAAGACCACCTCTCCTTCAGGAAGAAGCTCATGACCTGGCTGTTCGAGCAGTAGCTGCACCCCCCCCCCCCCCCCAAGCGCCTTGAGACCCTCTGGGTGAGTAGTGCGCTCTATAAATGTCTATGATTGATTGATTGATACCTGCCCAATAGGTGGCCACGTGATGTTTTAGGCCCCCCCAATGGGGGGATGCCGCCGCATGCCACAAGGGGACAATGTGGGGCTATAGGCACACTGTCACCCCAGCACAGGTCACTTTGGGAAGCTGGGGGAGGTGCTGAAAAAAGGCCACATCTATGGCCTGTTTGACACTGTGTATAGCACTTGTAGCTAATTGCACCTATGGCGCCATTTTTGCATGAATTGACACTGGTGACCGTGTGCCCTTGTGGCAGCAACTCCAACCCTGTTGTGTGACATCAACAGCTGCACTTCTCTTCCAGCACAAGCATTAGTGACGTGAGCAGCTCACATGCAGCCACCCCTTGCGATTCAACCGCAATATGTCTGTTGGGCACATATGTTCTTGAAACAAGGATTTCACCTGGCTTTTCTGAATCGTCCAGAAGCAACGTAGAATAATTGTGTGCAAAGGCGTCCGCCGGTAAATTCCCTCTTTGTACCCGACTACTGAGACTATTTTAACAGATGTACATAGGCCCCACCAACTTATGTGCCAAAGCTTGATCTACCAAATAAATGCTTGAAAAATACCCAATCAAAAATAATGTAACATTTAGCTATAAACAAGAATTCGATCAACAAAAACTTAAACAATACTAACACGCGATGACAGAATGAATAAAAAAATAAAGCATACGTAACACACACGCACCTATTAT